>NC_086122.1:38874001-39474001 GCF_963921235.1 Mobula hypostoma | reverse complement strand
ACTTGGCCTCCACTGCTGCCCGTGACAACAAATTCCATAGATTCACCACCCTCTGGCTAAAAAAATGGGCGCCCTTCAATCCTTAAGTCATGCCCTCTTGTACTAGACTCCCCAATCATGGGAAACATCTTTGCCACATCCACTCTGTCCATGCCTTTCAGCATTTGAAATGTTTCTGTGAGGTCTCCCCTCATTCTTCTAAACTCCAAGGAATACAGTCCGAGAGCGGACAAACGTTCCTCATATGTTAACCCTCTCATTCCCGGAATCATTCTAGTGAATCTTCTCTGTACCCTCTCCAATGTCAGCACATCCTTTCTTAAATAAGGAGACCAAAACTGCCCACAGTACTCCAAGTGAGGTCTCACCAGCGCCTTATAGAGCCTCAACATCACATCCCTGCTCCTATACTCTAATCCTCTAGAAATGAATGCCAACATTGCATTCGCCTTCTTCACCACCGACTCAACCTGGAGGTTAACATTAAGGATATCCTGCACGAGGACTTCCAAGTCCTGTTGCATCTCAGAACTTTGAATTCTTTCCCCATTTAAATAATAGTCTGCCTGCTTATTTCTTCTGCCAAAGTGCATAACCATACACTTTCCATTTTGTGTGTGTTGATTGGATTTCCAGCACTTGCAGATTTTATCTTGTTTGTGATGTAATGCTGTGACTTTATAAAGCACTGGACAGACAACACTTGTAGTATTGTGAATAATTTTGGGCCCCCCATCTAGGAAACGATGTGCTGGCATTGGAGAGGGTCCAGTGGAGGGTCATGAGAAAGTTCCCAGAAATGAAAAGGTTAACAAATAAGCAGCATTTGAAGACTTTGGGCCTGTATTCACTGGAGTTTAGAAGAATTAGGGGAAATCTCATTGAAACCTATTGAACGTTGCCTAGATACAGTGAACGTAGAGTGAACGTGGAGAGAATGTTTTCCTATAGTGGGAGAGTCTACAACCAGAGGGCACAGCCTCAGAATAGAGGGATGTCCATTTAGAACAGCAGCCTAATTCTTTAGCCAAATAGCCTAATTCTGCTCCTATGTCTTATGGTCTTATGATCCTTCCCTGGTCTTGAAGGAAACAAGAAACCGGGCCAGAAAGGAAGCCATACTGTCACACTTGCTAAAAATGGTTTTTCATTGTCAACACACATTTCACAGACTCTGATATTTTATTACTATTCTTGATGGTGGTCAATTTATTTTTAGGTTTTAGTGATGCCTCAATGTCAATCTGAATGCTTCTAATTGAAATTATGCACCTTTTGTTATGTGCAGTGTTGATTCATCTTCTCATCTCCATATTTCACCCAGTGGATATAGCTGAGGGGGATTTACTGGAAGTTTTAAAGATCATGACTAGTGAGATATAGTCAACATTTCATGATTGGATGACTCAAGCACCAAGAAGCAGAGGTTTATAATTTTAGGCAAAAGATGCGAGGGAGGGGAGATATTTTTATACTGCAGCTATGGATCTGGACTTGCTGCCTCGTAGCAGTGATGAAATGAGTATTTATCAGCAATTGAGGGAAAACAATTTGCAGGGCTAGGGGGTAAGAGCCAGAGAATGAAACTGAGATTGTCATACTTGAAAAGGGAATTGACTCATGAGCCAAATAGTCTCCTCCTGTGTCATCTGAATTCTATGATACTGTGTTCAACTTCATTTTGCACAAGTTAGAAAGGGTCTATTAGTAAACACTGACTGAAAACACATTTACGACTATGTTCAAAACATGATCTTTCTGATGTGCTTTGTGAGTTTGTTTGACCTGGAGGTGAAGTGAAGAATTCTGACTATGCTTTCTGCTCTTGTAAGCAGTGTCGTTGAGTAATAGAAGCAGGCCTGTGGAAACTGTGAAACTTCCAAAACTGAAGATGGAATGCATGCTATGAAGCCTTGCCAATTTGTTTGCTATTTGTATTTCCATAGAATCCCACAATAATACCATGTAGAAGGCCACTCAGCCTATTGTACTCATGCTAGCATAACATTCAATGAATGCAAATAAACAAATGTGGATAATAAGGGGACAATATCACTGGGATTGGGGAAGGACAAGAAAAGATGACCAAAATGTTCAATCGAGTGAGTCTTAAAATAGTCTTTTGATGAAGGGAGAGGTGTAAATTGGTTTATTATTGTCACATGTACCGAGATAGAATGCAAATCTTATCTTGTATACCGTTCATACAGATCAGTTCGTCACAACAGTGCAGTGAGGCAGTACAAGGTAAAACAGAGTGCACAATGAAATGTTACAGAGAAAGTACAATACAGGTTGATAATAAGGTGCAAGGTCATAATGAGATACATTGTGAGGACAAGTGTCCATTTTATCGTACTAGAAAATTATTCTATAGTTTTATAACAGAGGAAAAGAAACTGTTCTTGAACTTAATGGTATGTGTTTTCAGGCTTTTGTATCTTCTGCCCAATGGGAGGGGGAAGAAAGAATGGCCATGGTGGGTGGTCTTTGATTATGCTGGTTGCTTTACTGTAGCAGCAAGAAGTGCAGACAGAATCTATGGAGGGCAGGCTGCTTCTGTGTTAAGCTGTGTCCACAGCTTCCTACAGTTTCTTTCAGTCACATGTAGATACCATGATGCATCCATGCAGAATGCTTTCTATGATGCTTCAATAGACATTGGCGAGCGTCAAAGGGGACATCGCAAATTTCCTTAGTCTTCCGAGGAAGTAGAGGCATTGGTGAGCTTTCTTGTCCATAGAATCTGTGTGGTTGGTCCAGAAAGGCTATTGGTGATGTTCACTCTTAGGAACTTGAAGCCCTCAACCCTCTAAACCTCAGTTCCGTTAATGCATACAGGAGCATGTGCACTGTTCCCTTCCGGAAGTCAATGACAGACTTTTTTTGTTTTGTTGCCATTGAGGGAAAGATTGTTGTCATGACACCATGTCACTAGGGTTTCTATTTCCTTCCTGTACTCCAACTCATCATTTGAGATCGGGCCCACTACTGTATTAGCATATGCAAACTTCTAGATGTTAAAGCATACAGTCATGAGTAGACAAGGGGACTGAGAACACAACCATGTAGGGCACAGTATAGCAAATAATTGTATTGGAGATGTTGCGGCTTATCCTTACTGGGTGTAGTTTGTTGGTCAGGAAGTCAAGATTAATTTGCAGAGGGCGGTATTGCCTCCCAGGGTCTGGAGCTTGGTGATTAGTTTCCTTGGAATTATAGTATTCAAGGTGAATCTATAGTCAATAAACAATGGTCTAATGTAGGTGCCTTTTCCAATTAGATGTTCCAGAGATGAGTGTAAGGCCAGAAGATAGTTTCTGTTGTGGACTTGTTTTGGTGGAAATGGAAATGCAGTGGGTCAAGGTTGTCTGAGAGGCTGGAGTTATGTGTGCCATGACCAACCTTTTGAAACACTTCATGATGGTGGAAATCAGAGTCTCCGAGTGGTAGACATCAAGACACATTACCTTGTTTTCTTCGACACTGGAAGGATGGTGGTCTTTTTAAAACAGGTGGGAACCCCATGTTGAAACAGTGAGAGATTAAAAAATGTGTGCAAGTGCCCCCACGAGCTGATCTGTGAAGGATCCAAGGACACGGCCAAAGACACTATCGAGGTCAGATGCTTTCTGTGAGTTCACTCTCTGGAAGAATGGGTCTTGTGTTCAGAACCATGACTGAAATTTCAGATGCATTGAGGCTATTGGAGTGGGTGATGACATTCCATTCAAAATGTTCATGGAATACATTAATTTCATCTGGAAAGTGTGTGTTATTGTTGGCATTGCAGCCTAAATTCATTGTGTAAACTATTACAGGATTAGCCCTGCCACAAATGACAGCTACTCTGGGACTCTATTCTGAACTAGTATAGTCTCTTGGCATCCCTAATAGCTTTACAGAGGTCACAATTTGGTGTGGCGCCATCTGAATCCTAGATGTCAGTGGGGAATGGATCTTCCAGTTTCTGATTCAGGAATACCCAGGTTCTCCTCTTTGGTGCACATTCCTCAACACACTTGTTGGTACTGTCTGTGGTGGTGATGACATATGCATCTAGGCAGGCCATTGAGTTTTTGAACATCAAACAGTGTGTGGATGTGTTGATGAGGACAATTTAAGAAGGTGGGGAAATATTGGATTGGATAGAGAATGGGAAAAGGGTGGAATGAACCGCTTAGAAAGAGATTAACAGAAAAGATCATTGACATTATAATACAACAATAGAATAATGTCAATTAGAAATTCCATCAGCAAAAAAACTGAAGTGAGTATTTTACACATCTATTCCCATTTGCTTAATATATTAGTGAAGTTTAGCAATGACCAAATTAACTGGAACATATTTTGATATGTTTTAATCTGCAGAATGCTTATTGAAATTGGCCTGTAATTTGTCTAACTCAATATAATTAATTTTCTCTTGAACATTAAATTCCTACTGAACATCTAGTAATGTCATACCTTCTCTCAGTCTTGTCATTATCGAATTTCACAGGATGCCCAAGTTTCTATTTGTAAACCTATCATTTCCTTTATGCCTCAATACTTCCCTTCGTATCTTGACTGAGTTCATCTGTTCCATCACTATTTGTTCACTTTCTGTATTTACAAGTGTAAAAACTATTTTAACAAGATGACATGTGCCTCTTTCGTTTTTTCTGATCCCTGTAATCCCTGCTCACCTTGTTCACTGGAAAAGACCAAGGATATGTGACAGAGGTCTTTAAAGAAAGTTCAAAGGGTGACAGGGGGTAGACTTTTTCCACCAGAGTTCCGGATTATAATTTAAGGATTAAAAGGAACCTTCAGATCATATGGGAATATGGAAAGACCTATTAAGCACAGTCTTGAGAATAGGAAACAATCTTCTACAGTGGATGAAGCAGAATGTATTGATGTTTTTAAAGGTCAGTCTCCCAAAGATGAAAGAAATAAAAAGGGAGAAAGGCTCAAGGTACTGTGCATCAAAATATACATGCAGTACACAACTTAAATTCGTCTTCTCCAGTAAAGATGGCTTTCTGTGGGCTGCAATAATTTGTACCAGTTTTCCTCTTAAATATACTCCTTTTGAACTACTTTCCATAAAACCATAAGATATAAGGACACGATTAGGCCATTCAGCCCATTGAGTCTGCTCTGCCATTCCAACATGGCTGATCCCCAATCCTACACAACTCCATACACCTGCCATATCCTTTGATGGCCTAACTGATCAGGAAACGATCAACTTCTGCCTTAAATATATGCAAAGTCTTGGCCTCCACCACTCCCTCTCCTTTGTCCACCCTGCTTGCTACTTCCTCAAAGGACTCTAAAAGATTTGTCAGGCAAGATTTCCCTTTACAGAAGCCATGCTGACTTCGACTTATTTCGCCATTATCTTCCAAGTAACTCAAGACCTCTTCCTTAATAACAGGCTTGAACACTTCCCCAGCCACTAGGGTTAGGCTAGCTGGCCTATAATTTCCTTTCTTTTTCCTTCCTCCCTTCTTAAAGAGTGGAGTGACATTTGCAATCTTCCAGTCCTCCAGGACCATGCCAGAATCAAGTGATTCTTGAAAGATCATGGCCAATGCATCTGTTACCTTTTCAGCAACCTCTCTCAGGACTCTGGGATGCAGTCCATCTGGCCCAGATGACTTATCCACCTTAAGACTTTTGAGTTTGCCTTGCACTTTTTCTTTGTAATAGCAATGACACTCATGGACCACTGGCACACTGCTAGTGTCTTCCACAGTGAAGACAGGTGCAAAGTATCCATTAAGTTCATCTATCATTTCTTTGTCCCCCATCATTTTCCAGTGGTCCAATATCAACTCTCACCTCCCTTTTACTCTTTATATAACTGAAAAATCTTTTGGTATCCTGCTTTACATCATTGGATTTTAAAAGTTTCCCAATTATCCAACTTCCCACTCACTTTTGCCTCCTTATATGCCCTTTCCTTGGCTTTTATGCAGTCCTTTAACCTCCTTTGTAAGCCACGGTTGTTACCTCTGCCATTTCTGGGGTATTTGAGTTCACCATCCTGCAGTTTGTGAACTATTCCCAGAAACTTCAGCCATCTCTGCTCTGCTGTCATCCCCACCAGTATCATCCTCCAATCCATCCGAACAAGTTCCGCACTCGTGCCTCTGTAATTCCCTTTATTCCGTTGCAATACTGATACATGTCACTTATGCTTCACTCTCTCTCAAATTGCAGTATGAGTTCAATCATATTATGTTCACTGCCTCCTCATGTTTTCTTTACGTTAAACTCCTGAATAAGATCTGGGTTATTACACAACTGCCAATCTAAGAGAGCATTTCCCCGAATAGGCTCAAACACAAGCTGCTCTAAAAAAACCATCTCATAGGCATTCAACAAATTCCCTCTCTTGCGATCCAACACCAACCTGATTTTCCCAATCCCCTTGCATATTGAAGTCCCCCATTATAATTGTGTCATTACCCTTATTACGTCCCCTTTCCAGCTCCCTTTGCAATCTCAACCCCACATCTTGGCTGCTATTTGGAAGCCTATATATGATTCCCATAATGGTTTTTTCACTCTTGTAATTTCTTAACTCCACCCACAAAGATTCAACATTCTCTGACCCTATGTCACCTCTTTGTAAAGATATAATTCAATCTCTTACCAACAGAGCCACACCACTGCTTATGCCTTCCTGCCTGTCTTTTTGATACAAAGTATATCCTTTGATGTTAAGCTCCCAACTATGGCCTTCTTTCAGTCACAACTCAGTGATGCCCACGTCATACTGACCAATCTCTAATTGAGCCACAAGTTCGTCCACCTTATTCTGAATGCAACACACATTGAAATATAGCACCCATAGTCCTGCATTCCTCACTCTTTTGAATTTTGCCTCTGTGATACAATTTAACTCTTTGCCCTGTCTGCATTTGTCCCCAATCATTAGCTTACCTTTCCTTACTTTTATGTTACACCCATCATCTCCTTGTAAACCTGCTGGCTCATCCTTAGCTCTATCATCCTGGTTCCCATCCCCCTGCCATATTATTTTAAACCACTCCGAACAGCTCTAGTAAGTCTGCCCACATGAATATTGGTCCCCCTTGGATTCAAATGCAACCCTTTCCTTTTGTACAGGTCCCACCTGCCCCAGAAGAGGTCCCAATTATCCAGAAATCTGAATCCCTGCCCCCTGCTCCAATTCTTCAGCCACGCATTTATCTGCCACCTCATTCTGTTCCTATCCTCACTGTCGTATGGCACAGGGAGCAGTACTGAGATTACCACCCTTGAGGTCCGGCTTCTCAGCTTCCATCCTAACTTTCTTTTTTCCAGACCCCCTCCCTTTGTCTTCCTATGTTGTTGGTACCAATATGTACCACGACATAGAAACAAAGAAACACAGAAAACCTACAGCACAATGCAGGCCCTTCGGCCCACAGAGTTGTGCCAAACCTGTCCCTACCTTAGAAATTACCAGGCCCTCTATTTTACTAAGCTCCATGTACCTACCTAAAAGTCTCTTAAAAGACCCTATCGTATCCGCCTCCACAACCATTGCTGGCAGCCCATTCCACGCACTCACCACTCTCTGAGTAAAAAACTTACCCCTGACATCTCCTCTGTACCTATTCCCCAGCACCTTAAACCTGTGTCCTCTTATGGCAACCATTTCAGCCCTGAGAAAAAGCCTCTGACTATCCACACAATAAATACCTCTCATCATCTTATACACCTCTGTCAGGTCACCTCTCATCCTCCATCGCTCCAAGGAGAAAAGGCCGAGTTCACTCAACCTATTCTCATAAGGCATGCTCCCCAATCCAGGTAACATCCTTGTAAATCTCCTCTTCACCCTTTCAATGGCTTCCACATCCTTCCTGTAGTGAGGCGACCAGAACTGAGCACAGTACTCCAAGTGTGGTCCTGACCAGCGCCCTATAAATCTGCAACATTACCTCTCAGCTTCTAAATTCAATTCCATGATTGATGAAGGCCAATGCACTGTATGCCTTCTTCACCACAGAGTCAAACTGCGCAGCTGCTTTGAGCGTCCTATGGACTCGGACCCCAAGATCCCTCTGATCCTCCACACTGCCAAGAGTCTTACCATTAATACTATATTCTGCCATCATATTTGACCTACCAAATGAACCACTTCATGTTTATCTGGGTTGAACTCCATCTGCCACTTCTCAGCCCGGTTTTGCATCCTATCAATGTCCCGCTGTAACCTCTGACAGCCCTCCACACTATCCACAACACCTCCAACCTTTGTGTCATCAGCAAATTTACTAACCCATCCCTTCACTTCAGTTGCTCACCCTCCCTTCTCAGGGTATTGAAACATCTCAGACCCTGGCACCTGGGAGGCAAACTACCATCCGTGTTTCCTTTTTGCATCCACAGAAACCCCTACCTGTCCCCCTGACTATAGAGTCCTCTATTACTGCTGCCATTTTCTTCAGTTCCCAACCCTTCGGAGCCATAGGGTCAGACTCAGTGCCAGAGGCACGGCTGCTGTTGCTTCCCCCAGGTAGGTTGCTCCCCCTGTAGTTCTCAAAATGAAGTACTTATTGTTGAGGGGGACAGCCAAATGGGTGCTCTCCACTATCTGGCATTCTCCCTTCCCTCTCCTGAAAATCACCCATTTATCTGTCTCCTGCGGCCTTGGGCTGACTACCTTCCTGTAGCTCCAGTCTATCACTGCTTCACTTTCCCTCATAAACCGAAGGTCATCGAATTTCAGCTCCAGTTCTCTAACATGGTCTCTAAGAAGCTGCATCTCGATGCACCTGGTGCAGGTGTGACCCTCGGGGAGGCTGGGAGTCTCCTGGAAATCCCACATCTGACACCCAGAACAGAATACTGGCTCTGTAGACATACCGTATCCCCAATTGTCTCTAAGGAATGAACTTACCTGGATTAAACTTGTTCTCACCAAAGCCCTGTTTGAGCCAAAGCCTTCCTACTCAGACTCACACTACTCCGACAATGACTGCTCCCACGATAACCACTCCGCTAGGCGGTCCCTCTCTTTTATAAAGACTGGGTTTCCCATAGAAAATCTTTGTCGGTCCTGCACGGGAACGCTCCTGTTGCATCTGCACAGTACTCCAATCAATTTCGCTACAATCTGCAGCATGTAAATTTCCTCTTAACAACTGACTACAAAATTACATCAATAATCTTCAGATCTCACGTTTGACAGTTAATGCGGAGCAGTTAAGCGCGACGCCTTTAAGGGTTAATGCCAAGACCAAGGTTGAAAACGTGGCAAGAGAGGTAGGTTCAGACCAGGCTGAGGCCTCCTCTGCCTTCCATCTTGTTAGTGAATGTACAGTCACTTGAAAATCAGATTGACAATCTCAGGGCAAGGCTGCCGTATCAGAGGCAGATGAGGAAAATTTCAATTGTTTGTTTCATTGAGACTTGGTTAATGGCAAACACGCCTGATGAAGCTATCTGACCAGATGGTTTTAATGATTCTAAGAATGGATTGAACCTCAAATTCTGGTAAGGAAAGGGATGGCAGTGCATGCTTTTTAGTGAATTCTTGTTTGTGCACAGATGTTGGGGTTATGTCAACTTGTTCCCCTGATTTAGAACAACTAATGATTAAATGTAGACCATTCTATTTTGCCTTGAGTGTTCTTATCTACTATCCTGACTGCAGTTTATAAATCAGCAATGGCCAATTAAAAGCAAGCCCTCGCAGAACTGCACAATGCTGTCTGTAAACAAGAAATGGCCCATCCCGACGCATTTCAAACTATAGTCGGCGACTTTAACCAGGCCTGTTTGAAAAAAACCTTGCCAAATTATCACCAGCACATGACCTGCTGCACCAAAGGTCCCAACACACCAGACCATTGCTACGCTATGATAAGGAATGCCTAATCATTCCTTCCCGTGACCGCATTTTGGCAAGTACAAACATTGGGCTGTACGCTTGCTACCTGCGAGCAGACAGTGCCTAAAGAGCAAGGCTCCAGTGAACACGATAACTAAGAGGTGGTGATGGAAGGCTGAGAAACCATCACAGATTGTCTTGAGCCAGTGAACTGAGTTGTGTTGAAGAACTCATCTGAGGACCTGAGTGACGACACCAGGGTTGTTACAGACTTTATTAAAACAGCTGTGTCCCCACAAAATCATTCAGGGTTTTTCTCCCAGTCAGAAGCCCTAGATGAACATTGAAATCTAGAACCTGCTGAGTGCCAGATAGAGGCATTCAAGTCTGGAGATCAAGAACATTACCAGAGGTGCAGGTACGATCTCCGGAAAGCCAACTCTCAGACAAAGTGGAGATTCTGGAATAGACTAGAACCAATGAGGGATGCTCAAAAGCTGTGGCAGGGTTTGAATGCCATAACTTCTTGCAAAGCAAAAGCTTGTGTTATAGGGGACAGCAGAGTTTCACTTACAGATGAGCTCAATGCCTTCTATGCTCACTTTGACTGCCAGAGCAAGGAGAAACCATTACACACCCCCTTGTCTCCCAATGATCCTTAGTCTCAGTATCTGAAGATGATGTGCAGGACGCCTTCAGGAAAGTGAATCCAAGAAAAGCACCCAGTCTGGATGGAGTACCTGGCTGAGTATTGTAGACCTTTGCCAACCAACTGGCTGGTGTACTCACGGATATGTTCGACTTCTGGCAGTGTGTGCTACCCACCTGCTTCAAACAGACTTCAAATGTGCCGGTGTGATACCTCTCTAAATGACTATCGTCCAGTGGCACTTACATCCACAGTGATGAAGCGTTTTGAGAGGCTGGTTTTGAAGCAGATCAACTACTGTCTGAATGGTGACTTTGATCCACTCCAATTTGCTTACCAAAGCAACAGGTCTACAGCAGATGCCATCTTGTTGGCTCTTTACACAACTCTGGAACATCTGGACAGCAAAGGTGCATACATCAGGATGCTCTTTATCAATTACAGCTTGGCATTTACTACCATCATCATCTCAAATCTAATCAGTAAACTCCAAGACCTGGGCTCAATACCCCCCTACGCAAATGGACCCTGGATTTCCTCACTTGTAGAACCCAGTCAGTTTGGATTGGCAAAAACATCTCCTCCACAAACTCCCTCAGCACAGGCGCACCACAGTGACATGTATTTAGCCCCCTGCTCTACTCACTTTATACCCATGACTGTGTGGATAAGTACAGCTCCAAAACCATATAAAAGTTTGTTGATGACACCATTGTTGTGGGCTGTATCAAAAGATCTGATGAATCAGCATACAGGAGGGAGATTTAAAACTTGGTTGAGTGGTATAATAACAACAACCTCTCACTAAATGTCAATCAGATCAAGGAACTGATTGTACACTTCAGGAGAGGGAAACCAGAGGTCCATGAGCCAGGAATCATCAGAGGATCAGAGGTGGAGAAGGTCAGTAACTTTAAATTCCTGGCTGTCACCATCTCAGAGGACCTTTCCTGGAATCATCATATAAGAAAGCACGACAGCACCTCTACATCCTCAGAAGTCTGTGGAGGTTCAGCATTTCATCAAAAACTTTGGCAAACTGCGATAGATGTGTGGTGGAAATTGTGCTGACTGGTTGCATTCTGGTCTGGTATGGAGATACCAAAACCTTTGTGTGGAAAGTCCTACAAAAGGCAGTGGATTCGGCCCAGTACATCATGGGTAAAACCCTCCCAACCATTGAGAACATCTACATGAAACATTGTCATAGAAAAGCAGCATCCATCAAAAATCCTCACCACCCAGGTCATGCTCTTCTCTTCCTGTTGCCATCAGGTAGAAGGTACAGGTGCCTCAGAACTCGCACCACCAGGTTCAAGAACAATTACTCCCCTCAGCCATCAGGCTCTTGAACAAAAGTGGATAGCTACACTCATTTAAGGGCTCTTATCTGGTTATTTCATGCTCGTTGTTTATTGCTATTTATACTTGCATTTGCACAGTTTACAGATCCTGATGTTTACAGTTTAGTTACTGTTCCATAGATTTGCTAAGGATGCCCACGGGAAAAAAATCTCAGGGTTTTATGTGGTGGCATGTATGTACTCTGATAATAAATTTTACTTTGAACTTTGAACAAAAAGTGAAGAGAGGCTTCACTTGGTGTGTCAACCTATTGGAATGAATGAATGACTCAGGCTCAATGTAATGTGGCCATTTTCCAATCGAGAGGAAGGACCTACAGTGTGCTTGCACTATTCTTTATTTATATTCCAGCCTTCATCTCTTATAGTGTAGTATTGCAGGATGATATGCAGTATTCATTTCAGAATGCAGAGAAAAACACTTGCACATCGGGGAGTATTTAGCTCTTCTTGGTTCAAGGGATACCGGAAATCACAGTGTTTGACTAGTCAGGTAAACAGTGCTGTTTGTAATATTTGTAGTTATGCTCTTCATGTCCAGAACAGCAGGTAAAATTACAATATGAAGGTACTTCCTTCCAATGAAAGACGGAACATCGGGTCAACCTGCCCTATTCACACCCACAACTCAAGGCATGATTACAAACACATCATGCTGGAGATGGGTGTATTGGAAGGGAGAAGCCGGAGAGAGGGAGGAAGAATAATGGTCAAAAACCAGTGTGTAGGACAGTTGCTTCCAGAATAGAACATTTTGGCTTACCTCAAGCCAGTGAAGTGTTTTGCTGGTGCATAAAATTCACATTCGGTAATTGAAGAGGTGGATTCCAGCCCGTGCGTCATCAGGTGGCTCATTTTACACAGCAATGCTACAATTCAGGATTAATTTTTAATAGCAACAGTATGTCTTTGTATTGCATCTTTTAAGGCAGAAAAGTGTCTTTACAGAGACCATAAATTTAAAGTTCTAAAATAATGAATTTTCAACGTAAGACTGTTCTGTAAGTCGGATAATTATTAATATTAACATCTTGTGAGATTGCAAACAATGAAATGTGGGTTAAACATGGTAAATCTCTGAAATAATTTAAAGTGGGTAACATTGGAATTGTGTTCCCTTTGCACTAACACAATGGGCAAACACTTAAAATGGACTCTCCTCTGCTGCCAACGTGTCTCCACGTTAATCTGTGTGCTGTAAATCAAAAGCTTATCCTCTCCCATTTCAACATGGGAAATTTCACAATGCCTTTAACTGCACATTTATTTGTACTTATTTTCCTGTTACTTACCATCTAAAGCACATGATTATATTCACGTCAGAAGACTTGATCTCAAAAATGTAGCCTGATTCCTTCACTACTTTTTACACCAGGCTCTTTCTTATACTTTAGATGGATCCTAAACACTCCAAGCATTAGTCTGCTGTCCTGGCCAGTGTTTTTCCTCCTCAACATCACTATAATCTAACATCACTATGCTGTTGTGTGCTGGGGCAGACACCAACAGAATCAACAAACTCATTTGTAAAGCCAGTGATGTTGTGGGGATGGAACTGGACTCTCTCACGGTGGTGTCTGAAAAGAGGATGCTGTCTAAGTTGCATGCCATCTTGGACAATGTCTCCCATCCACTACATAATGTATTGGTTGGGCAGAGTAGTACATTCAGCCAGAGACTCATTCCACCGACATGTAACACAGAGCGTCATAGGAAGTCATTCCTGCCTGTGGCCATCAAACTTTACAACTCCTCCCTTGGAGGGTCAGACACCCTGAGCCGATAGACTGGTCCTGAACTTATTTCATAATTTACTGGCATAACTGGCATAATTTACGAAAAACCAATTTCCCCCAGGATCAATAAAGTATTACTACTACTACTACATAAATGGATTAGTTGGACAAAAAGTACTTAACTTTACCTAGAGATCCTGTAGCTACAGTGCTGCTTTTTTGCACATTGGCACATCTCTGAAGGCTATGACTACACCAGATAGCAAAGCAGTCTGGGAGAAACTGGGGGCTTGGATGCAGGGCTTTTGGAGCTCTGGAGTCTCCTCATAGTATTTGGTGATAAGATCATAAGATATATGAACAGAATTAGGCCATTTAGCCCACACCGTCTGCTCTGCCAGTTCATCATGGCCGATCCAATTTTCCTCTCAGTCCCAATCTCGTGCCTTCTCCTCATATCCCTTCATGCCACAACCAATCAAGAATCTATCAACCTCAGCCTTAAATATACTGAAAGACTTGGCCTCCACAGCCACCTGTGACAAAGAATTCCACAGGTTCACCATTCTGGCTAAAGAAATTTCCCCTCATCTCCATTCTAAAAGGACGCCCCTGAGGCTAAGTCCTTTGGTCTTAGACTCTTCCACTACGGGAAAGATCCTCTCCAGCCTTTCACCATTTGATAGATTTCAATGAGGTCACCCTTCATTCTTCAGAATTCTAGTGAATACAGGCCCAGAGCCATCAAGCTCTTCATATGACAAGCCATTCAATCCTGGAATCATTTTTGTAAACCTCCTTTGAACAATCTCCAATTTCAGCACATCCTATCTAAGATATGGGGCCAAAACCTGCTCACAATACTCCAAGTGAGGCCTTGCCAGTGCTATATAAAGTCTCAACATTGTATCCTTGCTTTTATATTCTAGTCCTCTTGAAATGAATGCTAACATTACATTTGCCTTTCTCACCACAGACTCAACCTGCAACTTTATTTTTAGGGAATCCTGTACAAGGTCTCCCAAGTCCCTTTACACCTCAGATTTTTGCATTTTCTCTCCATTTTGAAAATAGTCAACCCTTTCATTTCTTCTACCGAAGTGTATGACCATACACCTCCCAACACTGTATTGCACTGGGTATTTCTTTGCCCATTCTCCCCATCCGACTAAGTCCTTCTGTAGCCTCTCTACTTCCTCAAAACTACTTGCCACTCCACCTATCTTCATATTGTATGCAAACATTGCAACAAAGCCATCAACTCGATCATCCAAATCATTGACATATAATATAAAAAGAAAGAGTCCCAAATCAGACCCCCGTGGAACACCACTACACTGGCAGCCTTTATTCCTACTTTTTGCCTTCTTCGATGCAAAGTGAATGTTTTTTAACATTCAAAGTAAATTTATTATCAAAGTACAAAGTCAATAACTCTACTGGGTGTTTTTTATAGAGAACCCAATAGTAACGGGGACATCGAGGAGCAGATAGGGAGACAGATTCTGGACAGGTGTAATAATAACAAGGTTGTCATGGTGGATATTTTAATTTCCCAAATATTGATTGGCATCTCCCTAAAGCAAGAGATTTAGATGGGGTGGAGTTTGTTAGGTGTATTCAGGAAGGTATCCTGACACAATATGTAGATAAGCCTACAAGAGGAGAGGCTGTATTTGATCTGGTATTGGGAAATGAACCTGGTCAGGTGTCAGATCTCTCAGTGGGAGAGCATTTTGGAAATAGTGATCAGAATTCTATCTCTTTTACCATAGCATTGGAGAGGGATAGGAACAGACAAGTTAGGAAAGCGTTTAATTGGAGTAAGGAGAAATATGAAGCTATCAGGCAGGATCTTGGAAGCATAAATCGGGAACAGATCTTCTCAGGGAAATAACAGGAATTCTGCAGATGCTAGAAATTCAAGCAACATACATCAAAGTTGCTGGTGAACGCAGCAGGCCAGGCAGCATCTATAGGAAGAGGTGCAGTCGACGTTTCAGGCCAAGACCCTTCGTCAGGACTAACTGAAGGAAGAGTGAGTAAGGGATTTGAAAGCTGGAGGGGGAGGGGGAGATGCAAAATGATAGGAGAAGACAGGAGGGGGAGGGATAGAGCCGAGAGCTGGACAGGTGATAGGCAAAAGGGGATACGAGAGGATCATGGGACAGGAGGTCCGGGAAGAAAGACAAGGGGGGGGGGTGACCCAGAGGATGGGCAAGAGGTATATTCAGAGGGACAGAGGGAGAAAAAGGAGAGTGAGAGAAAGAATGTGTGCATAAAAATGAGTAACAGATGGGGTACGAGGGGGAGGTGGGGCCTTAGCGGAAGTTAGAGAAGTCAATGTTCATGCCATCAGGTTGGAGGCTACCCAGACGGAATATAAGGTGTTGTTCCTCCAACCTGAGTGTGGCTTCATCTTTACAGTAGAGGAGGCCGTGGATAGACATGTCAGAACGGGAATGGGATGTGGAATTAAAATGTGTGGCCACTGGGAGATCCTGCTTTCTCTGGCAGACAGAGTGTAGATGTTCAGCAAAGCGGTCTCCCAGTCTGCGTCGGGTCTCACCAATATATAAAAGGCCACATCGGGAGCACCGGACGCAGTACACCACCCCAGTCGACTCACAGGTGAAGTGATGCCTCACCTGGAAGGACTGTTTGGGGCCCTGAATGGTGGTAAGGGAGGAAGTGTAAGGGCATGTGTAGCACTTGTTCCGCTTACACGGATAAGTGCCAGGAGGGAGATCAGTGGGGAGGGATGGGGGGGACGAATGGACAAGGGAGTTGTGTAGGGAGCGATCCCTGCGGAATGCAGAGAGAGGGGGGGAGGGAAAGATGTGCTTAGTGGTGGTATCCCGTTGGAGGTGGCGGAAGTTACGGAGAATAATATGTTGGACCCGGAGGCTGGTGGGGTGGTAGGTGAGGACCGGGGAACCCTATTCCTAGTGGGGTGGTGGGAGGATGGAGTGAGAGCAGATGTACGTGAAATGGGGGAGATGCGTTTAAGAGCAGAGCTGATAGTGGAGGAAGGGAAGCCCCTTTCTTTAAAAAATGAAATATTTCTCAGGGAAATATATGGCAGAAATGTGTCAAATGTTCAGGGCTGGATTGTGGATTGGACTCTAGTTTACGTTATGTGTTTCTGGTCTTTCTTTTCTTTTTTGCTATTTTCAGCAATTTTGGATCGGGGTGGCCTGCAGATAACGAACACAAATTTCTAATGTGGATTTCAGATAAATTCCACCTTTAAACATGGGACATAGAATAGTACAGCACAGGACAGGCCCTTCGGCCCACAATGTTGTGCTGACCCTCAAACATGCTCTGAGTAAAAAATCTTCCTCTAATATCCCCCTTGAACTTCCCACCCCTTACCTTAAAGCCATGTCCTCTTGTATTGAGCAGTGGTGCCCTGGGGAAGAGGCACTGGCTATCCACTCTATCTATTCCTCGTATTATCTTGTACACCTCTATCATGTCTCCTCTCATCCTCCTTCTCTCCAAAGAGTAAAGCCCTAGCTCCCTTAATGCCTGATGCATACTCTCTAAACCAGGCAGCATCCTGGTAAATCTCCTCTGTATCTTTTCCAATGCTTCCACATCCTTTCTATAGTGAGGCAACCACTATATTTTTATATTTGTGTTTGGTTTGGATTACTCCATCTTCACTCTGAAGGACTGAAGTGCAGTTCAGGGTCAAAATCTCTGACCTGACCATTGGTGAAGAGGCATTCCCACCAAAAAGTTTCAGTATTGTCATCAACAGTCCCATCTCTGCTGAGATTCTTCCTGTTGTACCACGGACACCGCTGCAGTACAGCACCCGCGTGCACGTACTTCAACCAAGATTTCCTGAGAAGACCGATGATGAGGTCTAAATATAACCAGGTCACCACTGTTGACTAGTTCTTTCTGCAGATTGTTATCTTTCCAAATATGTAACAAGATGCAATTGATTGTTATTGCAATAATGACAAAGAGTTTCACAAATCATTGTTGAAATATTTTAGGGATATATAAATAGCCTCACGTAATCAATTTGATATACTGTACATAGTGATGCGTATTCTTTATTTTTATGAGAGTGTAGTTGAATTGGATTTTGATCAGGGTGATAAGTTTACTTTCCCTTTACACTTCTGATTATTTACCACCTTTGAAGTGCACCAGGATCCACTGTGTTTCATTCAAGTGGTGGTTTAATGAATTATTTGTAATTAGGATGAAGGAAGAAAAGCACCAATGAGGCCTCCAGCAGACGAACGAGCTTCAGCACAACAGCCTAACCTGGTTCTCATTTTGTTTCTGAACGTTAGCTCTGAAACAATTTCTGCACCTCCATTCTTACCTGCTGGGATCAACCAATTGGAGCTGAAAGCAAGGTGGCTTAAAATTTTATCTTTTATTTCATACTATTTATTTCTATTTATTTATATTTGCATTTGCACAGTTTGCTGTTCATTGATCCTGTTTACAGTTACTATCCTATCGATTTGCTGAGTGTGCCTGCAGAAAAAGAATCTCAGGGCTGTGTGTGGTTGATATGTATGTACACTGATAATAAATTTTATTTGAATTTTGACTATTGTGATTTGACTGCTTCAGCTGTATGGTTCCTATTCATTGCTCACTAGTACTGGCCACATAACTACCAATAAGAATATTCATCTTCCTTTCTTATCTATCCGCAGACAATGTAATAAGTTATTTCAGAAGTCTTTATGTGAGCCCTGGAAAATAACTGAAATTCAGAACACTACTGTGAGAAAATTCCAGGCCTGATAAAATTGAGAAATTTGCTTTAATTTCATTAGATTAGATTAGATTAGATTGTGAGGACACATAGTCCTCTTTCATTGTCATTTAATAATGCATGCATTAAGAAATGATACAATGTTTTTCCAGAATGATATCACAGAAACACATGACAAACTGAATGAAAAACTGACAAAAACCACATAATTATAACATATAGTTACAACAGTGCAAAACAATACTGTAATTTGATAAGAACAGACCATGGACACAGTAAAAAATCTCAAAGTCTCTCAAAAGTCCCATCATCTCACACAGACGGTAAACCTCCAGCTTCGCAAACTTGCCGATGCAGCATCCTGGAAGCATCCGACCACAGCCCGACTCCAAGTCCGTCCGAAAACTCCGAGCCTCCGACCAGCTCTCCGACACCGAGCACCATCTTTGCTGAGCGCTTCGACCCCGGCCCCGGCAACAGGCAATAGGCAAAGCTGAGGATTTGGGGCCTTCCCCTCCGGAGATTCTGAATCGCACAGTAGCAGCAGCAGCGAAGCGGGCATTTCAGAAGTTTCTCTAGGTGTTCCTCTGTGCTTCTTACGGCTGTCTCCATCAAATCAGGATTGTGCACGGCCCCTAGTTACACATACGATATCATTCGGAACGGCCGCGTGCTGCGTCACACTACCATCTTCTCCTCCTTCCTCCCCTTTAAATGATTTGATTATCTTAAAATGTAAGTTAATCAGATGGCTATTAGCATTATTACATTCCATTTGGCAGGGGAAGCCAGGCAAAAACAGCCACTTCAATAAATATATCCCAAGCAGAGTGTGACGGTAATAATAAACCGATCAACAATGATTTTGATGGCAGGACCAAAGCTAAGTTTGTTAACTATGCAAAGCTCTGCAGCAGGGTTGAAGCTATAGGGGATTTAGACTCAAGTTCAAGTTCAATTATCATTCAACCGTATATGAAAACAGCCAAACAAAATAGCCTTCCTCTGAGGCCAAGGTGCAACACACGTTGCCAACAGCACATAGCACATAGAACCAATAGCATATATGGTTATGATTTCAGAAAAAAAGTCATTAAGAAAGAAAAGTTAATGAGCAAGGATGAGGCAAATGGATTATACTTTTTCTTCTTTGATAGGAAAATATTTTGAAATGGTGAGAGGTTAAAATATGCTGGTATTCAGAGGACAGGAGTGTCTTTTTCATACACAGATCATAAAAGACTAATGAATAGGGTGAGCCAGGAATTAGAAAAGCAACAGTATGTTGGCTTTTATTAAAGAGTAGAAGGGCCTTGCTCCAAGAATATTGGTAAGATTGCATGAGTAATGAGACAAGATCTGTTCATTAAGAAAGAATATACTTATGGCAATGGGAATGCAGAAATAGTTTACCACTGTGATTCCTGGGAAGGAATGTAGGGGTGGGGGGGGAGATGGAGGAAGGGATTTCTCAGATGGGTAGAGCTCAATCAGATTTTTGCCTACAGGGTAAAATATAAAATTGTTACAAGACTTCAGGCATGATGTAACAATGTTTTCCCCTGTCTGTGCTGTTTAGAACCAAGGCAAAAGCCTCAGCATAAAGATCTGGCCAATTAGCACAGTGATGAGAGAAAAAAATATCTCGCTCCTCTGAGAGAAATGAACTTCTGAATTGATCTGCTCAGGAGGTAAAGATACAGGGTATTTTGATTTAGTTTTAGACTTTAAGGGATATGAGTTTAGTATGGGTAAGTTGTGCTGTGGTAAAAGATAACCTATGAACTGAATCAAAGTCAGAATCAGAATGAGAATCAGGCTTATTATCACTGGCATATGTCATGAAATTTGTTATAGAACATAGAAATCTACAGTACATTACAGGCCCTTCAGTCCACAACATTGTGCCAACCATGTAACCTAATCTAGAAACTGCCCAGAATTTCCTTACCACATAGCCCTCTATTTTTGTAAGCTCCGTGTGCAAAAAGAGAGAAAAAAAGTATTGAGGTAGTTATTGGGTTCACTGTCCATTCAGAAACTTGATGGCAGATGGGATGAAGTTTCTCCTGAATCATTGAGTCTGTGCCTTCAGGCTCCTGTACCTCCTCCTTGACAGTAGCCATGAGATGAGGGCATTTCCTGGTGATGGGATTTTCTTATGATGGACACTACCTTTTTGAGGCATCACTCCTTGAAGAGGTGTCCCTCCCCCCCACCGTACCAGACAGTGATACGGTTTGGCATGGCTTGATCTGCTGGAGAAACTTGGCATGTTGGGCAGCACCTGTGGAGGGAAGTGGAAAGTCACCATTTTGGATCGAAACCCAGGAGATCTACTGTTCATTTCCCTCCACAAATGCTGCCTGATTCGCTGAGTTCTTCCAACAGGCTAACCATCTTGTTGCAGATTCCAGTATCTGCAGTCTATTGTGTCTCCATGCTCTGAAACCATGATAGTATTAAATGACAGATTCTGTGCCAAGGCCTGAAAAGTCTTGTCCTATTTCTATTTCATGTTTAAATTATCACATTTTCCAAACTCAATCACTTTACCTGTCTTAATGGAGCAAATTATAGATGCAGACAAAGTAAATTCTAAATCCTGTGATTTAAGCAGTTTAATGTAATTGCATAAAATGTTGTTTTCTTATCTCACCCACTTGGCCAGTTGCAAGAATGCAGCTGAATAAATAAACACCCTGTCATATAAATTTATACACGTTTCTTAGAATTTATTTATTTTTATCATCTGCGTGCCTTGTGACATGAATCCATATCTGAGTTTGTTCAATCAAAATCAAATTTCTATTTTTCATTTGTGTTGAGTGCCTTGAGATATCCATCTTATTTTGATTAGTGGTTTGGTGAAACAATCAAAAGCTTGATTGGTATGCCAATCATGTCTGCCTGTAACAGCAGCCATTCTATGTGTACGTGATTCAAGGATCATCACTTTTACCCAGGCCTGATATTACTGGACGAAGTAACTTGTATGTGATTAAATGACGCCTGTCTTGGATTGCTAAGCCCTACGGTAATGTTGGATGCTGGTGGTTTTGTGATCCAAAGGTTCTTTGGAAATCAAGAATGAAATATAACACTTCTTGGTTCTGGTTCTTTTATTAAGCGATATAAGGACAAATAACAAACAAAGGAAAAAAAGACCAAAAAAAATTGTGGTAAAAACTCACCTACCACCCCACCAGCCTCCGAGTCCAACATATTATTCTCCGTAACTTCCGCCACCTCCAACGGGATCCCACCACTAAGCACATCTTTCCCTCCCCCCCTCTCTCTGCATTCCGCAGGGATCGCTCCCTACACAACTCCCTTGTCCATTCATCCCCCCCATCCCTCCCCACTGATCTCCCTCCTGGCACTTATCCGTGTAAGCAGAACAAGTGCTACACATGCCCTTACACTTCCTCCCTTACCACCATTCAGGGCCCCAAACAGTCCTTCCAGGTGAGGCAACACTTCACCTGTGAGTCGACTGGGGTGATATACTGCGATCGGTGCTCCCGATGTGGCCTTTTATATATTGGCGAGACCCGACGCAGACTGGGAGACTGCTTTGCTGAACATCTATGCTCTGTCCGCCAGAGAAAGCAGGATCTCCCAGTGGCCACACATTTTAATTCCACATCCCATTCCCATTCTGCCATGTCCATCCACAGCCTCCTCTACTGTAAAGATGAAGCCACACTCAGGTTGGAGGAACAACACCTTATATTCCGTCTGGGTAGCCTCCAACCTGATGGCATGAACATCGACTTCTCTAACTTCCGCTAAGGCCCCACCTCCCCCTCGTACCCCATCTGTTACTCATTTTCATGCACACATTCTTTCTCTCACTCTCCTTTTTCTCCCTCTGTCCCTCTGAATATACCTCTCGCCCATCCTCTGGGTCCCCCCCCTTGTCTTTCTTCCCGGACCTCCTGTCCCATGATCCTCTCGTATCCCCTTTTGCCTATCACCTGTCCAGCTCTTGGCTCTATCCCTCCCCCTCCTGTCTTCTCCTATCATTTTGGATCTCCCCCTCCCCCTCCAACTTTCAAATCCCTTACTCACTCTTCCTTCAGTTAGTCCTGACGAAGGGTCTCGGCCTGAAACGTCGACTGCACCTCTTCCTACAGATGCTGCCTGGCCTGCTGCGTTCACCAGCAACTTTGATGTGTGTTGCTTGAATTTCCAGCATCTGCAGAATTCCTGTTGTTTGTGGTAAAAACTAGTTCAGATTAGATAACAAGTTCCAGTGAGCAAACCATTAATCAGCCTTTGGACAAAGTCATTTACTACTGGACATGATTTTCATTCCAATGTTATTTGTTATTGCATTTCTACTAATCTTGTCTAATTAAAATGTTGCTGCAACTTTGAACAGGGTAAGCTAAGTCATTGCTGGTGTCTCACAGAAAGAAACGACAGAAACTTTTGCAATGTGCAACATGGTTCTCAAATCATAGGGCATTAGATCTTCTCTTAGCAGTTGGGTGGGGGGAACATGTGCATTTGCAGGCATGGAAACAGTGGGCTGATTGTGTCAATCAGTATGTTTTCTATCTTCAAAATCTTTCACCAACAAGGGAAGGAAGTCTGAACCTTGTCCTTGGAAGGTGAAGGAGGTAAAAATATGCTTGTTGTCTTTAAACAAAAGCTGTTTGAGTATTTGAAGAGTTCTAGCTATAACAGAATGGCACTGAGAAGTAGGATTCCTCTAATTAGCTCCACTTTTGGTTAGCATGAACACAATGGAATGAATGGTCTAATTTCTGTACTGACAAATGGCTAGAATTTTATCACTGGAGACGAGTACATTATCTTCACTTCAATACGCTTCACAATGAAGGCAATTGTGAAATTTTATAAAGTAGTTCAACACATTCACGAATTAGGCAAATACAAAAAGTACTGATCTTCACATATATATTAAAAAATCGTAGAGCTAACCAGCACAGAGACAATCCCCTCATCCCAGCTCATCCATACTGACAAAGTTGCCGACCTTAACTATCTCCTTTATCTATAAAATCCATAAGCAAATTTGCTTCTTACACAAAGCTTTCAAAAGTGAAACTATTAACATATGGAGCCTTGCTTTGGACAGGACAATAAAAAACTGAAAAAGAAAGTGTTAAGTGAAGGGGTTCTTGCCTTAACGGAAGTGTGTTGGCAGGACAAAACAGGTTGGTTGCAGGGTGATTAATAATACAGCTGCTCTGAAGTGGGTTTCTTGTTTTCCTAATGCTAAATTTATACACCGTAGATTGACTTTGAAGATTGTACACAATGGAGAAAAATTCTCTTGCCTTGGGACAAACAATGTTTGTGCCAATAAAGGTATTTTCAGCTTTGATACAAGAACAAATAATTCTTGTTCCAGCATCTACTGTGATGATATCTTAAAGTACAGGTTATAAGTTGTACTGAGCATAACCTATTACCTTATAGCGAAGAAAATTTGAAAATATGCACGGGATTACTGGGAGTCTCTAACACTGAAATGTGTAATTGACCCTCCACTGGTCCAGACAATTGACAAAAGCTTCCTCCCAGGACACCTCACCTTTCTTTCTTTCTGTTCATTGCATAGAAACTCATTTCATTGTTCCAGAATCAACCAATTGAAAATCATTTCTCCCCCTGGAATGGAACACAAATAACCTTTCCAGGATGATGTAAAGTGATCTGGCTCATTATCTATGTTCCTGGTGTGAATTTGTAGCAAGGTATTAATTCTCTGACCCTTGTTCTTGTAGGAATATTGCAAGTACAACAGACCATTCAGCCCTTCAAGTTTGCTTCATGTTCGCTTCATGTTCAGTAGGATCATGGGTGGTCCTCCCTCCCAATACCAAATTCCCCAAGCCTCTTGTTACCTTTGAGTATAGAAATCTAGGTCCTACCAGGACATTTATTGGTTTAACCTCTACCATAAACTGCATCAGAGATTTCCACAGGTTCACCATCCTCTGAATTAAGGAACTTCTTTCTTTAAGACCTTAACATCCTACTCCAAATCATGAGGTTCTGAACCCTACATCTGTATACCCTGGGTAGGGAAATATCTTCCCTGCTTCCTGTTGTTGATTCAAGTCAGAATATTGAACATTAGAATTGCATCCACTGCATTATTACCTACCATAGCTGAAAGTTATCAACCTATCAATCTTTTCTCTTTTATTGAAATAGGACAGGACATCAATGTGGTCAGTCCTTCCTGCTTGGTACAATCTTTCAGCACTGCCATTTCCACCTATTGAGATATAGCATGGAATAAGCAATATCTCTCCTTTGAACCACACAGCTCAGCAATCCTCCAACTTAATCCTAGCCTAATTACAGGACAACTTACCATGATCAATTAACCTACCAATCAGTACATCTTTGGACTGTGGGAAGAAACCGGAGGTATATTTAAAACAAAGGCTGATAGGTGTTTTGGTTAGTCAGGGTGTCAAAGGTTATGGAGAGATAGCAGGAGAATGGGCTTGAGAGAGAAAATACGTTAACCATGACGGAATGCAGAGCAGACTTGATGGGCTGAATGGCTTAGTTGTGCTCCTTCATCTTATGGTCTTATTCCTTTTCTCTTACCCAGAGGAAACCCATGCAGTCATGGAGAGAAGGTACAACAACTTTACAGGTAGCAGAGGGAATTGAACCTGGGTCACCTGTACTGTAAAGCATTGTGCTAACCACTATGCTACTGTGCTGTGCTAGACACAGAATGATTAAATTCTGTGGAACAAGAACAGGTTGAAACAATGAGTAGGAGGCTAAGGGGTTGGTGTTGGAAACTGTGAAGGGAGGATTTCCTAAGTAAATGAGCTCAGTGACTGGAAGACAATGGTCTCATAGTTCATTGGAGAAGTCATGGCCTGGTGGGAGATTGAAGGTGGATTCTGGGAACTGATGTACAGATTCCTTGAGTGACTGTTCAGTTTTCCAAGCCATTACTGCTCTACCTTTAAGAGAAAGTTTGATGATGATGTTGTGATTGGTCACAACTAGGAGAGGTTGGGTTAAATAAGGACGATGGAACAATTAAGACTGTCAGTGTAATATCAGCAGTTAGCAATGAATGGTTCTAGAGAGGGTAAGAGGTAGGAAGTTGGGTTGCAAATTCTAGAAATGGCAGAAAAAAATTCACAGTCTCGGGTGAGAAAGTTATTTCTTGGCTTTCAATTCCAGTAGTAATCTCAACCTCTCCCTTGTTGGATCTGTCTTCGTTTTCCAGAGGGCACACCCTCAGAATAGAAGGACGTCCCTTTAGAACAGAGACGAAAGGTATTTCTATTGAAAGAGGTGGTGAATCTGTGGAATTCTATGCCACAAACAGCTGCAGAGGCCAAGTCCTTGAGTATACTTAAAGCAAAGGTTGAGAGGTTCTTGATTAGTCAAGGCTTCAAAGGTTACAGGGAGAAGGCAAGAGAATGAGGTTGAGAGGGATAATAAATCAGCCAACAGACTTGATGTGCCAAATAGCCTAATTGTGCTCCTATGTATAATGGAATTATTTCCTTTTCCCCTACCCAAGGGAACAGATTTTTCTAATTCATTTAGCGATACTGTGTGAAGTATACTCTTCTGACCATTTGTGCCACACCACCCCAGCAACCCCCAATTTAACCCTAACCTTTCCACAGGACAATTTACAATAACCAATTAACCTACCAAGTATGCCTTTGGACTGAGGGGAGAAACCAAGCCACCTGGGGAAAACCCACACATTCTACAGGGAGGACATACAGAGGTTCCTTAGAGACAGTGCTGGAATTGAACTCCAAACTCCAGAAGGACCCTAGCTGTAATAGTGTGATGCTAACCACAACACTGCTGTAAATATCCTACATTATAAACAGCTTTGTGCATTGGAACAGCACCAACTGGAAGAAGCAGACACACCTGGGTCTTTCATGTACCTCCCAAGATATTTATCACTGCTTAGCTGAAATGAATGAAAGCTTAAAGATTTATGAATAAACATAACTTCTTTTGAGGAAAAAACATGCAATTCATCAGGAAAGTGCATCATCAAAAGTGACAGTAGGAGGCTGGTTAATCTCAGACTTGAAAAGTACAGATATTAATATACTTTAAATACTAGAACTGGGTGTTTTATGATGAATTTATTTTGCATGGAATCCTGCTGTCCATAAATAGCAGTAGAGTGCTGAAGCAGGTAGTGCAGTCCAGTGATCGGAGTTTGATCCTAACTGTGAGTGCTGACTGCATGGAATTTACCTGCTCTTCCTGTGACTAAAGTTTCCTCCAAGTGCTCAGGTTTCCTCCCAGATTCCAAAGACATGCTGGCTGATTGACTATTCAGTTACTACAAGTTACTCCTAGAATCAGGGCATGGTTAGAGAAGTAGGGACTGAGTTGATGGTCACATGAGGGAGAGAACAGAATGCCAGAGAGTGGCTGAGGGTTGCCCTGAGTGTCACTGAATATCATTGCGTCCTTCTATCATCATAAGAAAAATGTGAAATATCATATTTGAAAAGGTACCTTGATTATCAAACATTCAGATATTGGTATTGGTTTATTATTATCTCATGTACCTACATAAAGTGCACAGTTTGTGTTACATACTGTTCATACCGATCTAATCATTACGCAGTACATTGAGGTAGAATAAGGCAAAATAATAACAATGGAGAATAAAATGTAAAAGCTACCAAAAGATTGTAGTGAAGTTAAACAATAGAAATGCAAGATCATAATGAAGTGGATTGCAAGGCCAAGAGTCTGTTTTATCATACAAAGGTCAATTCAAGAGATTGATAACAGTGGGATAGAATCTGTTCTTGAGACCGTTGTTACATGCTTTCTTCTATCCAATGGGGGAAGGGGGAAAAGAGAGAATGTTCAAGGTGGGTAGAGTTTTGATAATACTGGCTGCTTTACTGACGCAGTGAGAAGTGTAGACAGAGTCAATAGAGGGGAAGGCTAGTTCCAGTGATGTGCTGAGTTGTGTCCACAGCTATCTGTACTTTATTGCAGTTATATGCAGAGCAAGTGCCAGAGAATTTGATAGCATTAAAGTTTAAACAAAAGCATTTGTCTTTTCCAAGTCCAATTTTGTCTACTAATATCAACTAATTACTTATTGACTGATAACACTAGTGAGTATTGTTGAAAGTCTAATGTATTATTACCTTGTATATTTTCAAGTAAGTGTCAACCTTATGTAATGCTGTGTAACATAATGCTATTTGTGTCATGCTATATAGTTATGGTAAACCCAGTGAAGGCTGAATGCACTTTGCAGCTAACATGCTATTGTAAATACATTATTAATAGATGTAGTTCCGGCTGATTCTATTTCAAGTCTGGCTCATGTTACTGTTCTAAGCAACACCAAGCAACTTCAATCCTTGGCTATTGTCCTGCATCACTTGTCAACTGAACATGGATTTTCCATAAGTACTGTACCTGCTGCACAAACAGATAATAGGAACACAAGTAGTTCCTGGGAATTTCACATATTTAGTATCCGCTATCAACACAAAGTTCCTTGGTGAGTGGAACATCTTCCTTCTCTGTTATATGCTTCAAGAGGGCAGAGATGAAAGCAGACTGATTCATTGGAACTCATGCCACACAGGGGTCTTTAAGGTCTAAGTGAAAGTGTTGGGTTTGTCCTTGCTGATGTGAAGCTGCTGGGCTTGTAATTATAATCTGTCATGTTATCTGTAACGTTGAAGGTCAGTGGTGTTGTCATTTCCTTTGGTAAAGCCAATGTCTTACTGGTACTGCCTTGCTCTATAGGTCCACCTGGGTTTCTTGACAAAGTTCACCAATTGTTTTTCTTTATCTAAATGATAGTAATTTATTGTTGAGTAATAAGATTTATAAACTCCTCATCCACTTTCAGACCTTTATTACATTCTACAAAAAATAAGATACAGCACTGAAATAGGCTGTTTGGTTCAACCAATCCATATCAAGTCTCAAGTAACTATTCTACTTTCTAATCCTGTCTCCATTACCCAGCTCTCCCTCAGGTGTATCTCTGCTACTTACCTCATCCACGTTGCGTGTTCCAACTGCTCTCTTGGTAAATGTTCCTTTTCCCCTTCTGAACCAGATCCTTGTGACCAAAATGACTTGCTTGCATATCGGTGGTGGCTAATGAGGTAATTGTAGTAGCACTAATTCCCTTCACAGAGGCGACAGGAAACAACTGATGGTGCAGATTCTAAATACAAATTCTGCTGACACTGGAAATCCAGAGCAACACCCTGGAGTTGCTAGACGAACTCAGCAGGTCAGGCAGCATCTATGGAAATGAATAAACATTTAACGTTTTGGGCTGCAACCCTTCTTCAGGACTGGAAAGGAAGGGGGAAAATTCCAGAATAAGAATAATTTTTACTTCCCTTTCCTTCTTCTATTCCCCACTCTGGTCTCTTACATCTTCTTTTCACCTGCCTATCTCCTTCCCCTCCTTCCCTTTCTCCAATTTCATGTCAGAATCCTCTTAAGCCCTTTGCTTCTCCCACCTATCAGCACCCCACCCAGTCCCAGCTTCTTACTTTATCCACCCTCCCACCCACCTGACTTCACCTAGCTTGTACTCCTTCCCATCCCTCCACCTTCTTATTCTGGCTTCTTCGCTTTTTCCAGTCCTGATGAAGGGTCTTGGCCGAAAATAATGACCATATATAACCATATAACCATATAACAATTACAGCAAGGAAACAGGCTGTCTCGGCCCTTCTAGTCCATGCCAAACTCTTACCCTATCCTATTCCCACTGACCTGCACTCAGCCCATAACCCTCCATTCCTGTCCTGTCCATATATCTATCCAATTTAACTTTAGACGACAACATCGAACCTGACTCAACCACTTCTGCTGGAAGCTCGTTCCACACAGCCACCCCTCCCTGAGTAAAGAAGTTCCCCCTCATGTTACCCCTAAACTTTTGCCCTTTAACTCTCAACTCATGTCCTCTTGTTTGAATCCCCCTCTCTCAATGGAAAAAGTCTAACCATGTCAACTCTATCAATCCCCCTCATAATTTTAAACACCTCTATCAAGTCTCCCCTCAACCTTCTACGCTCCAAAGAATAAAGACCTAACTTGTTCAACCTTTCTCTGTAACTTAGGAGATGAAACCCAGGCAACATTTTAGTAAACCTCCTCTGTACTCTCTCAATTTTATTGACATCTTTCCTATAATTCGGTGACCAGAACTGTACACAATACTCCAGATTTGGCCTTACCAATGCCTTATACAAATTCAATATTACATCCCAACTCCTATACTCAATGCTCTGATTAATAAAGGCCAGCAAACCAAAAGCTTTCTTCACCACCCTATCCACATGAGATTCCATCTTCAGGGAACTATGCACCATTATTCCTAGATCCCTCTGTTTTAAAGCATTCTTTAATGCCCTACCATTTACCATGTATGTCTTATTTTAATTAGTTCTACCAAAATGTAGCACCTCACATTTTTTAGCATTAAACTCCATCTGCCATCTTTCAGCCCACTTTTCTAACTGTCCTAAATCTCTCTGCAAGTTTTGAAAACCTACCTCATCATCCACAACACCACCTATCTTAGTATCATCTGCATACTTACTAATCCAATTTACCACCCCATCATCCAGATCATCATCATGACTGTTTATTCATTCCCATAGATGCTGCCTGACCTGATGAGTTCCTCCAGCATTTTGTGTGATTGTGCAGATGAACCAGTGGTTTGTGAGATGAAATGTTCCTTCCACTGCTCCTGATGTTCCTGGGTCCCAACATATTGATGTAATGATGAAGGTGGCACACCAGAGTTATTCTTCATTAGAAGTTTGAGGAGATTTAGTATGTCTTGAAAGACTCTAGCAAACTCCTACAGATGTACCGTGGACAGCAACCTACCTGGTTGTCTGGTATGGAGGCTCCAATGCACAGGTGTGGAAAAAGTTGCAAACTCAGCCAGCTCCATCATGGGAACTGTCTCCCCACTATTGAAGGCATCTTCATTCTCAACAAAGTGGCATCCATCATTAAAGACCCACACCATGCCCACTTCTCATTACTAGCACCAGGGAGGAGGTACAGGAACCTGAAAACACACACTCATCTTCTTCCCCTTCATCATCGGAACTCTGAATGGTCCATGAACACTACTTCATTATTTTTCTTCTATTTATTTTATATATTCTGTATATCTGGATAACTTAAATTGCTGTCGCAAAGCAACAAATTTCATGACATATGTGAGTGATAATAAGCCTGATTTTGGTTTTCCTTAAGATTTTCATTTCCATCCTTATTGCTCCTCTGCCTTGAGAAAGCGTTGGCCAGAGACTCCCAGGAGTCAGTGGGAATGTTACATTTTCTCAAGCAGGTTTTGAGTGCATCCTCGCATGTTTTTCTTTGTACATCTGGTTTGTGAATTTGGTTTTGGATCTGTGAATGGTGTGGTCTGTCCAGTGTTGATGCCTGGGAGTAAATTGCACCTCATTGCTGAGGATACTGACAATCACTCATCTATCCTTCAATTAATTTGGGGATTTTGTAGACAATGAATTGTATTATTGGTGCTTTGATAAGTCAGGTGTTTGGGAAGAGGGATCACTTCTACCTGGGAAACCTTGAGGTTTATTTTGACAGGTCTATGTTCATGACAAATAAGTTACTCCTGAGTTTCAGATGGATACATTGATTACTGTTTGGCTCAATAAAGGTTTCATTTTCAAGCAGTTTTGGCTAAAAAGAGAAATACAGGAAATGTAGGTCAGGAAGCATTAAATGAGATGAAGAGAAAATGATGTTTTAATTTAATGACATTTTGACAGACCTGCAATATTTATAGATGTATTCAGTTGTAGACTGCGTTGGTGACTATGCAATTTCCAGAATGCAGTTACCCTGACTTTGATATTATGCATAAAGCTAGTTTGTGCTCATGCTATACAAAGTATATGTTTCTGGTGAAGTTCCCTTCATCTTTATCAGTAGATGTTATTATACTTTGTGTTATAAATTCTCTTTCTTCTCTGCAAATTACCAATGCATGTTTCAGAATGGAGAGCTTACTGGAGGCCAATAGTACATCCTGGTCCGTCCTACCTTCAGCTACTGGAAGCCACAATGCATCAATAGGAAACAGAAAATAATGTGGATGGGTGGAAAGCAGCTGTGGTGATAGAAAGCAAAAGAGGGAGTAATGGACAAGGAAAAGAAAAAGTAGGGTGAAGTTGTGATAGTGAAATCGCCATTCATTTGGATACAAAATAGAAGGAACTGTTATGATCCAAGTTGTTGAACGCAGTGCTGGATAACTTAAAGTTATGAAGTGACAAGTCAGAAGACAAGGCTCCTGAGCCAGACTAAGACAAAGTTCAACATTCTGAAGGTTTCATTGCTTTATGACTCATAGCTCTATTCGTCCATCTTAACCAGTACTCCATTACCATCCCATTCGATCCACTCTGGACACAAAGACTCCTCCTAGATGAAGCTTTTTTTTTGTACTTCAGCCATGGAATTTTTGCATTTAGAATTCCAGAACTTAACAATTTCAGATAACCAGTCTTTCTAGTTTGTTAGAACTAATCTGTTTTGATACGTTAAAATAATCAGATTGCAGCATTTACTGAGGTCTTGGTCCCTGCACAAATAAAATCTGAGTATTTCCAGTGTTCCCCTTTACCTCAAAGTTCCAGGAACAGCTCTAGTATTTCAGGATTGGATATTTGACCTTGTTTTCTGGATCATTGCCACTTTCTTAGGGCTTCTGATATCTCTATTGCTTCAATGATTTGGAATAATGTTTAGCTAAAAAGCAAGAAAGGCACCTAGTGGGACAAGGTGCAAGCTGTGGGCTTAGCTCCAGTGATCTGGTGCTATTTGCACATTCTCATTGTGACTATGTGTGCATTCCTGTCACTGAAGTTGTATAGTAAGCTAATAGGCTCCTAATGTACAGGTGAGTTTGAGAACGTGGAGGTGCTAGCAGAATAAAATGGGACCAGGGTGATGGGAGCTTGATGAATGGGTTGGGACAATGAGCCGAGGGCTTGTTTCCTTGTTCTATCACACCATGTAATCAGGGACAGAGCAGATTGATTGGCGATGTAATCATTGTTATTGTGTTCTATGAATGGTCCTTAAAGAATTTATGCATCCTACTTTTCTGTAATGAAGTTAATAGGCCATTAACAAATGTTCCAAAAAATAAGATAATGGGCAAGAATTCTAAGAAGCAATTCAGTGACTTAATCATCTGAACATTCACCTGATTTACATGTTAGTAATAGATTGTCATATTAATATGTTGATAGGTTTCCTGTGTGATTCAGTTCTACGGTTAGATTGTGAGTGGGTTCGAGAAAAGATAAATAAAAATGGAAAACGTAATTCAGTTGCATGAAGCACTTTAACTCCAAATGTAATTAATTAATGGCATTGATTCAGTCCCTTCAATTTACATTTCTCACCTACCATGTTGGGACGCAAAACCAAAACTCTGAACTGCATCCACCTCAAGTTACAAGTTGCTAGTAAAACTGTGGTACTCCTATATATCTGCCAAATTCAGTACTCTGCCAATCTTAAATGGCAGCCATAAATACATTTCACAATACTTACTGTTTTCTGAGGAGTGGTTTTAATGTGAAAGTAGTTTCAAAGTGCATAAGCTCAGAGATAAATATAACTGAGAGCTAGGTGGCTCTGACTGATAGAGTGAACTGTTCGAAGAGCAGTTCTGTTCCTAGCATTCTTGCATTTGAGTGAAATCATCACAGTTCAGTTTCACCTCCAGAAGAATGGAACTGGAATCTAGTTAACATCACAGCACAGTGCTGAGGAGAATGGTCTTTCGGATAAGATGCAATGATTGGTTAGCTTCAGAATCAGATGAGCTGTGATCTAGGAGAGCTAGCTGTATTAAGAGTGATCACGATATTCCCTACACTATGGGAATCAGGTGATCTGGTGATCTGTTTGTGGCATCTGTCTATACTGAGAGGGATCACCATGTTCCCTACACTGCGGGAGTCAGATGACCTGGTGATCTATTCGTAGAATTTATCTGTACTGAGGGTGATGTCCATGTTCCCTACAAAACAGTAATCAGATGATCTGGTGATTTGATTGTGAGATCTTTCTTTACTGAGAGTGATCACCATGTTCCCTACACTACAGTAACCAGATGATCTGGTGATCTGTGGGAACTCTCTGTACAGAGAGTGATCACCATGTTCCCTACACTACAGTAATCAGATGATCTGGTGATCTGGTGATCTGTGACAACTCTCTGTACTGAGAGTGATTGCCATATTCCATACACTATAGTCATCAGATGATCTGGTGATCTGTTTGTAGAATCCGTCTGTACTGAGATTAACTACCATGTTCCCTACACTATCTGAACTAGGTGATCTGGTGATCTGTTTGTGGAACTGTCTGTACTGAGTGTGATCACCATATTCCCTACACTACCTGAATCAGATGATCTGGTGATCTGTTTGCAGAATCTGTCTGTACTGAGAGTGATCACCATGTTCCCTACACTATGTGAATCAGGTGATCTGGTGATCTGTTTGTAGAATCTGTCTGTACTGAAAGTGATCACCACGTTCCCTACACTACGGGAATCAGATGACCTGGTGATCTATTTGTGGAACTGTCTTTACTGAGAGGGATCTCCATGTCCCTACGCTGCAGGAATGTAAATTTCTGGTTTACTCCAACTATCTGACTTTACATTTTCCCCTCAATAATATTTTGTTTCCCAAAGTCACCCATTAGACTGTTTTTGAATAATTGAGAATAACTTCAGCTGATGTCTGTGAGTCTCCAGTACTTACTGGAGTCTAGAAGAATGAGGAGAGCTCACATTGAAATCTATCGAATATTGCAAGGCTTAGATAGAGTGGATTCAAAGAGTATGTTTCCAAAAGTGGGGTAGTTAGGACCAGAGGTCACAGCCTTAGAATAAAAGGATGTCCCTTACGACAAAATGAGGAATTTTTTTTTAGGCAGACGGTGACGAATCTGTGGAATTCATTGGCACATCTGACTATGGAAGTCCAGTTATTGGATATATTTAAAGTAAAGGTTGATAGGTTCTCGATTAGGAAGTGTTTCAAAGGTTATGGGGAGAAGATAGGAGAATGGGTTTGAAAGGAAATATAAATCAAACATAATAAAATGGCAGAGCAGACTCAATGGGCTGAATGGCCTAATTCTGCTCCTATGTCTGAGGGGACTAAATTTCCTCCGTTCGTGGATACTGTGTGACCTTTCTCTGCTGCCAGAGCCCAACAATTACAATTGTGGACATTTATACATACATCTCAAATCTTAGTTCATTCACAGATCACTGGAGTTCAAAGTTCAAAGTAAATTTATTATCACAATACATATATGTCACCATATACAACCCTGAGATTCATTTTCTTGCGGGAATACACAGTAAATCCAAGGTACGCAACAGAACCGCACCCAACAGGATGGACAAACAGCCAGTGTTGAAAAGGTAACAAGCTGCAAATATCAAAAGAAATAGAAAAAAATAAGAATAAATAGATACATAATAAATATCGAGAAAATGAGGTGAAGAGTCCTTGAAAGCGAGTCCAAAGGTTGAGGGAACAGTTTAGTGAAGAGGCAAGTGAAGTTGAGTGAAATTATCCCAGTGGTTCAGGAGCCTGCTGGTGTGAGTCCTGAGGCTCTTGTACCTTCTTATTGATGAGAGCAGCATGAAGACAGCATGGCCTGGGTGGTGGAGGTCTCTGATGATAGATGCTTCTTTTCTGTGACAGGCCTCTGGTTGATGTGCTTAATGGTGGGGAGGGCTTCATCCACGATGGACTGGGGATTCTTGTGGGATTTTCTATTCAAGGGCATTGGTATTTCTGTACAAGGCTGTGATGCTGCCAGTCAATATACTCTCCACCACACATCTGTAGAAGTTTGTCAAAGTTTCAGATGTCATGCTGAATCTTCACAAACTCCTACTGAAGTCGAGGTGTTGTCATATTTTCTTTGTAATTGCACTTACGTATTGGGCCCAGGACAGATCCTCTGAAATGATAACACCGAGGAATTTAAAATTGCGGACCCTGTCCAGCTCTGATTCTCCAATGAGGACTGGCTCATGGACCTCCAATTTTCTCCTTCTGAAGTCAATAATCATCTCTTTAGTGTTTCCGGCTTTAAGTGAGAGGTTGTTGTTGTGGCACCACTCAGCCAGATTTTCAATCTCCCTCCTATATTGCCAAATCATCACCACCTATGATTTGGCCAATGACAGTGGTATCATCAGCAAACTTAAATACGACATTGGAGCTGTGCTTCACCTCACAGTCACAAGAATAAAGAAAGTAGAGCAGGGAGCTAAGCACACAGCCTTGTAGTACGCTTGTGCTCATGAAGATCGTGGAGATGTTGTTGCCAATCCGAACTGGCTGGCATATGCAAGTGAGGAAATCAAGGATCCAGTTGCACAAGCAAGTATTGAGGCCAAGGTCTTGAAGCTTGTTGATTAGTTTTGAAGGGAACGATAGTATTGAATGGCGAGCTGTAGTTGATAAAGAGCATTATATAGGCAACAATAATCTAGCTCTAACAGAGAAGCTTTAAAGAGAATGAGGTAACATTATTGGTGCCGGAATATGTGATGACACTTGTGCTGCCCCCAGCACATCCATTTGTGTTAACCGCCAGTGTGCTGGTTGTTGACACAATTGGTGCATTTCACAATGTGTTTTGATGTACAAACGGGATAAATCTGAATGAATGTTTCAGATCAGTAACCTCAAGATAACAAAGGCAGTGGGGCCCCACTAAACAGCTGCTTTCCAATCTATGGATGGGGTGCAATGCAGGGAGAGCTGAATCATTTAAGGAAGGGATGTAGATTAAATAAGAAGAAAATTATTGTTATGACCACAATTGGCAATTGGTAGCATTTTTACCATTTCCAAATTCATAAGTAAGTGAAATTATGCTGGAAGACGAATTTTGCTTCTTGATAAAATGAGAACAAGTTCAAGGTGTTTTGTTCCTATGTATCTTTCCCTAGTATTATTGGTAGGAGTAATTTTACCACCACATTAGCAATCACAGTTCATTAGCTACAAATAATCTTCCAAGGCACTAGAGTGAGGGTGTTGTATGGTGTTACAAGAAGCATTAATTGTGGAGGATTGCAGCTTTAATGGAATTCAATACCAGGCTTTGCTGCTATGTGAGTAGAATGGCTCATTACCAATTCACATGCATAATGCAAGATCGGTATTTCCAATTGACGTATGCTAATGTCGAAAGGGTAACAGCGCATTGAGAACAATATGCTTCTATCCCACATTTACAATCTAATCATAAATAATAAAGAGATTAGCTGAGGTTAGAAAAATCTGCTGCATCTCAGACCAGAGGAACATAATCCCTTATTCAACGTGAAAGTTAGTTTCAATTGTCCTCCTCACCTGGGAACAGAGGATTATCCTGTAATATAAACACTTCAATCAGTTTTACAAAGGATATTGTCAACATCGTAATTCTTTATCTGGCATAACTATCCCATGACATCATGAACATTTCAGACATTATAAGGGAACAGCTCATTGATGACAGTAGTCAGGGACATATTTCATGTTGTTCTTGTTCTTGCTGTTCCTCATAGGCATGCAGGAAAACCTCTTTAGGAACAGGATGTCTTTTTGATTAAGTCAAAAATTTCAGATTTGCTGAGAAAGGGATGTGAATCATAGTGCCTCTTCCCTAGTAACAATTGCAAGAATGAATGTTTCAGAATCCCTGGACACCCCAAAGCAAAGCAGAAGCATGGTAGGCATGGTAGCCAAGCAGTTAAAACTGTTGCTTTACAATGCCAGCTGTAAAATTGGGGGGTTCGATTCCCACTGCTGTCCTATAAGGAGTTTGTACATTCTCCCTGTAACCTACATGGGTTTCCTCTGAGAGCTCCAGTGTCTTCCCTCATTGCAAAGACATACCATTAGGGTAGTGAGTTGTGGGCATCTATGTTGGTGCTGGAAGCATGGCCATGTTTAGTCAGCACAATTGTCGCAGATCTGATGTGAAGCAAAGCGGTGGATTTCATAAGTAAAGTGAACCTTTAATCTTTAAGCAATCTGCCACATTTCAATATTTAGTGATTCTTGAAAAGACAGTGGCTAATTTGTGCATGGTAGGACCCCGCAAGTGAAATAATGACATCCTTTTTTAAATGATGTTGGCAGCGAAGGCAAATAGACTGAGGAACAGCTTCTATCCCAGAGCTGTGGCCTCCATCACACCACTCCCACAGAACAATGACTGAAACTGTGAACACACACATCCACACACAAGCACTCAAATACTTGCACTAACGGCACTTTGTGCATTACTGTGATACTCTGGTGCTGCTGGAACTTATTTTCTGCTACTTATCTATTTAATACTGTTTTTCTATTACTGTCTTGTTTTTATCTATCGCTTTATTTAATTGCCTGAGAGGAAGCCAAACAGAGTTTAATTTTTCCTATGTATAATGACAATAAAGATCATTCAATTCAATTCAATTCAATTTTATGAAATTGAACTGACTGTATCATCTGGAAAAGCATTAAGGGTGCTAGAATGAGCCTTAATGTGTTGAGAAGGATAGGCTGAAAATCTTTGTCAGAAAAGATGAGTATGAAGGTTTTACTAGACTCAGTTATATTGTACTCTGACCAACCATAAATCTCACCTCCCAGATCCATGCTCACTGCCCACTCTCAAATGGTACAAATAAACATGGTGAGGGCCGGCTGTAGTCTGTGGAGATTGCTCATTCTTTCTCTGTGAACCTGCCAGGTTCTACTATTTCTGCTTCCCCCTCACCACCACCACATTTTGGCTTCTTCACCCTTCCTTTCCAGTTCTGATGAAGTGTCTTGGCCCACAATGTCAACTGTTTATACCTCTCCATGGATGCTGCCTGACCTGCTGAGTTCCCCCAGCATTTTGTATGTGTTGCAAAGACAAAGTGGTTGTGTTTATTGGATTAGCAATGGTAAAGTGACCATGTTACCACTGAATTGTTATTAAAAACATCTGCTTCACTTATGCTCATAGGGAATGAAATGCATTACTCTTATGCTTTCTGTTCTCCATGTGACTCCAAGTTTCCACTCATGGCAAATCATTTAGTTCTATAAGGCATCTGACTGCAAGATCCTACAAAGGATTGCGAGCTTTGCTGAGAGAATCATCCTTCTCACTCATCTGAGATATTTAGTAGTCTGGATGTAAGGTGTAAGTTGAATCAAGAGTTAAAATTGGCATGTCACAAAGGTAATGCTACAGTTGTTATGGGGGATTTCAACATGCAGGTAGACTGCAGGAATCAGGTTGGTGCTGGACCCCAAGAAAGGGAGTTTGTGGAGTCTCTCCGAGATGGATTCTTAGAACAGTTTGTACTGGAGCCTACCAGAGAGAACGCAATTCTAGATTTAGTGTTGTGTAATGAACCAGATTTGATCAGGGACCTCAAGGTAAAGGAGCCATTAGGAGGTAGTGACCATAATATGATAAGTTTTAATCTACAATTTGAGAGGGAGAAGGGAAACTCGGAAGTGTCAGTATTACAGTTGAACAAAGGGAACTATGGTGCTATGAGGGAAGAGCCGGCCAAAGTTCAATGGAACAATACCCTAGCAGGGATGACAGTGGAACAGCAATGGCAAGTGTTTCTGGGAATAATGTGGAAGGTGCAGGATCAGTTCGTTCCAAAGAGGAAGAAAGATCCTAAGGGGAGTAAGGGGAGGCCGTGGCTGACAAGGGAAGTAATGGACAGCATAAAAATAAAAGAGAAGAAGTATAACATAGCAAAGACGAGTGGGAATCTGGAGGATTGGGAAACTTTTAAAGAGCAACAGAAGGTAACTAAAAAGGCAATACGCGGAGAAAACATGAGGTACGAAGGTAAACTAGCCAAGAATATAAAGGAGGATAATAAAAGCTTCTTAGGTATGTGAAAAGGAAAAAAATAGTTAAGACCAAAATTGGGCCCTTGAAGACAGAAATGGGTGAACTTATGGGGAACAAGGAATGGCAGATGATTTAAACAGGTACTTTCGATATGTCTTCACTAGAGAAGGCGTATAAAATGTGAAATAATTGGATAGATATTTGTAACTTTATTTGTGGTAATACTACTATATGTGTTATTTTTATGAGTTATAAGTATTGTGTTGTGCACCTTAGTCTGGAGGAACATTGTTTCGTTTCTTGGTATTCATGTATACAGTTGAATGACAATTGTGTGTGAGTTATATATACTGCGTTGTGCATCTTGGTCCAAAGGAACAATCTTTCATCTGTCAGTATACATGCATACAGCTGAACGACAATAAACCTGAACTTGAACTAAATGACAGCCTTGCGAGTGATGCCACATCTGCAACTGTGCAAAAGTCTTAGGCACCCTCGCTATATACATGAGCGAAGACTTTTGCACTGTACTGTAACTGAGTGGTGAAAACCTGTTAGGTTAGTAATTTTATTCCTATTATACAATTGGTTGAAAATCTTCGCTGCAGAGTAAAAGTGTGCAACATCTGTAACCACAAACACCTCAAAACTTTCTGCAGTGTTATAACCAGTAAGTGATCAGCTTGGATAGGCATAGAAATCATCATGGAAGTAAAAAGATGATTCGGTTAGAAAGATATGGCTGAGGAAGAACTGTTTGGACCAGGGATTGGGACAATCTTCTCGCTCTTCTTTAAGCCATACGAACTTTTCATCTATTTGAAACAAGTCCCTCCGATGTTCTAGGAGCTTCAGTCTGAGTTACCTACTCAAGCCTTAACCTTGATGAGGAAACTTGTCATGCAAGCTTGAAAGCATTGACTGTGAGGGTGCCGGGAGCTGGTTCAATAACCACTTTCAGAAGAGAATTGAATAAATACTTGAAAGGGAAGACATTTCAGGGCTTTGATGAAAGACTAGACTGGTGGGACTAATTAGGCCAACCTGCCGAGGAGCCAATATAATTATGAAAGATTAATGGGCCTTTGTAATATTTATGAGCAGGTTTTTATTTTCTTATTCTCACAGTTTCTTATAAAGATGGTGGCCAATTAGCCCATCAAGTCTACAATGGTTATCAGACCATTTACATTAATCTCAATCTCTCCACGTTTTCCTGCATTATCTCTTTTGTCGGCCATCAATCTCACCCCCTCCACCTCCCCCCCCCCCCCACCGATTCTCTTTCCTCTCTCACACTGCAGGATATTTTACAATAGCCATTTCACAAACCAATCTATCTCTGGGATGTGAGAGGACACACAGACACCAGTGTGAGCCCACTTAGTAACAGGACAGTGTGAAAGCTCTGCACCAATGGCTCCTGAGGTCACAATTGAAATCGGTTACAGGAGCTACACAACAGCAGCACTATCCTTTGCAGAACCATCTTTATTGCAGGCACTCAAGTAAGAACAAGAGACTTATGGATTTTTGAAATGTAATGAGATTTTAAAAGAACAGTGAACCCAAAGTCCTTTGCTGGTGTAGAAGTGCAGTGGTATTCACTGGCGTGATCTGATTATTAATGTTCACGAGGTCTTTTATGACCTGGGCTGATTTACTCTTCTTTACACATTCCAGACCCCAACTTAGTGAGGACAGCCGATCATCACAGCCTACAGCGTCCCAATACTCCTGACCTCAAGCAATCCACAGCCTCTGCCCGATTACAGCCATGCACCTCTGCTCCTGGTATTGGGTAAATCTTAATAATGTTTATGGTGAACAGTACATTGGCCAACCACAAACCTTCAGTTAGTGTTCTTTCATCTGTTTGTTTTCCCAGATTATATGATAGTATCTACAATGGGATGATGAGGTCAAACATGGGGAACAAGGGAGCAAGGGTAAAGACTTTTAATCATTGAAGAATGGGAACACCTTGCCTTTTCCTGCTTGGTAATGTTTCTCCTTTGTAAGTTATGTACATTTTCAATGATTATATAATGATAATGGAAGGTATAGGCAGGCTGTCCTCCCTGCATCAACGACACTGAATACAGGAAACATTCAAAGATTTGGCACTGATACAAAGAATGTTATGAATCAATATCCTCTAAATTTTAGGTCTCAGCCAAATCGGCCATTCACTTAATTATACAGAGAAAGAAGTAAGATGAATTCAAACTGTGGTAGGATGATCTCAGAAAGAATTACCAATCAAGTGAATGGGACTCCTGATAGAGTCACGGAAAGAGCGGATGTCTATTTAAATATTGTGAATAGATGACCCAAGGGCCTTTCTGGAGGGTGAGATTAATACATTCTCTGTTTTATTATAATGAAGTATGTTAAACCTACTTAGAAATCTAATCATTTAAAAGCTAAACACTGCATAACATTCTTATATGAATAAACTAACCCTCTTCTGCTCTGCTCCCAAACATCACGACTATTTCCTCTTACATTCAATGTTAATTAGCTGATTGTCCATGTCCAACAGGCAGCAGCAAACTTGCAATTTCTGCAGCCAAGAAGGGTAAGAATACCACATAGCAGTTGGTTCCCTTCTATAATCCAGATGAAAACCCTGAGTTTGAAGATGTGTAGAGCTAATTGCTTTATTTCATTTTCCTATTTGCAAAGACATTAAGTATAACTTTTATGTAAGCTTTTCTGTAAGTAGGAATGGAATTTGCTCAAGTTAAGCTTAAGTTATTGTTGTTTGCCTGAACTAAGGAAGGAATCTGATGCGTTCTATGTGAGGAAATACCACATATATCACAATAGACATTTCTCATTCATTCATTCACCATCTTAGTATTATCAGTAGCACACTGGTGAAACTTGTTCCAGCCTCATTTTTGAGTCAGACACATATTTTGCATAATTAAATATCATCAACCCTGATACGGTTACTTTTGGCTGATAAGATTAAAATGATTCCACGGGCATGGCAGAAATGAGCAAGCAGGCTTGTTAGCAATGTTGTGTTCATTGACGTCATTCATTTAAGAAAAATGCGGGCAGATGAATTGTGAAAGGTGTGACCTGAAAAGATTTCTTGATCAAGCCAATGCTGGCTTGCATATGGAAGCAGTTGTGACTTTTAGAAGAAGGAAACTAATAGGATAAACACGAATTACCACCAAGCTTATTATGTTCAGCCTAAAAATAGAAACTGTGTTTTATTTTTACAATAAAGCATTCTGATGCTGTCTGAATTCTTCTCAAAAGTTAAAGTTCGAAGTAAATCTATTATTAACATATATATACATCACCATAAATAACCATTAGCTGGCTGGTGGCGTAGTGGCATAAACGCTGGACTTCGGAGCGAAGGCTCCTGAGTTCGAATCCAGCCAGCTCCCCAGCACACTTTCCATCTGTGCTGGGTTGGCGTTGAGCTAGCAACTTGACCTTGTAAAAAAGAAATTACCTGCTACAGAAACATCAATAGCAAAAAGTTGATGGCCTATGCTCTCTCGTGAGTTTAAAAGGCAATTTCCTTCCTTTATAAACAACCATGAGATTTGTTTTCAGAAGCAGAATCAGGTTTAATATCACCAGCATATGTCGTGAAATTTTCTGTTATTGCAGTAGCAGTACTCTGCAATACGTACTAATAGAAAATAAAATGTAAATGACAGTAAACATATATATATATTTGTGTGCCATACTCTGCCAGAGCCTCGGCAACCACTTTTTTTTTAAGTGGTTGTCTTGGAGGAAAGATTCTGTGAGTGGTCCCCCACGTCCTTCTCACAGCGCAGTTTTTTTTTACGAGGCTGAATTGTGAGCTCGACACTCAACCCGGCAGGGATGGAAAGCGTGCCCAGGAGCGGCCCGACTGGGTTCCAACTCGGGAATCTTCGCTCCGGAGTCCGGCACTGATGCCACTGCGCCACCAGCTGGCCTAAATATATATATTAAAGAGTTCAATTAAATAAGTAGAGCAAAAAATAAAAAAGTAGTGAGATAGTGTTCATGGGTTCATGGGTTCACCTGGGCATTCAGAGTAAATACAAGAAACACAATAGAATCAATGAAAGACCACATCCAACAGGTCAGACAAACAACCAATGTGAAGAAGACCACAAACTGCGCAAACACAAAAAGAAACAAAAAGGTACAAAAAGGAAAAATAATAAATAAATGAATAAATAAACGATAAGTATTGAGAAAACTCCATGTAGTTGTGCTCAATTGTGGGATGGGCTTTACCGATGATGCACTGGCCATATCCACTACTTTTTGAAGGATTTTCCATTCAAGGGTATCGATGTCTTTGTACCAGGCTGTGATGCAACCAGTCAGCATACTCTCCACCACTCATCTATAGATGTTAGTCAAAGTTTTAGACGATGTGCCAAATCTTTGCAAACTTCTAAGAAAGTAGACAGTGTCTTCGTAATATTACTTACCTGCTAGACCCCGGGGCAGATCCTGTGAAACAAGGAATTTAAAGTTCTCTACATAATTGTGATTTCACATAGTGTATTCACTGCTTGAACGCTGTGCTGGTTAGAAATACTTAAGCCTCCTCACTTCACAAGAGAATGACTATAACCATAAGTATCTTTTGGCAGCAATCACTTTCCTATTTAAAACACAACTGGCCTCTGAAAAACAGAATCAGTGATACGGTAAAAAGAAGTTGCTTGCACTTGCACAATTTCTTTCAGGGTTGTAACTCTTTGGAATGTTACCTCATAGTACATAGAACATTACAGCACAGTACAGGCCCTTCAGCCCATGATGTTAACCTACTCTAAGATAAATCTAACCCTTCTCTCCTAAGTTCTGTAGCCATCCAGTTTTCTCTCATCCATCTGCCTATCTAAGAGTTTATTAACTGTCCCTAATCTATCAGCCTCTACTACCAACCCTGGCAAGATGTTTCATGCACCCATCACTCTGTGTAAAAAAAAAACTTACCTGTAACATCTCCAACACCACCCCCCGCCATACTTTCTTCTAATCACTTTAAAATTATGCCACTTGTATTAGCCACTTCCACGCTACAGGAAACAGTGGTAGTCATTGAGACCGATAGACTTTTGGACTCTGAGGGTCTATGGGGATTGGCTGGAATTGAGAAGCAGGAACAATGATGAACTTTTTGAAATGTAGAGCAAGGGGTTGAACGACCTCTTCTTGCTCCCATTACTGATGTTCTTACGTTCACAAGTCAGAACATCATGGTCATTTAAATCCTATGAAATAGTACTGAAGTATGCAGTATGCAGAAATTATGGCTGCAATACCTCACAATTTTATTTAATGCTGTCAACATTACTACTACTTCACTCAACTTTGCCCCATCACAATCAATGGACTCACTTTCAAGAACTCTTCATCTCACGTTCTCAATATTTATTGTTTATTTATATATTATTCTTATTTCTTTCTTTTAGTATTTGCAGTTTGCTGTCTTCTGCACTCTGGTTGAATGCCTAAGTTGGGCAGTCTTTCATTGATTCTGTTATGGTTATCATTTTATAGTTCAGTGATTCCCAGCGGGGGCAGCCACATGTCCAAAGGGGTGGTAGGGGAAATAGAAGTTGTCAGGGCTAGTTCACGATTCTTGGGGTGAGAGGTGGTAAGTGGCACTCTGGAGGCACGAGACCTGACCAACCTGTTAGTAAAGCATGCACTTCCAAAAAAACAGGATGAGGCACTGGAACACGGGAAGAACTATAGTCCTGCAGGTGATGAGCATTCATCGCCACACTGCATCTGAGACTCAGCAATCTCATCCAACCCTACCAATCAATCAGTAATTATTGGTGATGCATAAATTAGCAACCAGATTGCCCAACAGTTCCCCTTGTCTCGTGGCATGGAGCAAGATCACACAATTTAACAGTTGGTAAGTCAAGTGCACCCTCTCAACTGTCTCTATAGATCTACGGAGAACAGGTCACGCAATGATGCAGCGCTGGCCAGAACCAAATGGTGAAATAGAGCCAATCAGTGAACCAGCCAGCTACAAAGATTCCTCCTGAGGTGTACAAGGTGACCTTGGCTTCATATGTGTGGTCAAAAGCCATCTTTGGGGATTATGAGACCTTACGTGATTGTCAATCATGCTAACTGGAATAGTATAAAGGTAGCTTGCCGAACACCAGCTCCATCCTGATTAACATTCAGATTACAATCTGAATCCTTGTCAATGTAATTTTCATTGTTGTGATCATCTTCATCTTCACCTCACCATTCCTTCGCATACCGCTGCCATTGCTCTATCCATGTCAACTAGCTACCATTGACAACATCTGATAGGCATTCCCAGTTTGTATCAAATTTTTATTTTAATTCAGCCTGGTTAGTGATAGATAAAAATGTATGGCATGATCTCTGAGTCTGAAGGCAGTGAAGCCTTGAATTCTAATCCTGCTAATAAACAGAAGCTACAGGAAGTATGTCAATACAATGTTACATACCTGGAGAGTAGTTCTACTCTGTTCCCCTCAGATCAGCGATGCCCCATGTCTCTTATTTGTAATGTTGTACTGTCTAAGGAAAATATGAACTCATCAAGATTGCAGGAACACTTCCATAAAAGACACCCTGAAGAGGCTACTCATGGTAATACTCAGTTCCAGAAGAAGAAAGAAGCATTTGAAAAGCATTGCACACTTGAGTCATTTGCCAAGAAAGCTAATAATGACCTTGATAGTTGTCTCATTGCTTCTTATAATATTTCCAAAATGATAGCAAAGTGTGGAAAATCTCATACAATTGGTGAAAGATTAATAATGCCTGCTCATCAGTAGTGCTTACCACTGTTCTCAAAATGGATACCAGTATTTTAAAATCAATTCCTCTGAGCAATAATTGTATGCATCATGATATTGATGAAATGAGTGAAGACATTGAGTGTGCCAAAGTCACTGAGCCACAAATAACAGAATTTGGAATACAACTGGAAGAGTCAACTGTGCAAGACAACAAAGGATTGCTAATGGCATATGTATGGTTTATCAGAAATGGAAAAGTTCATGAAGAGATTCTTTTTTGTAAAAAGTTAAAAACAATAATTCACAGCGAATCTATGATGAGCTCAAAATGTATATTGAGGATAAAAATATTCTGATTAGGAACATGATTTCTTATGCAACAGATAGAGCACCATGTATGACAATTCACCATTCTGGTTTAGAAATTCCAAGTCTGTTTGCAATTCATTGTGTAATTCATTGTCAACATCTTGCAGCTGAATACCTCAGCCAGTGACGTTTTTCTTTTTTTTTGTAATTTATTTTTTATCGAAGTTCATTATCAAACATTTCCATAAGATGTATTTCAGATACCGTACCTATATATGATATAATCATATTTGTCACAAATCTCCACATAATATTTATCTGAGGTATACTCTTATAGAAAGGAGAGGAAAGAAAGAACAATTAAAAGAAGAGAACTATGTACAAAGTAGGGAGTGATTTTTTTACAACGTATTCATTGACTTGTGAGAATAAAATCAGGCCTATGAGGTGTTATGTAGTTAAACCATTTTTCCAGTATGAATCAAATTGTTCCAACTTATGATTAACAGATGCTGTTATCTTCTCCATTTTGTAAATGTCCATTGTAATTTCCATCCATACATTTAAAGTTGGGCTCTCCTGTGATAACTATTTCCTGGTAAGGGTCTTTTTACCAGCCACCAGCAGTACATTCATTAAATATTTATCTCTTTTCAACCATTCTTGAGGTATATACCCAAAATATATGGTCTTACCCTCAAAGGGTATTTCACATTTAAAGATGTCTTATAGGGCATTATGTATCCCACTCCAATAGTCTTTGATAACGGGGCATTCCCAGAAAATATGATAATGGTTTTAATTTTGATTTCCACAATTTCTCCAGCAAACAGGGAGGTTACTATCATAATGGGATTTCTGAGGGATAAAATATCTTACCAAGTTTTTCCACCCGAACTCCCTCCATTTCTGTGAACTGGTACACTTCCAATGATCCCTCCATATTATTGTCCAGTCTTCCTCAGATATTATTATCCCTCCTTCTTTCTCCCATTTTGTTTCAATGTATGAAGTCAAATATGTTTTAAGATTTGACAACCCCTTATACACGCTTGAAATGATTCTACTACCGTTGTCTGAATTATATGCTTTTCTAAATAGCTCTATCAGACAGGTACTTGCCTTGGTTACATTTTTAACCGTCCTATTAACATACTGTCACATCTGTAAATATCGGTAAAAGTCTTGTTTTTCTAATAAGTGTTTCTCTTTGAGCATTTCAAAACTGAACTGTGTTCCTCCTTTCATTATATTGCAAATAGCTGTTATTCCTTTAGCTGTACAGTCCTTAAATCTAGCATCCAGTTTATTCGGCGTAAAATCCGAGTCATATGCACACCATTTAAGAATTGCAATGTTTCTCTCTAGTTCATATTCTTTTATAATAGTTTTCCATATTTTAAGAGTCCATTTCACCCACAGGTTATCAATAGCCAGTGACTTTTTCAAGCATGACTCTTGTTATATCTGCTATCAACAAAATTAAAGCTAAATGGCAGAATATTTTGCCAGTTATGCCAAGATAATGATGAAGAGTTTGAATGCTTGCTTCTTCACACCGAAATGTGTTGGCTGTATAAGGCTGCTGCTTAAAATGTTCCTTTGATCTTTTTGACACTGTTGCTTAAATTTTTGCTCAGTCGACAAGAACTTGAGAAACAAGATTGAACTTCTACGTGGAGATGTGGCATACCTAGCCAATCTGTATGGCAAAATGAACATTCTAAATATGAAGCTGCAGGGTGAGAATTTCAGTTTAATCCAGGCAAAAAGTGCAGTGTCCACTTTTATCAGAAAATTGGAAACATATAAGCAAAACACTGGAAGAAGAATGTTCTCACAGTTTCCCTGCATGGAAAGTATGGCACTCTCTTTCACAAACGTGTTTTGCAAGAATACTGCTTACACCTGAAGTCACTGAAGAAGGGTTTTCAGAATTGATACAAGGATCTGAACGATCTGGAAATTCTGAACGGGCTAATAAGCGGAAGAACAGGAAGAGAGCTTGCAAGAAGAAATGATCAAAATTCAGAATGATGAAGAAGCAAAAATGCTTTTCAAAAATATCGGCTTTTGTCGTATGTGGCTACACTGCCATATGAAGTTTCCTGGTCTTTGGAGAACAGAAGAGCCAAAATACTGTCCTTTGCATTTCCATCCTCCTACCTTGTTGAAAGACGCTTCAATGCTATGAACCACATACTCACAAAAAACAGAAACCACTTGGTTATTGTTATGCATGGGGACTTAAGGCTTTTGCTGTCACAACTTGAACCACGTATTTCAACTCTTACTAAAAACCATCAAGTCAAGGATCATATTGAATTTAAAGCAGAATAATATTTCTCATGTTAGCATATGGTAGACATGTTTTAACACTCTGGGGTGCTGAAGGGTATATTGTACCTAAAAGGGGCATTGACAAGTATGAAGGTGCTTTGGGGGGACAGTGGTATGTATCAAAGTGCTTGGGGGGGGGGCATTAGGCTGAAAAAAACGTTGGGAAACACTGCTATAAAGTATGCCCACAAGAAAATGAATCTCAGGGTTGTATATGGTGACATATATGTACTTTGCTAATAAATTTACTTTGAAATTTGAACTTTGAACTATTGGGTTATGTGACTTAACACCCCAGAAGAGGATGATGTGACATCATGCGGATTCTGTCACTGATTTTTATCTGCTGTTTGTTTCCTGTCCCGCATTGTTCTGTACATCAGAGAACTCAAGCTAAATTTCTTTCAACGCGACCTTATCCCATTCAATCAAATCAAGTTCACGCTTGCTGTAACTGTTCAAAGGAATTTACTACAGTGGTGTAACAACTATAGTCAGGACAGCAGTAAATGGGGGAAAAAATCACAACCCTTATTTGTCACAGTTTAAGTAAAAAATGAAGTCATAATATTAAAGCAACTTTAAAGATTTTAATGTTTTAGCTACTTTTCTAGCAAAAATACTCATGTGGTTGATGATGCCACTTACCTGGCCAACTAGCAAGCATTATTAACTTTATTAACTGGGTGCACATTTGCCACAAGGTCAGGGGTCATAAGCTCAGACACCTTTCAACGTGATTTCTATGCAAATATTTGAAGGTAGTACTGAGGGGACAGGAAGGTTATCCTTTAAATAAACTTAAGCACAAATGGACTTGGGAGTCCTTGTGCAAGATTCCCTTAAAGTTAATTTGCAGGTTGAGTCTGCAGTGAGGAAGGCAAATGTGATGTTGGCATTCATTTCAAGAGGACTAGAATATAAAAGCAAAGATGTAATGTTGAGGCTTTATAAAGCACTAGTGAAGCCCCTTTTAGAGTAATGTGAGTAATTTTGGGCCCCTTATCTGAGAAAGAATGTGCTGAAACTGGAGAAGCTTCAAAGGAGGATCACGAAAATGTTCGCAGGATTGAATAGCTTGTCATATGAAGAGTGCTTGATGGCTTTGGGCCTGTATTCACTGGAATTCAAAAGAATGAGAGGTGACTTCATTGCACCTATCGAATAAAGTGGATGTGGAGAGGATGTTTCCTATGGTGGGTGAATCTAGGGCCAGAGGACACTGTCTCAGAATTTAGAATGGAGATGAGGAGAAACTACTTTAGCCAGGCAGCTGTGGAGGCCAAGTCTGTACATATACTTAAAGCAAAGGTTGATTAGGCTCTTGATTGGTTAGGGCATGAAGGGATACAGGGAGAAGGCAGGAAATTGGGGCTGAGGAAAAATCAATCAGCCATGATGAAATGGTGGAGCAGACTCAATGGATCAAATGGCCTGATCCTGCTCCTATGTCTTCTGGTCTTATGGTCTTAAATGAAATGTTATATCCTGTTTAGGCTGGATAAAGCATAAGAAAATAGGATCAAGAGTATTATGAAACCTTGAGTTAAGTGTGATGTTCTAAGGGTTTGTCTGTTGGTGGGTCCTCAGGTGGCTGTAGGGCCCAATCAGGGATCCACAGACTCTGGTACAATGTGGGCAGGAGTAAGAGGGGGCTGTGATTAGTGGCCGGGTCTTCTGGTTGTTCGATCTCTCCTTTTGCGGCTGCCGCTTGTTCTCTGTGGCACAGTGGAGGTCGTTCTCATGTAGCACAGATCCCTCTTGAACAGATTTCCTCCAAGTGTGTCTATTGAGTGCAATGTCTTCCCAGTCTCAGATTCATCACTGTCTGTGAGATGTTCCAATGCACCTCAGTTTTAAATGACCACCCACTAACCCTGCAACTATGCCTCCTCATCTGAGTTTCTCCCACTAGTGTTTACTTCTCCTGCACCACAATCCTTCAAAATCTTATAAGACCATAAGACATAGGAGCAGAATTAGGCCATCTGGCCTATCGAGTCTGCTCTGCCATTCAATCATGGCAGGTCCTTATTTTTAAATCTCCTCCTCAACCCCAGTTCCATGTAACCTTTGATGCCATGTCCAATCAAGAACTTAAAGGTTTCAATAAAAAGTATACAGATCTAGCATCTTTAGTTGTAAAATATTACACTGTGTATTCCTAGGGAGTACTGCTCCTATATTCTGAGCATAAGTATCTTTCAGTCAATGTCTAATTACGGATGATCTGGTTATATTACCCTTGTAGTGCAGAGAACAGGTTCTGTGTTTTCTGCAGTATAATAGTGACTACCCTCTGAATGTGTCATCAGCTGTGGCACAACTTTCTTCTCAAGCTCACTTTTACAACTTTACTGCACACTTTTGGGATTCTTGTTTCTGATTTCCCATAACATTATTCCATGATATTTTCTGTTGTCATCACTCTCTGAATGAAGAAGCTCCCCCTCAGGTTCCCCTTAAAAATTTCACCATTCATCCTTAACCTCTGCCCTCTAGTTGTAGTCCCACCCAGCCTCAGCAATAAAGCCTGCTTGCATTTACTCTCACTATACCCCTCATAATTTTGTATGTCTCTATCAAATCTCCCCTCAACCTCCTACACTCCAGGAATAAAGTCCTAATGGTGTTTTCATTCGGACTTTATTCCTAATGCACTTGCCTTGGTTCACTAACTTGATTACTAGATTGAAGAGGATGGTTTATGATGAAGTATTGAGCAGAATGTATCTTTACACCAAAGCTTTACTTGTAATTCGAAGAGATTTTACTGAAACAAATAAGATGGTTTGACAGGGTGAAAGACAAACTGCTGAAATAATACACAGTGGATCAAACAGCAACTGTGAAGGTCAAAGGCCCCTCAGTGTTTTGGGTTGAAAACCTGCATCAGGACTGGTACAATTGAGTTGGAGGCTGGAGAATGGTGGGTGAAAGGAGGAACAGAAATGAAAGGGCAGTTGGAACTAGGTGGGGGTGGAGAATGGGGGGGGGCAGAGAAAAGAGCAGAGATTGGAAGGTGATCAGTGGGATCAGATGAAGGTTGAATGAGATGCAGATGGAACCAGATGCCAGATGAACAGGAAGGGGAGAAGAAACTCGTGTGGATAGGTGGGGTGGAAGGCAGATGGAACAAGATGAGGGAGGATAATGAAACTATAAATGACAAAGATCAGTTTTATTTGTCATATGTACATCAAAACATACAATAAAATACTGTTTGTTGTTTCTGTGTCAAAGACAAATATAGTCTGAGGATTGTGCTGGGGGCAGCTTCAATTGTTGCCACATTTCTAGTACCAATATAGCATGCCCACAATTTACTAATCTGTTCTAATTGGTATGTCTTTGGAATGTGGGAGGAAACTGGAGCACGTGGTCACAGGGAGAAAACATATAAACTCTTTACAGTCAGCAGCAGGAATTGAACCTGGATTGTTAGTGCTGTCAAGTGTTACACCAATCACTTAGCTCCCAAGTGGTGGTAGTGGGTGGAGTCTGGAGAGAATGGAAAAGGTGAACTGGTAGGAGTGGGAGGGGATCAAAGGGTTTATAGATTGTCGGAAACAGGAAAACTCAATAATCATACCATTAGGTTATAGACTACCCAAGGAGAATTCAAGATGTTGTTCTGCCCATCATCCTGTGCGTCTGTTTGAGTGCACAGGCTGTCAAGAAGGCATATGGAATGTTGACCTTCATTGCTAGAGGGTTTTAATTTAGGAGCAGGGAGGTTATGCTGCAACTGTACAGGGTACTGGTGAGGCTGCACCTGGAGTACTGCGTGCTGTTCTGATCTCCTTACTTGAAGAGGATTTACTGGCTCTGGAGGCGGTGCAGAGGAGGTTCACCAGATTGAATCCAGAGATAAGGGGGTTAGACTACGAGAAGAGATTGAATCACCTGGGACTGTACTTGCTGGAATTCAGAAGAATGATTAGATTAGATTAGATTAGATTATGAGGACACTCAGTCCTCGTTTATTGTCACTTAGAAATGCATGTATTAAAAAAATGATACAATGTTCCTCCAGAGAGATATCACAGAAACACAGGACAAACCAAGACTAAAACTGACAAAACCACATAATTATAACATTTAGTTACAACAGTGCAAAGCAATACCATAGTTTGATAAAGAGCAGACCATGGGCACGGTAAAAAAAAAGTCTCAAGTCTCGATAGCTCCATCATCTCACGCAGACGGTAGAAGGGAGAAACTCTCCCTGCCATGAACCTCCAAGCGCCGCAAACTTGCAGATGCATTGTAAGCACCCAACAGCAGCCGACTCTGAGTCCGTCCGAAAACTTCGAGCCTCCGACACCGAACACTGACTCTGCTGAGCGCTTCGACCCTGCCCCGACCACTGAGCAACAAGCAAAGCCGAGGACTTGGGGCCTTCACCTCCGGAGATTCCGGATCACACAGCAGCAGCAGCAGCGAAGCAGGCATTTCAGAAGTTTCACAGATGTTCCTCCGTGCTCTCACATCTGTCTCCATCAAATCAGGATTGTGCACGGCATCCTACTTGACAGATAACAGATACCATGCACCGGAGTGGCCGCTGCGCGCTGCGTCACGCTGTCATCTTCTCCTCCCGCCTTTGCAAGGAGGAGATCATATAGAAATAAGATAAAATTATGAAAGGGATAAATAAGGTAGAGGCTGGAAAGTTGTTTCCACTGGTAGGTGAGACTAGAAATAGGGGACTAGAAACTGCCTCAAGATTTGGGGCAGTAGATTTAGAACAGAGATGAGGAGGAATTGATTTTCCTGGAGAGTAGTGAATCTATGGAATTCTCTGCCAAATGAAGCAGTGGAGGCTACCTCAGTAAATATATTTAAGACAAGGTTGGATAGATCTTTGCATAGTAGGGGAATTAAGGTTTTTGGGGAAAAGGAAGATAGGTGGAGATGAGTCCGTGGCCAGATCAGCCATGATCTTATTGAATGGCGGAGCAGGCTCAAAAGGCCAGACGGCCTATTCCTGCTCCTATTTATTATGTTCTTATGTACTATTTCATCTCCATTTCCCATTCCCTCATGCCCGTTGTCTGACCTCAGTCTTTTCAATTTCTAGAGTTAGGCCAAACACAAACTAGAAGGGAGAGAGATAGATTGACTTAATTGTGTGCAGAAAGTATCATTATGTGGAATATGCCTCTTTTTTTTCCAAGTCGAGTTGTCAGGTCTAGTTTGTTGTCATTTAACTATATAACCGAGACATGTATATAGAAACGAGACAACCTTTCTCCAAACCAGCGTGTAAAGCACAGTAGTACACAAAAAACACATCACACGTGATAACTTATGAAGGTAAGGATAAAATCTAAAGATGAATCACGCATAAATAGCAAACTAAAGTGTATAAATTAACTATTGTGAGGTACAGAACAGATTGACCACTGACACTTTGAATATGATATGGCAGGGCATTCAGAAGCCTAATAGCCTGAGGGAAGAAACCGTTTCCCATCCTGACCATTCTTGTCTTTTTGCATTGGAGTCTCCTGCCTGATGGTAGAAAGTCAAAGAGGATGCTGGATAGAAGGGTGAATAACATGACTTGGCACTGAGAGAAATCGAAGCGCCTGTGCCTGATGTTATGACTTCTTCAGCAAAGCCAGTTACTTTCTGAGAAAGAATAATACCTTTATCTCGAGGTCAGTTATCATTCACTCCTTAAAGATCGACGTGTTAGGCTGAGTCAGCACTTAGTGATAGGAAAATGATTAGTGGCTGGGAAATGTCCATGTGTAAAGATCCCTGAGTAACAATACCAATATTTGTGATTCAAAATGTTTCTGATAATCTATGCCCGTTATTGTAAACCTTTCATCAGACATTCCTATAAATAATATTTAACACTTTTTAACAATGATGATTGAATAACAATCTTAAACATGCTTTGTTTTCATTTTGTTGTATGTAGTCAAAGTGCTTTAATTAAAAAAAAATTAAGGAAAACTACATGAATTATTTTATTTTTAGTGAAAGATACAGTGTGGAATTGGCCCATCTGGCCCTTCAGCCAGGCTGCCCCAGCAGCCCCCACAACCCAGTTTAACCCTAACCTAATCACGGGACAATTTACAATGACCTACCTGGTATCTCATTAGACTGTAAGAGGAAACCGGAGCACTCGGAGAAAACTTAAGCGTTCCATGGAAGGACGAACAAACACTCCTTACAGAGGATACGAGAATTGAACTCCAAATTCTGAGGCTCTGAGCTGTAATAGAATTGTTCTAACTGCTGCACTACTGAGGTAGATAGGAGCACATCAGATTTATAAGACATGTCTTAAAATCATTGTGTAATTCCTGTTTTGGAGGTGAGTGAGATGGAGAACATTGTTGAGGTGAACAATCATCTCATGCTTTTTGGTAGTGTTGTCCTGCACACTAGTTAAACTCCCTTCTCCAACTGGTGTTGGAAGATCACAGGAATAAGCGATTCTCCCTCACTTTGTACAAGTCAGAGGAAAGAGTGACGTGGGAACATAGACTGGAATCTGTTAGTCTCTCATCCACAGACTGGCAGTTAAGCTGTCATTTGCCCTGTATTTATCATTAGTAATTGGAAACAGCAAGTTTACTTCTGGCAACCAACTCTTCAACTATTACTTGAGACGAGAAAAAAAAACTGCTTAAAATGGGGATAGAAATCCATGCTCAGCCTTGTGCATCATGCAAGCAACACATTATGTGTGCATTGTACATAGCGTCTGAAATCTGTTTCCAATGACATGAAGGATAATGCAAATTTAGCTGATACAACAGAGAATCAGTTTCAACCTGTGCCAAGACGAGACCACCTTCAGGGTGGAGAAACAACACCTTGTATTCCTGACTATTGCCTTTCATAATGACTACTCTGGATCTGGTGATAGAGCATTACAGTTTTGTCAGAATTTCTCCTAAATTTCTGATGAGATGTATTAGATTTATTTCTCATAGTTTAGTGTTTGTTCCCACAAGCAGAAGTACAGGTTCAGCTATTTTCTACGTGTGAATCTCTTTCATGAAGTCTTAAGTTTCTCCCCCCCCCGCCCCCCCAGTAAATCAGCCTTCAACCTTTATTTGAGAAAAGTTCAGATATTTCAAATATCTGTGAACTCCCTGTTTGCTTGTCATTCTTGTAAATCCCTTCAGTGCTCCCTGTATGTAGGCTTGTTACCTGGAGGTTGAACTGTTCACAATTAGTCAGGCAAGTTCAACATCTCGCATTTTCGACCCTACCCCTTTGGAAAGAGTATGAGAGCATCTTTTGTGTTTAGTTAATGGCATTTTTCCATTGCAATAACCCCATCACCCAGGACATGCCCTCTTCTTATTGCTACAATCAGGGAGAAGGTACAGGAGCCTGAAGACACACACTCACTGTTTCAGAAACAGCTTTTTCCTCTCCACCATCAGATTTCTGAATGAACAATGAGCTCATGAACACTACCTCGGCATATTTTCCTCGCAGAGAGTGGTGAGTATGTGGAATGGGCTACCAGCGACAGTGGTGGAGGCAGATACAATGGGTTCTTTTAAGAGACTCCTGGCTAGGTACATGGAGCTGAGAAAAATTGAAGTCTATGGGTAACCCAAGGTAATTTCTAAAGTAAGTACATGTTCAGCATGGCATTGTGGGCCAAAGGGCCTGTATTGTGTTGTGGGTTGTTCTATGTTTCTATGACTGCTAGTTGTACTTGGAGAAGTAGTTTCATTCCTAGTTCATTCTCCACTGCTATACTGCATAGTAACAGGTAGGTGCATTACCTGTACACATGTTCATAGCAAAAGGACAACAATTACATATGACACAACCTGAAGGAGCTGCTATCTTTTATTAAGTCCATTTTACCACATCCTAGTCCTGCAATATTGCTCACCTAACAATTTTCCATTTCACAATATTGCATGTCTTTCAGATCTTTATGCATTATCTTTGTAATACTGTGCAATCAATTTTCTATTTTACAACGTCCAGCTCATGGAATGTGAGTTCTTATATTCTGATTAGAGGTCAGATTCCACAGTAGCACACCCTATATAAAACCCCTGTTGCAGCAGGAACAATTACCTCTGTAGGCTGAGGGGAAAAGAAGGCGGTCACTGAAATGGCAGTGCAGGTGCCAGTCACTGAAATGGCAGTGTAGGTGCCAGCCTTATGCAGTGAAGGACACTACACTCGGCCTTCAGGTTACTTCTGCACCCCATTTAATCAATAAGTTCAATGAGGCCAAAGGTCAGGCAGGTTGGATAATTTGTCACAAACAGAATGCACTGCACTTTGAAATATAAACAGAAAATGCCAAAAACGACCTGGCAGGTGTGGCAGCATCTGTGGAAAGAGAAACTTCTGGTCTAAGACCTTTCATCAGAAGTGAAAGAGAAAGAAAGAAATTAGCCTTGACAGCAGAGAAGGTTCAGGAAGGCATTGAGTGGACCAACACAAATATTTTGACCTTTACCACTCTGAGTCTCTGATTCTCTGCAAGTTCATACCCACAGTTCAAGGGAGCTTTGTGAACCTGAGAAACAACTGGAGGAGAATGCCATACATTCCTTAACCCTGGTCTGGCATTCTCTAAGTTCATAGCTAATCTTCTACCTCAGCTTCCCAATGACATCCTATACCCAAACAACAGGAATTCTGCAGATGCTGGAAATTCAAGCAACACACATCAAAGTTGCTGGTGAATGCAGCAGGCCAAGCAGCATCTATAGGAAGAGGCGCAGTCGACGTTTCAGGCCAAGACCCTTCGTCAGGACTAACTGAAGGAAGAGTGAGTAAGGGATTTGAAAGCTGGAGGGGGAGGGGGAGATGCAAAATGATAGGAGAAGACAGGAGGGGGAGGGATAGAGCCGAGAGCTGGACAGGTGATAGGCAAAAGGGGATACGAGAAGATCATGGGACAGGAGGTCCGGGAAGAAAGACCGGGGGGGGGGGTGACCCAGAGGATGGGCAAGAGGTATATTCAGAGGGACAGAGGGAGAAAAAGGAGAGTGAGAGAAAGAATGTGTGCATAAAAATGAGTAACAGATGGGGTACGAGGGGGAGGTGGGGCCTAGCGGAAGTTAGAGAAGTCGATGTTCATGCCATCAGGTTGGAGGCTACCCAGACGGAATATAAGGTGTTGTTCCTCCAACCTGAGTGTGGCTTCATCTTTACAGTAGAGGAGGCCGTGGATAGACATGTCAGAATGGGAATGGGATGTGGAATTAAAATGTGTGGCCACTGGGAGATCCTGCTTTCTCTGGCGGACAGAGCGTAGATGTTCAGCAAAGCGGTCTCCCAGTCTGCGTCGGGTCTCACCAATATATAAAAGGCCACATCGGGAGCACCGGATGCAGTATATCACCCCAGTCGACTCACAGGTGAAGTGATGCCTCACCTGGAAGGACTGTTTGGGGCCCTGAATGGTGGTAAGGGAGGAAGTGTAAGGGCATGTGTAGCACTTGTTCCGCTTACACACTCAGGTTGGAGGAACAACACCTTATATTCCGTCTGGGTAGCCTCCAACCTGATGGCATGAACATTGACTTCTCTAACTTCCGCTAGGCCCCACCTCCCCCTCGTACCCCATCTGTTACTCATTTTTATGCACACATTCTTTCTCTCACTCTCCTTTTTCTCCCTCTGTCCCTCTGAATATACCTCTTGCCCATCCTCTGGGTCACCCCCCCCCCGTCTTTCTTCCCGGACCTCCTGTCCCATGATCCTCTCGTATCCCCTTTTGCCAATCACCTGTCCAGCTCTCGGCTCTATCCCTCCCCCTCCTGTCTTCTCCTATCATTTTGCATCTCCCCCTCCCCCTCCAGCTTTCAAATCCCTTACTCACTCTTCCTTCAGTTAGTCCTGACGAAGGGTCTTGGCCTGAAACGTCGACTGCACCTCTTCCTACAGATGCTGCCTGGCCTGCTGCGTTCACCAGCAACTTTGATGTGTGTTGCTTGACATCCTATACCCATCTGATTTAGGGAACAATTGATCATTAACAGCATCCACCAGAGCAGAGAATTTTAAAGGTTCACAACGCACTATGTATGAAGGTAAAATGCAAAGACGAGGAAATCTGAAGGTTTCTTCTTATCTGATTTGTAAACATTTGACCCTTCTTTCCAAGGTTATGGCCAAAGACGTATGAGTTGGTGTAAGTTGTGGACACGCAGTGACAGCACTTGCAGGCTGCCCCCAGCACAATCCTCGGACAGTGTTGGTTGTTGACTCAAATGATGCACTTCATTGTATGTTTCAATGTTTCAATGTACATGTGACAAATAAAGTTAATTGTGATCTTTTTATTCTAAACTTTCAGCCCTCTGTAACTGTCCTGTTAAACTGCACCAAAGTCATAAAAACTTTATTATCTTTTGTTATTCTACTTTAGTGGGAATATCTGTTTATTTATTTATTTCTTGAGCTGCAGCGCAGAATAGACCTTCTGGCCCTTTGAGCTATGCTTTGAGCTGATTTAGCCCTAGACTAATCACAGGACAGTTTACAATGACCAATTAACCTACTAACCAGTACATCTCTGGACTGTTGAAGGAAACCTGGAGCTTTTGGCTTAATTTGATTTCAATTTGCTCATGCAACAGGAAGTCCAAAGTGTTCCCTCCCCTCTCCTCTTCCTCTATTCCCCACTCTGGCCTCTTACCTCTTCTCACCTACCTATCACCTCCCCCTGAGTCCCCTCATCCTTCCCTTTTCTCCATAGTTTTCTGCTCTTGTATGAGATTCTTTTCTCTTCAGCCTACCTGGCTTGACCGATCACCTTCTAGTTATCCTCCATCCTCACCCCATCTTTTTATTCTGGCATCTTCCCTCTTCTTTTCCAGTCCCGATGAAAGGTCTCCATCCAAAATATCAACTGTTTATTCATTTCCATAGATGCCGCCTGACCTGCTGAGTTCCTCCAGAATTTTGTGTGTGTTGCCTGAAGTATTCGATCCACCTTCAATGATTCTTCTCAGGAATATGTGATCGGGGGTAGAATTCCACATTGCTTTTCATTTCTGGGGGATCCTGTTAATCACAAAACTGGATCAGGCACTTACAGATGAGATCTATGTCAGCGCACAGTAGCAAGTGCCTACTAAAGGAAGCTTGTCATCGAGTAAGATACGTTTCTGCCCAGGCTGAAGCAAACCGGAGCTTCACACAACAACTGTGATGAAATAGATTCAGTAGAACCAGTTTGCTGTACTAAAAGGGCGGAAATTACTAAGAGAGAAAGAAATTATCTGACTTCAGGATGTCTGAAGCCACGTTACAACCAGCGAAGCATTTGTGAAGTCTGGTTGCAGTTTCAAACAGGTAAACAATGTTGTTAATGTGGGTACAGCAAAAGTCTCCAAGCAGCAATAAGCCAAAGCAACCTGGTAACCGAGCAATCAACCAAGGAAATTTTCAACACAGCCTATCCAGTGGTAGCCAATGAATGAATTACTCAGTGGGATCCTGCCTTTCAAATTGATATTTATTTCTTTATTTAGCAATATAGCATGGAATAGGGCCTTCCAGACCTTCCGCCCCTTTGAGCCGTGTCACCCCAGCAACTCACAACAGCCCTGATTTAACCCTAACCTAACCATCGGACAATCTACAATGACCAATTAACCTAACTGCTACGTATTTGGAATGTGGGAGGAAACCACAGGAACCCATGTGTTCACAGGGATGATGTACAGAGCATTTGCAGATGATGATAGAATTAAACGCTGACTCCAACGGCCCAACTTGTAATACTGTCGCACTAAGCGCTACGCCACCATGATGCCTAACCAATCTCTATGTCATCTGAGCAACACACACAAAATGCTGGAGGAACTCAGCAGGCCAGGCAGCATCTTTGGAAAAGAGCACAGTCAACATTTTGGGCCAAGACCCTTCATCGGGACTGAGAAGGAAGAGGGAAAATCTCAAGACCTGATGAAGAAGAAACTCCTGATGAAGGGCCTCAGCCCAAAATGTCAGCAGTTCAATCTTCCATAGATGCTGCCTGACCTGCTGAGTTCCTCCAGCATTCTGTGTGTGTTGCTTCCATACCCGTATCTGGGAAATGCTGCCATTGGAGGTAGCAGAAATCAACACAAACACCATCTTTAAGAGGCTTGTAGACAGATATGTAAATAGGCAGGGCATAGAAAGATTCGGTGCTCAGAATCAGAATCAGGTTTAATACCACCGACATATGTCATGAAATTTGTTGTTAGCATGCAGTAGTACCATGCCATACATAATAATAAAACTGTGAATACAGTAAGTATATATATGTTTGGCATCCGTCTGTCTCGAAGTACAAATAGGTGATAATGGTCATCATCACAAGCCTGGGCCAAAGGTATGGAGACCCTGATATGCCCAGTCATCAAGATCCCCCTCTCGGCCTCACCAGTGTAGTCCAAAGTAAAGCTTATGAAGCAATATGTTTGGCACCAGCTTGGCTGCAGGAGCTGCTGGAAGGGTGTTCAATGACATCTAGCCACCTTGGAGGCTCCACTCCAGATTTGCTGTCTGGGTGTACTTCTGTAACCTTTGTCTCTCCCGAGATTATCCACAAATATAAATGTTGTGCAAAACAGTACTGAGGTAGTGTTCATGAGTTCAACGTCCATTCAGACATCTGATGGCAGAGGAGAGGAAGCTGTTCCTGAATCATTGCCTTCAGGCTCCTATACCTTCTCGCTGGCGGTAGCAATGAGAAGAGCCATGTCCTGGGGTCTTTAATGATGAATGCTGCCTTTTTGAGGCATCGCTGCTTAAAAATGTCCTGGATACTGTGGAGGCTAGTGCCCATGATGGGCTGACTAACTTTACAACTTCCTGCAGCTTATTTCGATCCTGTGCAGTAGCACCACCCCACTATACCAGACTGTGATGCAGCCAGTTAGAATGCTCTCCACAGTACATCTGTAAAAATCTGCAAGTGTCTTTGGTGACATACCAAATCTCCTAAAACTAATGAAATATAGCTGCTGTTGTGCCTTCTTTGTAGCTGCATCAAAATGTTGGGTCCAGGATAGATCCTCAGAGATACTGACACCCAGGAACTTGAAATTGCTCACTTTTTCCACTTCTGATCCCTCGATGAGGATTGTGTGTGTTCCCTCATCTTACCCTTTCTGCAGTTAGATGGGATTAGTATGCATTAATATGGATTGAAGGTTTGCACTACTTCATGACTATGTGACTGTCCTAAAGTCAAAGGCAGTATCAGCTCGGCCCAGTAAGCGGAGAACTGATTCACATGCCACAGTGTTCAGAAGCAGAAGAAATGGATGAAGTGCAATGTCGACTGCTTGCTTCCCTCCACAGATGCTACCTGTCCTGCTGAGTTCCTCCAGCATTTTGTGTGTATTGATTAGAGTTTTATGTTTCCCTCTTTAGATCATTCTTGGTGCATTTAAGCACCTTGTTTAATGTTGGTGTACTGAACGATAAATACTGTCATTAGCAATCCAATAAAGGAGTAATCATTTCAACTGGATTCCAGCAGTGATAATAAATTTGCTGTAGAATTCAATTATTTCAGTAAAGCAGTGTTGTGGCAAGAAATAATTCATAGACCCACCATTTCTTAAAAAATATTTTTACTCCAATTTGAGCAAAGTTTAGCAAACGCAAAAAATAACACAACTAAGATAATTACCATCAGTGCCCTAACAGGCCAAGAAAAACAATCAAGCAAAGTTTTCCACTTAAGTATTTGTAGAGGTAAGGCTGCTTACTTTAGGGACAGGAGTCGACATGGCTTTCAGACTCATCGGAGCCTGAACTGAGATGGTTTTGGCCACTTTGAGACATTGCTGACAGCAAAACAAAACAAAATCAAAGTTTTTCCAACTGTGGGCAAAATACCTCTGAGCAATCACTTGTAATTGTGTTGTTTAGTCAGAGTCTGAGCAATGTAGATGAGGCCAGTATTTAATCCCTATCCTGCCACTGTCTGTAAGGAGTCTGTACGTTCTCCCTGTGACTGCACAGGTTTCCTCTGGGTGCTCCAGTTTCCTCCCATTATAGCTGCGAGTATTCACAGAAAAGGAGTATTTCTCACCAGATGTTATGGGAATATTGTGGTAATCCTTCTTTACATTTAGTAGCCAGAGCTGAAAATGGAAACGATGGAGATCTAGAGTAGGAACAGAAGTTCGTCAGTGTACCAGGCAGCATCGGCAGAAAGAGAAACAGAGCTGATGTTTTAGGCTGGAATCCTATGGCCCGGGTCTTTGATCTGAAACATTAATTTTGTTTTAGGCTGGAATCCTATGGCCTGGGTCTTTGATCTGAAACATTAATTTTGTTTCTCTTTCCACAAATCCTGCCTGTATTATGAGATGTTCCCAACAATGCCAGCTTCCGAGATTTAAACATTCTCACTGTCCCGAGTTTGGGCAGCTGGCATGGCCTCTTTAAGGGCTTACAGCCTGGACAACAGGTCTGGCTGTCCACTCATGATTTGACTCTCTGAGTGGAATCTAGAACGTTGGCACCCAAATCCATTGATCCCTTTAAGATCCTGAGGAAAGTAAGCCCGGTGTCTTACACCTTGCAGTTCCCCAAGACCCTAAAGATCAACCCCACCTTCCACATCTCCAAATTAAAACCTGACTTCTTAGCCCCGACACCATCGGCCCCACCGCCACCCAAGTTTATCAAAGGGGAACAGGTCTTCACGGTGAAAAGGCTTTTGGACTCACGTACCATTCGAGGTGTTCTGCAATGTCTAATGGACTGGGAGGGATTTGGACTGGAGGAAAGGTGCTGGGTGCCAGAAAGAAACACCTTGGATCTAACTTGCATCCACGATTACCTTTGCCACCTCTCCGAGCAACCAGGGCCGTCAGGAGTTGGCCATAGGGGAGAAGGTCCTGTAATGATACGCTCCCAATCATGCCAGCTTCCTAAATTTAAACGCTCTAACCCTCCGGAGTACAAATAGCCACTGCGGCCTCTTTAAGGGCTTGGGATGTTCCTGTTAATTGGTAATCACGTTTTGAGGGCCAAAACTTGAGTATTTAAGAAACACCTCAAATCATTTGGTGCTCAATCGTAAGCCTACCAGTGATTTCATCTAGTGTTTGTTTTGTGCTCAGTTTCTCGATCCCGTTTGAGACCGTGTCTCAATCCCAGCCTTGGAGACTCCAGCATTTGGGTCCAAGCCACTCTCATCAAGGACTCTCATCGGCCTAACTTGTTGAGTGTTTCCATCAGTTTCTGATTTCAATAGCGAGAACTGTTCCTTTGCTGCTGACTTCTAGTTAGTCAGTGCTGGATTCTCAGGCTGACCGTTTTATCAGGTTGATAAATACTCCATGACCACTTTAACAAGCTCTACTGCACACCACTGTTATAACACGTGACAAACAAGAGGAAATCTGCAGGTGCTGGAAATCCAAGCAACACACACAAAACGTGTGTACCAAGTAGATGCTACCTGGCCTGCTGAGTTCCTCCAGCATTTTGTGTGTGTTATAACGTGTGAACTAGGTTGGCCATTCTCCTCTGATCTCTCTCATTAACACAATGTTTTAACCCACAGAACTGCCACTCACTGAATGTTTTATTTGTTTTTTTTTGCACCATTTCTATTAACTCTAGTGATTGTTGTGCATGAAAATCCCAGGAGGCCAGCAGTTTCTGAGATAATCAAGCCACCCATTTGGCACTAACAATCATTCCATGGTCAAAGATACTTAGATCACATTTCTTCTCCATTCTGATATTTGGTCTGAACAACAACTGAACCTCTTGACCATGTCTGCACGCTTTTATGCATTGAGTTGCTGTCACATGATTGTCTGATTAGATATTTGCATTAATGACTAGGCGCAGAGGTGTCCTTAATAAAGTGGTTACTGAGTCTATTTAATTTATTTATTCAGTGACAAAGTGCAGAGTGGGCCCTTCCGGTCCTTCGAGCAATTCCACTCCAGCAATCCCAACAAACCCAATTAACCCTAACTCAATCACAGGACAATTTGCAATGACTAATTAACCTTCCTGATATGTATTTAGACTGCAGGTGGAAACCGGAGCACCAGGGTACAGAGACTCCTTACAGATTGGTGCTGGAATTGAACTCTGAACTAATTTAAACTAATCAATAACCTTCAAGACCTTGACCTTAATATTTCCCTGTGCAATTGAATCCTCGATTATTACTCCTCAAACATCAGCGAATAACTTCACTTAAGTTCACTTATTCCATCACTGAAATGTTCCCACAACCTATGACTCACTTTCAAGAACTCTTCATTTTATGATCTCAATATTTATTGCTTATTTATTTATTATTAATATTACTTCTTTCCTTCTCTATTTACATAGTTTGTTGTCTTTTGCACACTGGTTGTATGTCCTGTTGGAGCGGTCTTCCATTGATTCTATTACATTTACTAGATTTATTGAGTATGCCCACAGGAAAATGAATCTCAGGGCTGTATATGGTGACATATACAGTATGTCCTTTAAACTTTGAACTCTGGAGCACCTTGAGTTGTAATTGCATCATGCTAACTGTTACGTTACTGGGGTGTTCAATATGCAGTTACTTGGCATAAAGAGAGAATTAACCGCGGAATGCAATATGTTTCATACTAAGTAATTGCTTGACTCCCATGATATTGTGTCATGGAAATCTTAATGGAAAGCTTCATGTTAAACTCACATATACTGAATGTTTAATGTAACTGACCTAACAAGCTCTTATTCGAGGTAAATCAAAATCAGTATTTAATATCTCGCTCTCCATTAACCTCAATTTATTTGATCTACTGCCAGCATTTTGAATACATATTTCCCATAGTTTCCAGCTCCAGGGATGTACATGCCACTGTTGGCAGTTTCTTATTGACGTACCTGCTACTTGTCTTAAACTTGTCTTAAAAGGAAGTTTTCAACATTAGATTCTGTTAGGTGAATGTGTTAATTTGCTTTCTTAACATGAGGTTCACATGTCTGCTCATGAACTTTGCTGATACTGTTAATCAACTGTACAATTACCTACCCCAAGCAGAAATAGTCCACATTTTGCAGAAATCATACATTTTGCTACTGCATTTTTGCCAGCATGGAAAAGTTTTCCACATCTAAGTACTTTAAGAAGGGAAGTATTTGCATTTCTAAAGCACCATACAACTTTGCTCAACCTTGGAGCTAATTAAGGTTGCTTTGGAATTGAGACGCACTCCAGAAATGTGTTGTCAGTTGGGGCACAAATCTGAGGAAGTGCTGCCTTCACTCAAAGTAAGACCATGACACCAAAACAGATAGGAACCAAATTAGGCCATTCAGCCCATTGAGTCTGGTCCATCATCAAATTATGGCTGATCCCTTTTTCCTCTCAATCCCATTCTGCTGCCTTCTCGCCGTAACCTTTCATGACTTGACTAATCAAGAAACTATCAACCTCTGCCTTAAATTCACCCAATGACCTGGCCTCCACAGCCACCTGTGGCATTGAATTCCACAGATTCACCACCCTCTGGCTAAAGAAATTCTTCCTTATTTCCATTCTAAATTGACATCCCTCTATTCTGAAGCAGTGCCCTCTGGTCCTAGACACCCCCACTATTGGAAATATCCTCTCTAAGTCTACTCTGCCTTGGCCTTTCTATATTCCATAGGTTTCAATGATTTCCCCTGCCCCCTCCCCCATTTTTCTAAATTACTGTGAGTACAGGCCCAGAGCCATCAAATGCTCCTTCTATGATAACCCTTTAATTTCTGGACCTCATTCTTGTGAACCTCCTCTGAACCTTCTCCAATATAAGCATATCCTTTCTTAGAAGAGGGTTCAAAACCGAATGTGAGGCCTTACCTGTGCCTTATAAAGCCTCAGCAAAACACCCTTGCTTTTATATTCCAGTCCTCTGGAAATGAATGCTAGCATTGCATTTGCCTTCCTCACCACCGACTCAACCAGCAAGTTAACCTTTAGGGAATCCTGCAGAAGGACTCCCAAGTCACTTTGCACGTCAGATTTTTGAATTTTCTGCCTATTTAGAAAATAGTCTACACTTTTATTACTTCTATCACAGTGCTTGACCATGCAACTCTACTTGAAGGAGAGCAGGTAAGGTTATCTGAAGTATCCTGGCTAAAGCTTATTGCTTCCCCAATATTGCTTGATACAGTTTACTTTGTTAATTTAACTGTTGTTTTTGGAACCCAGCTGTGCCCAAGTCAGCTGCCAAGGTTCCTTGAAAGGCAACTGCAGCTACACTGTGAAAGTTCAAATTAATGATGAAGGTCTGAAAAACACTCATTTCTTCATTTATTAAATACCCAATTGAAGATGAAGCATCAGAGATTATAAAGCTTCTTAATTGTTGAGGAAGACAGACTGGTCCACTACAGGGAAAGAAATCCACTTATTAGAGACACTATGAAAGCCAACAATAACTCAATGCTCTTCCTTCATTCTGAAGTACCTCCACTGGCAGTAATGTCTTGAACTAATGACAGAAGAACAATGGAAAATATCTCCAGTTGAATAACAACTGTATCTCTAGTAGGAACTGCTTCCACTTCTCAATGGTGCAGTTTAACTTTACCCTTTGAACATCGAAACTCTACATAAAACAGTACCGCACAGGAAAAGGCCCTTCAGCTCATAATGTCTGTGGTGACAAAAACTGCACATAGGACTCCAAATGTGGCCTAAACAATGTCCTATACAACAGCCTGATGACACCCCTTTTTCTGGTCAATGATCCAACCATTGAAAGCAATCATGCTATACCCAACGTCCCTACTTTTCCATATTGCTGTATCCAGCCATCTTGAGTAATACAACATTAAGTATACAATAGACAATAGGTGCAGAAGTAGACCATTCGGCCCTTCGAGCCTGCACCGCCATTCTGAGATCATGGCTGATCATCTACTATCAATACCCGGTTCCTGCCTTGTCCCCATAACCCTTGATTCCCCTATCCATAAGATACCTATCTAGCTCCTTCTTGAAAGCATCCAGAGAATTGGCCTCCACTGCCTTCTGAGGCAACGCGTTCCACATCTCCACAAATCTCTGGGAGAAGAAGTTCCTCCTCAACTTTGTCCTAAATGACCTACCCCTTATTCTTAAACCATGCCCTCTGGTACTGGACTCTCCCAGCATCTGGAACATATTTCCTGCCTCTATCTTGTCCAATCCCTTAATAATCTTATATGGCTCAATCAGATCCCCCCTCAATCTCCTTAATTCCAGCGTGTACAAGCCCAGTCTCTCTAACCTCTCTGCGTAAGACAGTCCGGACATCCCAGGAATTAACCTAGTGAACCTACGCTGCACCTCCTCCACAGCCAGGATGTCCTTCCTTAACCCTGGAGACCAAAACTGCACACAATACTCCAGGTGTGGTCTCACCAGGGCCCTGTACAAATGCAAAAGGATTTCCTTGCTCTTGTACTCAATTCCCTTTGTAATAAAGACCAACATTCCATTAGCCTTCTTCACTGCCTGCTGCACTTGCTCATTCACCTTCAGAGACTGATGAACAAGTACTCCTAGATCTCTTTGTATTTCTCCCTTATCTAACTCCGTTATCTAACACTGTTCAGATAATAATCTGCCTTCCTGTTCTTGCTCCCAAAGTGAATAACCTCACACTTATTCACATTAAACGCCATCTGCCAAGTTTCTGCCCACTCACCCAGCCTATCCAAGTCACCTTGAATTCTCCTAACATCCTCATCACATGTCACACTGCCACCCAGCTTAGTATCATCAGCAAACTTGCTGATGTTATTCACAATGCCTTCCTCTAAATCATTAACGTAAATCGTAAACAGCTGTGGTCCCAATATCGAGCCCTGTGGCACCCCACTAGTCACCACCTGCCATTCCGAGAAACACCCATTCACTGCTACCCTTTGCTTTCTATCTGCCAACCAGTTTTCTATCTATGTCAATATGCTCCCCCCAATGCCATGAGCTCTGATTTTACCCACCAATCTCCTATGTGGTACCTTATCAAATGCCTTCTGAAAGTCAAGGTACACTACATCCACTGGATCTCCCGTGTCTAGCTTCCTGGTTACATCCTCGAAAAACTCCAATAGATTAGTCAAGCATGATTTGCCCTTGGTAAATCCATGCTGGCTCGGCCCAGTCCTATCACTGCTATCAAGATATGCCGCTATTTTATCTTTAATAATGGACCCTAACCCTAAGTATACATTTTACCTTTCCACTTGGACCAAATTAACAAAATATTCATTGTTTACATTCATAGGGGGAGTGTAAGGTTAGCAATGAGTTAAAATCTTCAGAATCAAATATCTGGTGAGGTCTAGACTGAGATCAGAATCAGAATCAGATTTATTATCACCAGCATGTGTCGTGAAATTTGGCACCGGAAAACAAATTGGTTATTTACGCAGAGCATGAGCTGGCCTCTGAAATGGAAAATGGAGAAATTGGAGAAATATTACTCTACTGGTTCAGTTCAAACAAACAGTAGACAGGAACAGAAGAATGAATAGTGATAGGAAGAGCATTGAGTTTGGTGTCACATTTGGATTGTATTTCATGACAATGGTATATAATGCAGCCTTCAAATGGCACCTGATCTCACCAAATGTCCAAACTGCCGGGAAATACAAAGAGGTTCAACAAAATTTTATTTTTAAAATTGACTAATGCCATGGAAAGAAGACGTGATACAAAACTGACTGCTGAGTCTAACAATTTCAGGGAAATACATGATAATAATGCAGTTCAATAAGGTAGTCATTGAAAAGATCTTTCTGCTTCTAGGGGATTCTAAAACATGAGGTCAAAAAGAATTCAGGAGAAATTCCCTTCCCCACATACCATTATTGATGAAATGGTATTTTAATTGGAACCTTAATGTGAAAGAAAGGAATAGGAAGATAGCCAAGCACCAACAGAGAATCAGCTATGACCTGCTGGCTCCTTTTTATACTGTCTCTCTCCCTTCTTTCAGTCCAGATGAGAGGTCTTGACCCCTACTGTTGACTACTTCCCTCCATAGATGCTGACAGACCTGCTGAGTTCCTCAAGAGCTTTGCGTGTTGCTCCAGATGATAGCATCTGTCATCTTTTGCATCACCGGTACAGAATTGTTGGAACTGAACAGCCTATTTCAGAAGTATAAATTCTGTGGAACTAAAAGTGAAAGTTGTAGATTAACAAAATATTCAAGATTCAAAGATTCAAAGCACAAAGCAAAAATCATCAAAGCATGTGTAAATTATACACCTAAAGATTTACCTGCTTACAGGCAGCCACAAAACAAGAAACCCAAATAACTCAGTTTTTAAAAAAGAAAGACCAAGAACCACCGTGCAGAGAAACGGAGGGAAAAAAATACAAATCATGCAAACAATCGAAGCAAGCCAACAGCATTCTGAACCAGACTGAGTCCCAGATCCACTCCCGGAGCACGTCCAAGCCCCTCGGTACAAGTTCATCACACGTGGGGCGAAAATGCAGAGCGGCCAGATCAGTTCACAGCTTCAGCACTGTGGAGAAGCGAATGAACATTCACAGGAGAGTAAGCGAAATCAGCCTGACCCTCACCTCAATTCCCGACATTCGGGCTTCCAGACTAAGTACGCCGACACTTAAATTTTCCAAGTATCAGGTAGTGCCTTACTCTGGACTGGACACTGGTGCCACAATATGCTTGGGCTGCCTGGCTCGAAAGCAACCTTGATCTCACCAAAATGGCTCATGCTTGGAGCAATCCAACCTCACACCCAGGTTACATAGATGGGCATCGATCCTCTTCTGCATCAACTCCTCTCCAAGTTGCTCATTCCATCTCTGGCAGTGACATGAACTCCATCTGTGAACCCAGTTCAAACACGTTGTGCCTCGAAATGCCCCAGCATGGCTCAAACCCCGAACCAGCCTCACCTCCGCCTGCCTCCTTACTGTCTGTGGTGATATTTCACCACAATTTGCTTCAGAAAAGATGCTGTAAGTAACGTTTCTAGTTGAATCTCTTGCCTTTCGATCTTTCACACAGAGAGTGGTGGGGATGTGCAATGCTCTGCCGGCAGCAGTGGTGGAAGCGGATACAATAGGGTCTTTTAAGAGCCTCTTAGATACATGGAGTTTAGAAAAATAGAGGGATATGTGCTAGGGAAATTCTAGACAGTGTCTAGAATAGATTACACGGTCGGCACAACATTGTGGGCCGAAGGGCCTGTAGTGTGCTGTAAATTTCTATGTTCTAGTAGTAAGCTGTCCCACGCCTTCGGTAGCTCCATCTTAAACAGGAAGTACTCTGAAAAAAACATCAGTGGTTGATTCTATTGGAGAAGGCGTGCTAACGGATCTTCTCTAATGAAGTGATGGAATCCTTTTTGGCTGTTTCTGCGTGGAACATATTTTGAAGAGGCAAGGTATTGGGGAATCTGTTGGTCATCCGGAATGATAATGATTGAGAAAGTTATTCAACTTAACACAAGTATCATTGTATAAAGCCAGCACAAGAGACTGTCAATTGGGATAGATGAATGATAATGATCACTGAGTAACCAATAAAATAAACCAGACTGGTGAATTAGTAATAACATAGTGCTGGTAGAACAATAATTGAAAGAGAGACATTCTTCTCAGAGTGATCAAAATAAAATTGGAACCGTTCCTGAAAAATTTGACTTCTTGGTATTCAGCAATATCTGCCTGATATCATGTTTATCTTTTTGAATACAATGACAGAGACACAATGTGGTGTAAATACCCCTGGAGCTAGAAGGCTAAATGGCCAATATCTACTTGATCTTATTTGCTGACACTGGAAAGCCACCTGTAATTGTTGCTGACATATGAGTTTTCCCTTGGCTGAGCTGATTTCGTGAATTTCACAGGAGAGACCTCTTGTTGTAGTAGGGGCTTGTGCAACATGGACATACAAGAATGCCATAGTGATACAAAGTAAATTTATTATCAAAGCACATAGAAACATAAACACAGAAAACCTACAGCACAATACAGGCCCTTCAGCCTACAAAGCTGTGCCGAACATGTCCTTACCTTAGAACTACCTAGGCTTACCCAAAGCCCTCTATTTTTCTAAGCTCCATGTACCTATCCAGGAGTCTCTTAAAAGACCCTATCGTTTCCTCCTCCACCACTGCCGCCGGCAGCCCATTCCACATACTCACCACTCTCTGCGCAAAAAACTTACCCCTGAACTCTCCTCTGTACCTACTTCCAAGCACATTAAAACTATGCCCTCTCATGCTAGCCATTTCAGCCCTGGGAAAAAGCCTCTGACTATCCACATGATCAATGCCTCTCATCTTGTACACATCTATCAGGTCACCTCTCATCCTCCGTCGCTTCAAGGAGAAAAGGCCAAGTTCACTCAACCTATTCTCATAAGGCATGCTCCCCAATCCAGGCAACATCCTTGTAAATCTCCTCTGCACCCTTTGTATGGTTTCCACGTCCTTCCTGTAGTGAGGCGACCAGAATTGAGCACAAATGAGGTCTGACCAGGGTCGTATATAGCTACAACATTACCTCTCGGCTCTTAAACTCAATCTCATGGTTGATGAAGGCCAATGCACCGTATGTCTTCTTAACCACAGAGTCAGCCTGTGCAGCAGCTTTGAGTGTCCTATGGACTCGGACCCCAAGATCCCTCTGATCCTCCACACTGCCAAGAGTCTTACCATTAATGTTATATTCTGCCATCATATTTGACCTACCAAAATGAACCATCTCACACTACATATGTACATGTCACCATATACAACCCCGAGATTCATTTTCTTTTGTGCACGCTCAATAAATCCATAATACAATAATAACCAAAGTCGATCAATGAAAGACTGCACTGACTTGAAGGTTCAACCAGTGAGCCAAAGTTAACAAACTGGAAATACAAAAATAAATAAACCAACAAACAAACAGACAGACAGACAGATAGATAGGTAAGTAAGTATGCAAGCAATAAATGACAAGAACATAAGATGAGGAGTCCCCGAAAGTGAGTTTATAGGTTCTGGGAACATTTCTTTGCTGGAGCAAGTGAAACTGAGTGTAGTTATGCCCTTTTGTTCACGAGCCTGAAGGTGCTTCAAATTTATTCGCAGTGAAATATGACTTCCAGCATGCTGCGTGTCTGCCCCTGGACTGAGGGGGAGGAGCAGGGTGAAATCACCTTTATTCAGGGGTCTGTGGGAGGAGCCACGGGGCAGTCAGCAGAGAGGCGTGTCCAGACAATTAACCCATATATATATATATATATATATATATCTCTGGTCTTTTCTCTCTGACCGTGAGTACTTTCCCTTGGTTTTCTGATTTCCTCCCACATCCCAAAATTATACCTGTGGTAGGTGAGCAGTTGCAGAATCGGGGGATTGCAGAGAGATAAACAAGGAATGGGACTGAGATTGTCCTGAGGCCTGATCTACACACGGAGCGAAATAGCCTCCTTTTATATTGTAAGAGCATATGTCAAGAAAAATCCTTCCTGCAGGATCTCTGGCAAATCCAAATGTTGCATATCCTGGACATATTTAAAGGTAAGAATTGTGCAAGACAAGTCAGTATTCATTAAAAAGTATTAATTTTAGAGACGTAATAAAACAAAACTGCAAAGTTATTTTTAATATTTAAACCTTTTGAGCTAATTCAGTATTTTAAAATGCTAATTACCTTCTAGTTACACTTTCCCTTGCGGCTATTCTGTCCATTCTAATGAATGAGTCAACTGTTCCTGCAGAAGTTGTGAACTGGCACTGGACAGTGGTAAATTCCTCTGTGTAGCTGCTGAAATGTTGTAGCTTGATCCAGTGTACGAGAGCAGTTGAGGAATTGCTGGTGAACATTTCTGCACTGACGTGGGACTCTGGAACTTGCTGATATTTAACAAGATGAATGCCAGCCATTCCAGGTCGCACTTTGCAGCCAGTTACTTCCCAACGATGTTGTTACTTTCTGCCACAGTATTTTCACCTCATTGTTTTGTTTTCTGAAAACTCACCGAAGTGTTGATCTCTGCAATCTAAAGCGGAATTGCAAACTGATCTTGATTAGTCTTCGGTTACTGTGTAGCATAACTCTTTTTAACCGGTCCACTCTCTGCAGACTCCTGCAATTGAGGGAAGTACAGTTCCCATACCAGGCAGTGATGCAGCCAGTCAGGATGCTCTCAATTGTGCCCCTGTAGAAAGTCCTTAGGATCTGGGGACCCATACCGAACTCTTCAACAGTCTGAGGTGAAAGAAGAACTGTTGCGCTTTTTTCACCACACAGCCGGTATGTACAGACCAAATAAGATCTGTGAACAGCTTTAAGTCCCTTGGTATACACATCACTGGGGACCTCACGTGGTAAGTACATACTGGCTGTGTGGTGAAAAAAGCATAACAGCATCTCTGTCACCTCAAATGGTTGAAGAAGTTTAGCAAGAGTCTCCAAGTCCCAAGGACTTTCTGCAGGGGCACAGTTAGAGCATCCTGACTGACTGCATCACTGCCTGGTATGGGAACTTTACTTTCTTCAATCGCAGGGCTCTGCAGAGAGTAGTGCAGACAGTCCAGCACATCTGTAAATGTGAACTTTCCACTATTCCGGATATTTACAGTGACAGATACGTAAAACAGGCCCGAAGGGTCATTGGGGACCTGAGTCACCTCAACCACAAACTGTTCCAGCTGCTACCATCCAGGAAACAGTACCACAGTATAAAAGCCAGGACCAACAGGCTCCAGGACAGCTTCTTCCACCAGACCATCAGCCTGATTAATTCATGCAGATACAATTGTATTTCTATGCTATATTGACTGTTCTGTTGTACATACTATTGATTACAAATTACTATAAATTGCACATTGTACATTCAAATGGAGATGTAACATAAAGATTTTTACTCTTCATGTATGTGAAGGATGTAAGAAATAAAGTCAATTCAATTCAATTCAAAAATCATTGTCTCTTCCATTGCAGGTATTGCTCCTGGAGAAGCAGCAATTCATCTGTAGCTCTCATGTAGAATCTTTGCACATAATGCTTCATCAAAAAGTTTATTTTGTTTCATTTTTATTTATTTTTATTTAGAGATACAGTGCAGAACAGGCCCTTCTGGCCCGATGAGCTGCACCACCCAGCAACCCACATATTTAATCCCTAGCCTCATCACAGGACAATTTACAATGACCAGTTAACCTACCAAAAGGTACATCTTTGGACTGTGGGAGGAAACCGGAGCACCTCGAGGAAATCCATGCACTCACGTACCAACTTCTTACCATGGACGCTGGAACTGAGCTCTAAACTCCAATGCCCTGAGCTGTAATAGCATTGCGCGGAGCACTTTGTTACCGTGGCACCTAGATTTAAATTAACGATGTATCTTTATGTCCTCACCATGATGGGCTAGATTTCATTGGCTGCTGTGTTTAAATTCTTAACTCTTATAAGTATCATCGTATAAAAATTGATCTTGCTGGCATAATTCTTCAAAAAACAATGAGGAAACTTTTGACAGTTGTTGGATTGTGTCCACTGAAAGATTAAGTGGACTTGGTTGGAAACAAATGGGGGATTAGGCCTCCCATTAACAATGTTAGACTTTGTATTGGCTACTGTAAATGAGGTCACAAGAAGCTGGCTTAAGTTCCATGCAGCCAAGTTTTCTTTTAAAATGGAGTAACTGGGAGTGCATGAACCACACTTTCCATCATACAATTCATTGTATAAACTGCCTCTTTCAAAAGAAGGAATGACTTACCAAATATCACCCATAACTATCTCGGGATTCTCCAGAGCAGTTTGGAACTAATGAAGTCTTCTTGAGTTACACTGCTTCAGTGCAGAAAACACACCAGCCAATTTGTAGAAGATTTTACGAGCAGCTATGGGTTTGAATGGCCAGATAACATTTTGTGTTAATGTTGTTCAATAAACCTTCATCAAGAGGAGAAATCTCCCACATTCCTTTGCATTGTGCTGTGGAATATTTTATGTTAATCTGACAGGGTCTTGGGTTAACATCTTATCTCAAAGATGGAAACTTTGATAGGTTTGGCCTACAGATTCATAGTATCAGACAGGGCCAGAATTTCAAGAGCTATGACTCATTAAGTGAACTCATTTCCCCTTATGCTACATAAATCAGCTGCAGCCTGTTGATTGGTCCACCTTGTTTATCACCACGGCACTCATCACCTCATGATTCTGAAATGTCTATCCTAATTCTTGGGGTTTGGCACATACTCATTACCAGCCATTTTAGCACAAATTTAAATCCGATTGCAAAGACGAAAAAATTCCTCTTGAGATGGTAAACAGTGATAAGAGGCAAGAATCCAGTACACTCTCACGCATAATGCAAAACAAGCACAGAGACTGAAATACTTGGCCTGCTGAGGGCAGTTTTAAGTGCAGATGGTTAGATCAGGTTTGGTCCTGTATAGACTTTGGCATCTTCTCATAGGAGTACATCAAATTTCTATTTCCATCCATTTTCCTCACTCCAGGCTGGCCTTAGGACAGGAGGAATGAAGAATTCCCTTATTCCTCTTCCTGCCTCCATGTGACACAATACTTTTCACCATAAAGTCATGCCAACAGTCCAGGAGCATAGTCACCTTGGATCAGAAAATCAGAGCACCACAAAAATACCAACTGATTAACAGTAATTTTCAGCTTGTAACCTTTCCATCGCAATGCTCAACACTCAGTGCTTATGGGTTACAACCTTTGATCATAATTTTTGAAAGCTTTCAATAGCATTTTAAAAAGTGTATTTATACATGGCTTGTTGCAGGCTCAAGATTTTCAAAATTACTTCAGATGCACTGCAACAAGTTTTAGAAATGTGGTTATTGTGGTACTAAACATAGTGTAACAGCCAATTAGTGCACACTGAGGCTGCATTAACATCATTTGGATAACTAACCACATCAGTGATGTTAGTGTTTGGCAAACGTTGGCTCTTGCTATATCTCAGAAATCATGAAACATGAAACTTCTCAGCTCAAGATGAAGATTGAAGAGCACACACAAAATGCTGGAGAAACTCAGCAAGACTCTGGAGCGAAATAAAGGGCCGATGTTACGGCTCTGCTGAAGGGTCTCGGCCCAAAACATCAACTGTTTATTCCCCTCCGTAGATGCTGCCTGACCTGCTGAGTTCCTTCGGACTATAATACCATAAGACAGAGGAGCAGAATTCGGCTGTTCGGCCCATCAAGTCTGCTCCGCCCTTCATCACAGCTGATTTACTACCCGTCTCGAACCCATTCTCCTACTTCTCCCTGTAACTTTTGATGCTCTTATTAATCAAGAAAATATCAGTCTCAACTTCAAATATATCCAATTATTTTTATTTGTTTGCTTATTGATTGATTGATTGAGCTACAGTGCAAAATAGGCCCTTCCAATCCTTCGAGCCACACCTATTCCACACTGTATCCCAACAATTCCCCGATTTAACCCTGGCCTAATCACGGAACAATTTACAATGATCCGTTGGCTTACCAACTAGTACGTCTCTGACTGTGGGTGAAAACCAGAGCACCCAGAGGAAACCCAGATGGTCACAGTGAGAACGTACAAACTCCTTACAGACAGTGCCAGAAAATGAACCAGGGTCGTTGGTACTGTCAAGCATGGTGCTAACCTAGCCACTATGCTACAGTGTTGTCCTTTGTATGTTGTTCTAAATTTCCAGCATCTTGTGTTCAGAATATGGAATGGTGTTATGTTTTTTTAAATAGATCAGACTCTAGGAAAGAAATTTAAAAATGTTTAAAAGTTGTAGGTTAGGTGGATACATAATGTGTATGCTTACATGCAGGTCAGATAATAGAAAATTAGCAAGATGTTAGTTGAGGAGATCAAACCAAAGAAATTCTTTCATGAAATATATCTGTGCATCATCAGCCCCACTATCTGCAGAACGATAATCGACACTTTGAGTGGTAGCATGAGCTGTGTTTGGTTCTTGGCAATATACTGAACTGTTGGTGACAAGTTCCATAACCAAACATGCAGCAATCTCTCACAATGACAAAGAAATTAATGACAAGGTTAAACACAGTTTGAAGAAGACTGCAGGCAAACACTTATTTACTCTTCTTTGACATGATACATTGGATTATTTGTGTTGACCTGAGGTGGCAGCCTTGGTTTCATGTGCCATTCAAGAGACAAAATCTCAAACACTGCAACTGAGAGACATTTCAGGAATTGGTACAGATGCAACAATTTTGCAAAAAGACCCAGAATTTCAAGAGCCTGTGGATCATAGAACCATAGAACCATAGAAACTACAGCACAGAAACAGGCCCTTTGGCCCTTCTTGGCTGTGCCGAACCATTTTCTGCCTAGTCCCACTGACCTCCACACGGACCATATCCCTCCATACACCTCCCATCCATGTATCTGTCCAATTTATTCTTAAATGTTAAAAAAGAACCCACATTTACCACCTCGTCTGGCAGCTCATTCCATACTCCCACCACTCTCTGTGTGAAGAAGCGCCCTCTAATGTTCCCTTTAAACTTTTCCCCCCTCACCCTTAACCCATGTCCTCTGGTTTTTCTCTCCCCTTGCCTCAGTGGAAAAAGCCTGCTTGCATTCACTCTATCTATACCCATCATAATTTTATATACCTCTATCAAATCTCCCCTCATTCTTCTACGCTCCAGGGAATAAAGTCCTAACCTATTCAACCTTTCTCTGTAACTGAGTTTCTCAAGTCCCGGCAACATCCTTGTAAACCTTCTCTGCACTCTTTCAACCTTATTTATATCCTTCCTGTAATTTGGTGACCAAAACTGAACACAATACTCCAGATTCGGCCTCACCAATGCCTTATACAACCTCATCATAACATTCCAGCTCTTATACTCAATACTTCGATTAATAAAGGCCAATGTACCAAAAGCTCTCTTTACGACCCTATCTACCTGTGACGCTACTTTTAGGGAATTTTGTATCTGTATTCCCAGATCCCTCTGTCCCACTGCACTCCTCAGTGCCTTACCATTAACCCTGTATGTTCTACGTTGGTTTGTCCTTCCAACGTGCAATACCTCACACTTGTCAGTATTAAACTCCATCTGCCATTTTTCAGCCCATTTTTCCAGCTGGTCCAAGTCCCTCTGCGGGCTCTGAAAACCTTCCTCACTGTCTACTACACCTCCAATCTTTGTATCATCAGCAAACTTGCTGATCCAATTTATCACATTATCATCCAGATCATTGATATAGATGACAAATAACAATGGACCCAGCACTGATCCCTGTGGCACACCACTAGTCACAGGCCTCCACTCAGAGAAGCAATTTTCTATCACCACTCTCTGGCTTCTTCCATCGAGCCAATGTCCAATCCAATTTACCACCCCTCCATGTATACCTAGCAACTGAATTTTCCTAACTAACCTCCCATGCGGGACCTTGTCAAAGGCCTTACTGAAGTCCATGTAGACAATATCCACTGCCTTCCCTTCATCCACTTTCCTGGTAACCTCCTCGAAAAACTCCAACAGATTGGTCAAACATGACCTACCACGCACAAAGCCATGTTGACTCTCCCTAATAAGCCCCTGTCTATCCAAATGCTTGTAGATTCTGTCTCTTAGTACTCCCTCCAATAACTTACCTACTACTGACGTTAAACTCACCAGCCGATAATTTCCCGGATTACTTTTCGATCCTTTTTTAAACAACGGAACAACATGAGCCACTCTCCAATCTTCCGGCACTTCACCCGTAGACAGCGCCATTTAAAATATTTCTGTCAGGGCCCCCGCAATTTCAACACTAGTCTCCTTCAAGGTCCGAGGGAACACCCTGTCAGGTCCCGGGGATTTATCCACTTTAATTTTCCTCAAGACAGCAAGCACCTCCTCCTTTTCAATCTGTACAGTTTCCATGGTCTCACTACTTGATTCCCTCAATTCCATAGATTTCATGCCAGCTTCCTTAGTAAATACAGACGCAAAAAACCTATTTAAGATCTCCCCCATTTCCTTTGGTTCCGCACAAAGCCGACCACTCTGATCTTCAAGAGGACCAATTTTATCCCTTACAATCCTTTTGCTCTTAATATACTTGTAAAAGCTCTTTGGATTATCCTTCACTTTGACTGCCAAGGCAACCTCATGTCTTCTTTTTGCCCTCCTGATTTCTTTCTTAAGTATTTTCTTGCACTTCTTATACTCCTCAAGCACCTGATTTACCCCCTGTTTCCTATACATTTCATACAACTCCCTCTTCTTCTTTATCAGAGTTGCAATATCCCTTGAGAACCAAGGTTCCTTATTCCTATTCAATTTGCCTTTAATCCTGACAGGAACATACAAACTCTGCAGTCTCAAAATTTCCCCTTTGAAGGCTTCCCACCTACCAATCACATCTTTGCCAGAGAACAACCTGTCCCAATCCACGCTTTTTATATCCTTTCTCATTTCTTCAAATTTGGCCTTCTTCCAGTTCAGAACCTCAACCCTAGGATCAGATCTATCCTTGTCCATGATCAAATTGAAACTAATGGCGTTATGATCACTGGAACCAAAGTGCTCCCCTACACAGACTTCCGTCACTTGCCCTAATTCGTTTCCTAACAGGAGATCCAATATTGCATCCCCTCTAGTTGGTCCCTCTATATACTGATTTAGAAAACTTTCCTGAACACATTTTACAAACTCTAAACCATCTAGACCCCTAACAGTATGGGAGTCCCAATCAATGTATGGAAAATTAAAATCCCCTACCACCACAACTTTATGTTTCCTGCAGTTGTCTGCTATCTCTCTGCAGATTTGCTCTTCCAAGTCTCGTTGACTATTGGGTGGTCTGTAATACAATCCCACTAATGTGGCCATACCTTTCCTGTTTCTCAGCTCCACCCATAAGGACTCAGTAGACAAGCCCTCTAATCTGTCCTGCCTGAGCACTGCTGTAATATTTTCCCTAACAAGCAATGCTACTCCCCCACCTGCCTCGATCACATCTGAAATATTGGAACCCTGGAATATTAAGCTGCCAGTCCTGCCCCTCCTGTAGCCAAGTTTCACTAATTGCTACAACATCATAATTCCACGTGTCAATCCACGCCCTCAACTCATCCGCCTTCCCCGCAATACTCCTAGCATTGAAATATATACACCTCAGAAGATTTTTACCACCACTCACAACCTTTCTATCAGCGGATTTGTTTAAACTTTCAACATAATTTATTTTCACCCCAGCCACACTGTCAGCTCTGGCACTCTGGTTCCCATCCCCCTGCAAATCTAGTTTAAAGCCTCCCCAACAGCACTAACAAACCTCCCCGAAAGGATATTGGTCCCCCTGTGGTTCAAGTGTAACCCGTCTCTCTTGTACAGGTCCCACCTGCCCCAGAAGAGGTCCCAATGATCCTGAAATCTGAAACCCTGCCCCCTACACCAGTTCCTCAGCCACTTGTTCCTCCTCCAGAGCATCCTATTCCTACCCTCACTGGCACCTAGCACAGGTAGCAATCCTGAGATTACCACCCTTGAGGTCCTGCTTTTCAACTTCCTACCAAGCTCTCTATACTCACTGTCCAGGACCTCTTCACTCTTCCTTGCTATGTCATTGGTGCCTATGTGCACCACAACATCTGGCTGGTCACCCTCCCACTTCAGAATGTCATGCAATCGATCAGAGACATCCTTGACCCTGGCACCTGGGAGGCAACAAACCATCCTGGATTCTCTGTCACGACCACATAGTGCAGGGGTTTTAGTGATCTTGCTCTCCTTGCATTATTTCAGAACAAGATTTGAATAGTGAAATGAAGACAGAAGATCCTGCCTCAATTTCCCCTTCCCCATCTCTTCTTTATCCTGCCTATCTCCCCTCCAAACTCTCAGTCATAATGCAGGCTTGCGAACTGAAATGTCGAAGTTCCTGTCCTCCTACAAATTCTGCTCAGTCCAATGAATTGCTCCTGATTTCTCAACTTTCCTGTCACCGTGATAACCAGTACATAGTGTTCGAAGCTCAGACCTTGGTGGCTAAGGGTGAAGGGGCGATAGGGAGCAGGGCTTGATTAGAGTAGCAGGGTAGTAGGATCAGTTTGCAAGTCCAGCATTGGAATTGGTTTTCAGTTGTCACACACGTCATACTGAGATACAGTGAGAAGCTTGTCTTGCCTTTTGTTCATTCAGATCAAGTCATTGCACATTGCATAATGGTTGTACAATGTAAAACAATAACAAAAATGCAAAATAACAGCTATAGAGAAAGTACAGCACAGGTAAATAATAATGAACAAGATTGTAACAAGGTAGATTGTGAAGTCAAGCGTCTATCTTATCGTAGCAGGAAACTGTTCAATGGACGTATAACAGTAGAGTAAAAGCTGCCCTTGAGCTTGGTGGTGAATGCTTTCAGGCTCTTGTATCTTCTGTCTGATGGAAGAAGGGGAAATAGGTAATAAAAATCTGAAACAAAAATAGAAAATGCAGATCAACCAGCATTCTGGAGAGAGAAAGGAGTTAAAATTTCAGGTCAATGATCCTCCATCAGAACTGGAAAATCAAGTAGGTTTTAAATTGCTCGGAGGGTGAGGAGTGGAGATGGATTATCTCCGACAGGGTGGAGGCCAAGCTTCCATGAAAGTCTGTTTTAGTTGATGCCTTATCTAATACAGAAGAGAAACAAAAACATGAGCACTTCTGTCGTCTTCCCCCTTCCTTTCCAGTCCTGAAGAAGGGTCTCAGCCTGAAACATTGACTGTGTATTCATTTCCATAGATGCTGCCTGACCTGCTGAGGCGCTCCAGCATTTTGCGTGTGTGTTGCTCTGGATTTCCAGCAACTGCAGAATCTCTTGTGTTTGTAACATAATCACTTCATCAAAAACAACCTTAGTTTCCATCTTATCCTTGTAATGCTTTGACATAGCATCCCCACTAGAATTACCCTGTGATGACACTTCTATTGCTATTATCAATATGGAAGTTTGCAAAAGTGGAAGGTAATCTTTTACTATTATTGGCACAAGATATTACAATATCAGGCTACATTCCCCTGGACATCAAGTCAATTCTTGGAGCCAGACCTTTCATATGCCTATATATTTTCGTACTCGGTAAGCAGAGATGGGCACTTTGCCTTTCTCAATTATTTTTAACTTGCTATCTTGTTGCCTGGAATACACTGCATTGATTTTAATCAATTATGTTTATTCATTGTGTGCAATGCTATAGAAATTGAAGACTTTTTCACTAAAATAATTGGATCTAATGACTGGTTCATGTAACACCCAGCCACTACGTCAAGTCCTTTATATTTTAATCACTTATAGCAAACTGTTCCCAGAATGTCCCAAAGTCATTCTTGGTGCTGAGGGTGGCCTCAGAGGATAAAATTAGCCCCAATGAAAGCAAGTCATTCTTGATACCAAGGGTTGCCTCAGAAGGAATACTTGGCCCCAGTGAAAGCAAGTCGTTCTCAATATCGAGGGCTGAGTCAGAAGGTAAAATTAGCCCCAGTGAAAGCAAGTCTTTTCGAAACCGAGGGCTGTGTCAGAAGACTGTTTTCATGTGTGCACGTTGCAGCACAAGATGTCAATAAAATAAACCATGGCATCATTTCAAAAACAAGCAGGGGAATTACCCCAATGTTTTGACTAATTTCTGTCAGTGGCAGACTGTAGGGCAGGTTTTCTCGTCACGCTCATGTTTCTGTCCATGCCAGCTTTCTGCATGAAAATCGGTGCCACATTGCCCCCACTGCGACACAGATCTCATTTCAAAGCTACTTTCTAATGCATCAAGACACCTTCAGATCATGAAACACAATCAGTTTAACACAAGTTTTTCCTCTTTCCATCTCTTTGACCCTGTGGCAAGGTAGAACTTTACTAGCTCCATTGCTCACTCACACACCCTCATTCATTCCCTTACTCACAAACTCAATACCCTCACACACTCTCCCTATGCAAGTCCGATCACATTTAAATGTATTTTACTGTGTTTATTTGTATATAAAGATGCATTTAAAAGCTCAGAGACAAAAGGCATTTGGATGCTAGAAATATTACTTACATTTACTTTAAAACTAACAGGTTTTATAAGTGAGAGAGTCATTGCATGCAAGGTTTGATTAGAGCTATTTGCTGTTTTGGGTGGGGATTGGCAGTAAAAAGTTGGACCTGTTATTTCCAAGAACATATCAATTTGTTAATTTGCCCCACCAAGAGGTAAGTTGTAATTAAACTGAAGGTGTTTATTAATGGCAGGAGTCAGATTTTGTGGCTTTTCATTGAACCTTGACGCACCAATAAACTCAGTCTGTTTACTTCAGAGCAGTGTTTACTTACAGGTGACAAGACAAAGGTCAACTAAATAATTATTTAGATGAATAGTGTCCCAGTTGATAAATTACCCCATTTTAATGTATTGAGTGGAGATATATAAATGGATATCCCTAGAGAATAGTAAGCTACTGAATATGTTTCTGGTTGACATGACAAATGCTGATTCCCTGCATGTGGACCAATTCCTGACTGGGTGGGAGTGATCATCTGAAAATCACAAAATAATAGTATTGAATATTTAGCTTGAAAGTATGACAATACAGAAAATGTAGAACATTACAGCACAGTACAGGTTCTTCGGCCCAGTATGTTGTGCCACACATTTAACCTACTTGAAGATCAATCTAACCCTTCCCTCCTGCATAGCCCTCCATTTGTCTATCATCCACGTACCTTTCTAAGGGTTTCTTAGATGTCCCTAATGTATCTGCCTCAATCATCACCCCAGGCTGTATTGAACTTAAATGAAGCCAGTTGCACACTGTACATACTGGAGGAGGCAGTCCTTAAAGAAATTAGATTTTAAAATGCTTTTCACTGAGAAATAAAAGCTCTAAAGCTAATTAGATTCTTCCATGGTTTGCTAAAGAGATTATGAATTTAACTAAAAGAATTTTGGAAAGAACGGTAACAGGAGCCTAGATTTCTCTGAATGCTAGGAATGATAAGCTGATGAAGAGAGAGAAGATGGAAAAGGATAGTGCATGAACAAGAATTATTTATCTTTTTTTTGTAATTTATCATAATAGAAACATAGAAAACCTACAGCACAATACAGGCCCTTTGGTCTACAAAGCTGTGCCGAACGTGTCTTTACCTTAGAAATTACCTAAGGTTACCCATAGCCCACAATTTTTCACAGCTCCATGTACCTGTCCAGGAGTCATATCCTCCTCTACCACTGTTGCCAGCAGCCCATTCCACGCACTCACCACTCTCTGCGTAAAAAACTTACCCTGTACTTCCTCTGTACTTACTTCCAAGCACCTTAAAACCGCGCCCTGTCGTGCTAGCCATTTCAGCCCTGGGAAAAAGCCTCTGACTATCCACATGATCAATGCCTCTCATCATCTTATACACCTCTATCAAATCACCTCTCATCCTCCATCACTCCAAGGAAAAAAGGCCAAGTTCACTCAACCTATTCTCAGAAAGCATGCTCCCCAATCCAGGCAACATCCTTGTAAATCTCCTCTGCACCCTTTCTATGGTTTCCACATCCTTCCTGTAGTGAGGCAACCAGAACTGAGTACAGTACTCCAAGGGGGGTCTGACCAAGGTCAAATGTAGCTGCAACATTACCTCTCGGATCCTAAACTCAATCCCACGATTGATGAAGGCCAATGCACTGTATGCTTTCTTAACCACAGAGTCAACCTGCGCAGCAGCTTTGAGTGTCCTATGGACTCAGACCCCAAGATCCCTCCGATCCTCCACACTGCCAAGAGTCTTACCATTAATACTACATTCTGCTATCATATTTGACCTACCAAAATGAACCACCTCACACTTATTTGGGTTGAACTCCATCTGCCATGTCTCAGCCCAGTTTTGCATCCCATCAATGTCCCGCTGTAACCTCTGACAGCCCTCCACACTATCCACAACACCCCCAACCTTTGTGTCATCAGCAAATTTACTAACCCATCCCTCCACTTCCTCATCCAGATCATTTATAAAAATCACGAAGAGTAGGGGTCCCAGAACAGATTCCTGAGGCACACCACTGGTCACCGGCCTCCACGCAGAATATGACCCATCTACAAACACTCTTTGCCTTCTGTGAGCAAGCCAATTCTGGATCCACAAAGCAAGGTCCCCTTGGATCCCATGCCTCCTTATTTTCTCAATAAGCCTTGCATGGGGTACCTTGTCAAATGCCTTGCTGAAAACTATATACACGACATCTACTACTCTACCTTCATCAATGTGCTTAGTCACATCCACAAAAAATTCAGTTAGGGTCGTAAGGCACAACCTGCCCTTCACAAAGCCATGCTGACTATTCCTAATCATATTATGCCTCTCCAAATGTTCATAAATCCTGCCTCTCAGGATCTTCCCCATCAACTTACCAACCACGGAAGTAAGAATCACTGGCCTATAATTTCCTGGGCTATCTCTACTCCCTTTCTTGAATAATGGAACAATATCCTTAAACCTCCAATCATCCGGAACCTCTCCTGTCCCCATTGATGATACAAAGATCATCGCCAGAGGCTCAGCAATCTCCTCCCTCGCCTCCCACAATAGCCTGGGGTACATCTCGTCCAGTCCCGGTGACTTATCCAACTTGATGCTTTCCAAAAGTTTCAGCACATCCTCTTTCTTAATATCTACATGCTCAAGCTTTTCAGTCCACTGTGAGTCATCCCTACAATTGCCAAGATCCTCTTCCGTAGTGAATACCAAGGCAAATCTGCTATCTCCTCCAGTTCCATACACACTTTTCCACTCTCACACTTGATTGGTCCTATTTACAACAGCCTTTGTACACCATGGTTCCTGTACCCTACCATCCTTTCCCTGTCTTATTGGAATGTACCTATACAGAACTCCACACAAATATCCCCTGGACATTTGCCACATTTCTCCTGTACATTTCCCTGAGAACATCAGTTCCCAATTAATGCTTCCAAGTTCCTGCCTGATAGCCTCATATCTCCCCTTACTCCAATTAAAAACTTTCCTAACTTGTCTGTTCCCATCTCTCTCCAATGCTATTGTAATCACTATCTCCAAAATGCTCTCTTACTGAGAGATCTGACACCTGACCAGGTTCATTTCCCAATACCAGATCAAGGACAACCTCTAATTTTTATGTCTTTATTCTGTAATGCTGCTGCAAAACAACAAAGTTCACACCATTCATCCTCCAAGGACGAACCTTAGAGTTGTATTCTGTATACGTACTTGGATAAGTACTGTACTGGCAGCACGGTCGCATAGCGGTTAGCACAGTACCAGTGACCAGATTCACTTCCACTGCTGTGTGTAAGGAGTTTGTACATTCTCCCCGTGACTGCATACATTTCCTCCAGGTGCTCCAGTTTCCTCCCACAGTCCAAAGATATACTAGTTGGTAGATTAATTGGTCATTGTAAATCGTCCCATGATTAGGCTAGGGTTAATCGGAGTTTCTGGGCATGCTGCTTGAAGGGGTGGAGTGGTCTATTCTGCGCTGCATCTCAATAAATTATAACCTTTAACTAAGAACCATAATTGAATCATTGAATCTTGAAATTTAAGCCAGCACTAATAAACCTGATTCTGATTAAAGAAAAATTTAAAGGCTCCCACTCGCAAGCATCAGCAAAGCATCAACCCTTCCCCACTTATTTCAGCAAAAAGCACCTCCACCCACCAAGCAAGCATCAGCAAAGCCTACCCAAAGAGAGACTGTGATCTGCAGCACAACAAAAACTAATTGTTCACCTGACAATTCAATATGCCACAGGCTTTCTCCCGCTCCCTAGAAAGGGACAGAGAGGTGTCACCCTTCCAACAGCCAGAGGGAATCATCTTACTGATTACGATGTTAAAGTCTGCCACATAGCTTTCATTCCAAGTTCTCCAATTCAAGAATTAGCATCAAACTTTCCCACTATCAAGAGAAAGAGAGTGATCCAAGTATGGAGGCCTCCGATAGCCAATCCGCTGTTCGCGATGTTCAGTTTCTCCACAGAGCCTCAGAACCCCAATGGTACACATAAAAAACGGCCGGTCGGTGAGCCCCCAGGAGTGGGAACCATCACCGTAAAGAACTGCAGTCTGAGTGCTTGGTAGATCATGGGCTTCAACAGATCCCCATCCACCTTGAAAAAAGAAACATTAGAAGGAAGAAATTAAGCTGTTTTCACAGGTGAGCTCAAAGGGTCCACCCTCTGGTGCCACCTTAGGTCTGCCCAACAAATTTAAACAGTAGCTTCCATTAAGTTTACTTAAAGGACAGGAAACAGAGTGAGAGTATGAGTCATTTTCAGGTTTGAAAAGCTGTAACTATCTGTGTGCCACAGAGAACAGTCTTGGCCCTTGACTCTTTACGATCTCTATTGAAGATTTAGAGAAGACGGTGTGCAAATGGTGTGTGGGAAACTTGCTTGGAGAAAAAAAGAACCTGCCAACGATGTCACATTATTCTGTGACACTTCTGCTTCCACAGACTCTGCATGAGCTGCTGAGTTCCTTCAGCAAGTTGCCTTTTGCTTCAACTTTCAGAATCTTCAGCCTCTTCCGTCTCTGATAATATGTGGGCAAGGGGTTTAGAATTTTGGCGTTAACAATGTCAGGAATAGGTTACAGCCATCTCGGACTGAAATGAGGAAGAATTCTATTCTAATTGCAGTGCACATCTCTACATCAGAGGATTACAACTGGTCAGTTATTGAGACTGACTGGCACTTGTGAAGTGAAATGGGAATGTGGGTGCAACACGGAAAACTGGACAAATGGAAGAGTAACCCTGATTGCATATCAGGGACTTGCTACTGCTTCAATTTCTCATATTCTTAAGCAAGAGTCCTTTGAGATAAAACTGGTCCCTGCAATTTCTTGCACCAATTACCATTTTTTAGGGACTGAAGCATTTTTCAGAGGAATGCTCCGCATTTGAAGGCCGTCAACGTGGATGTGTGATTAAAGACATGTTGGACCAGTAGACAAAGATCAGCGAGGGCTGGTGGCCCCTATACCATCCCTCACCTCAACAGGTCAGTGATGAGTGGAGTTTCATGTGTGCAGGAGGCATGAAAACCAGTGACCCTGTAGGTCAGTGAGTTGACAAGTCCAGAATTGGGGTCCTGTTATCAGCAGGTCCGGGGGTCAATGCCAACAGGTGAAGACTGAAGTTCTTGAATCTGGAAGTTGAGGCGCAATGGCCAAAGGCCTCAATTTGTGAGTCCACCTGGGAAATTGGAAGCCCAATATCTGCAAGTCTACATGTTCACTTGAGGTTGGAGTCCTGGAGGTGGCCAGTCCCTGGATTGGAGGATTGTCTGTGTATGTGAGTGAGCGGGAGGTAGGGAATGGGCATGTGTTGCTGATGTTGTTCTGTTGATCACTGTGAGCGTGTTACACTGATGCTGAGATGTGTGCTGGCATTTGCGCCTTCCCCAGCACATTCTCGGTTTGTGTTGGTTGTTAATGCAAATGATGCACTTCTCTGCAACACCCACAAAATGGAGGAACTCAGCAGGTCAGGCGGCATCTATGGAAATAAATAGGTAGCCGGCATTCCAAGCTGAGACCATTCTTCAGGACTAAGCAGGAAGGGAGAAGATGCCAGAATAAAAAGATGGGGGGAGATGAAGGAGGAGAGCTAGAAGGTGACAGGTGAAGTCAGGTGGATGGGAAAGGTTGAGGGCTGGAGAGAAAAGAATTCAATAGAAGAGGAACGTGGACTGTGGGAGAGAAGGAAGAAGGTGGGGACCCAGGGGGAAGTGATAGGCAGCTGAGAAGAGTTAAAAGGTCAGAGTGGGGCATAGAGGAAGAGTGGGGGAGAAGTTTTTTTTAACGGGAAGAAGAAATCAAAATCCAAGCTAAGAGGATGGAGGCTACCAGACAGAATATAAAGTGTTGCTCCTTCACCCTGAGGGTAGCCTCATTGCGGCACAAAAGGACACCATGAATGGGAATGGGAATCTGAGTTAAAATGGTTTGCCACTGGGAAGTTCCGCTTGGGGTGTTTGGAGAGGAACCCCAATTTCCGACAAGTCTCCGCAATGTAGAGGCGGCCGCATCGGGAGCGCCGGACACAATCAACGTGATAAATGAACTTGAACCGACCATGAATTTCTTACCTCTGTATTGGGTCTGGGACTTAACAGATCCATTCCCTTCTTCAGCAAATCATTGTGTCATAGGAAGAGCTGAGCAGATCCTTCGGCATTTCTGTTTTCCCAGTGGCTATGAGCAGGCTTGATGGTCTTTACCTCTCTGTCAAGTAAGGAGTATTTGGGCGAAGGTCTGCCATTACAACAAAGATATAGCATTAGTCAATAATATTTTGTGGTATAATATTCCTGTGTGGGCACGTGGCCATGTGATTAAGGCATTCGACTAGCAATCTGAAGGTCGTGAGTTCAAGCCCCAGCCGAGGCAACATGTTGTGTCCTTGAGCAAGGCACTTAATCACACAGTGCTCTGCGACGACACTGGTGCCAAGCTGTATGGGTCCTAATGCCCTTCCCTTGGACAACATCAGTGTCATGGAGAGGGGAGACTTGCAGCATGGGCAACTGCCGGTCTTCCATACAACCTTGCCCAGGCCTGCGCCCTGGAGAGTGAAGACTTTCCAGGCACAGATCCATGGTCTCGCAAGACTAACAGATGCCTTTAACTTTAATATTCCTGGAGAAGCATCCTTTCAGAGGAAGTCCATTCGTCACCTTTAAAATACTTCATCCTCCCATTAACATTTTAGAATTTCACTTTCTTTCTTTTTTTCTCTCCTCCCTAATTTCTTCTGATTACCACTGCAATTTACTTATTGAAGTTCTTGCACAACTTTACAGTTACTATCAGCCTTGACCTTGAGTGCAAATTGGATTTAAGCAACTTATCAATGCCCAACAGGCTGACACGAGTTGCTATAATAAAACTGAACTCTCATCGTGAAAGTTCCAACTTGTTATTGGCTGCGAGGTGTCTACATGGAGCTGTCCCAACACAGTTATTGGCTCAAGTAAGCTCATAACAAAATGACTCCAGGCTCAGTACAGTGAATAACAACATTCATCCTGGGCGAGATCAGAAGGGTGATGGATGCGTGGCATTCGTGAGGGTAGGAAATGGTCACCATTTGATTTTAAGAGATCTTTCGGCCTTTCTTGTTAAAATTATTTGTCTCTGTACATTGAAGCACACAGTGAAATACATTGTTTATGTCATGCACCATTACAGCCAAGGATGTGCTGGGGGTTGCCCACAACTGTCTCCATGCTTCCAGCATCACCATAGTATGCCCACAACTTACTAGCTCATAACCCATGCGTCTTTGGAATGTGGGAGGAAAACAGAGCTCCCAGAGGAAACCCACACAGTCACAAGGAAAACATACAATCTCCTTACAGACAACAGCAGGAACTGAACCCTCTTTACTGGTGCTGTGAAGCATTATGTTAACCACTACACTACCTGCCACCCATATTATATATTAAAGAATAATATTGAAACTTTTCAAAATTAAGAATGTGCTTGTATATTCAACTTTATCATGTAAAGTAGGGACCAGAAGTCCCTAGAAAGGACTGTGAGAATAGCTGAGAAGATCATAGGCATCTGCCTACCATCATCGGGAGCATTTAGCAGGAATTTGCGTACAGAGGGCCCTTGGTATTCTTAAGGATCCCATCCATCCATCCAGCACCCTCTTTGGCTTTCCACCATCAGGCAGGTGACTCCGATGTATAAAAACAAGAACGGTCAGGATGGGAAACAGTGTCCTCCCCCAGGCCATTAGGCTTCTGAACACATTGCCACATCGTATTTGTAGTGTCACTGGTTAATCTGTTCTCTACCTTACAATATTTAATTTATGCACTTTAGTTTGTTTATTTATGCATGATTCATCCGTAGATTTTATTCTCATTTTCATAAATTATTGTGTGTTATGTGTACAATTGTGCACATAAAACCCCGGTTTGGAGAAATGTTGTTTCATTTCTATATACATTATATAGTTATATACATTATATACATGTATATAGTTAAATGACAATAAACGACTTGACTAAAAAATTATTTTGAACAGTATTCATTAAAAACTAAAATTAATTTAATTCCAATATTGGTGATTGGAATTAATATTCTAATATTATGATGCCATTTTGAGTCCTTTTCTTCATCCCCCATTCTTTAAGAAAACTCATAACTTACACTTTCTCAGGACTGTGGATGACTCCATCAATATAGCACTCACTTCTGCTGTACTCTATATCGCTCCAACTTCCTGAATCTGTGGTTTGCACCCACCATCTCTCATCCTTGGGACTGCTTGCTGGGGTGCAGTAGAAGTGGCTTTGATCAGGACATCCTGCATCCCCAGTAAGTAAGCAATGCCTGATACCTGGTGGCAAAAGACACTAGACCCTTCACAACAGAGAGCTCATAAAACTAAATGAAATAGTGATTAAAACCTGCATTTATATAGCGTATTTCATGGCAGAGAGCTTCAAAATGTTTTAGTGCCAGTTATTAGGGAGGGGAGGAGAAGATGGCGGCGTGACGCAGCGCGCGTGGCCGCTCCGAAATGATATCGTATTTGTATGTAGGATGCCGTGCACAATCCTGATTTGATGGAGACAGACGCGAGAAGCACGGAGGAACATCCGGAGAAACTTCTGAAATGCCCGCTTCGCTGCCGCTGCTACTGTGCAATCCAGAATCTCCGGAGGGGAAGGCCCCAAATCCTCGGCTTTGCCTATTGCCTGTTGCCAGGGCCGGGGTCGAAGCGCTCAGCAGAGATGGTGCTCGGTGCTCAGTGTCGGAGGGCTGGTCGGAGGCTCAAAGTTTTCAGATGGACACAAGAGTCCGCTGTGGTCGGATGCTTCCAGGGTGCTGCATCAGCAAGTTTGTGGCGCTGGAAGCTCATGGCAGGGAGAGTTTTTCTTCCTTCTACCATCTGCGTGAGATGATGGGACTTTCGAGAGATTTTGAGACTTTTTTTTACCGTGCCCATGGTCTGTTCTTCTATCCAATTACGGTATTGCTTTGCACTGTTGTAACTATATCTTATAATTATGTGTTTTTTTGTCAGTTTTTTTAGTCTTGGTTTGTCTTGTGTTTCTGTGATATCATTCTGGAGGAACATTGTAATCATTTCTTAATGCATGCATTACTAGATGACAATAAAAGAGGACTGTGTGTCTTCAAAATCTAAAAAAAAAGTACCTTTTGACATATAATAGTAATATGGTTGTCTGTGGCAGTTAGATAGTGCACTACGAACTCTAAGACAACCCAAGAGCTTGTTCTCAGTGATAGTGGTTAAAGAATAAATAGACCGGTTCAGTTTACTGCTCCTCAGTTGAACAAATAGGATCTCTACAACAACCCAAGTGAAGAGACGGCAACTTGGTTAGTGGCAATTCTGACTGTGTTGGAAGCAACATTTTAGATTGTATGCTCAAAGCTCCGGAGAGGGACTTGTTCCCATGATCTCCTCTTTAAAATGCTTACACCTTTAAAAAAAAGTGTCATAGAAAAACCTTATGCTCTGTTGGTTGCTGTTCAGGTAGTAATCCAAGTAGCTTTAATTTTTCAGTCTGCACTGTTTGTTGCACCCAAGGTAAGACATTGTATTCCGCCACAGTGATGCTCTCACTCTGTTGCCGGAGTGCCATCACGGTCTCCCAATGATACAGACTGTGCTTACAATGAACGACAATTGCAGGAGCAAGATATACCAGTTAGCTGAGTGATGTCGCAGCAACAGCCTTGCCCTCAATGTTAGCAAGACCAAAGAGCGGATTGCGGACTTCAGGAAGGGTAAGACAAGGGAACACAAACCAATCCTCATAGAGGGATCAGACGTGGAGAGAGTGAGCAATTACAAGTTCCTCAGTGTCGATAGCTCTGAGGACCTAACCTGGACACAACATGGTGATACAGCTATAAAGAAGGCAAGACAGTGGTTATATTTCATTAGGAGTTTAAGGAGATGTGGTTTGTCAACTAAAACACTCAAAAACTTCTACAAATGTACCATGGAGAGCATTCTGACTGCCTGCATCACCGGCTGGCATGTGAGGGTGGCGGGGGGGGGGGGGAGCTACAGGTTTGAAATAGGTTGCAGAAACTTGTAAAATTAGTCAGCTCTGTCACGGGTACCAGCCTCTGTAGTGTCCAAGACATCTTCAAGGAGCGGTGCCTTAGGAAAGTGGCATCCATCATTAAGGATCCCCACCAACCAGGACATGCCCTCTTCTCACTGATACTATCGAGAAGGAGCTATAGAAGCCTGAAGGTACACACTCAGCGATTCGGGAACAGCTTCTTCTCCTCTGTTATCTGCTTTCTAAATAGACACTGAACCTATGAATATTACCATACTAGTTTTTCATTTCTGTTATTTTGCACTACTTCTTTTCACTTAACGACATTTGCCTGTGATATTAATTCTGATTCTGATTCTGATTAAATTCCCTTGGAGAGCGTAATGTTCATTTGCTGGGATCAGTGTTTTAAAGTCATTGTTTTAAAAAAATTAAAAACTAAAGCTCTTTGTTTTAGTCCAAAGAGATCAGCAAATCTGTTTCCTTATTGTTTGTTCCCAGTTCATCGAGTTAGTTCAGAACTGAACCTCCTGCCCTCTCTCAAATGGTTCACACCTTCGTGACATTTAAGCAATCACCAGCCTTTGTGGTCAAGCATGGCTTTTGAGATGGTCCCAATTGCCCCCTGCGGAGAGCCATTCAGTCATTCCGTTGATCTGATGTAGCTGCTTACTTACAAACAGAAGAGGTTCTGCAGATGCTGGCAATCCAGAACAACACACAAAATGCTGGCAGCATCTAAGGAGGGGGATAAACAGACAGACAATTAATTACTGCAAGATTTTATGTTCTAAACCCTTTATTCAGCACATCCTATTTCCTCGGGCATCTTAAAGTGTTTCACAACCAATTAAATACTTTCCAAGTGTAATCATTATTGTAAAGTTGGAAGTGTGTTTATATTTAGCAAATTCTCACAAACCCCATTAAAGGGTCTTGACCTGAAGTTTTGACTGTTTTTTTTCCTCCATGGATGCTGCCTGACCTGCTGAATTTCTCCAGCATATTTAATGTGTTGGTCCAGACATTTCAGATATTGTTTAAGGAATAAATTGGGGGAGGCTAGAATATTAGCAAGATCTTCCCAGTTTTTCTTTGCAAACATAATAGCACATTCTCCATCTAGTTGTATGGGGTGATATGAGCACTAATCAATGGTACATCAAGGAAGTATCTCTAATACTCCCACGGAACTGGACTGAACCACCATTTTAGATTTTGTCTTCAAGTCTCATAGGATGCTTAGTTGGTCGGTCTTGCTGGAGCAATATCCAACATGGTATCCACTTCCCAAAATGGGCACTTACAAGGGATTGAAAATACGATTCCCTTCTGCAGTGGTTCTAGTTCTGAGACTCCCAGAAACTGACATTTTAAGCATTGACATCTTTGAACAGATGAGTTTAACAAGAAAATACAATAAATTCATGAGCACAAAAATGTCTCCAGATGCTGGAAATCCAAAGCAACGCACACAAAATGCTGGAGGAACTCAGCAGGTCAGGCTCTATGAAAAAGAATAAATTCATTCATGAGATGCCAGTCAAAAACATATACCAATATCAACTGTTGTTCCTGGTAAAAAATTGCTGTGGCATAGTCTTAATTGTGGCTGGGAGGTCTTGGACAATGAGAAATGGGTAAAATGCAAACAATCAACAGTCTTTCAAATCACCCAGAAGGCTGATATAAAATATGAAGGGCATTGCTTATCCACCTCAACTGGAGCAATTGGAATGTTCTAGAAACTTCGAAAATTCTGGAAGGCAAATTTCAACTTTACCTTCTACCGTATGTGTAGACAAGCTCTTTCATAATGGAGTTTATTATTAAAATAATCAAACTCTGATCAATTCGGGTAAGTTGGAACATTATTTCCAGCTAATTTCATCCAGAACATTATCATAAATTAATGTACAAGTACAGAGAATCAGAGCTATCATATTCATAGAATTATCCTACACAGAAACGAGCCCTTCATCACAGCTTCACCATGTGAACCAGGGTGCTGAAACCTTTTGCTTGCATCCGGCCCATATTCCTCCAAGTAATTCTTATCAATGTAACTGTTCAAAAAACTTTTAAATGATGGAATTGTACCTGCCTACACCACTTCTGGCAGCTCATTCCATATACATACTATGTTCTGTGTGGAAAAAACCTGGCCTTCGGATCCCCTTTAGACCTTTCACCTCTCACATTAAGCCTGTGAGTCAGACTCCACTACTCTGGATAAAAAGGTTGAAGAGTACAATAAACTCGCTAAGTATATAGTTGTCTCTGTGAACTTCAGTCGCCCAAAAGCACTGATGACATAGCAAGGAGAGGCATTCAAAGTCATAAACGGTTTTGATATATACTGTCAGTAAATAAGAAGAAAGTGTTTGTATCGGCAAGAGGCTCAGCATATGGAGGAAACAGAGTTACCATCACGAGCAGAGAACTACAAGCGAGATGAAGGTAATTTATTTGAAGAGCAAATTGTTTTGATTGGCCAGTCACTGCTGGAAAGGGAGCAGGAACTGGCTCAATGGTTATTATATAAACACTCAAAGGTTCCTGGGGAACCATAAGATCATAAGACAAAGGAGCAGAAGTCAGCAAATTGGTCCATCCAGTCTGCTCCGCCATTTTATCATGAGCTGATCCATTCTCCCATTCAGTCCCACTGCCCCGCCTTCTCACCATAACCTTTGATGCCCTGGCTACTCAGATACCTATCAATCTCTGCCTTGAATACACCCAATGACTTGGCCTCCACTGCTGCCCGTGGCAACAAATTCCATAGATTCACCACCCTCTGGCTAAAAAAATTTCTTCGCACTTCTGTAACAGGGAAACAGGCAGTGAAACTATTTCCATAGGCCAGATACAAATAATGTAACTAATCAGCCACCTTCTTCAATATGAATGTAAGATTCCCTTCATTCTGCAAGATTGCAATGAACAGTAGTCAGTGCAACCAAGACCAACTTTCATGGAATGTGTTTCAGTTCTTTGAATCGTGTCCCTCAAATGATACAGCATATTTACAAAAAGCACCTTTGTTTTGGTCCTTTTATTCTTTGGCATGATCATCTTAATCACACGAGAACATTCAATCTGAAGATTTATCTTAAGTACGTCAGAAAGAACATTTTTGGCAACCTCTTTGATAAAAGATATATAGCTCATTGCATGTCAAGTTGTAAAGATGACATTTTGTTACAAAAGCATAGCAAACATATTTTAAATGCCAAGCATTTCATGATGGTGTACCTGAATAGAAGACATAAAGCTCCTTATAGCTACAATTGTCCTTTAACTGACCCTACATTCGAAAGGAGCATGGTTTTGAAGAAAGTGGGCTGCAGTTTACCTAAAGGCAATGCCTCAGGTGGTCTATAGGGGCATACAGATAGATTTTTCACACGATCCACACTACACTTTACACACTTCAACGTAATCTGTCAGTATTTTTGCATTTTGGGCCAGGTGACATGACCATCGAGATATCAAACAACCTCCAATTTTTCTCCTTAAAGAAGAGAAGATCAAGGCTAGATTTAACTTTGTTAACTGCCGCAGTATCTCTTTCTCTCTAAGGTACCGGAAAATTGTTTGCATGTGTGGGGGGGGGGGGTTGATTATTTCTCTTTGAGGAGGTTCCATGGTTTTCTTTGTTTTGTGGCTGTCTGTAGAGAAGTTGAATCTCAGAGTTGTATACTGTTTACATACTTTGATAATAAATGTACTTTGAATAAAACTAACAAAAACAACAGTTTACTCCTTAAGAACAACATTCTTCTAGTTGCTCTTTCCATTGATGGATACAGATTCTGGAACTTCCCACACAAGAATCTGTTGCACAACATGGGTATTAATTGACACAAGATAGGTAAATTCCTTAAAGTGGTGTAACTTTAACACAACCATGATTGTTCCCAACCAATAATACATTTGACACATATTATAGTATTGAAAATTATCAAAGGGGATTTGACAGAGTAGATATGGGAGAAAGTGATTTGTAGAGGGTGGAAAATAAGATGACAAAGGTTAAAGATAAAAATGCCACATGGAAGTGAGGACATTTTTTAAGGTGATATTTTTGTTACAAACAAACAAATCTTTTTCCACTTGAATAGCTCATTCTGATAGTATCCTTAACATCAATATCGCGTTTCTTGTACCTTTGTCTTTCACAAACCCACATTGTTCTTTACCTATTTCAGCTTGTATCTTACTTTTAGCTCTTGTCATCAAAATTCTTTTCAGTATCTTATTAACATGACTCATTAAACTTATAGTCCTATGTAATTCACATTCTATTGCTCCAGGTTTCTTAGGAAAAGTCATAAATACTGATTACAAATCAATACGACTAAATACGAAAATCGAGAGAAGCGTTAGACAAGGTTGTGTTTTCTCCCTTGATTTGTTTAATGTGTACAGTGAAACAATATTACAAAAAATAAGAGACATCTTGGGAATCAAAGTTGGCAGTGAAAACATCAATAATTTCAGATATGTGGATGATACTGTGTTAATTGCAAGTACGGAGGAAGAACTACAAAACTTAATTGATATAGTTTGTCGAAGAAAGTGCAAAAATGGCTCTATCTATCAATTGCAAAAAGACAGAATGTATGGTGATATCCAAAAAGAAGGAGAATCCTATCTGCAGGTTGAAAATAAACAGGGAAGACATAAAACAAGTACAGAACTTTTGCTACTTAGGAAGCTGGGTGACATCAGATGGCAGGTGCGACATAGATATCAAAAGAAGAATAGGGATGGCAAAAGGCGCCTTTACAAGAATGAAGAGTACTGTATGCTGACCAACACTGAACTAGGCATGACAACCCGCCTCAGAATACTGAAATGTTACGTTTATCCAGTTATGTTATATGGATCAGAATGTTGGACAATATCTAGTAACATGAGGAAATGAATTGAAGCAGTAGAGATGTGGTTTTTGAGGAGGATGCAAAGAATATCATGGACGAAACAAATATCTAATGAGGATGTCATGAACAGAGCAAGCACAAAAAGAGAAATAATGTATGAGATCATGAAAAGGCAATGTAACTTCATTGGACATGTGATTAGGAAAGAGGAGTTAGAATGCACAGTAATTATGGGAAAGATTGAAGGGTAGAAAGCAAGAGGAAGGCAAAGACAAATGATGATGGAGGCAGCAGCCAGAGAACTGGAAATGAATACCAATGAATTGATCCACTTGAGCTGTAACAGGAGTGTGTGGGCCTTGGCAGTCAAAGCTCAAACTGGGCACGGCACCTGATGATGATGATGATTTTTGTTACAATCGGCAATGTAACTACTCGGGAGCATAGCAAAATAAACCAAAAGAGTGGTATTTAAAAGGAAATTAGATTTCAAACTAAAATATGACTTGTCAGGAAAAAGACAATTGTGGAACCAGTCAGAAAACTCTTTGAAAGCAAAAGAATGATAGGTGAGATGGCCTCCATCTGTACTAAATGATTCCTTTATTGTCTCTTGTTGAGGCAGGTATCAGTCTTCACTTTCTGGGATGTAAATTTCATTTCCATTGACAGAGCCCTCTGGCATTTCTTTTCCATTTAGATTCATTTTCAGTTGGAGGACATATGATTCATCCCACTTCTGGCATCTTGAGTTCCCAGCTTGTCCCTACACTCATTCCAAGCTGTGGCTCTGGAAGTCCACTTTGGCACACTTCCACATTTTTAAATCCGGCCTTCGATTTGAAGTGCAAAGTGGACCTCATCACAAAACAAGAGGTGTGTCTTTAAAAGTCAACAAATTGGTCTGAGATATTCTGTGGGTTAGGATAATTATGTGAACTACTGTGAGTTCATTTGTGTTGGAGGGGAGGTTGAAACAGCAACATGACATCAGTTTGTTGATATTAACAACAATACATAAGGTTGATGCAAGTGAGATACTTCCCACATTGTATGCACAGAACTTGGAAAAGCTTGCAAACTGATATTGATACGTATCTAGAGAGGAACTAGCATTTGCAAGGACTTATCAATTCCAAGGAAATTCAAACATAGAATTTTTCTACCCCTTAAAGCAGTGTGAATTTAAATTCAAGTGTATTGTCATTCAACCATACACATGTACAAAACAACATTCCTCCAGACCAAGGTGCACAACACAGTACGTGTAACTCATACACACAACACAAAGTAATATTCCCAAAAATAAATTAACAAATAATAAAATATATTCCAGAGCTCAGAGTGCATTTACGACACAAATCAAAAAGTTTATTTCTTGAAGCGGGGCTAGTAAGGATTGGGATTCGATGTTAAGGTGACAAATGCAGACAAAGGTATTTATTGTGTAAAGGAGATAATAAGCAGCTAAGTTTTACAGAGGGATTTCTATAACATCTTTCACTTCAATAGATATAGCAATATGATTGATGGCAATATAGTTATTGAAAATTTGACACCAAGCCATACAGGAAACAATAGGACATGTGCAAAAATTTGATCAATGAAATAGATAGAAAGGAATGCCTTAAAGTAAGGTTCAGGGAGGGAATTCCAGACATCATGGTCTAGACTACTGAAGGCACCACACCTCTGGTGGAACGTAAAGTTGGCAACTCAAGATGACATGACACAATAGGAATAACGACAGGTTCACAGCTCCAGTGACATGGGTTTGATTCTGTCATTTGGCGCTACAGGCAGGGCTCGGGTGTTACTGTAGGTGTCTTTCTTGGGCTCTGTGGGTCTCTCCTGCATTCCAATGAAGTGCTGGTTCATAGTGCCAGTCTGATTCCTACTTTAAACTGCCTCTAGTGTGGGAGACTGGTGGCAGAGTCAGTCTGGGGTTGACAAGTGTGTGAGAGATGTGGCAGAAGGACATTGTTCTGCAAGTCAGCATAGACACAGTGTGCCAAATGACAAAAGACTGCATGGGAACAGGTTCTTCCAATAACGTCTGTGCAAACCGTGATGCCAAATGAAATTAATCCCATCTGCCTGAAAATGATCCCTATCACGCCATTCACTACGTGTTCATGTGTCTGTCTAAATGCCTCTATCTTGTCTGCTTCCTTGGCAGCCTGTTCTTGGCACCTAACACTCTCTCTGTAAAGGAAAAAACCTTGCGCGTACATCTCCTTTGAACTTTACCCCCTCACCTTAAAGTTATGCCTTCTAATATTTGACATTTTTTTACGCTGGGAGAAAGACTCTAACTACCTACCTTAACTATGCCTCACAGTCTCCCAAAGTCCAGAGAAAATAATTCAAGTTTGTCCAACCTGTCCTTACAGCTAATACTCTAATATTAACCCAAGCAACGTCATTAACTTCTGATGCATCCTGTGCTATTGTAGACACAGCCGTTGTTGGCTGAATTTCAGGTGGTGACAAAGCATACAGGAGTGAGATAGATCAGCTGATTGAGTGGTATCACAACAACAACCTTGCACTCGACTCCTGTAAGACTGATTGTGGACTTCAGGAAGAGGAAACACACAACAGTCCTCATCAAGCGATCAGCAGTGGAAAGGGTGAGCAGTTTCAAGTTCCTGTGTGTCAACATCTTTGAAGATTTATCTTGGCCCAACATACTGATGTAATTATAAAGAAGCCACAACTGTGGATGTATTTCATTAGGAGTCTGAGGAAATTTGGTATGTCAGTAAAGACTAGCAAATTTCTACAGGTGTATCATGGACAGCATCATGATTAGTTCCTTCACTGTCTGTCATGGAGGGGCCACTGCACAGGAGCGGGAAAAGCTGCAGAAAATTGCTAACTCAGCCAGCTCCATCGGGAGGACTAACCTTCCCAGCATCAAGGACATCTTGAAGAAGTAATCCCTCAAAAAGGCGGCATCCATCATTAAGGACCCCCATCACCTAGGACATGTCTCCTTCCCATTGCTACCATCGAGGAGGAGGTACAGGAGCATGAAGACACACACTAAGCATTTTTGGAACAATTTTTCCCCTCCACCATCAAATTTCTGAATGAACAATGAACGCATATACACTACCTCGCTATTTTTACCCTCTCTAATTTCATTACTTAATTAATTTAATTTATATATATATTCCATACTGTAATTTAAAGTTTGTTGTTATGCATTGTGTTGTATTGCTATTGCAAAGCAAAATATTTGATGACATACTGTATGCCAGTGATAATAAGCCTGACTCCGATACTAAGCACCCAAGTCATTCCTTGTGTTGGGCATGTGGCCAAGTGGTTAAGGCGTTCGTCTAGTGATCTGAAGGTCGCTAGTTCGAGCCTCAGCTGTGGCAGAGTGTTTGTGTCCTTGAGCAAGGCACTTAATCACACATTTCTCTAGTGTCTGTGCGAGGAGTGGCGCCCCACACAGACTTCCAATCTGCGCCTTGTAAGGCATGAAAATGCCCGACGCAGGCCTCTCATGGTCTGAGTCGACGTTCCCTCCCTCCCCATTCCTTGACCAAAGCCACACACAGTATTCCAAATTCAGTCTAACCAAAGTTTAATACAGCTGCCATATGGCTTCCTGCCCAACCAATGAAGGCAAGCATGCCATACACTTTCTTCATTATATCTACTTGTGTTGCCACTTTCAGTGAGCTATGAACTTGTAGCCTAAGATTCCTAAATACATCAATGCACTTAAGGATTATGCCATTTACTGTGTACTTGTCCTTTACATCTGACTTTGTAAATTTCAGTACCTCACACTTACCAAAATTAAATTGTATCTGTCATTTCTTTACACAGATCTGCAAGTGATCTATATCCTTCTGTGTCCTTTGACAACCTTTTTCATAATCCATAAATCCACCAATTTTTGTGTCATTTTCTAAACTTACTAATCCATCCATCTATATTTTTGGCCAAGACATTTATATCAGCCCCTCCAAACTTCAGCAGAGCTGTTAGGGGCGCCTTTTTTAGTAGTGCACTGGAGATTCAGTTGATTAAGTGATAGAAATCAGGAGTTTTCTGATTCAGAGGAATATCTGAAGTCCAAACTTGCAAAAGTTAACATTTTCACCAAATGCAGACATGTGCCCAGGACAAAGCAAAAGTCATGTTAATAAAGTGTCAGATATAAACGAGGTAGAACACTTGCTTCCAAGTCAAAAGATTTTGGATTTTAGTCCAATAGAGTACCGGTATGGTGCTGCAGTATCAGAGGTCCTTTCTTTTGAAAAGTGTGTGAGAGTGAAGCACAAGAGGATAGAGAGAGAACTGGTTTGAATCAGTGCAAGCAAGTCATCCCCTGTTGCTCTGACTAATACACATTTCTCTGCTAACCTCACCAACAGATTGCTATTGGTATTGGTCTGCTATTGCCACATGCACCCTGATACAGTGAAAAGCTCGTCCTGTATACTGTTTATACAGATCAAATCATTACACAGTGCATTGAGCTAGAATAAGGTAAAACAATAACAATGCAAAATAAAGTGCAAATGCCACTGAAAGAATACAGAGCAGGGAAACGATACTGTAATGTGCAAGATCGTAATAAAGTAGATTGTGAGGCCAAGAGTACATAATGTCTGTTCAAGAGTCTGACAACAGTGTGATAAAAGCTGTCCTTGAGCCTGGCTGTCCATTCAGGCTTTTGCATTTTGGCCAATGGGAGAGAGAATGCCACTACTTGCCTTATTACCTTACAATAGTAATTACACGTCCTTTTAGAGGAAGAAACAATTTGAATTTTAGATCGATTATCTTCCATCTGAAGTATAAATTCTGTTTCTCTCTGCTTTTCCCTCTGAACCCCTGCTTTCAAATATTTCAAATATTTGCTGTTTCATTTCATATCTTCAGCATCTGCAGTATTACTTTTTCAAAAATGTATCATTGTGTGTAAAGTACTCAGGTCCCCAGAGTTGCCATGCTTACATACAGCAAATGCAAAGAGTCAGACTCAATAGTATAAAGCCTTCTGGTCTTCAACAACCTTTGACAACATTTGTGACGCCCTTTTGGGATACACATACTTGCAAGGCCCCTGAGTGCTGTGAAAGTCACAGTAATTACTTTGTCAGCTATTACCATTGTTTAATAGCAACAAAAAAAAATCTGCTGGACGAGCTCCACCTCTGATCCTCCGAGGAGGACTGGCTCATGGACCTCTAGTTTCCCTCTCCTGACGTCGACAATCAGGTCCTTGGTCTTGCTGACATTGAGTGAGAAGTTGTTGTTATGACACCACTCAACCAAATTTTCTTGTATGCTGATTCATCACCATCTTTGGTAGGGCCCACAAAGATGGCACAGCCTAATTCTCTTTGCCCCAAAGATGCTACAAACACAAACAGCTAACATATTGATGCAATTACTAAGAAGGTATTCCAGCAGTTATACATATTTCATTGGGAGTTTGAGGAGACTTGGTATGCCTCCAAAGACTCAAGCAAATGTCTACAGACGTACCGAGGAGAGCTCTGAATGGTTACATCACCATCTGGTATGGAGACGCCAAAGCATAAGTTCAGAAAAAGCTGCAGATGCAGCTTGTAAATGCAGCCATCTCCATCAAAGGCACTAGCTTCCCCTCCACTGAGAACATCTTCCAAAGGTGATGCTTTAGGAAGGTGGCATCCATCATTAAGACCATAAGACCATAAGACAAAGGAGCAGAAGTCGGCCATTCGGCCCATCGAGTCTGCTCCGCCATTTTATCATGAGCTGATCCATTCTCCCATTTAGTCCCATTCCCCCGCCTTCTCACCATAACCTTTGATGCCCTGGCTACTCAGATACCTATCAATCTCTGCCTTAAATACACCCAATGACTTGGCCTCCACTGCTGCCCATGGCAACAAATTCCATAGATTCACCACCCTCTGACTAAAAAAATTTCTTCGCACTTCTGTTCTGAATGGGTGCCCTTCAATCCTTAAATCATGCCCTCTCGTACTAGACTCCTCCATCATGGGAAACAACTTTGCCACATCCACTCTGTCCTTATCCTCCAGGCCATGCCCTCTTCTCATTGCTACAATCAGGGAGGAGGTACAGCAGCCTGAAGACACACACTCAATGATTCAGGAACAGCTTCCCTCTACCATCAGATTTCTGAATTGGCAATGAACCTCACTTTTTGCTCTCTTTTATGCACAATTTTTTATATTTCTTATTGTAACTTTTAGTAATTTTTTATGCATTGAAATGTACTGTTGCCACAGAACAACAAAATTCATGTCATGATGTACATCAGTGAAAAATACACCTGATTCTCGTTCAGATTGTGTTCTACCCACTGAGATCCTCCACCAGATTATTTGTTACTCTGGATTCCAGCATCTGTAATCTCTCATGTCTCACTAACATTAATATTTTACATATCTCTGACAATTAGAAACATTATAAAACTGTAAAATTTTCAGACAACCTTTTTAAAACAATAAAAGCTTAATGTACGCCATATTTAAAAAATATCTAAAATCGTTATTTATCTCTACGTTCAAGTTATTATCATGTGTACAACCAAACAAAACAATATTATTGCAGACCACAATGCTCCCACAAAACATATACAGTATCACATAGAGCACAGAAAACAAATATTACCATAAATAAATTAATAAAATATCATTCAAAATAGGTGTAGTTTGCAGCACAGGTAAACAGTAAACATTAGAATAAACAATAAACAGTTCACTTCTGAGTGCTGAGACCTCGGTGGTGGCAGGGTATTCATTAGTCTTGCAGCCTGGGGGAAGAAGTCTAGCAGTCTAGATGCTTCTATATGTCCTTCCTGACAGTAGTGAATCAAAGACATTGTGGGATGGGTGGTAGCAATCCTGAACAATGCTTCAAGCCCTTCATCTACAATGCCTAATCATCTAAAACAGAACATTAACTACCACTTGCAGCTTATCCACAAACTAACAATCCCTACTGAAATCTATTGGGTGTAAGATCCCACACCAGGTTGAACTATGTGGAGATTAGTGTCAGCAAACTCTCAGACAGATTCAAACTCTCGGGTCTTGCATTTAAACTTTTAAACAAATAAACATCACCAGTTGTGATCAGAACCACCGGCATTAACCAGAAAGACCAAGTCCATTCAATTTAGTTATAATAGTAGACAAGACCACAATGAGAAAGGTCAAAAAGGAGATGGGTGAGGGAAAATTGCAAGGACCAATGAAGTAATTTTGGAGGCTGGCCAGAAATAATTTAGCATGTTGTGTCTGAACTTTAGATGCAGATTACAGAGAAGATTACTTGAAGCCTTGAGCCACATGTAAAGTTTAAATTAATGTTGTAGAAGTTTAAATCAATGTTCCCATGAGTTTACCAGTTTGCCAATACAGTGCTAAAATAAGACATGGGAGAAGAATTAGGCCATTTGACCCATCAAGTCTGCTCTGCCATTCAACTATTACTGATTTATTTTCCCTCTCAATCCCTTTCTCCTGCCTTCTCCCCATAATCTTTGAGCCCTTACTAATTAAGTACCTATGAATCACCACTTTAAATATACCCAAAGACATGGCCTCCACAGCCAACCGCTGCAAGGAATTCCACAAATTCACCATGCTCTGGCTAAAGAATTTCCTCCTCAGGACGTCCTATTCTGAGGCTGTGCCCTCTGGTCCTAGGCTCTCCGCTATTGGAAATACCTCTCCATGTTCACTTTATCAAAGCTTTTCTATATTTGGTAGGTTTCAGTGAGAATCCCCTACATTTTTCTAAACTCTATCAAGTACAGGCCCAGAGCCATCAAACACTTTTCACTTCCCATATGTTAAAATCATTCTTGTGAACCTCTTCTGGACCCTATCCAAAGCTGGCACATCCTTTCTTAGAAATGGCCCAAATCATCATACCTCACAGATATGTCACAGCAGCATTCCTAGACAAAATAACAATTAACCAGAGTGATATGGATTGATGACCAAATGTTTCAATTAACCAAGTGGAGCATCCTGGGGAGGAGAGAAAAAGCAGAGAATTTTGAGGAGGAAGGTCATGAGCTCAGCACCTGAAGGTGAACTTCTGAAAATGGGGTAAAAAAGAGATGTGGATGCACACAGAGCCAGGACTGGAGGAAGGCAGATATCTTGAAAGGAAGTTGAATCTTCGGGTCTTACAGAGGGAATCTTGGAAGATCACGAACCTCAAGAAACGCAAGAGATTCTACAGATGCTGGAGGAACTCAGCAAGTCAGGCTACATCTACAGAGAAGAGTAACAGTTGACGTTTCAGGCTGAGACATGCACAAAATGTTGAATGTATTGTAAAAGGTTAATCTTCATGCTTGGTGAATGTCTCACCGCCATTGTTGTCCTTGAACGTAACAGAACTAGCTGCAGGAGCTGTGGTTACTACTATGGGAATACAACATGAGAATGCAATCTACTATGGAAACGCATCCATGGAAACATGAAAGTTTGGTGAATGCAAGGGTGGGACTCGTGAAGGGTGGTGACAATTGATGATTGGTTCTGGTTCGGTGGTTTGAGCTGATGCTGATATATTGGTCCACTTACTGCCGTACTTCATATCAGTGGACACGATGTAAAATAGAGCATTTGAGGAGCTTGGGGGTCATTCTTCAAGGACTTACTGACAGGCTTGTCATGAACAGCACCACAAATCAGGCAGAATGGGAGGTGTGCTGCAGTGAGAGGGGCCTGTCCTTACCAGGGTCAATATTTCAATTCTTGCTACTCTGTCCTAATAAACATAGTTTTGCAGTTCTAAGTAAATAATCTGAATCTTTGTCTTTCTGCATATATCAAGCCACTCCTGAAACCTTATTGGTGTAACATACAGTAACACAGGATGAACTCAGCAAGTTAGGCTGTCAGCATCTATGGAGAAGGGTAAACAGTCCAAAACTTCAGCTGTTTACTTCTCTCCGAAGATGCTGCCTGACTTGCTGAGTTCATCCGGCATTTTATGCCTGTTGTTTCTGAAGCTGAAGAATCTTCCTAAGGATTAATCAACTGCAGTCTGTGGTGGAACAGCTTTGAGCAGTTCACAGGACTTGATGCAATTTTTTTTTAATTTAGAAAATAACTGATTGTCCATGGTAAAGTGGGGCGGTGGGAGTGGATTAAAACACATAATGTTTAGTATGATACCAATCATTTAGGATTCTCCAGGTTAATAAGGTTCTGTCACCTGGTTGTGAAGGTGTTTTGTACCTGTGACATTTTTGAGTGTGGGGTTCTTCCGTGAGAAGCTGGTGTAACGCAAAGTAAAATTGTGGAAAGGAATCCAAAACATGCCAGGTCAGGCTGTCTCCTCCACTGAAAGGTTATCAACTAAGCTCAGCAAACTTGGGGCAGGCATCAATGCATGGCTGACAGAACTCCATCACATCCTTACACGCAGGAGAAGCCAGCTGTTCCAAAGAAACCAAAGACATTTCCCCTATAAATGAACATACAACGCTCGACTTGTTCTCATGTGGGCTGCACATTGCGTGATATTTAATTCCAATGTTCCTAATCTCCAGCATACCTTGTTATTTCAGTTCAAAATACCCACGTCTCATGATGGACCACTATTTATTTACCTTCCTTTCTCGATAGACACAAGCTGTCTACTTGATTTTGAATTGGATCATATTGCAGTTGCTGCAAACTCCTTATGAAAGAGTTTGACCAACTTAACTTTGGAAGTAGAGGGACAGATGGACTGAATGGGCAAATATGTTCCACTGTGCAATGAAGTGTTTTACACAGATCAGGTGGTCAATCACTATAGTCGACACTAGTCCTTGTGCTTGGCAATAGATTAATTTGAATCTATTTTCTATACTTCTGAGTAGAGTCTCTAGATTAGAAGTTCTCAGTACTCTATGAAAGCAACATCTGTTTTGAAAAACTACTGTGCGTAATCAATGAAATACGTGGCAGAGAGGGACATCCTTCAGCCCATTGATGTTCATGTGTTCTTCATTTTTCTTTCTATTTCTTAAATTTGGTAGGTATCTCATTTCTGGTGAAATTCAATGATTGCTCAATGTAAAGTCCTTTCTTTCACAGGCATTAAATGAACATACTTGTCATTATTATTATTCCCTTCATTCCCCATCCACGCTCCATAGCGTCAAATATCACTACAGCACAGAAACAGGGCCTTCAGCCTTCTAGTCCATGCCAAACTATTATCCTACTTTGTCCCATCAACCTGCACCTAGACCATAGCCCTCCATACCATTCCCATCCATGTACTTATCCAAATGCCTCTTAAATGTTAAAATGGAACTGTCATCTCACCAGAGCCTCATATCGTTGGAGCCAAGAGTCTCTGCACTACTCAAGTCTTTTTTGCAATGAATACTTTTTGCTTTCCTAACTGCTTGCAGTATGTACACATGAACCCTCTGTGATTCAAATCCAAGAATACCAAGTCAACCAATTCTTTAGCTATTCTAGTGCAGGTATCCCTTCTACAATACGATGGTTATCTTCCCTAGGTAGAAAGTAATTTTATAACAAAATAGCTGCCTTCAAAGCACAGATTTAAACAGCTTTATTAGTGGTGCAATTCCAATCCAGCCCATGCAATAAACATAGTGTCCATAATGCATCAGTTATATTACAACAAATCTGTATTTCTGTCTTATTTATTTCATTTTATTTAGAGATACAGCACAGTAACAGACTCTCGCAGCCCGAGCCCCCACTCCCCAATAATACCCATGTGGCCAATTAACCTACCGACCATGCGTCTTTGGACTGTGGGAGGAAACCAGAGCACCCGGAGGAAGTCTACATGATTATGGGGAGAACATTCAAGCTCCTTACAGACAGCAGTGGGAATTAAACACAGATCACTGGCACTGCAATAGTGTTGTACTACCCGCTACACTACCATGCCATCCAATGTTATGGAAATACGAGTTAGAGCACAACTACCTGTGTGTACTTCTCCTTTCTCACTCACTGTTACCATCATTCTCTTTCTTTCATTCCCTTTCCCTCACTAGCTTTCCCTCACTCTTTGTTTTTATCATCTCTCTTTACACTATCGTTTCTATCACTTTCTCCTTTCCAATGTGAGTCATCTTCCTCACATCCTTTATGTCTTACCATTCGTTCCCACTCCTTCACCCTCTCTATAATTATAAAACCATTTATATGTTGCAATCTATGAATATTCCACTACACACTTGGAAAGTAAATTGTTTCAGTCCTATTTTCTCACATTCAGTCTATGATTAACTAATTTTCAGTGAAGCTCATTCCTTTGATTTCCAGCCAGCAGTGGAATATTCTACAAAGGCCCAGATTTAAATGCCAGGAATATAACTCACATGTGTTAACAAGCTGAAGTTTTTAAGAACCTGTATGCTTCCACACATAGTTCAGTTTTGGTATCTTAATTCGTGCATGAATTCGGAAAGCACACTGAACCCATGATGCACGTGAGAGAAAGGCCACGGACCAATCATGCCAGTCAGGTGAACTTGCTAACAACAAAAAATTCTTCCATTAATCAATATTTTATAGACTGAGTGCATTCTTTCATCAAACTCTGAATGTTTTTCTGTGGGTTTGAAATTCTTTTCTGGCATATAGTTTAATGGCATGAAATCATTTTTCAAATACCATAGAAGCCTGCGTGTTTCAGTAAGAACACTTAACCTGATGGATCGTCACATATTCGAGCAAATGTGTACACGTTCACAGGGACTGAATATGTTTGCTTGTTCATTGAACACAGCATCCATCTTCCATTCATGTATATCATGTCTAGATCTGCTGTGGGATGCCCTAATGATGTTGACATCCACTCTAGCTCCAAGGAACGAGAAGCTTAGGAACTCAGTTGCTAGACCTACGATCGTATTTTTGTTGAAGATAAGACCACAAGACATAGGAACAGAATTAGACCCATTCAGCTCATTGAGTCTGCTCTGTTACTTGATCATGGTTGATCTATTTTTCTTCTCAGCCCCATATTGCTGCCTTCTCAATGTAACCTTTGACAACCTTACTAATCAAGAACCAATCAGCCTCCACTTTAAAGATACACAACGATGCTGTACCGAAGACAGAGGTAAATATGAAGCAAAAAATGCAGCTGGGTTAAAAGCAGGGATACACATCCATGAAACACCCCTTCTTTTAAAGTTCATTTACCAGCACCTTCACCATTATTAAATAAAGGAGATAACATAAGATGATAAGATTTAAGAGAAGATTGGACCATCCATCCCATCGAGTCTGTTCCACCATTCAATTATTGGTGATTTAGTTTCCTGTCAACTCTATTCTCCTGCCTTCTCTCAATAATCTTTGAGCCCTTACCAATCAAGTACCTATCAACTGCCACTATAAATATACCCATTGACTTGGCCACCACAGCTGTCTGTGGCAAAGAATTCCACAGATTCACTACCCTCTAAATAAAGAAATTCCTCCTCTTCTCTGTTCTGAAAGGACATCCCTCAATTCGGAGGCCATGCCCTTTGGTCCGAGACTCCCCAACTACAGGAAACATCCTCTCCACATCCACACTGTCTAGGCCTTTCAGTATTCCATAGGTTTCAATGAGATCCCCCTCTCCCCGCATTCTCCTAAACTCCAGCTTGTACATCAAATACTCCTCACATATTAACCCTTTCATACCCAGAATCCTTCTTGTAAACCTCTTCTAGACTTTTCAATACCTGCACATCTTTTCTTAGATAAGGGGCCCAAAAACGCTCACAATACCTCATGTACGATCTGAGCAATGCCTTATAAAGTATCAGTATTACATCCTTGCCTTTATATTCTAGTCCTCTTGAAATGAATGCTAACATTGCATTTGCCTTCCTTATGACCAACTCACCCTGCAAATTAACCCTTAGGGACTCCTGAACTAGGAACCTCCAGTTCCTTTTACATTTCCAGTTTCTGAATCCATTCTCCATTTATATAACAGTCTACATGTGACGCCTCAGGATTGTCTCCACTGTTTTTAATGGGGCATGGCTATGAAAGATTTCTTTTCAAGGAGATGCAGGTGTCTCAGTACATAAACTACATGAAGGCAGTAATCAGATACAATAAACAAATAAGGAAGCAAATGACATATTGGCCTTAATGGTGAGAGGGTTGGAATTTAAATGTAAAATAGACTTGCTCCACCTGTAGATGAGACCACAGGTGGACTATTGTATCTGATTTTGGTCGCTACTTAGTCTCAAACTACCTTGCCAAGACCCCTGGCTACATGCACTGCACATTCCCTGTAACTACAATACTATACTCTACATTCTGTGCACAAACAAGAGAAAATCTGCCGATGCTGGAAATCAGAGTAACACACTGAAGCACCTTCAATTACTCCAAAAGACTGAGGTTTGGTAAAATACTGAAAGGCTTTTATTCGCTGTACCGTGGCCGGGTGGATAAAACTCTCCGTGCTGCCTGTGTCAAACAGGCAGCTTGTCCTGTGCCCCTCCACCAGGATGTCCATCATTGACCTTGCGAGCTGTGGTAAACCATGTATATATGTTGTAACTCGGTTACCTGTCTGGACACACCCCTCTGCTGACTGCCCCTGTGGCTCCTCCCACAGAGTCCTGTATAAATGTGTTCGCCTTGCCCCTCCCCCTCAGTCCGGGGGCAGACACTCACTGTGGAGGTCGTATTGTACAGCGAATAAAAGCCTTTCAGTATTTTACCAAACCTCAGTCTTTTGGAGTAATTGAAGGTGCTTCAATTTTATTCGCTGTACCATGGCCGGGTGGATAAAACTCTCCGGGCTGCCTGTGTCAAACAAGCAGCTTGTCCTGTGCCCCTCCACCAGGATGTCCATCATTGACCTTGCGAGCTGGTGGGGAGCGCTTTGGTCGAGGGTCACAGAAGCCAGGGTGGGGTCGCTGTCTTGGTCCGGCGTGGTGGAGTGCCCCGTGAGCACCCGTTGGTCGTAGGCGGTGGGAGGTGGCGCCGACCAAGATGGCGGCCCCCATGTCTCACACGTGGTGGCAGTGTGCAGGGAAGATGGCAACCCCCACGTCTCGCACGCGGCGCTGCTCAATCCCGCTCGCGGTTTTGACTTACAGACCTTGGCGAAGTGGCCCTTCTTTCCACAGCTGGAACAGGTAGCTTGTCGGGCCGGGCAGCGTTTCCGGGGGTGCTTCTCCAGTCCGCAGAAGTAGCACTTCATGGACTCACGACTGGCGGCAGCCGAGGTTGATTCGCCGGCAGGTTGCGGGGTCTGCGGCACCCACGAAGCCATCGGGGGATCGTGTGCCTGGAGAGCCTCGGAGTTATGCAGAGCGGCCTCCAACGTATCAGCAAGCTCCATCGCCGAATTTAGGGTAAGATCGGCTTTTTCCAGCAGCCGCCGGCGCACGTACACTGACCTGGTCCCCGTGACGAAGGCGTCTCTCACTAGGAGTTCTGCATGCTGCGCCGTCAGCTCCTGGCAATTGCAGGCTCGCACGCGTGTCCGTAGGGCCTGGACGAACTCAGCACTCGATTCCCTGGGGCGTTGTTGCAGTGTCGCTAAACGGTGCTGAGCATAGACGCTGTTTATCGGCCGCAGGTATTGTCTTTTGAGTGCGTTCATTGCGCCGTCGTAGTTCGGCTGGTCTCTGATCAGCGAATAAACCCGTAGACTGACCCTGGAGAGTAGAACTCTGCGCTTCGCTACGGGGTCGGTCGCTTTAATCTCCTCTAGATACGCTTTGAAGCAGGCCAGCCAGAGTTCGAAAGCGTTTCCAGCTTCAGGTGTTTGCGGATTGAGGTCTAATTTTTCTGGTCTCAGGGCCTGTTCCATGTTTTAAAATATACAGCGAATAAAATTGAAGCACCTTCAATTACTCCAAAAGACTGAGGTTTGGTAAAATACTGAAAGGCTTTTATTCGCTGTACAATACGACCTCCACAGTGAGTGTCTGCCCCCGGACTGAGGGAGAGGGGCAAGGCGAACACCTTTATACAGGACTCTGTGGGAGGAGCCACAGGGGCAGTCAGCAGAGGGGTGTGTCCAGACAGGTAACCGAGTTACAACATATATACATGGTTTACCACACACACACACTGCTAGAGCCTGGCAGCATCTATGGGAAAAATGTACAGTCGATGTTTCAGGCTGAAACTTTCCAGCAGGACTACATTCTGTTATCGTTTTCCCTTTGTAACTATCTTGTGTTCTGATGTCTGGGACAATCTATCTGGGTGACAAGCAAGCATCACCTTCCACTGTTTCTCAATACGTGGGGCTATAATAAGCCAGTTACCGAGGTGGATTGGTGTGCCCAGCTCTCGATTTCCCAGACAATGTATGAGGGAAGGCAGAAAGAGCCCACTCAGTCACCATCTTCATCGAGACTCGCGAGGCCTACCCAGCCCGCATGATGCCAGAACTCACAGGGCTGCTACCTCCTGTATTGTCTCTAAACCGCAGTCTGCCAGCATTAAGCAGCACTGCATGGATGGCTGGGGGCGGGGGGTGGTCCTGCTATAGTTTTCTGACAGAGGTCTGGGTGGTCGGGGATAGGCTGCAGGATTCAATTTGTTGAAAAGGGTGAGAGGCAGTGGCTGTTGCTGGTGCATCACCCTCAGGCACAGGAAGCAGCCAGCAGCATGGATGGTGGGGGGGGCTCACCTTCACAGGAGGATGGTAAGGAGGCAGGTCATTGTGAGGGGGAAAGGAAGGGACTAATCGAGTACTGAGTATTGGTGGGGTGAGTTATACTGGAAAAGGTGAAGGAAGTGGGTGCCACAGTAACATAGTGATTAGCACAATGCTTTACCGCACCAGCATTCATTGATCAGGAGTCAATTCCCACTGCTGTCTGTAAGGGTTTGTATGTTCTTCTTGCGACTGTGTGATTTTCCTCCAGGTGCTCCAGTTTCCTCCCACATTCCAAAGACGGGTAGAGTTAGGCTTGGAGGCAAAGTGACACTTGTGGGCAGCCCCCAGCACAATCCTCGGATTGAGCAGATAGTTGATGTAAAACAGCAGATTTCACTGTATGTTTTGATGTACATGTGACAAATGAAGCTAATCTTTTTCTTTTAAATAAATAGCTTCAAAAGGCTGACAGAGGCATGACAGGTCAAGTGGTTTCTTCCTTCTGCACTGTAAACCAATGGTTATTCACAGTGAATCCCTTGCTAGTCCAACTCCTTGAAAATATTTCATGGTTTGAATGAATGTCTCTTAACTGATGTTATTTCATCCTGTCTTGTGCATTCTGCAATACTGTATCAATGTTTAAAATAACACACACAAAATGCTGGAGAAACTCAGCAGGTCAGGCAGCATCTGTGGAAAGACCTGAAGAAGGATTCCGACCTAAAACGTTGACTGTACTTTTTTCTATAGATGTTGTCTGCCCTGCTGAGTTCCTCCAGCATTTTGCATGTGTTACTCTGGGTTTCCAGCATCCACAGAATCTTTATGTCAATGTACAAAGTCACTGTTTTAGTTCTTAAGTCAATGTTAACACATTCTAGGTTTCCCTCCTGCAGTCACAGATCTCTTGGAAATTGTTCTAAACCTGATTTAAATAAGCAGTAGCCAATTTTCATGTAAATTGGTCACTTTACAAGAACAAAGAAGAGTGAATGCCTGGAAGTGATTATTTTACAGTAATCTAACAGAGGTCAGACAAATTATACACGGAAAAATGGATTTCTGGCAGAGACTACCTGTGCTCATCTGACTGGAGATGGCTTTTCTGCAGCAGAATTAATAGTTGGCAAGAATTAATAGAGGTAACCTGTTTGAACTCTGACATAAACAAATTATCATCAGAGATCTTATCTCATATTTTTAGAGCTGTGGGTTAATGTGCTTTAGTAAAAGTTAGGAGTGTTAAACGCATTTCAGGGCAACATGCCTGTGTCTGCATATTGCCAAGAACAGAGACACAAGCAACGGCAGAAACAATCGGTTGGAGAAACTCATCAGGTCAAGCAGTATCTGTGGGGCACGTAGGGGAGGGGGGAGGGAAGACTTGTTCAGGTTTTGGATCAAAGCTCTGCATCAGGACAGGAAATGTCCACGATCCTTAAAAAGAGTTTAGTAAATCAAGCCTCCCTTCATCACTCACCAATTGTACTCCAGTTCAACAGTCTGGGTATAATAATAATAATAATGATAAATTACTGATCCTATGGGAAATTCTTTCATTATAGCAGTAACATTTAAAAACACACTTAGCAGTGTGCAGATTTAACTAATAATAAATTACAGAATAATAATACATCCAATAATAATGTACCAATGTACAATAATAATGTATGAAATAATAAAGCAGAGACTGTTGAACTATGATGAGTGTTCTCCTGTCACACAGAGATGAACTGTTGTACATGCTTATTGCAATTGGTAGGAAAGATTTTCTGTCACAGTTCTTGTGACGGGGAGCTGAATGAGCCTGCTCAAAAAGGAGCTCTGCTGCGTATTCATAGGTCATGGAGAGGATATGCCAGATTGTCCATAATGGATAACAATTTGTTTAGCACCTCCTCTCCACCACTACCACTCAGCAAGCATATCTGTACTGGCTAATTGCCCTGAGGGGTAAAACTACAGAATTCTCTAAACAAGGTATCATTGTTGCAAATTGCTAAGATTTCATGGTCATGAGACAGTCCTTCACATCCTTTGGAGGTCCAGTCAGCCTGCCAGTGATCTCCATCTCCACTGCAAGTCCAACCCCAATCTCACATCGGTCTTGATTTCCTCTTCCACTCCAAGAGAATGTGTATCCTGCGCTCCTTGCACAAAGTTCACCCTCCCTTGCAAGCCAGAGCTCACTCAGGGCTGCAATATAGATCAGGATGACTCTCTCTCTATTAGAGCAGTTCCCCTCTGAGGTCTATCAGCATCAACTCTGTCCAACATTGCACACACTGAGGGTGAGAGAAATAGTCCTTAATATCGTCTTTGATGTATTTCAACCATTGTGATAGGGTGCCCGCCAACCGCGGTAAACTGGCCAGAGAAAGAATGGAGCGGCAATCTTTAGGGCACTTTCCTCATACCACGCGGGTGAGCAGTGCGTTCCTAAAAGGGGCTACAGTTGTTCCGGCAGCTGGCAAAAGCTCCTGCTACTCCGTGTCAGTGGATAAGTACCCATGTGTATGGCCTGAGCTCCCAGTGTGCAAGTCTCCGGCTACAGCTGCCAGTGTACCTTCACCTGCTGCTTTGCTGCTAGCCTGGCACCACAGGACTTACATTAGTTTGGGAAGGGTGGATTACAAGAGTGGCTTACGCAAAGACGCAGTTTAAAGTGAGGAAGAGTTGCACACAGCATAGTCCTCACTCACTTGGCTGAGACCATCAGTACCCTGCGGTAAGATGACTGGAGATGGAGTCAGATGACCACGATGTCCTCAGTGCCCCGTCATGCTCTAAACGCTCCACTTGCTGGGTCCACTTTCCTGCCTGATGAGCCAACGTAGTGATTACCTTCGCACAGTTTGCTGGGTTCAGTCTTCGCTAGCTTGGGTAGGCAAGCCCAAACTCAGCAATAGCATGAGTTAACTTCGGTTAACTTCACCTGGTTTAGCCCACTCGTTGAAGTGGTTTACCAGGGTATGGCTGCTGTCCCTAGCAAACAGCATGCTGGAGCCACAACTGGTGGGAACAGATTATGAGTTTGTCATGGATTAGATGGGCTGAAGGGCCTGTTTTGGTGTTGTAGTGTTCTCTGACTCTATGACTCTATCCTACATAACAGCAAAGAATGCAAACACAGGGAAATGTGCTGATGCTGGTAATTCAAGCAACACGCACAAAACATGCTGGTGAACGCAGCAGGCCAGGCAGCATCTACAGAAAGAGGTACAGTCAACATTTCGGGCCGAGACCCTTTGTCAGAACGAAAGGTCTCGACCCGAAATGTCGACTGTACCTCTTCCTAGAAATGCTGCCTGGCCTGCTGCGTTCACCAGCAAATTTTTGTGTGTGTAACAGCAAAGAATGGCTACTTGTACTTCTCCAATGCCCCATAACAAGTTGATTCAGTACAGAATAATATCAATGCAAAGGAAATGAATTACTGGATATTCAATTCTGGCAAACAGATATTTACTCCATTATTGCATATATTCTGCACCTAACCTCAGATGATTTTAAATCAATGTTTTAACATTTTCTGCATGATTTGTCCGTCTAATCCTTTTTGAAGATCGCCCAGGCGTCATCACTTGCTAAACTTAGAACATTAAAGGATAAATAGACTGAAAGTAGTGACTCGTAGAAGCATGCTGTTTGTAATGGTTTGGGAACGATGGGTGTGTAGAGGGCAGGTCAGCAAAGTTGGTGGTGTAACAGTTAGCATAAGGCTTTACAGTACCAGTGATCAGGGTTCAATTTCCGCTGCTGTCTGTAAGAGGTATGTACATTCTGCTTGTGACTACATGGGTTTCCTCCCACATTCCAGAGACATACAGGTTAATATTAGTGACCTTGTGGCCATCCTATGTTAGCTCCAGAAGCATGGCAAGACTTGGGGCAAACGACACATTTCACTGTATGTTTCAATGTACATGTGATAAATAAAGCTAATTTCTTAGGGGAGGCATGGTAGTGTAGCAGTCAACATAATGCTAGTAGAGCACCAGTGACTCGGGTTCAATTCCCACCGTTGTCTGTAAGGAGTTTATATGTTCTTTCATGACCGCATGGGTTTCCTTTGTGATCTTCGATTTCCTCCCAAAGACGTACGGTTTGCTTGGCTAATTGGTCACATGGTTGCAGCTGGGCAGCCCGGGTTCGTTGGATTGACTGTGCTCTACCTTTATATAAATAATGGTGAGTCTGATGTTCCCAAGCCAATAGGGCAATCCAACAGCTGAGTTTTAGAATGTAATTACAGATTCATTGACTCTGTTTTTTTTTGACACATGATAGTGACAATGTGAAAAGGAGAATGGTTTTGCATTGTTCTAGATGGCTTTAAGGCAAAACTCAGTGAGCGACAACAAGAAGTACATTGTCATATGAGGAATGCATTTGGGCTGCAGATGGCAGGACTATGAGCTAGAACAAGGAGCAGTGTGTCATGTCTCCTGAACCCCTTCATTTACACATTTTCACTAAGTACACAATGCATTCCCCTGAGAATTAATTTGTTAGGTTTCTCTTTCACATCACATGCCCACACACAGTAATTGATACAGCAGTTGCAATGGTATTACGTTGCGATGAGTGAAAAACATATTCAGTAATTATCCTGGATAGTGAATGTGTTTGTTTTTTTTCTGTTCAATAGTTCTCATCCTTATTTTCAAATCCATGGTCTTGTCTTATCTTACCTGTATAATTCTCCCATTCTGACAGCCGTGTATTTTTCCAATTCAAACCACCATTTTTAATGTATCCCGTGCACATTCAGCTCTTGCAGGCCCCACGTCAGCCAATTCGCTGCTGAAATTTCTCCGTCCATCTACCTCTCCCTCTTCCTTTAAGGTGCACCGGAAAACCAGATGTTGGCCTTTAGATTTACATTGTATGTTACGATCCTGTGCAATATATATTTTCCAACTCCAAGTAACCTTGTTCTCCATACTACCTTTGTTTGAAAGACCATAAGACCATAAGATATAAGAGCAGAATTAGGCCATTTGGCCCATCAGGACAACTCTGCCATTTCATCATGGCTGATCCAATTTTCCTCTCAGTCTCTTGCCTTCTCTCTGTATCTCTTCATGCCTTGACCAGTCAAGAATCTATCAACCTCTGCCTTAAAGATTTGACTTCCACAGCAAAGAATTCCACAAATTCACCACTCACTGGGTAAAGAAATTCGTCCTCATCTCTATTCTAAAACAATGCCCCTCTATTCTAGGGCTGTATCCTCTAGTCTTGGAATCTCCCACCATAGGAAACATCCTCTGCGCATCCACTCTATCAAGGCCTTTCACCATTTGATAGGTTTTAATGAGGTCAGCCCTCATTCTTCTGAATTCTCAAAACTGCTTACAGTGTTCCAGTTGAGACTTCACCAGTGCTTTATAAAGAATCAACATTACATCTTTGTTTTTAAATTCTAGTCCTCTTGAAATGAATGCTAACATTGCATTTGCCTTCCTCACCACAGAGACTTAATCTACAAACTCGCCTTTAGGGAATCCTACACAAGGACTGCCTAAAGTTTTTTGCATTCTCTCTCCATTTAGAAAATAGTCAACCCTTTCATTTCTTTATCAAAGTGCATAACCATACACTTCCCGACATTGTATTCCATCTGACATTTCTTTGCCCATTCTCCTAATCGGTCTAAGTCTGACTGTAGCCTCCCTACTTCCTCAAAACTACCTGCCCTTTCACCTATCTTCATATCGTCTGCAAACTTTGCAACAAAGCCATCAACTCTATAATCCAAATCGTTGAACATGTTACATAAAAAGAATTGGTCCCAATACAGACCCCTGTGGAATACCGATAGTCATTGGCAGCCAACCAGAAAAAGCTCCTTTCATTCCCATTCGTTGCCTCCTGCCAATCAGCCACTGCTTTATCCATGCTAGAACTTTTCCTGTAATACCATAGGCTCATAGCTTGTTAACCGGCCTTATGTGTGACACCTTGTCAAAGGCCACCTGAAAATCCAAGTACACAACATTAACCAATTCTCCTTTATCTGGCCTGCTTGATATTTTTTCAAAGAATTCCAAGATTTGTCAGGCAAGATTTTCCCTTGAGGAAACAATGCTGACTTTGGCCTATTTTATCATGTACTTCCAAGTACCCCGAGATCGCATCCTTAATAATCGATTCCAACATCTTCCCAACCACTGAGGTCAGACTAACTGGCCTATGGTTTCTTTTCAAAAGATTCAAAGATTCAAAAAACTTTATTGTCATTCTAACCGTACATCAGCTCTGCAGGGCAGAATGAGACGGCGTTTCTCAGGGGCAGTGCAATCATTACATAACAAACGCAACACTAAATAATAAACATAACAATAAATGGTAAAACACAACAGCCACATGTCAGTTAAAATCAGTTATAATTGTCCAGTGCAAGTTAAAAGTGTCCAAAGCAGAGTCAGGTAGAGCAGCTATTTAGCAGTATGACTGCCTGTGGGAGGAAGCTGTTTAGTAGCCTTGTGGTTTTAGTTTTGATGCTCCTGTAACGTTTGCCTAATGGCAGAAGAACAAACAGTTCATGGAGAGGGTGTGAGGGTGTTTCTTCTGCCTTCCTCCCGTCTTGAAGAGTGGAGTGACATTTACAATTTTCCATTCTTCCAGAACCATTCCAAAATCTAATGGTTCTTGAAGGATCATTACTAATGCCTCCACGATCTAATCAACCATCTCTTTCAGAACTCAGGGGTGTACACCATCTGTCTTCAGACCTTCAGTTTCCTAAGAACCTTCTCTCTAGTAATGGTAACTTCACAAACTTCATAATGCCTGACACCTGGAGTTTCCGCCACACTGCTAGTGTCTTCCACTGTGAAGATTGATGCAAAATACTTATTCAGTGCATCCACCATTTCATTGTCCCCCATTACTACCTCTCCAGCATCGTTTCTATTGGTCAGATATCCACTCTTGCCTCTCTTTTACACTTCATATATCTGAAGAAACTTTTGGTGTCCTCTTCAATATTATTGGCTAGCTTACTTTCATATTCCATCTTTTCCTTTTTAATGACTTATTAGTTGCCTTCTGTTGGTACTTAAAAGCTTCCCAATCCTCTAACTTCCCAGTATTTTTTCCTCTATTATATGCCCTTTCTTTGGTTTTTATGTTAGCTTTGACTTTTCTTGTTAGCCACGGTTGTGTCATCTGGCCTTTAAAATACTTCTTCCTCTTTGGGATGTATATATCCTGTGCCTTCCAAATTGCTTCCAGAAATTCCAGCCATTGCTACTCTGTCATCATCCCTGCTAGAGTTATTTTCCAATCAATTGTGGCCAACTCCTCTCTCATGCCTCTGTAATTCCCTTTACTCCACTGTAAAACTAATATATCTGATTTTAGCTTCTCCATATTATGATCACTTTCCCCAAGGGTTCTTAAACCTTAAGCTCTCTAATCAATTCTGGCTCACTTGTGGCTACGGGGGTCAGGGAGTATGGAGGGAAGGCTGGGGCGGGGTTCTGAGTTGGATGATCAGCCATGATCATAATAAATGGCGGTGCAGGCTCGAAGGGCCGAATGGCCTACTCCTGCACCTATTTTCTATGTTTCTATGTTTCTAACACCCAATCCAGAATAGCAGATCCTCTGACGGGCTCAATCACAAGCTGCTCTAAAGACCATCTCATAGGCACTCTAGAAATTCCCCCTCCTGGAATGCAACAGCAATCTGATTTTCCCAATCTGCCTGCACATTGAAACACCCGCCATAGCTATTGTAAGATTGTCCTTTCGGTATGCATTTTCTATCTCCAGTTGTACCACATCCTTACTACTGTTTGGGGTCTGTATACAACTCTCATCGGGATCTTTTTTACCCTTGCAGTTTCTTAGCTCTATCAACGATAATTCAACACCTTCTGACCTTATGTCACCTCTTTCTAATGAATTTTATCAACAGAACAAAACCACCCCCTCTGCCTCCCTGCCTGTCTTTTCAATACAATGTGGATTCTTGGACGTTGAACTCCCAGCTATAATCTTTTTCTCAGCTATGATTCAGTGATACCTACAACATCATACCTGCCAATCTGCAACACTGCTACAAGTTCATCTACCTTATTCCGTACACTGCACACATTCACATAAAACACTTCCAGTCCTGCATTCAGTCTTTTCGGTTTTGTCCACCTTTTACATTGCAGCTTATCCTGTTGACTGAAATTTTGCCCTATCAAAAGCCTTTCCACACTAAACATTGCCTCCGATTGCCAACCGGCTGCCTCATCTTCAGCACTATCATCCGTCTTTCCTAAGACACTCCTTGCAATGAAATATACGCAGCTCAGATCACTAGTCACTCCATGCAAAACCTTTTGATTCCTAACTTTGTCCGAGATCTTACCCATACCTGACTCCACAACCTCTCCATTTACTATACTGTACTAGCACTCTAGTTCCCATCGTCCTGTAGTTCTAATTTAAACCCTATTGTGCAGCATTAACAACCTTCCCGCTAGGATATCAGTTTATGAAGAAGCTATGACTGAATTAAAATTATCAATTAATTTGGAAGAGAATTCTAGATATCTACCTTGTCAAATGCAGCAGAAGAAAGCAGCAATTGGATTTGGTTTAAAAGGAAAGACACGACAACAACTGGGCTGCAAGATGAAGACACGAAGGTATGGAACTGAGGGGGGTGTATCTGGGACGCCAGGTAGCACCGTTGAGCCCTCTGGAGACGTCGTGGGCTTATCAACGAAACATCAAGGAAGGAGAGTGCCTACCTGATGACCCCGATGGTGTACCTACCCTCTCTCCTTTTCACCACTCTAAACCCACTGCCAACATTGAGAGTGCCGACTTACCATAGGGATTGAAACATCAAGTCCTAGTAGCTCTACAACACTCTGAATAGATGTGCTTCCTAAATAAACTATTCAAAGGCCTGGCTCTTGATCTTAAACCATGGACCCAATCCTAAAATTCAGAAATAATGTCACTTAATTTACCTGACCTCGTCTCACTTGATACCTTGAAAACACCAGTCAGATCAGCCATTAATCTTTCAAATGTGAATTTTCTTTCACAGGAAACTCAGCATTTGTTCATGTAATCTCTACTCCGAATTTGTAGTAAGCTTTTCATCGCCAATCCTAATTTCTTTTTCTGTAACACTATACTATGACAAATGTTGTTTTGAGCAACCAGTTCAAAGTAAATTTATTATCAAAGTGCTTTAAGATTTATTTTCTTGCAGGCATTTACAGGTAAAAAAGAAATCAAAGACTGAGGAGCAATGAATGTGCAAAAGGAGACAAACTGTGTAAATAAAAAAACAAATCTGAGAACACGACTTGTAAAGCGTCTCTGAAAATGAGTCAGTAGGTTGTAAAATCAGTTCAGAGTAGTGGCAATTGAAAGTATCCATGCCAATCATGTGCCTTATTGTTCCTGAACCTGGTGGTGTGGGACTTAAGGCTTCTGTACCTCCTGTGCAATGGTAGTGCCAAAAGGAGAGCATGACCTGCGTTGTGGGCATCCTGAATGGTGGGTGCTGGCGTCTTTTGGCCGTTTTTCATGTAAGTGTGCTCAGTGTTGAGACTTTTATCTGTGATGGAATCACAAACACTAGAAAATCTGCAGATGCTGGAAATCAAAGCAAAACACACAAAATACTGAAGGAACTCAGCACACCAGGCAGTAACTATGCAAAAGAGTAAACATTCAATGTTTCAGGTTCTGCTGAAGGGTCTCGGCCCAAAATGTCGACTATTTACTCTTTTCCATAGATGCTGCCTGACCTGCTCAGTTCCTCCAGCATTTTGTGTGTTGCTTTTACCTGTGATGGACTGGGCTGCATCCATCACTTTCCATTCCCTGGCATTCGTGTTTCCGCACCAGGCTGTGATAAAACCAGTCAGGATACTTTCCATTGTGCATCTATAGATATTCATGTTAACAGCTTTCTATAAATTTACACTGTTTTAGTTGATACATCGTCAACATGATTAATCAGTCATTTTCTAGTATTTGTGCTTGTGTGTTTCATCTCTCTCTTTTGTTCATTTTAGGGTGCTGCACTAATAGAGGAAATTAAAACCTTTGCAGGTGAAGATCATTTATCAGAGTGGGTCCACTCTTTCTGGGCACAGAAGAAACTGCGTTTGCTTTTCTGAGTACAAAAATGAGGAAAGCCTGAACAAACTGGGATTGAGTTCCTGCAGGTTATGACTTAAATTAAAGTTTTCCAAATGTTATGGGAGAAGTGGTAGGATGGATCAACTTCCACTGCTTGAGGAGTCTAGAATTTGCAGTGGTCTCCAATTTTAAACAAAGCTTTCAGCAGTGAAGTTAGAAAGCACATCTGTACACAAGTGGAAGAAATTTGGGATTTGTTCAGTCAATTGATAATTTTAAATCAGACATAAAATTCCAAAATCAAAGTGCAAACATTTTCTCTTTACATAGTTCATCAAATGGAGTGACTTGTTCAGAATTGGTAGGTGTCATGTCATGAGATTGGACTGGATCTGATTCAATTGATCATAGGACATAGGAGCAGAATTCGGCCACTTGGCCCATTGAGTCTGCTCTGCCATTCCATCATGCTTTCCTGCTTCCCCCCATAACCTTTCAGACCCTGATTAACCTCCGCCTTATATATAACCAATGACTTGGCCTGCACAGCCACCTGTGGCAATGAATTCCACACATTCATCACCTTCTGGCTAAAGAAATTTTTCTTTATCTCTGTTATAAATGGACATCCTTCTACTCTGAGGCTGTGCCTTCTGGTCCTAGACTCCTCCATTTAGGAAACATCCTCTCCACAACCACTCTATCCGGGTCTTTCAATATTCAATAGGTTCAATGAGATCCCCCTTCACTCTTCTAAACTTCAGTGAGTACAGGCTCAGAGCCATCAAACGCTCCTCATATGTTAACATTTTCCTTCCTGGAATTATTCTCATGAACCTCCTCTAGACTGTCTCTGATGCCAGCCCAGAACTGCTCACAATATTCCGTGTGGTCTGACCAATGCCTTATAAAGCCTGAATATTACATCCTTGCTCTTAAATTCTAGTCCTCTCAAAATGAATGTAAATGGTGCATTTGCCTTCCTCACCATTGACTCAACCTGCAACTTAACCTTTAGTGAATTCTGGAGTGAGGACTCCCCAGTTTCATTGCACCTCTGATTTTTGAATTTTCTCCCCATTTAGAAAATAGTTCACGCCTTTATTCCTTCTGCCAAACTGTATGACCATACACTTCCCTACCCTGTGTTCCACCTGCCACTACTTTGCCCATTTTCCCAATCTGGCTAAGTCCTGCAGATTCCCTGCTTCCTCAACTCTACCTGCCCCTCCACCTACCATCATATCCTCCACACACTTGGCCACAAACCTATCAGTTCTGTTACTCAAATCATTGACATATAATGAGAAGAGAAGCAGTCATATCACCAATGCCTGCAGTAAACCACTAGTCACTGGCAATCAACCAGAAAAGGCCCCTATTATTCCCACTCTTTGCATCCTGCCAGTCAGTCAATCTTCTATCCATGCTAGTACTTTTCCGTAATACCATGGGCTATTATCTTGCTAAGCAATATCTTTCCAACCACTGATGTCAGGCTAACTAGCCTACAATTTCCTTTCTTCTGTGCAACTTCAGTCCTATACTAAAGTGAATCTAATCATTCAACTGGTGTATCAACTCACTCAAGGAAGTCCGCCACATCTTCTCTGTGATAATAAATATTAGCTTTAGCAGGAATGGCAATAACAAATGTATAAGTTATTGACCCCAACAGGTCTTGTCTGCAAAGATCCATTGCTTGAATGTTCTCCTTAATGATATCCCTACATTTTCCTAGAATTTACCTTCATCCTTTCTTGTTCTAACTCCTACACATCTGTTGGACAGCCAACACTTCCTCCAATGCTCCACTTCCTGCTTCAAAGTTTCAAGACTACCTTTCACCAACCCACTACACTTGCAGTTACATGTGCATATATGAACTACCTGAGCAATCAGGGTGCTAATTACACTCTATAAATTCAGGTCTTCATCACAAACTAAAAGAGAGTTAGATGGGTGCTTGAAAAATAGAAAGCTAAATATGTGAGGAATGTAGTGATGATGACTCATAGAGGAAACCTGGTTCTCTACTGCAATGTTCCATTCCATCAGATCCAAGGAACATTATTGAAATTCCATCTAAAACTAGCCATCCTCCTTCCTAATGGTTTCCTTGTAACTAATTTTTACTAACTTTGTAACTAACTGTAGAGGTTTTGCTGGCTGCTTGCTCTCTCTTGGCATTATGGGGCTGCAAAGAGAAGAGTTATCAGGACCATCACCGACACAAGAAAATCGGCAGGTGCTGGAGATCCAAAGCAGCACACACAAAATGCTGGAGGAACTCTGCAGGCCAGGCAGCGTCACAGTCGACTTTCGGAGTGAACACTTCAGATTGACGACCTCCCAACAACCCCTTGCCTTTTACTGTAAAGGTCTGGCTGCAGGAAATATAGGGAGAGCAGAGGAGAGAAGCAGGTAGATGTCAAAAGCAAAATTAGCAAGAGCAAACTACTAGTGATTACCTTTGAACACATTGGAAAGAAGGTAAAGTTCTCTGTGCTGGGCAAAGGTTACCTCCACCTTAACTTAGAACTCATTGTAAAGTCACAAGTGGTGAGTCAGATGCAAACACTAGCAGAAGACAAGGCAGTGGAATGTAAATAATATTAACAAGGAAAGGCCAGATAACATAATTCACCTCATATTATGTCTTGCCTGGCTTTCTGAAATAGAGCTCCTTGTGTTCTGTAATTAATTTGCTAGATCCAATCCACCATGATGCAATAGTACAAAGCAATCATAGCAGCTGAATTTTGCAATGTTTATGAACAGTGAGCATTAGGGTAACTGTTGGGTGCCTTTTTCAGTGCCAGAATGAGGGATTGAGCACTTTCTCGGGATGGTCTCCTTCACGCTGTTTCAATAACTATGAAAAATAAAAATACTGAGATGCAAGATATTCATTAACAAAATTGAAATGCTTCAGAAACTCAGTAGGCCAAGCAGCATCCACAGTTAATACTTCAAACTAATCATCTTTCATCAAAACTTTTATTTTGCTTGGACTTTGTATTCAGGACTTCAGAGATGGATATCTAATTTCTTAGATAAAATAAATGGAAACCCCTCCTGAGCAATACACACACACAATGAGCAGAGTGGCTATTGTTGGAGTGACCATTGCGTGAGTGGACAGTGTTAGAGTCATCAGGCTTTAGCTCAACGGGCTCAGGCTAGAACTTAAATTTGAGAAGTTAGAGGCATAATGAGGAAGGATGGTAGTTCAGGCAGTGGAATGCTCTCCTGTGAGATGTGGGATTGCAGAATACCTAACGATCTCCCTGATACCTACAGGAAGTTCACCCAACTTCAGCTCCTGCTCTGACAAGGTCAAGGAATTGCAGCTGGAGCGGGATGAACTCAACACCATCTGGGTGGCTGGAAACTTCATAGATGAGTCTTTTACTGAGGTGGTCACACCCAGACTACAGGCTTCAGACAGTAGATGGGTGACCATCTGAAGAAGTAAAGGGAGTAAGCAGTTAGTGCAGGGTTCCCCTGTGGCCGCTCCATTCCCCTCACCAATAAGTATGCCTCTTTGGATACTGCTGATGGTGATGACCTATCAGGACACAGCAGCAGTAGCCAGGCCAGTGGCAATGTCGCAGGCTCTGAGACCCAGCAGGGAAGGGTAAAGTCAGGCAGAGTGGTGGTGATAGGAGACTCGATAGTTATGGGAACAGACAGGAGATTCTGTGGCTGTGAAAGAGAAGTCAGGATGGTGTGTTTCCTCCAAGGTGTAGGGTCCAGGATGTCTCAGAGCCGCTGCAGAAGATTCTCAAGAGGGAGGCTGAGCAGCTAGATGTCGTGGTGCACATTGGCACCAATGACATCGGTAGAAAGGAGGAAGAGGTCCTGTGCTGGGAATATAGGGAGTTAGGGAAAGGGTTGAAGAACAGGGCCTCCAAGGTAATAATCTCTGGATTACTTCCAGTGCCACATGCTGGTCAGGGCAAGAATAAAGTAATTGTACAGATGAATGAGTGGCTAAGGAAGTGGTGCAGGGGCAGGGTACCACTGAGTCGTGGCTGAAAGATGATTATAGCTGAGAGCTTAACATCCAAGGATACTTATTGTATTGAAAGGACATTCGGGTAGGCAGAGGGGGTGGTATGACTGTATTAGTAAAAAATTAAATTAAATCCTTAGAAACAGGTGTCATAGGATTGGAAGACATAGAATACTTGTAGGTAGAGTTAAGAAACGGTGAGGGCAAAAAGACCCTGTTGGAAATAATATACAGGACCCTGAACAGAAGCTAGAATATAGGATATCATTTCAATGGGAAATAGAAAAGGCATGTAATTAGGGCAATGTTACGATAGTCATGGGTGATTTCAATATGCAGGTAGATTGGGAAAATCAGATTGGTGCTGTATCCCAAGAGAGAGAATTTGTAGAATCCCTACAAGGTAGTTGTTTAATGCAGCTTGTGGTTGAGCTCACCAGCAGAAAGGCAATTCTCGATTGGATACTATGCAATGAACTGGATTTGATTAGGGTAAGAGAACCCTTGGAGGCAGTGACCAGAATATGACAGAATTCACCTTTCAGTTTGCTAGGGAGAAAATGAAGTCAGATGCATCAGTATTATAGTGGAGTAAAGGGAATTAAAGAGGTATGGGGGGAGGAGCTGATTGGAAAGGGACATGAGATGGGATGACAGCAGTTTCTGGGGGCAATTCAGAAGGTGCAGGGAAATTACATCCCAAAGAAGAGTTATTCTAAAGGGAGGACGAGGCAACCATGGCTGACAAGGGAAATCAAAGACACCATAAAAGCAAAAGAAAGGCCACGTAATAGAGCAAAAATTATTGAGAAGTTAAAGGATCAGGAAGCTCCTGAAGATCAACAAAAAGCAATTAAATAAAACATGGGAGAAAATATGAAATATGAAGGTAAGCTAGCCAAAAATATTAAAGGGAATACCAACGTTTTTTTCAGAAATATAAAGTGTAAAAGAGAGACGAGAGTAGATATTGGGCCACTGGGCATGAAGAAATGGTGGACAAACTTCATAAGTATTCTTCATATGTCTTCACTGTGCAAGACTGAAAGAGGTAGCTGAAAGAATGGTTCTGAAAAAGGTAGCTGAAGAGATTGTGGAGGGATTCTTTTAAGAATTTCTAGATTCTAGGATGGTTCTGGAGGACTGGAAAATTGCAAATGTCACTCTATTCTTTAAGAAGGGAGGAAGGCAGAAGAAAGGAAATTATAGGCCAGTTAACCTGACTTCAGTAGTTGGTAAAATGTTGGTGTCCATTATTAAAGGTGAGTTTTCGGGGTGCTTAGAGGCACATCATAGAATAGGTCAAAGGTTTCCTTAAAGAGGAAACTTTGCTTGACAAATCTATTGAAATTCTTTGAGGAAATACCAGTTAGGATAGACAAAGGAGAGTCAGTGAATGTGTTTACTTGGATTTTCAGAAGACCTTTGATAAGGCGCTGCATGTGAGTCTGCTTAATAAGAAGAGCCCATGGTATTAAAGAAAATATGCTAGAATGGATAGAAGATTGGCTAACTAGCAGAGGGCAAAGTGTCAAAATAAAAACAGCCTATTCTGGATGGCTGCTAGTAACAAGTGGAATTCCACAGGGGTTGGCAATGGCACGACTTCTTTTTATATTATATGTCAACGGTTTGGATGATAGAATTGATAGCCAAGTTTGCAGATGATACAAAGATAGCTGGAGCAGCAGGTAGTGCTGAGGAAACATGGAGTCTGCAGAAGGACTTGGACAGATTGGAAGAATAGGCAAAGAAGTGCCAGGTGGAATATAGTGTAGGGAAGTGTATGATCATGCACTTTAATAGAAGGAATAAAGAAACAGGGAAAAAAAATTCAAAACTCAGAGGTACAAGGGGGCTTTGGAGTCCTTGTGCAAGATTCTCTAAAGTATGGTCACCAACCTTTTTAAGCCCAAAATGGCCACCAACCTTTTTAAGCCCAAGATCCCCTACTTCGACCTCAGTGAAAGGCAAGATCTACCTACTAAATCACTTAGAGAAAAAACAGTTCAGATTATACTTCCAATTTGAGGCCTTTTATTTGGGCGAACTGTATTTGAATTGCACAAAATACTTTTGTCAAACTTTCAAATTAATTCAAACAAGAAAACACTGTAACTAGCATATCAAACAGGCCATAGCTGTCTTTCTTTAAGAATATTACAATACTTCACACCTTTATTTCTAAGTTTCATTATTTAATTTTATTTCAACACGAAAAATAAATGAATAAAAATTGACTGTTGCACTCAATCTGATGACTGTGGCCGAATACTTTCTGCTAGTTCCCTGAAATTTGGCTCATAACTACAGACAGCCAGTCTGAGACAGTCTGTGAGGTGTAGGATTGCCAACTGTCCCGTATTTCCCCCGCTAAGGTAGAGCGTTCCTATGAAACCTTTTGTGCTGAAATGCTTTACGCCAAAGAAGCAATTACCATTAATTTATATGGAAAAACATTTTGAGCATTCCCAGACCCAAAAAAATAACCTACCAAATCATACCAAATAACACATAAAACCTAAAATAACACTAACATATAGTAAAAGCAGGAATGAGATGATAAATACACAGCCTATATAAAGTAGAAATAATGAAGATTAAGCCAAAACTGATTCGTGGGATGAAAAAAAATCGGCACGTACGCGCATGCGCACACAGGTGCCCGTGCAAGGCTTCATGGTCATGGTAATCTTTCTCGGGGTAAACACAAATGTCCCGCGATATTGCTGCTACTTTTGTCCCTTATTTGGGAGTGAGAAAGTTGGCAACCCTAGTGAGGTGTCTGTCAGTAAGTCAGCTCCTGTACTTACATCTAATAATTTTCATCTGTGAAACTGCAATTTCACATAGATAAATTGACCCGCAGTAGGCACTGACTTTTAGTGGTATAAAACCAAACCGCACACCGCACATTGCTCGGCCCTATCAGTAGTAATTGCCACCAGTTTATGAATGGGGATGTCATTTTCACAGACATGTTTTTTAAACTCATTGTAAATATCCTCACCCCTCGTTCTTTCCTTTAACTGCAAAAGAGTGAGAAAGTCCTCCTTTGTTGTAAAATCCTGGAAAGCCATTCTGACAAATACAACATGCTGAGCTGTTTGCATTACATCCAGGGATTCATCAAACTGTAGTGAAAAATATTCACGTCATTTGACAATGACTCTACCCTCCTTGTCACTGTTGCAGGGCCAAGCGGTATATTATGTATTGCGGCTGTGATGCCATTTTTGTTTTTAAAGTCATTAAAACAGTCTCTGCTGTAATGACCATTGCTTCCTTGAATAAATCGCCATCTGTAAAAGGCTTCTTGTGTTTAGCCAAAAGATGACTTACATGAAATGATGCTTCATTAGCAGACTTATTTTGAGCAGCATGTTTTGTGGAAAACAATTGCTGGGCCTTCAACCTCGATTTCAGCTCAACTTTCCAGGCACGAATTGCGCTCTCTGGGGGGTAGGTGTCTTTAAATTTCTGGTGGTTGGTGTTGTGGTGCCGCTCCAGATTCCCTCTTTTAGTCAGTGCTTGTGTTTGGTGGCACAACATACATACACACTTGTCTTTCACCAAGGTAAATAGAAATTCCTCTTCCCATTCTGGATGGAATTTGTACATTTTTGCCTTCTTTCGTGGAGCCTCCGCCACGCTATCAGGATATCACGAGCGATTGCCGATTGCGTCACCTCTGATCTCAGCCGACATTTACATTCCAGGCAGCACCCAATTAATTAGCTTGTTTATTTCGGCTTTTTTTCTTAAAGATTTGCTGGGTGATTCCGACTACCACTGTACCCCTGCATGCTTCGCGGCCCGGAGGTTGGGGACACAGCCGTATATTGATGTTTGCAACAGTCTGTACTCTTATCTAATCTGATTGGCCACTTTGATGCAGCACAGGCTACGCTGAAAACGCGGTGCATGGCGAGGGAGCTACACACATGCGCTGGGCAGAAAGAACGGAACTAAAACCCCTCAACCCGGAAACAATCTCTCTTTACAAACAGCTTTTCAGCGAAAATATTGCTATATTACTGTTATCCTAATTAGTATTACTTTTATAATGCTCACATTACAACAGTATTTGTGTATTTATTTTTGACTTTTCTTCGGGATCTACTGGGAAAGTCTCAAAGATCGACCGGTCGATCGCAATCGACGGGTTGGCGACCCCTACTCTAAAGATTAATTTGCAGGTTGAGTTAGTGGTAAGGATGGCAAATGCAATGCTACCATTCATTTCAAACAGACTGGAATATAAGAACAAGATGCTGAGGCTTTGTAAGCCACTGGTGAGCCTCACTTGGAGTGTTGTGAACAGTTTTGGGCCCCTTATCACTTGGAGAGGGTCCAGAGAAGGTTTATGGGAATGATTCCAGGAACATAAGGGTCAATGTATGCAAAGTGTTTGATGGGTCTGGGCTTGTACTCACTAGAGTGTAGAAGAATGAGGGAGTATCTCATCGAAACCTATCAAATACTGAAAAGGTCTAGATTAGGTGACGTGGAGTTATTTCCTATAGTGGGGGAGTCCAGAGGGCACAGCCTCAGACTAGAGGGATGTCCATTTTGAACAGATCTAAGGAGGAATTTCTGTAGCTACAAGGTGGTGAATCTGTGGAATTCATTGTCATGGACAGCTGTGGAGGCCAAGTCGTTGGGTATATTTAAAGCAGAGGTTGATAGATTTTTTGTTTGTCAGGGCAGAAGGCAGGAGAATGGGGTTGAAAAGGATAATAAATCAGCCATGATGGAATGGTGCAGTAGACTTGATGGGCCAAATGGCCTTTTTCTGCTCCTATGTCTTATAATCTTATCAGGAAGCATCCATAGTGAGGAATAAACAGTTGACATTTCTGGCCTTTCATCGGCGCTGCAAAGGAAGGGGAAGAAGGAGAAACATGCCTGCCTTGTTATACATTTCCCAGAAAGACTATTATCAATCTAATTCTGTGTAATTACTGAATGGAAACTTGAAAACTATATAGAATGATTATTATATACATCAATCACAAATGCTGAGATCAAGGAAAACATCAACACAGTCTGAAAACCAGGGACAGTAATGACTTTGTAGAAAGTGAGCTTGCTATTCATCCAATGAATGCACGCCAGGAGGGATCATGACAGGAAGCTATTGCAAAGACCAGCTACTAAACTGACTCAGATAATTACTTCAAGTAAGCCTCATGAAATTGAACAAATCAAGAAATTCCTGATGAGTGTCAACCGTTTATTCCCCTCCATAGATGTTGCCTGACTTGCTGAGTTCCTCCAGCATTTTGTGCGTGTTGCTGAAGATTTCCATTATCTGCAGAATCTCCTGTGTTCATGAAATTGTCCAAAGTGATTTTTTTATTTCCTTCATTGTCTAAAAATTTCACTATTTGTTCCTCATCCTAACTAACAAAATAACCCTTAAAATAAGAGTGTGTCAAAGTTCACTATATTTCCTTCTGTTTTTCTGTACCAAGATCTAAACATGATGGCATGATTATAAAGATATCATGCATTACTGAAGAACTGAACAGAGTGTGGTTCACTTACACAATAGGTCTAATTTGGAATTTGGAATGGAATGATTTGATGTAAATCTTTCTTTATTCATCTCCTGATCTTTAGATCTTAGGTATTTCATACATGAGAAGATTATGTGCCAACAGGGGTCTTCTAGAGGTTGTTTTGTTAGGATAACGTATGATAACAGCATCAGTCAGTCCTTGAACACCAGCTTCTTTTAGGAGAGTCAGCAAACATCTGGTAAAAGACCTGATGCAGTTTAGGTTATGTAACAGCAACCATGGCACTGTATAAAAGTATGTAGTTTTATATTTTACTTGTGATCCAGATAAGATTACACCAATTTTGCTATCTACTGTCAAACCACTGAAATTCAAACAATTACCTCATCCACAAGTAAAATAAATCCCAGTTCATCTGTTGTTGAAACTTAGATCCACATCTAAGCTCACTTTAGACTTGTTTATTCCCATACTCCATAACCCATACCTCACCCCTTTCTCTCATTGGAATCCTCTGTGACCAAGTTCCACTTGTTCCAGCTCCTAGTCATCCTGCGCTTTCACATTCACTGATCTGCTTTGCGTCCTGGCCAAAATTGGGATTGTGAAACATTATACTTCAGTGGATTAAATCCAACACTCCCACCAACTCCTCATCTCTATAGCTCTATCACACATACAGTAAAACTCCCAAATTCTCGCATGTCCTTAAATTCTGACACCCAGCACTTGCCTGAAATTTAAGACTCCACCATTTCAAAGTTCAAAGTAAATTTATTATCTATGTACATATATGTCACCATATATAATGCTGAGATTTCATTGTCTTGCAGATATTCACGGTAGAACACAGAAATATAACAGAATCAGTGAAAAATTACACACAAAGATCGTCAAACAACCAATATGCAATTGTATATTGAACAGTGAATTGTAGCTTTGCTTATAGTTTTTTTTTAATCTCAACTCTCAAAATTCCACTCTAATCCTTCCCATTCTCCCTCAAAAGTTTAACTCTTTGAACAAACATTCGGTCAATAGTCATACCAATTCTTAGTTCTGTGTACCATTTACTTTGATGGTTCTCTTGTGAGGCCGTTTTGCTCTGATAAAGATTTGGTATAAATTACTGATGTTAGACTGCAAGTAGCAATCCAAAAATAAAGCGAGCAAAACAAACAACGGTCCATTAACTTACCAACAATGATGTCCGATGTGTTACAGAACAATTCAATGCAAGGGTCATTCTCCAGAGTACACTGATCTTGGGGTATCCGAAGGGAAACTAAAACAAAGGATTCTACAACTCATCTTCTCAGCATTATTTATTTACTTATTTTTTTCACATTTGCACATTGGTTGTTTGTTAATATTTCTTTGTGTATAGTTTTTCATTGATTCTATTCTATTCCTTGGTTTTACTGTGAATGCCTGCAGGGAACGAATCTCAAGGTTGCATATGGTGATATATATTTACTTTGATAATGAATTTACATTGTACTTTGAACATTGAAAACTCTAGAAATGATTTCGATATCTTCACTGAAAGTAGATCTTCCCTGTTTAGTAATAGGAACATTATAGGTTACCTAGGTTTGAGATAGTGGCATTCATTTTAGTGAAGTTGCTCTCACAATGTTGATGGGGAAGATTCTCCTGGATTTAGACCCAGCAAAGATAAAGGACCAGTGATATACAGTATTTCCATGACTGGGTAGTGTACTGGTTAGTGGTGAAACTTTTAAACAGCAGTGTTTCCAAGTGCCTAATGCTTTTGTCCTTTTAACAGTAAACATAATGAGTCTGGGAGGAGTTGTTGGAATAGACTGGGTAAGTAACTGCAGCGGATCTTTTAAGGAGATAAATACCACAGTCACTGTGCAATGCTAGTGGAGGAATTGAAAGAAGAATTGTAGAGTCCTTTGTTTTAGTTTCCCGAGATCAGTATGGACAAGGGACGCACAGGAACAATTACAGGACTGCTTTGATTTGGTGGACTGGACCATTTTCAGGGATTCATCTTTGAATCTGGATGAGTATGCTGCAGTTTTTACCGACTTCATTAAAACCTGTGTGGATGAATTTGTGCCTACAAACACTTACTGTGCATTCCCAAAGCAAAAGCTGTGATGAACCAGGAGGTATATCATTGCTGAAGGCTATATCTGTGGCATTCAAGTCTGGGGACCAAGGTTTGTACCAGAAAACCAGGTATGACTTGCGGAGGGCTATTTCAAGGGCGAGGAGACAATTAATTGCAAAGTAAAATATCACAGATGCTGGAAATCAGAAACAAAAACAGAAAATCTGAAAATACTCCACAGACCAGGTAGCACATGTGGAGAAAGAAACATTCATTAACTTGTGGAGAAACATTACTGACTTGAAATATTAGCCAAAAAATTTGGCACAAAAAAGGGATGAGAAGAGTATAGTAGTAGCTTTGGATGCAGAAAAAGCATTTGATAGATTAGAATGGGATTTTTTATTTAAAGTATTAGAAAAATATGGGTTAGGAACATCTTTTATAAATTGGATTAAAACTTTAAATTCTAACCCTAAAGCTAAAGTAGTGACAAACTCTCAAATTTCAACACCATTCCAGTTAAAAAGGTCAACTAGACAAGGTTGTCCACTATCACCTGCTTTATTTGTATTGGCGATAGAGCCATTAGCTGAACTAATTAGAATTGATCCAGATATTATGGGTTTTAGAGTTAACCAAGAGGAATATAAAATTAATCTTTTTGCCGATGATGTTTTGATCTATTTAACAAACCCACAACATTCGTTACATAAATTATCTTCTAGATTGGATGAATATGGGAAGGTATCAGGTTACAAAATAAACTGGGATAAAAGTGAAATTTTACCTTTTACTAAAGGAGACAATAGTCAATGTCGATTAGTAACCCAATTTAGATGGCCGGTAAATGGTATAAAGTATTTAGGTATAAGACTTGATAATGATGTAAAGAATTTATATAAATTTAATTATTTACCACTATTGAAAAAAATTCAAGAAGATCTTGACAAATGGATGATACTACCAATAACATTAGTAGGTAGAGTCAATGTTGTAAAAATGAATATATTTCCTAGATTACAGTATTTGTTTCAAACATTACCAATACAATTGCCACAGAAGTTTTTTCAAGAGTTAAATAAATGTGTGAGAAAATTTCTTTGGAAAGGTAAAATGTCAAGAATCTCATTGGAAAAACTGACATGTAAATTTGGGTTAGGAGGGTTACAACTTCCAAACTTTAAAAACTACTATAAAGCAAATCAACTTAGATTTATTGCATCTTTTTTCGATGATCAAAAACCAGCATGGATTAAAATAGAACTAGACAAGATAGGAGAAAATAAACCTGAAGATTTTATATATAAATGGGAATCTAAATGGATACGGGAAAAGAAAGAATCTCCTATATTAACACATTTGATTGATCTATGGAATAAGATAAATGTTGATAAGGAAACACAGAAATCTCTATTAGCAAGGAGACCTTTGTTCCAAAACAGACTTATTCCTTTTACAATGGACAATCAACTTTTATATAATTGGTACCAAAAAGGGATTAAATTTATAGGAGATTGTTTTGAGCAAGGTATATTGATGTCATTTGAACAATTAAAGGATAAATATAAAATATCTAATAATACTTTCTTTTGTTACTTTCAATTAAGGGCTTACTTAAAAGGTAAGCTGGGTCAAACAATGTTTTTGCCAAAGCCTAATGAAATTGAAATTTTAATTCAAAAAGGGAAAATTAAAAAATGTATTTCTTGTATGTATAATTTGATTCAAGAACAGACAATTAAACAAGGAACCCATAAGTCAAAGCAAAAATGGGAAACAGATCTGAATATTAATATTGATGAAACAAATTGGTCAAGACTTTGTCTTGACAGTATGACAAATACAATAAATGTTCGACTTAGATTAGTACAATATAATTTTTTACACCAATTATATATTACACCACAAAAAATAAATAGATTAAATTCAAATCTATCTGATAAATGTTTTCGGTGTAATCAAGAAATTGGTACTTTTCTACATTCTACTTGGTCTTGTTTTAAAATTCAACCCTTTTGGATAAATTTAAGAGTCTTATTAGAACAAATTACTGGAATTCAACTTCCACATAACCCTGTATTATTTCTATTAGGTGATATTGAAGGGATAAAACCGAAACTTAAATTGAATAAGTATCAGAAAGAATTTATAAAAATTGCATTGGCAGTAGCTAAGAAGACTATAGCAGTTACTTGGAAATCTGATTCGTATTTAAGTATGGATCATTGGAATAATGAAATGGCTAATTCTATTCCACTTGAAAAAAATACTTATAATTTAAGAGATAAATATGTAACATTTTTGAATATTTGGCGCCCTTATTTACAAAAGATAGGATGGCATATTTAAGTGCTCCGATAAAGATTTTGGTTACTTGGGGAAAGTAACGAATAATTATACCAAATTTATTTTGAATCCCATGGAGCATGTGGAAACCTTCCAATACCCAGGCGGCTCTTTTTTTTTCTCTTTCTTTCTTTTTAGGTAGGACTATATATGGGGGGGGGGGGTGGGTATATTTTACCTTTTCATGTATTCTTTTTGAAAATTTAATAAAAATTATATTAAAAAAAAAAGAAATATTAGCCACTGTTCCTCTCTCTTCAGCTGCTGCTTGAGATGTTCAGAACTTTCAGCCTTTTTCTGTTCTTAATTTGGAAGTTTTTGATTGTGGTTTAAGACCTTCAGGAATGCATTATGAATGCATAATTCTGGTTTCCCTAACTCCTAAACCCCTTCCCACCACCCCCCATCCCTCTACCGCCTAGTCCTCCAGGGATTTTGCAGATTGTTCTGGTTGTAGGCCATCTCTTACAGCTGCAGCTCAAGGTGCTATGAAGTTTGATGTGGATAAAAATTAACCTAAAATAATTGCTGAATGTAGACAAAGTGTTCCTTTCCTGACAAGTGCGTCACAACACTAGTAAAAAATACAATTGAAGCATAGACCTATTTTTAACTCGTGTAACTTCAAGGTCTGGTGCAATTCTAAAATCTTCTGTGAGAAATGAAGCATGGTATTTTCAAAAATAAAAAGCATTTCTTCCTTACATTTGATACCTAGAGAGAACAACAAAGGTTTTCCTGGTTGTCTCCAAGACATATTGGATAATTTTGTTCTGCTTTTCCTAATTAATGTCTTGATGATGCATCTCAGAAGAATGACTGCCAAAACATAAACTTTCTATAAACAAATGGTGTCAGCTAGATTAGAAAGGTTTAGAAGTTTATGGGCCAAACACTAGTAAATGGGGCTAGGTTGAATGGGGCGCTTCGCAAGACAAGCTTTTCACTGTATCTTGATACATGTGACAATAATACCAACCTTGGTTAGCACAGATCATTTGGGCCAAAGGGCCTGTTTCTGTGATGTATAACCCTACAAATTCTATTAACTCATCTTTAATTTGTGTTTGAGATGAACTGTATAGATGCAGTAAGTGGGATAAGTGCAAGGGTAAGATAGGAAATTAAAAATATGTTAACTGGTTTGATAGGTAGAAAGAGCTTGTAAGGATCACTATTGGTCTGGTGAACTGAACTTGCTGTGTATTTCTATATGTTGTTTTGTTGCAATGATACAACGGAAACCCTCTCACTCTCGTGGAGTTACCCTTAGCCTCAGAATTTCTGGCCTTTAGCCATGTTGCTTGGGCAGTGGCCTTGTGGGAGCAATTTTTATCCAAATGGTAATCGGTGCCATTCTTACACAACTCACAATGACATATTCCTGTATTGCAGAAAGAACAGTGCAAAGGATACATCATTTAGGGGAAATCGGTCTCACTTCAACTTCTATTGCCACTCATTATTACTCAGCTTCTGTTGGACTTTATTGGTAGCATGTACACTTTATTCTGCATTGTTATTGTATTGGCTCAATGCACTGTGTAATGATCTGATCTGTATGAATAGCATTCAAGGCAATCTTTTCACTCCATCTTACATGCATGTGACAATAATTCTTTCCCAAAGATGCTGCCTAGCCTGCTGAGTTCCTCCAGCATTTTGTGTGTGTTGCTTTGGACTTCTAGCATCTGTAGACTTTCTCATGCCAATAATAAACAAATATCAATACCAAATTAAAAGTCTGTTATATTTAATTGGATGAATTTAAATTCCCCTGCACTATTTTGCACATTTTTATTTTATTACATTTTTGAAATCCCTTTAAAATTTCTAACCATGTATAATTTCAGCTGAACATATCTAAATAAGAAAGTGCTGTATTTTATATATGACGGCGTAAATATGTTTCATCTTTATGGTAACCTTAAAATCATAAAGTTCTGCAAACAGAATTGCAGTGTAGAGTCTGATATAAAGTTTAAAACATGGTCCTTCCCAAAGGGCATGTCACTTCATAAATCAGATTATAATTTGTAGTTAACTGCGTTATTATTGTTAGAGTTTTTATTGTTAGGAAGAAGAAGCAAAGTTTAAGGAGGTTGAAGTTAAGAGCTAGAAAGGAGAATAAAGACAAAGCAATGAAACATAAACACTTCATGCTCAATTAGCGAAATGTGACCATCAGAACAATGAAGAAATATCTAATGAACAAGCAATGCAGACTGCACAGCTCACCATAAGGGAAAGAAACATAGTGTCTGAGTGAACACTCTACCCGCCTGGCAAACTGCCTTTTCTAAAAACTCCCTTCTGGAAAGATCTATAGAGCTAATAAGACAAAAACTACACGCCATCTTAAAAGTTTCTTCCCCCAGGCAGTTAATCTGATCAGCCATTCGAGTCAGCCCCCTCTATATATTACCTCAGTCACTTCACTGCAATGTAAACATTTCAACCACTTTTATAAAGCTGTTTACATTGTAAATATATGCTGGTGTTTATGTATTTATGCACATTTTATTCCATATCTGTAAGTTTATTTTTAGGTAATTCTTTATTCTTATAATTGTTGAATATTTTTTGTTACATGTCGCACCAACACATCACAACAAATTCCTAATACATGTAAATGTGTATGTAGAATAAAGTTTATTCATTTACTTAGAGATACATTCTAGATTTAAGAATGTTTAACGTCATTTCCTATAGACAAGTGTAAAGGAGAATAACTGTGACTCCAGATCCAATGCAACACAATAAAAACACGATACGATAAAGAACACAATAAATATAACTACATAAAATAACTTATATGCAGAAACTGATTGTATGTCCATAAAGGGACGCTAGGTACAGGCTTGTCTGTACATAAGGTGACTCTGACAGGAAATGACAAAGCAGTGGTGGTTGGAGGTGTGGAGTTGTGGGTTAATGGGTGGCGGTGTCGATCAGCCTTATTACTTGGTGAAAATTTTGAGTCTGGTGGTGCTGGTGTGGATGCTACATAACCTCCTCCCTGATGGGAGCGGGACAAACAATCCATGAGCAAGGTGGGTGGGATCCTTCATGAAGTTACTGGCCCTTTTACCGGCACCTTTCTGTATATATGTTCTTGATGGTGGGTAGGCTGATGATGATGATGCGTTGAGAAGTTTTGACGACCCGTTGTGGAGCCTTCCTGTCCGCTCCAGTACACCGAGCAGTGATGCACCTCATTAGAATACTACCTATTGCGCACCTATAGTAGGATGTGATTATTGATGTCCATAGTCCAGTTCTCTTCAACCTTGATATCATTCTATCTGTATCATAGGGACCAATTTTCCATTTCTCCAAAATCACTGGCTGTCTGCCCAGGACTAACACTCAAAAGGGTAGAGGTTAATGTTCATGTCATCAGGTTGGAGGGTACCCAGACGGGATATGAGGTGTTTCTCCAACCTGAGTTTGGCCTCATCATAATTGTAGAGGAGAGCTATGGACTGACATGTCAGGTGGGAAGATGAATTGAAATGGGTGGCCACTGGGAGACCCTGCTTTTGCAGCAAGAGAATTGAGAGAATGTATCAGCAAATATGATAATTTTACAAAAGAAAACTTGCCAATCCCAGTGACCTTTGAACTGAAAAATAATCCTCAGATTGTATGTAGGATCAGGTTACCTAGTGTTGCTCTTTGAATCCCCATTGCCTGCAACAACAGGTGTAAAGAGATTTCTACAAGATCTCTGACCCAGATTATGGTTTTCAGTACGGAGCAGCATAGCAGTTCTTCAGTGAGACTTGCACCATACATTAAGACATTGCAATGAGATTTACTAGCCATATGAGCTGGTTCCACAAACTACACCCTTCCGCCCTGGTTCAAAATTCTGAATTCCCATTCTATGACAAAATGAGGTTCAGAGTAATGTCAAGCCAAGGCTGAATCTTCACTGAATTATCTCTTACTTTATCAGTGAATAGGTCAATATATTACTGTGCACCCCCTTGAAAACTGGTGGTGGAGCAGCATTTTAAACCAGGGAATATGTTCCTATAATCCCACGCTGATAGAACATGCTGGATTTAGATTCAGCAGATAAAGGAAAGTAGATATAACTCCAAGTCAGGATAGTTTGTGGTTTAGAAGGGAACCCACAGGTAACTGTGTTCATGTGAGGCTGTTGCTATTATCATCCTTGGTGGCAAAGGTCAGATATTTTGGGGTCCTGTTGGAACAGCCAGGACAAGTGATGGCAGTGCATTGTAGACAGCACATGTTCATGTTCAAGACATTTTAGACAGCACTCGTACTGTAGACATAGACAAACTGTCCAGCCTATCCTGATTAGAAAATCCTCCCATTCCCAGCGATTACCTCAGCAGAACTTCTCTGGATTGCTTGCAACACGACTATATCCACTGTTAGGTAAGGAGGCCAGAGCTGTATACAGTATTCCAGGTGTTGCTATTCACAAATCTCCAAAATGCAGTTTGCTTTCTTAACTATTTATTGTACTTGCCTGCCACCTGATTGTGTTTCATGCATTAAATACATCCATCCCTCTGAACTTCATGCTTGTGCATTCTCTCTCCATTTTGATCATAACCTGCCTTTTGATTCGTCTTACAGACCTCACACTATCCCAATTAAAATCCACTTGCTCAGGTTTAATCCAATCACATGATCTATCTATTCCCGACCGCAGAATCACAATGTCCTCGTCACAACCTGCCCTTCCACCTATTTTGTTTCACTGACATACTTGAAAACCTTACATATAAAGTTGTGTTAATAATAAAGTTAGTAAAATTAATTATAAACTTTATTCATTAATCACTCCCTCATTCAAGATTAGATTCCTGGGTTACTCAGCGAATTATAACCCTCCGTTCTGAAAGGGACTCAGTTATTAAAACTCTTTGTGTTCTATTTGACAATTTGTTTTCAATCCGTGCCAACGTAGTCATCTTGGGTACCTTGGCTTCTTAAATTATGCACCAGCCTCTTATGTATCATATTATCAAATGCCTTTTCAAACTCTAAATATACTACATCTATAGATTCCCTTTTATCAATCCTCATTGTCCCATCCATGAAGATTTCAAGTAAATTTGTCAAATATAAATTATTTTTCATAAAACTATATTTGAGGTTTGATTCTTTTCAGCTTTCCTAAATGATTAGTTTATTCTAGTTGTGTTATTGACTGTAGCATCTTTCCCACATTACAGCCACGTTGTTTTCTACCTTCTTGCCTTGTCAATTTTTGAATAAAGGAGTCACATTTTTTGTTTTCCAGTCTTCTTGTGGAATTTAGAAGTTCTGAAATATTTCAACCAATGCGACCACTATTTCTGCAGTTGCTTCCTTTAAAACTCCATGCGTGCCAGCCACCAGGTGCCAGCAATATATCTACCTTTAGCACTGTGAGTTTCTCCCATACTTATTCCTTGTTGTTGAGTTCTTTAGAACTTCCTCCACGTTGTTTGAAGTTAGCCTGTTGGGTACATATGCAATATTTTACCACAGAGAAGACTGATGCAAAACATTGATTTTAAGTATCTTCTATTTCTAGGTTTCCTCTTATTTATTCATCAGCCTTCTCTGGAGATCCCACACTTTTGTAGATCTATAGAAATCCTTACTATTCAGCTTGCTATCACACAAAATACATTTCTCTCAAAATACATTTTCTCTCTTCTGCTTTATCTTTTCTAGCTGTTGTAGGAGTATCAGCTTTCCAGTCCTCTGGCCTACCACCAGCAGCCTTGTATCCTATACCTTTCAATTCAACATTATTCTTGCCTTCCTTTGTTAGCCACAGATCAAAGTAAATTTATTATCAAAATACATAATATGTCACCATATACAACCCTGAGATTCATTTTCTTATGGGCATACTCACTAAATCCATAAGAGAATAGTAACTATAATAGAATCACTGAGAGACTGAACCACGTTGGGTGTTCAACCAGTATGTAAAAGACACACACTGTGCAAATGCAAAAAGAAAGAAATAATCATAATAAATATATAGCAATAAATATCAAGAACATGAGATGATGAGTCCTTGAAAGTGAGTCCATAGGTTGTAGGAACATTTCAATGATTAAATGAATCTGAGCCCAGGAATACAATCTATTAAGTCTTATGGATGAGCTGCTTGAATATCTACCACTGTTCATTTACTGATCCGTCTCTGAGCTTATTTTCTCAATCCACCCCAGGCAACTCCACCTTCATACTGTTACGTACCCCGTAACTGGGTTGCCAAACCAGCAGAAATGGATCACTCAGTTGGAGTCTGGAGTACTAGAACTAAGAAAGTTTTATTACAGAAACAAGCAACACAGTAATCGAAAGGATAATAAATGCAACAGTTCAGTGATGATAAACACACATGTGCACAGAATTAAGATAACAGCATCAATCAAGCTCTATCGTTGTCTAGGGGTAAATGACCAATTTCAAAATGACTCAAAGTTCAGTCCAGTTTAGTAGTTCAGTTCGCAGTAATCGTTGCCATGGCGGTGGACAACGTGGGGGAAGAGAGAGATAGAATAGGAACAACTCATCATTCAGAACGGCTTCACTCACAGACCAGCGAGATGGTTCACAAACAGCTTTTGGGCGGGTCCTTGGTGATGTCACCTGAGGTCACCGACTGTGACCCCTCCTCCAGATGCAGTCGATCCTCTGCAGTGAACCCGGCATCCAGGCAAGGGCGGACACACACCGGGTTCCCGCTGATCGTACCTTTCCACCCACTCGTGAGAAGCGTACCGCTTCCAGGGTCTCGTTACCTCGGGTGGCGTGTGTGTTCGTCTTAGCGAACCTGTCCCTTTTTATCCCCCTGCTGGGGTATCGCCTGTCCATCACTTCAAACAGTTCAGGGTTCAAAGGGGGGGAGCCGCTCCAGACAGCTCTCCCTCCCACATCCCTTCATTACACATCTCCAGACGCTGCTCCATTGTTCCTTATCTCTCCTTCCCCTGAGGGCAGGTGGCAGACCAACTGCTGATGCCACTGATGCTAGCCCAGGCCAGCAAACATCTTAATTTTATGTGTATTCTCGTAACAATACCAACACAAACAGTGTTACTTCAATTAAAGTTTGTGGTTTTAGTCTTGTGGTATCCCTCCTCAGACTACACCCGAGATTTTATCATATCAGGGTTAAGGCCTCCTAGGAGATTTTTAGCCACAAGATCCCTCATTAATCCTTACTTATTACTCATGACCAAATCTAATCAAATCTTTTGTTGGGTGGGTTCCATTACATACTTCTTTAAGAAGCAGTCCCTGACGCACTCAAACACCCTAGCTTGTTTGGTTCGTACAATCAATACGTAGATTAAAATCTCCCATAACTATTGCAGTTTCATTCAAACACACCTCAATATTTTCCCATTAATGCTGTGCCCTATTGAGATGACACATTTTGGGAGCCTATGGATAACTCCTATGACACGACACATCATGAAGATGATAATAGATTACTTCCACCTATGTCATCCTTCCACTACTGTTCATAACTTCAGCCCTAAACATTTTTACATTAAATAACCTCTGCTATACTATCTTACAAAATACTATATACTATATCATATACAATACGCAGTATACACTAAATTCTTGAGGAACTCTGCAGGTCAAGTAGCATCTACGGGAAGGAATAGATGGTCAACATTTCAGGCTGAGACCATTTTTCAGGACTAATAAGGAAGGGAGAAGATGCCAGAATAAAAAGTTTAGGGGAGGGGAAGGAAGCTAACTGGAAGGTGAAAGGTGAAGCCAGGTGGGTGGGTTCTACCTATTTATTACTTCTCCCTGGTCTTCTTCTCCTTCCCTTTCTCCCATGGTCCCCTCTCCTCTTCTATCAGATTCATTCTTCTCCTGCCATTGAAATTTCCCACCCACCTGGCTTCACCTATCACCTTCCAGATAGCCTCATTATCCTCCCACCCCCACTTTTTTATTCTGTCATTTTCCCCCTTCTTTCTCAGTTCTGAAGAAGGGACTTGGCCTAAAATGTCAACTATCTATTCATTTCCATAGATGTTGCCTGACTTGCTGAGATCCTCCAGTGATTTGTGTGAGTTGCTTTGGATTTCCAGCATCTGCAAAAGTTCTCATGTTTATATACTATATCTTATACTATATCACAACTCACTACCACTCTGATATCTTCCTTGATTAGCATCACACTCCTGAAGCCTCCTGAAAGACACTGGTGAGCCACTTGCTACAAGAAAGCTATGAATTTTCAGTTGTGTCCCTCACAAAAATGTCCTGAAAATAAGTATTTAATACCAGAATCCACAGAGACAACTCTATTGTCAACCTTACTTGACTGAATGAATGGCTTTTTCTCCTTGCGTGGCCTCATCTCCCTGGTTGCACAGTTGCTTAGAGCTTTGTAGCAATGTCAGCAACAGCAGTGTAGAGATGTTGCTTCCTACTGCTTAAAAATACCAATTCATTTTACTTCAAAGTCAAAGTAAATTATCGAAGTACATATATATCATCAAATTCTACCTTGAGATTCAGTTTTTTGCAGGCATTTACAGGAAAATAAAGGAATAGAATATAATGTATGAGAAACCATACATAAATAAAGACTGCCAAACAGCCAATGTGCAAAAGAAGATAAATTGTACAAATTAAAAAAATATATATATGTATATACACTCTCAGAATTTCTTTATTAGGTACACCTGTATACCTGCTCATAAATGCAAATATCTAATCAGCCAGTCGTGTGGCAGAATCTCAACACATAAAAGCATGCAGACATTGTCAAGACCAAATGTCAGAATAGAGAAGAAACGTGATTTAGGTTGCTTTGACTGTGCAATAATTGTTGGTGCCAGATGGGGTGGTTTGAGTATTTCAGAAATTACTGATCTCATACACAACAGTCTCTAGAGTATATATACAAACTGAGAACATGAGTTGTAGATTCTGTGAAAGTGGGTCTGTAGCTTACAGAATCAGTTCAGAGTTGAAGTGTGTGAAGTTATCCACATTCGTTCAGGAGCCTGATGATGGAGGGGTGATAACTGTTCCTGAATATGGTGGCGTTGGACCAAAGGCTCCTGTACCTCCTGCAAATGGTAATAGTGAGAAGAGAGCATGGCCAGTGGAGGTCCTTGATGATGGATGCTGCTTTCTTGTGGTAGCACTCCTTGTAAACGTGCTCAGTGAGCAGGAGGGTTTTGCTGGGCTGTATCCATCACATTTGGTAGACTTTTCTGTTTCTGGGCACTAGTGTTCCCATACCAGGCCATGATGCAATTAGTTAGGTTGCTCTCCACTGTGCATTTATAGATGTTTATCACAGTTTTAGGTGAGTTTTACTTATTTTTAACTCAAAGTTTGTTAAGTCAGACTGATGTTAATCAACTCAGGTAGAAAGGAAATAAGAGCTGTCTGGGTGACTGATTTTCTGACAGTTTTCCCTGATGTTCTTATTCTAAAGTATCTCTTGTTTTATGTTTTAATCTCGTTCTGCTTGATCAAAATGCATGGCTGAGTGTTGGGTCATCAGGAGTTATTGTGAAATGCTCCTTTAGTTTCATGTTCAAGGCTTTTGGAAAGATCACCTTAGCTCAGTTGCTTCCATTGACCCTGATAACAGTATGGTTAGGTCACATTCTAAAAACGTTTTCAGTTGGATTCTGAGGAAGAAATGGCAACTCTTAACAGGTGAGAGAAAGTCTTTAAGAATGAAGTGAACTAAAGTGTGGGATGCTGAAAGGTCGCTGGGTTCATTAAACCCACTGATTTCTCCGAGTGTGTTCAATCTGCATGTCATTGACTCTGCTTTACCTATTTAAGCTCTAGAAGGAACATAATATAGGCATCCGTTAGTCTCATGAGACCACGGATTTGCGCCTTGCAGGCCTGGGCAAGGTTGTATGGAAGACCAGCAGTTGCCCATGCTGCAAGTCTCCCCTCTCCACTGCAGTCCAAGGGAAGGGCATTAGGACCCATAAAGCTTGGCACCGGTGTCGTCGCAGAGCAATGTGTGGTTAATTGCCTTGCTCAAGGACACACACGCTGCCTCAGCCAAGGCTCGAACTAGCGACCTTCAGATCACTAGATGAACACCTTAACCACTTGGCCATGCGCCAACACTAGAAAGCACAACAGTGCAAATAAAATTCCTTGTTCAACTCTATTGTTCCAGGGAATCCACAGACACACAAAACCAAACAATTCACCACAACATGAAGCAATTTGCTTTAAAACATGCCCTACACTGTCTCACATTGTTGTAAGTGACATCATCAGCATATGAGATGCCTAGTTTTCTGGATCTCTCCCTCTCTCTCTTTCTTTCTCTCCATTTCTCATCTGCCTTTCACTTCATTTCCTTTAGAAGTGGGTCAGTAATTAAGAGAGATATAAAAGATTAAATAGCCCACTGAAAAGTGATTATATGAATATACTGGAAGTGTGTAAGCAGCCTGAGCCAAAACCAAAAGAAGTGTACTTTCACACATGTACCAAAGCATTCTAGCATTCCTTCTGGACACTGAAAGGGATTTTCTAAACCAGTGGACTTAACGTTCTTACTTGTATGTGCAAAGGTTTTTTCTCTTCAACTGATGTACAAAAAATAAAATACTATAGATGCTTGAAATCTGAAATAAAACAAAATATTCTGGAAATCTTCAACAGGTCAGACAGCATTAGTAAAAAAAAAATGAGAATATACATAATAGAGTTCAGATTGGTGACCTCCCATGAACAATGGGAAATGTTAGAAATGAATTAAGTTGCAGAAGGGGTTGGAGGAGAATGAAAGGGCAGGCCTGTGGTGGTGAACTGGAGCCCAGGAGGGTGTTGAATGACACAGGGCTTGCTGATGGCATTTCATAGAGCATGATAGATATTGTTCCGTATCAGATCAATTTCAAGAACGTTGCAGGTGTGCATTTGGCCATTTGATCATGTGGTAAATTGAATGGCCCTCCTACATGTGAAGGACTCTCTCTTTTCATTCAGACTTTCAAGTGCACATCTCAGCATGTCCAGTCAATAGCTCCCACACTGTAAGTGGTCCAGCGGCTCAGTAAAAACGTTTAATCATGCTATTCCATTGTCATTCTTGCTCCACATTTACCAGGGAAGGAGATAAATGAAATCCTAATTAGCCAGCAGAGAAAGATAAAAAGCAGTGTGATGGAGATGTGAGATTGGAATGGCTGATAGTCTCAATTTATTGAGTTCAATGTGGAGTCCTAGAGCTTGGAATTCCCTCTGACTGTACTCTGCCTCTGATGTTAATTACTGTTTGACGTCTAATTTAAGTGCAATATCTGTCATGTCACCTAATTTTCTAGAGGAATGATTTCTCACAACTGGGTGTTCACTTTCCTGTAATACTGCTCTGGTATTATTGTCTTATGTTATTTCAATCACTCTTAAAACATTCAATATATTTCCCTTGAGCTATTCTGTATACCTCTAAGCATGCCTAGAATCTTAGGTGTGGCAAAAATCAAATCAGCAATGTTTTCTTTCTACTCAATTGTGTAATTAATCACAATGTAAAGGTTTACAAGAGTCCTGGCGACCTGCCATTCAGATTCCAAACACAACAATAATTTGGACCTCCAGCTGTTATGGCCAGGTGGGTGAGTGGACAATGTGCTTGTCATGTCAACTGCATGCCAAGTTCAAAGTGCAATGTAAATTTATTATCAAAGTACATATAATGACACCATATACTACCCTGAGATTAATTTTTGCAGTCCTTCACAGTAGAACAAAGAAATACAACAAAATCAATGAAAAATGATACACAAACAAGGACTGATAAGTAATCAATGTGTAAAAAAAGATGATTACAATAAATAAATAAACAAATAAACAGACAAACAAACAAACGAACAAACTGAGTTGTAGGGTCCTTGAAAGTAAGTTGATAGGTTGTGGAATCAGTTCAGTGTTGAGGTGAGTGAAGTTATCCACATTGGTTCAGGAGACTGATGCTTGAAGAGTAATAACCCTAGCAAACCAATCTTGGCCCTTTAGGTGTTGGTGAACACTGTCACTTGTAAGTTTTGCTTCAAATCTATCAGCAATTATTGAAGCCCTGTTTCCACAACCATTTTAATTTTTTATTTAGTTGAACTGTAGTTAATATTTAAACTGAAGTTGTCCTCAGTTGCAGCTGTTGGAGGTAAAATTGTCCCTAAAATCTTGTTGAGCAATCTTTTCACGTGCAAAGAATGCAACTTGATCATGTTGATGCTTGTATTTCCATGGTATGTGTCACCCTGCGTGACTACACAGTTTGTAATAGCCTCAAAAAGATTTCAAGTTGTTGCCAGTGAGTCTATAGAAAATTTGTGACTTGTTTGGAACTATGATTGTCTCCATAGCAACTTGACTTTGCAATTGGATGTGCTGCGATATTGATCAGCTTTTTCATAAAGTGGCCCAGAATTTGCAAGAAATCGATAGTAAACTTATTAATTTAGCAAGCTGTTCCACTGTGTGTGCACCCAAACACATACACGAGTTACAAATCACCACAAGTTGCCAAATAGTACCTATACCTCTGGAATTAATTTCTCAGACCATTTGCTTACTATCAACCTGCCCCTGAATGTCAACAAATAACTGCAGTCCCCATGCTCGGAATAATTAAACCACTCCAGAAAGTTAAGGTTAGTATTTAATAATTTAATGGACCCTTTAAAGGTGAGACTTCAGAACCTGCAGTGCAAGACAACTTCTCTTGCCTAGAAAGTGATCTAGTGAACTATAGACTATCATTCCCATTGTTTCCAATTTGTCACTACAATATTTTCCAAATCGCTTGCTTATTTTTCCTTCTTTACTCTTAATCCATTTTAAAATATTTTCCCTTCCTTCCAAGTTTGAATCCAAATCCTCTGTAATTTCTGTGACTTTAATGCAATCCCTTGTTTATCAATATCCTTTATGTATCATTTCCGCAGTATTTTCCATCACCACACTCTTGATATCATCTATCAAGATAAGCTGGCTTACTCCTATCTCCCACTTCCTCAGCCACTTTCTGCAAATGGTTCAACCAAAAATAGTATCTCTCTTCCTCACACCACTCCATTGCACCTCTCCTCGACCCCGGACCCTACTTCCAGCTCTGAACCAGTCTTTCCCTCCAGGATAGCCTTCCTTCCCAGCTTTAACTAAAATTGGAAAGGAAGGTCTGGTAACGTACCAGTTAGCACAATGCTTTACAGTGCCAGCAACTGGGGTTCAATATCCACTGCTGTCTGTAAGGAGTTTGTACGCTCTCATGTGGGTTTCCCCGGGTGCTCTGGTTTCTTCCCACATACCAAAGATGTACAGGTTAGTAGGTTAATTCGTCACATGTAATCAGGCAGCATGGGATCATTGGGCTGGAAACTCCTGTTGTTGCTGAATAAGTAAAATTAAACTAAATAAATTGTTAACAATCAGTATCATATTTCTGGATTTTTACAAGATGGGCCGTTACATACACATATTGGATCTATTTTCCAAATTGTATTAGAGACAGTATTGAATATATAAAAGAGGTTAGAAGGCCAGAGTGATCCCTCCTGTTTCACATGAGCTCATTGAAGCTGCAAGTCCAGCCCGGAATTTACTGTAATTTCAAAGTCAAATCCATTCAATATTGTGCTAAACCTTCAGAAACAGGACTCTGATGAAGGTCCTGGAGTTTAAAGAGTTGCACAGAGCAGAAAACTGTCCCTTCAGCTCACCACATTCATGCCAACCTTTTTCTCACTCACAAATCTCATTTGCCTGAATTCAGACCATATCCTTTTATGCCTTGCCTGTTTTGCTGTTGATTCAAAATACGGTGGATTCCAGTTAACAGGACCAGGGCATTTTAGCCCAGCGTATGCAGTATATTACATACAAAGGAGCAGAATTAGGCCATTTGGCTCATTGAGTCTGCTCCACCATTTCATCATGGTTGATCCATTTTCCCTCTCAGCCTCAATTTCCTGCCTTCTCCCCATATCCCTTCATACACTGACTAATCAAGAATCTATCAACCTCTTCCTTAAATATACCCAATGACCTGGCCTCCACTCTCTGACTATAGAAATTCCTCCTCATCTCCGTTCTAAATGGACATCCCTGTGTTCTGAGGCTGTGTCCTCTGGAAGCATCCTCTCCACATCCACTCTATCAAGACCTTTCACCATTCAATAGCTTTCAATGAGGTCATCCCTCATTCTTCTGAATTCCAGTGAGTACAGGCCCAGAGCCATCAAATATTCCTCATATGATAAGCCTTCAATCCCGGAATAATTTTCGGGAACCTCCTTTGAACCCTCTCCAATGTCAGCTAATCCTTTGTTAGATAAGGGACCCAAAACTGCTCATTATCTCCAAGTGAGGCCTCACCAGTGTATTATGAAGCCTCAACATTACATCCTTTCTCTTATAATGTAGACTCTTGAAAGGAATGATAACATTGCATTTGCTTTGCTCACCACTGACTCAACCTGCAAATTAACCTTTAGGGACTCCCAAGTCACATTGCAATTCAGATTTTTGAATTTTCTCTCCATTTAGTCTACCCTCTTATTTCTTCTACCAAAGTGCATGACCATACACTTCCTGAAACTGTATTCCATCTGCCACTTCTTTGCCCATTTTCCTAATCAGGCTGAATCCTTTGCTAGCCTCCCTGCTTCCTCAAAACTACCTGCCCCTCCCACCACCTATCTTCATATCGTCCGCAAAGACGTCAATCCTGTCGTCCAAATAATTGACATATAATACAAAAAGAAGCGGTCCCAACACCATTCGTGGAATACCACTAGTCACCAGCAGCCCACCAGAAAAGGCTCCCTTTATTCCCACTCTTTGCCTCTTGCCAACTAGCCAATGCTCTATCCATGCTAGTATCTTTCCTGTAACACTATAGGCTTTTAACTTGTTAAGGAGCCTCATGTATAGTCACCATGTCAAATGCCTTCTGGAAATCCAAAATACACAACATCCACTGATTCTCCTTTGTCTATACTGCTTGTTACTTCTTCAAAGAATTCCAACAGATTTGTCAGGCAAGATTGTCCCTTGAGGAAGCCATGATGACTACAGCCTCTATTAGCAAGTGCTTCCAAGTATCCCTAAACCACATCCTTAACAATCGATTCCAACACCTTCCCAACCACTGAAATCAGACTAACTGGCCTATAATTTCCTTTCTTCTGCCTTGCTCCCTTCTTGAAGAGTGTAGTGACATTTGCAATTTTCCAATCTTCCGGAACCATGCCAGAATACATTGATTCTTGAAAGATCATTACTAATGGCTCCACAATTTCTTCAGCCTCCTCCGGCAGAACCCTGGGGTGTGTACTATTGGGCCCAGGTGACGTATCTACCTTCAGAACTTTCAGTTTCCCAAGCACCTTCTCCCTAGTAATGACAACGTCACACACTTCTGCCCCCTGACACTCTTGAACATCCTACATACTGCTCCTGTATTGCACAGTGAAGGATGATGCAAAATACATATTCAGTTCATCCAGCATTTCCTTGTCCCCCATTACTACCTCTCAAGCATCATTTTCCAGCAGTCCGACATCTACTTTCACCTCTCCTTTACACCTTATATATCTGAAGAAACTTTTTGTATCCTCTTTAATATTATTGGTCTTCATATTCCACCTTTTCCTTCTTTATGACTTTTTAGTTGCCGACTGTTGGTTTTTAAAAGTTTCTGAATCCTCTAACTTCCCATGAATTTTTGTTCTATTATATGCCCCTCCCTTTGACTTTTATGTTGGCTTTGACTTCTCTTGTCAGCTGCAGTCATGTCATCATGCCTTTAGAATACTTCTTCTTTGGGATGTATCTATCCCGTGCCTTCTGAATTTCCCCCAGAAACTCCAGCCATTGCTGCTCTGCCACCATTCCTGCTCATGTTCCCTTCTAATCAGTTCTGGCCAGCTCCTCTCCCACGCCTCTGTAATTCCCTTTACTCCACTGTAATACTGATATATCTGACTTTAGCTTCTCCTTCTCAAATTGCAGGGAGAATTCTCACTGCGTACGACACCTTCAATCTTAAGACCATAAGACATAAAAGCAGAATTAGGCTATTTGTCCAATTGGGTCTGCTCTGCCATTCAATCATGGCTGATCCTTTTTTTCCCTCCTCAGCCCACTCCCCGGCCTTCTTCCTGTAACCTTTGATGCCGCATCCAATCAAGAACCTATCAATCTCTGCCTTAAATATACCAAACGACCTGGCCTCCACAGCCACCTGTGGTAATAAATTCCACAAATTCACCACCCTCTAGCTAAAGAAATTCCTCCGCACCTCTGTATCGAATGGACGCCCCACTATTATGAGGCTGTGCCCTTTTGTCCTTGACTTCCTGACAATGGGAAACACCCTTTCCACATCTACTCTGTCTAGGCCTTTCAACATTCAAAATGTTTCAATGGGCTCCCCCCTCATCCTTTTAAATTCCAGCAAGTATAGAACAGAGTCATCAAATGTTCCTCCTATGATAACCTTTTCATGCCTGGAACCATCCTTTTGAACCTCCTCTAAACCCTATCCAATGCCAGCACATCTTTTCATAGATGAGGAGCCCAAAACTGTTCACAATGTTCCAGGTGAGTCCTCACCAGTGCCTTATAAAACTTCAGCATCACATTCCTGTTCTTGTATTCCAGACCTCTTGAAATGAATGCTAACATTGCATTTGCTTCCCTCACCACCAACTCTATCTGCAAGTTAACCTTTAGAGTGTTCTGCATAAGGACTCCCATGTCCCTTTGCATCTCAGAATTTTGGATTTTCTCCCATTTAGAAAACAGCCTGCACATTTATTTCTACTACCAAAGTGCACGATCATGCATTTTCCAACTCTGTATTTCATTTGTCATGTTCTTGCCCATTCTCCTAATCTGTCTAATTCCTTTTGTAGCCTCTCTGTTTCCTCAACACTACTTGCCCCTCCACCAATCTTTGTATCATCTGCAAACTTGGCAACAAAGCTATCTATTCCATCATCTAAATCATTGATATACAGCACAAAAAGAAGTGGCCCCAACAGCAATACCTGTGGAAAACCACTAGTCACTGGCAGTCAACCAGAAAAGGATATTTTTATTCCCACTCGCTGCCTCCTACCAATCAGCCAATGCTCTAACTATTCCAGTAACTTTCCTGCAATATCATGAGCTCTTAACTTGGTAAGCAGCCTCATTGTGGCATCTCGTTAAAGGCCTTCTGAGAGTCCGAATATACAACATCAACTACATCCCCTTTATCTATCCAGCTTGTAATTTCCTCAAAGAATTCCAATAGGTTCATCAGGCAAGATCTTCCCTTAAGGAAGCCATGTTGGCTTTGTCCTATTTTGTCCTGTATCACCAAGTACTCAATCAACTCATCCTTAACAATTGACATCTTCCCAACCACTGAGGTCAGACTAACTGGTCTAAATTTTTCTTTCTGCTGTCTTCCTCCTTTCTTAAAGAGTGGAGTGACATTTGCACTTTTCCAGTCCTCTGGCACCATGCCAGAGTCCATTGATTTTTGAAAGATCATTTCTAATGCCTCCACAATCTTTACCATTACCTCTTTCAGAACTCTAGGGTGCAGTTTATTTACTCTAGGTGACTTATGTACCCCTAGGTCTTTCAGCTTTTTGAGCACCTTCTCCCTTATAATAGTAACTGCACTCACTTCTCTTCCCCCACACACTTCGACATCTGGCACACTGCTAGTGTGTTCCACAGTGAAAACCGATGCAAAAATATTCATTTAGTTCATCTGCCATCTCCTTGTCCCATGTTATTCTTTCTCCAGCCTCATTTTCTAGTAGTTCTATATCCACTCTAATCTCTCTTTTATTTTTACATACATGAAAAAGCTTTTACTATCCACTTTGATATTGTTTGCTAGCTTGCTTTTATATTTCATCTTTTCCCTCCTAATGATTCTTTTAGTTGCTCTCCATGGTTTTTAAAAGCTTCCCAACCCTCTATCTTCCCACTAATTTTTGTATATCCTCACTTTTGCTTTTACATTAGCTTTGGCAGCCAAGGTTGTACAGGTCGACCTTCACTAATCCGACTACCTGTAATCTGGTTCCTTCGATAATCCGGCACTGATTATGCTTAATGTGATCCTTCTGTAATTCGGCATTTTCACTAATCCGGCACTCCTCAGGTCCCAATGGTGCTGGATTAGTGAAGGTCGACCCGTACTATTTTGCCATGTGACTATTCTTTTCATTTTTGGAATATATCTATTTGGCACCTTCCTCATTTTTTCCGGAAACTCATGTCATTGCTGCTCTGTTGTCATCTCTGCCAGCATCTCCTGCCAATTTGGCCACCTCTTCTCTCTTACCACTGTAATTTCCTTTACTCCACTGAAATATTGTTATGTCAGACTTTATTTTTGCTCTATCCAATTTCTAGTTGAACTTCATCATATTGTGACTACTGCCTCCTCAGGGTTCTTTTACCTTAAGCTCCCTAATCGCCTCCGGTTCATACCATAACACCCAATCTCGTATAGCTGATCTATTAGTAGGCTCAATGACAACCTGCTCGAAAAAGCCATCTCATAGGTGAGATCCATTATCATCCTGATTTTTCAATCAGCCTGCATGTTAAAATCTTCCACGACTATTATAACATTGCCCGTTTGACATGTCTTTTCAATTTCCCACTGTAATCTGTGTTCCATATCCCAACTACTGTTGGGAGGCCTGTAAATAACTGCCATCAGGGTCCTTTTAACCTTGCAGTTTCTTAACTAAACACGCCAGGAGTCAACACCTTCCGATCCTATGTCACACCTTTCTAATGATTTGATGCCATTCTTTACCAACAGAGCCACACCACCCCTTTGCCTACCTTCCTATTCCTCCGATACAATGTATAACCTTAGACATTCAGCTTCCAACTACAACCATCCTTTAGCCATGATTCAGCGATGGCCAGAACATCAGACCTGACAATCTGTGATGGTGCAACAAGGGGTGCCTAGGCACGACTCGAGTAGCAGCAGTACTCTCAATGGATACGATTAAATATTCCCATTTCAGTCTGATACAGCTAAAAAGCACAACTGCTTCCAAGGTCAGTACAGTCAACAAAGATGTCTTAATGCATTAAAATGAAATATCGCTGCTTAAAACCGATTGTGGTCGGAAGTGCCCTCGGAGGAAGCGCAGGCGTAGATCAGGGTTACAAGTGTGTTTAAGGAAACGGGATTTTAAACTCCCTATACCAACCATCTTGCTGGTGAACGTGCAGTCTCTGGTGAATAAAATCGATGATCTCAGAGCCAGGGAGCTGAATCAGAGGGATATTAGGACCATGTGTGGCCTTTGTTTCACGGAATCCTGGTTAACCCTTTCCATATCAGATGCAGCGATTCAAAACGACAGGTTTACCATACACCGTCAGGATAGATCTATCGAGTCTCTCAAAAGCAGAGGTGGAGAAGTATGCCTCATGGTCAACTCTTCTTGGTGTACAAATATATCAGTGTTGTCCCAATTCTCCTCATCAGGCCTGGACTATCTAGCAGTAAAGTGCCGTGCTTTTTACCTACCACGGGAGATCTCAGGGATCATTTTGGTAGTAGTTTACATTCCACCTCAGGCCAATGTCAAGCAGGCTTTAGATGATCTGAGTAATGGGATCAACATGCACGAAACAGCACACCTTAACGCCTTCACCATCGTTTTGGGAGATTTTAACCAGGTCAGTCTGAAAAAATCTCTGAACAACTACTATCAACGGATGACTTGCAATACCAGAAGAAGCAACACACTGGACCACTGTTACACCACCATCAAGAACGCCTACCGTGCTATTCCACACCCTCTCTTCGGGAAGTCTGATCACCTACCTGTACTTCTACTCCCTGAGTATCGGCAGAGACTGAAGACTGCAGCACCAGTAGTGAGGACCAAGAAGGTTTGGACAAGGGAAGCACAGGAGCGCCTACAGGAATGCTTTGAATTGGTGGACTGGACTGTATTCAGGGATTCATCTTTGAATCTGGATGAGTATGCTGCAGTTGTTACAGACTTCATTAAAACTTGTGTGGATGAGTTTTTGCCTACAAAGACTTACTGTACATTCCCAAACTGAAAGCCGTGATGAACCAGGAGGTACGTCATCTGCTGAAGGCTAGATGGCTAGTTCAAGGGTAGAGACAATTTCGAATGAGGTTGGAGGTGACATTGGATGCATAGCAATTCTGGCAGAGTCTGCAAGATATTACTTCCTACAAAGCGAAACCCAAAAGCATGAATGGCAGTGATGTTTCACTACCAGATGAACTCAATGACTTCTATACTTTATACTTATACTTTATTGTCGCCAAACAATTGATACTAGAACGTACAATCATCACAGCGATATTTGATTCAGCGCTTCACACTCCCTGGAGTACAAGTCGATAGTAAATATTAAAAATTTAAATTATAAATCATAAATAGAAAATAGAAAAATGGGAAGTAAGGTAGTGCAAAAAAACTGAGAGGCAGGTCCGGATATTTGGAGGGTTTGGCCCAGACCCGGGTCAGGATCCGTTCAGCAGTCTTATCACAGTTGGAAAGAAGCTGTTCCCAAATCTGGCCGTACGAGTCTTCAAGCTCCTGAGCCTTCTTCCGGAGGGGAGAGGGATGAAAAGTCTGTTGGCTGGGTGGGTCGTGTCCTTGATTATCCTGGCAGCACTGCTCCGACAGCGTGCGGTGTAAAGTGAGTCTAAGGACAGAAGATTGGTTTGTGTGATGTGCTGTGCCGTGTTCACGATCTTCTGCAGCTTCTTCCGGTCTTGGACAGGACAACTTCCATACCAGGTTGTGATGCACCCTAGAAGAATGCTTTCTATGGTGCATCTATAAAAATTAGTGAGGGTTTTAGGGGACAGGCCAAATTTCTTTAGTTTTCTCAGGAAGTAAAGGCGCTGGCGGACCTTCTTGGCAGTGGACTCTGCTTGGTTGGACCAAATCAGGTCATTTGTGATATTGACCCCAAGGAACTTAAAGCGTTTAACCTGTTCCACTTGCGCACCACCGATGTAAATGGGGCGGTGCGGTCCACTACTCCTTCTGAAGTCAGCAACAAATTCCTTTGTCTTGCTGACATTGAGGGATAGGTTATTGTCTTCGCACCATACCACCAGGTTCTTAATTTCCTCACTGTACTCAAACTCATCATTACCCGAGATACGGCCTACAATTGTGGTGTCATCAGCAAACTTATATATTGAGTTCGATGGAAACTTGGCTACACAATCATGGGTGTACAATGAGTACAGCAGGGGGCTGAGTACACAGCCTTGTGGGGCACCGGTGCTCAGAGTGATTGTAGAGGAGAGCTTGTCCCCTATTTTCACAGCCTGGGTCCTGTCTGTGAGGAAGCTGAAGATCCAGCTGCAGATCTGAGTGCTAAGGCCCAGGTTCCAGAGCTTAGGAATCAATTTATTTGGGATGATGGTATTAAAGGCAAAGCTGTAGTCAATGAAAAGGAGCCTTACATATGCGTCTTTATTCTCCAGGTATTCTAAGGAGGAATGTAGGGCCAGAGAGATGGCATCTGTCATTGACCTGTTGCTCCGGTAGGAAGGACACAGCTGTGAAGATCCCTGCTGCACCTGATGACCCTGTGATCTCAGTCTCAGAGGCCGATGTTAGACTGTCTTTAAGGAGAGTGAACCTCGCAAGACAGAAGGTCCCAATGGAGTAGCTGGTAAGGCTCTGAAAACCTGTGCCAACCAACTAGCAGGAGCATTCAAGGACATTTTCAACCTCTCACTGCTACGGGCAGAAATTCCCACTTGCTTGAAAAAGGCAACAATTATACCAGTGCCTAAGAAGAACAATGTGGGCTGCCTTAATAACTATCGTCCGGTAGCACTCACATCGACAGTGATGAAATGCTTTGTGAGGTTGGTTAGGACTAGACTGAACCCCTGCCTCAGCAAGGACCTGGACTCACTGCAATTTGCCTATCGCCACAATAGGTCAACAGCAGACGCAATCTAGACAACACAAACACCTACGTCAGAATGCTGTTCATCGACTATACCTCAGCATTTAATACCATCATTCCCACACTCCTGTTTGAGAAGTTGCAGAACCTGGGCCTCTGTACCTCCCTCTGCAATTGGATCCTCAACTTCCTAACTGGAAGACCACAGTCTGTGGGGATTGGTGATAACATAACCTCCTTGCTGACGATCAACACTGGCGCACCTCAGGGGTGTGTGCTTATCCCATTGCTCTACTCTCTATATACTCATGACTGTGTGGCTAGGCATAGCTCAAACACCATCTATAAATTTGCTGATGATACAACCATTACTGGTAGAATCTCAGGTGGTGACAAGAGGGCATACAGAAGTGAGATATGCCAGCTAGTGGAGTGGTGCCGCAGCAACAACCTGGCACTCAACGTCAGTAAGACAAAGGAGTTGAATGTGGACTTCAGGAAGGGTAAGACAAAGGAACACATACCAATCCTCATAGAGGGATCAGAAGTGGAGAGAGTGAGCATCTTCAAGTTTCTGGGTGTCAAGATCTCTGAGGATCTAACCTGGTCCCAACATATTGATGTAGTTATAAAGAAGGCAAGGCAGCAGCTATACTTTATTAGGAGTTTGAAGAGATTTGGCATGTCAACAAATACACTCAAAAACTTCTATATTTGTACCATGGAGTGTACTCTGACAGGCTGCATCACTGTCTGGTATGGAGGGGCTACTGCACAAGACTGAAAGAAGCTGCAGAAGGTTATAAATCCAATCAGCTCCATCTTGGGCACTAGCCTACAAAGCACCCAGGATATCTTCAAGGAGCAGTATCTCAGAAAGGCAGCGTCCATTATTAAGGACCTCCAGCACCCAGAGCATGCCCTTTTATCACTGTTACCATCAGCAGGAGGTACAGAAGCCTGAAGGCACACACTCAGCGATTCAGGAACAGCTTCTTCCCCTCTGTCATCCGATTCCTAAATGGACATTGAACCCTTGGACACTACCTCACTTTTTTTAATATACAGTATTTCTGTTTTAGTATGTTTTTTTAATCTATTCAATATAAGTAATTTATTTATTTATTTATTATGTTTTGTTTTATTTATTTTTTTTCTCTCTGCTAGATTATGTATTGCATTGAACTGCTGCTGCTAAGTTAACAAATTTCATGTCACCTGCCGGTGATAATAAACCTGATTCTGATTCATCCACCTTATTCCTTGAACTCTGTGCATTGAGATATAACACTTTGAATACTGTATTTGCTCCTCTTTTTGATTCTGCATGCCTAATGCACTGATACTCACCCTGCTGGCTGCACTTTGGTCCGATCTTTTGCCCACTCTTCCTGACAATCTATCTGCACGCTATCTCTGCTTTTTTTGCCATCTGCATTGGGTAAGCACATGGTATTGGGGGTATGGCATTGATGTGGATAGAGAATTGGTTGGCAGACAGGAAGCAAAGAGTGGGAATAAACAGGACCTTTTCAGAATGGCAGGTAGTGACTAGTGGGGTACCGCAAGGCTCAGTGCTGGGATCCCAGTTGTTTACAATATATATTAATGACTTAGATGAGGGAATTAAATGCAGCATCTCCAAGTTTGCGGATGACACGAAGCTGGGCGGCAGTGTTAGATGTGAGGAGGATGCTAAGAGGATGCAGAATGACTTGGATAGGTTAGATGAGTGGGCAAATTCATGGCAGATGCAATTTAATGTGGATAAATGTGAGGTTATCCACTTTGGTGGCAAAAACAGGAAAACAGATTATTATCTGAATAGTGGCCAATTAGGAAAAGGGGAGGTGCAATGAAACATTGTACACCAGTCATTGAAAGTGGGCATGCAGGTACAGCAGGCGGTGAAAAAGGCGAATGGTATGCTGGCATTCATAGCAAGAGGATTCAAGTACAGGAGCAGGGAGGTACTACTGCAGTTGTACAAGGCCTTGGTGAGACCACACCTGGAGTATTGTGTGCAGTTTGGTCCCCTAATCTGAGGAAAGACATCCTTGCCATAGAAGGAGTACAAAGAAGGTTCACCAGATTGATTCCTGGGATGGCAGGACTTTCATATGATGAAAGATTGGATCGACTAGGCTTATACTCATTGGAATTTAGAAGATTAAGGGGGGATCTGATTGAAACGTATAAAATCCTAAAGGGATTGGACAGGCTAGATGCAGGAAGATTGTTCCCGATGTTGGGGAAGTCCAGAACGAGGGGTCACAATTTGAGGATAAAGGGGAAGCCTTTTAGGACCAAGATGAGGAAAAACTTCTTCACACAGAGAGTGGTGAATCTGTGGAATTCTCTGCCACAGGAAACAGTTGAGGCCAGTTGATTGGCTGTATTTAAGAGGGAGTTAGATATGGCCCTTGTGGCTGAAGGGATCAGGGGGTATGGAGGGAAGGCTGGTGCAGGGTTCTGAGTTGGATGATCAGCTATGATCATACTGAATGGCGGTGCAAGCTCGAAGGGCCGAATGGCCTACTCCTGCACCTATTTTCTATGTTTTCTATGTTTTCTGTCTATTCCTGAGCCCTTTCACTCCCCACCCTGCCAAATTAGTTTAAACCCTCCGCAACAACTCTAACAAACCTGCCTGCGAGAATATTGGACCCCTCGGCTTCAGGTGCAACCCGTCCCTTTTGTACAGGTCATACTTCCCCCAAAAGAGATAACAATAATCCAAGTACCTGATGTCCTGCCCCCTGCATCAGCTTCTCTGCTGTGCATTGTTCTGCCAGATCATCCTGTTTCTACCCTCACTGGCATGTGGCAGAGGTGGCAATCAAGAAATTACTACCCTGGAGGTCCTGCTTCTCAGCTTTCTGCCAACCTCTCTAAATTCTCCCTTCAAGTACCAAGACATCTGGCTCCTCTCCCTCCCCCTCCAAAATGCTGTGGATGCAATCCAAGATATCCTTGATCCTGGCATCTGAGAGGTAACAGACTATCTGGGTATCCCATTCATGTCCACAGAATCTCCTGTCTGTTCCTCTGAATATTGAGTCCCCTATCACTACCACTCCCTCTTCTCTCTTTTCCCCTTTTCCAGCACAGACCCATCCTCAGTGCCAGTAACCTGGTCTCTGTGGTATTCCCCTGGGAGGTCACCCCCCCCACAACAGTTTCCAAAATGGTATACTTACTTTTTTTGTCATCTGCAAATTTGTTGATCCAGTTACCTACATTATTATTCAAAACATTGATACAGATGACAAACAACAACAGATCCAGTGCTGATCTCTGTGGCACTCCACTGGTCACAGACCGCCAGATATAGAAGCAATTATCTATTACCACTCGCTGGCTTCTCCCATAAATAATGTCTGATCTAATTATTACTTCATCTTAAATGCCAAGCAACTGAATCTTCTCAACCAACTTCCTATGTGGGACCTTGTCAAATGCTTTGCTGAAGTCCATGTAGACAACATCCACTGCCTTGCCTTCATCAACTTTCCTGGAAACTTTCTCAAAAAACTCTCTAAGATTGGTTACTATGCACAAAGCCATGCTGACTATCCCTAATCAGTTCATTTCTATCCAAATACTCATAAGTACAATTACACCTTTGCCAGATAACAATCTGCACAATCTACACTTGCCAGATCACTTCAGATACCATCAAAATTGGCCTTTCTCCATTTTAGAAGCTCAACCCAAGGACCAGACCAATCCTTTTTCATATTTACTTTGAAATGAATGGCATTAGATTATGAACACTCAGTCCTCATTTACTGTCATTTAGAAATGCATGCATGCATTACGAAATGATACAATGTTCCTCCGGAGTGATGTCACAGAAAAACAGGATAAACCAAAGACTAACACTGACAGAACCACATAATTATAGCATATAGTTACAGCAGTGCAAAACAATACCATAATTTGATAAAGAACAGACCATGGGCACCGTAAAAAAAAGTCTCAAAGTCCGAGTCGATCGACTCCTGAGTCCCCGATAGCAGGCGGCAAAAGGGAGAAACTCCCTGCCATAAACCTCCAGGCACCGACAACTGCCGATGCATTGGAAGCACCGACCACAGCCGACACTGAGTCCGTCCATCCGAAAACTTCGAGCTTCCAACCAACCCTTCCAATACAGCCTCCCGAGTGCCATCCTCTGCTGAGCACCTTCGACCTCGCTCAGCCGCCGAAACATGCAAAGCCGAGGATTCAGGGTCTTCTCCTCCGGAGATTCCGGACCACACAGTAACAGCAGCAGCGAAGCGGGCATTTCAGAAGTTTCTCCAGATGTTCCTCCGTACTCTTACAAACTTCTATAACCTGTCCTGTCTCATTCCATAATAGCAGATCAAGTATCATACATTCTCTCGTTGAGACTTCTATGTGACTTCTACTGATTAAGGCAACTTTCCTAAACACATTTGACATACCATATCCTATCTAGTCCTTTTACAGTATGGGAGTCCAGGTCAATATGTGGAAAGTTAAAATAACCTATTATAACAACTTTGTTTCTAGCAGCAGTCTGCAATCTCTCTACAGATTTGGTCCTCTAAATCCCTTAGACTGTTGGGTGGCCTATAATATAGCCCTGTCTCATTAATATGATCATACTTTACTTATTCCTCCGTTCCTTCCATAAAGCATCACTAGATGAGTTCACCAATCTGTCCTGACTGAGCTCTGCCGTCACAGTTTCCCTGACTAGTAATGCCACCTTTCCCCCTTCTATCCCTCCCACCTTGTTCACTCTCCTTACAAATGCCATTGGTGCCTATATGGACCACAACTTCTGGCTGTTCACCCTCCCACTTAAGAATACTGAGGATTCGGTCCAAGATGAGCTGGGCCCTGGCACTTGGGAGGCAACATACTATCCGGGAATATTGTTCTCATCCACAGAACCTCCTTTCTGTTCCCCGAACTAACAAATCCTCTAACACACAGCTTGACTCTTCTCCCCACTTCACTTCTGAGTCACAGAGACCTAACCACTCTGACTTTCCTCTGCTAGATCATCCTCCCAACGGTATCCAAAGTGGTATATCTGTTGCTGAGGGAGATGGCCAAGGGGTAGTATGCACTGGCTGCTTAATTCCATTCCCCTTTCTGATTGTCACCCGGTCTCCTGCACCCTGTACCTTGGATGTTACTACGTCTCTATATGTCCTGTCTATTATTCCCCTCAAACTCCCGAATGATCCGGTGTTCATCCAGTTCCAGCTCTAACTCCTTAACTTGGATTGTTAGAAACTGCAGCTGGATGCACTTCCCATAGTTGTAGTCATCAGGGACACTGGAGGTCTCCCTGCCTTCCCACATCCTGCAAGAGGAGCATTCAACTATCCTGCCTAGCAACTCTACTGTTCTGACTGTGCAAATATAAAGAAGAAAAACAATAAGTAAACTGGGGAAGAAAAACTTCCTACAGATTTTGCACCTTTGTTGACTGAAGGCTCTTTCGCGTTGAAGACTCGAAGTGCTAAAGCCTCAAAATCCCCATTTAACACTGTCCACTCAGCAATGGCTGCTCCAACTACAGCCTCTCCACTTGCCCCTACCTTACTTTAATTTGTTCTTGCCAAACAATCCCAATTGCTGAATGGCTGTTGGTTAAAACACTAAATGCTGCAAACCAATGCCTTCTGTACTCAACCGACAAACCTGAGTGAGCTACGTCTCGATCACAGCTCAAAACTCCTAACTGCCGCAAATTGGTGCCTTATGTACTCTGTCTCCTGCTTTCTTCCCGTAACTCTTCACGCTCTGACTAATCAAGAATCTATCAACCTCTGCCTTAAATATACCCAATGACTTGGCCTCCGCTAATTCCACTAATTCACCGCTATATGGCTAAAGAAATTCCTCCTCATCTCCATTCTAAATGGACATTCCTCTATTTTGAGGCTGTGCCCTCTGGTCCTAGACTCCCCTACCAAAGGAAACATCCTCTCCATATCTGTCCTAACAAGATCTGTCAACATTCAATAAGTTTCAATAAGATCACCCCTCATTCTCCTGAATTCCATTCTGTACAGGCCTAGAGCCATCAATCAGTCCTCGTATGGCAACCCTTTCATTCCTGGAATCATTCTCTTGAACCTCCTCTGAACCCTCTCCAATGTCAGCACATCCTTTCTTAGACAAGGGGCCCAAAACTGCTCTCAATACTCCAAGTGAGGGCTCACCAGTGCTTATAAAGCCTCAACATTATATCCTTGTCCTTGTTTCTATATTCTTGTCTTCTTGAATTGAATGCTAACATTGCACTTGCCTTCTTCACAACAGACTCAACCTACAAATTAACCAGATAAGGCTCCCTTTATTCCCACTCTTTGCCTCCTGCCAATCAGCCACTGCTTTATCCATGCTAGAATCTTTCCTGTACTACCATGGGCTCATAGCTTGTTAAGCAACCTCATGTGCAGCAACTTGTCAAAGCCCTTCTGAAAATCCAGATAAAATACATCTACCAATTCTCCTTGCCTATCTTGCCTGTTATTTCCTCAAAGTATTCCAACAGATTTGTTAGGCAAGACTTTCCTTTTAGGAAACCATGCTCTCATCAGCCTATTTTATCACATGTCTCAAGTACCCCAAGACAACATCCTTAACAATCAACTCCAACATCCTCCCAGCCACTGAGTTTGCACTAACTGGCCTATAAATTGTTTTCTTCTACCTCTCCCTTTCTTGAAGACCGGAGTGACATTTGCAATTTTCCAATCCTGCAGAACCATGCCAGAATCAATTAATTCATGAAAGATCATTACTAATGCCTCCACAATCTCCTCAGCCACCTCTTTCAGAACCCTGGAGTGTGGACCATTTGGTCTATATGTACGGAGATATTGTGAAAAGCTTTTGTTTTGTAAACTAAAAGTACTGATCGTGCCACATATAATGATATATATAAAAAGATTGTAAAAATAAAGCAGAATGCAGAAGATAGTGTTGCAGTTATTAGTAAGGTGCAGTGCAATTATACACATAAAGTGCAAAGGCGTCAACAAAGTAGATTGAGAGATCAAGAGTTCATCTTTTAGTGCATGGAAAGTCCACTTAAGAGGCTGATAACAGAGATCAGCAATAAAAAGGCCCTTTGGCTGATAGACAAGTATTACACAACACGAGCAAATTTCTACAGATAAGACCATAAGGCCATAAGACGTAGGAGCAGAAACTGACAACTTGACCCATCGAGTCTGCTCTACCAATAAATCATGGCTGATTTATTATCCCTCTCAACCCCATTCTCTTGCCTTCTCCCTGTAACCTTTGACACCCTGACTAATCAAGAATGTATCTGCCTCTGCCTTGAATCTACCCACGGATTTGGCCCGCACAGCTGCATGTGGCAATGAATTTCACAGATACACCACTCTCTGGCTGAAGCAATTTTTCCTCATTTCTGTTCTAAACAAATTCTGAGGCTGTGTCCTGTGGTCCTAGACTCGCCCATAATAGGAAACATCCTCTCCTCTCTAGGCCTTGTGATATTGAATAGGTTTCAATGAGATTCCCCCTTCATTCTTCAAAACTCCAGTGAGTATAGACCCAGTACCATCAAACGCTCCTCAAATGTTAACCCTTACATTCTTGCAAACATCCTCTGGACCCTCTCTAATGCCAGCAGATCTTTTCCTAGATAAGGGTTCCAAAACTGCTCACATTACTCCAAGTGTGATCTGACCAATGCCTTATAGAGTTTCAGCATTCTATCCTTGGCTTTGTATTCTTGTCATGGTCCCTTCTAGCAATCCCCCACCTTGCTATTTACCTCAGGAATTGGGCCGCAATCCCCTTGTTTAATTTCCAATCACTCCCAGGTTCCACTAACTACACATACCTGCTTTCCATCAGAAAATGCAGGATAAAGACCCTGTGATCACAACAAGGAGCTGCCAGTTTGTTGACTGACTCTGGTGTGAGTAACCTTGTTTCATGGTTCTTAGGACTGTCAGTTCTAAGTCTAGCATTGCTCCTGGATTTTCTCCAAACCCAAGACTTAGCGTAAAGACTCTCCTGGAAACCGATTCCATGCTCGCTACGGCAATAATGCCTCCTAACTCTGCTCCCGTGCCTGTGTTCTGCACTTGGGTTTGTCCACCGCCACACTTATGTAACAATTCTAGTCCTTTCAAAATGAATGCTAACATTGCACTTTCCTTCCTTACCACTGACGCAACCTGCAAGTTAACCTTTATGGATTCCCAAGAACCTTTGCTCCTCTGATTTTGAATTTTCTGCCCATTTAGAAAATAGTCAATCCTTTAATCCTTCTACCAAAGTGCATTATTATACACTTCCCTATAATATACTCCATCTACCACTTCTTTGTCCATTCTCCCAATTTATCTGTCCTTCTGCAGACACTATGCTTCCTCAACACTACCTACCCCTCCTCCTATCTTTCTATCATCCACAAACTTGACCACAAAGTATTCCAATAGGTTTGTCAGGCAAGACTTTCCTTTTCGGAAACAATGCTAACATCAACCTATTTTATCGAGTGCAGACAAGATGGTACCAGCATACCCTGGTGACTCTCTGTGGGCTGCAGAAAGTTGTACCAGCTTTCCTCTTAAATAGTGTTCTTTTGAATGAGTGGTCACTGGAAAATCAGATTGACAATATCAGAGCAAGGCTGCTGTATCAGAGGCAGATGAGGCAGACCTCAATTGTTTGTTGTATTTAAACATAGTTAACAGCGAATACTCCAGACGGAGTCATCCGACCAGAAGGTTTTACGATTTTCAAAATGGATCGAACCTCAAGCTCCAGTAAGGAAAAAAGTGGCGACATGTGCTTTATAGTTAATTCTCATTGATGTACGGTAAGACCATAAGACATAGAGCAGAATTAGGCCATTCAGTCCATCTGATCTGCTCTGCCATTCCATCACGGCTGATCCTGTACACCTGCCCTCTCGCCATATCCTTTGATGCCCTGACCAATCAAGAAGCTATCAACTTCCGCCTTAAATATACCCATGGACTTGATCTCCACCGCAGTCTGTGGAAGAGCTGTCTAGCTAAAAAATTCCTCCTTACCTCCGTTCTAAAAGGTCACCCCTCAATTTTGAGGTTGTGCCCTCTCATTCTAGATACCCCCTCCATACAAGACATTCTCTCCACATCCTATTTAGTCCTTTCAACATTCGGTAGGTTTCACTGCGATCCCTGCATTCTTTTAAATTCTGATGAGTACAGGTCCAAAGCTGCCAAATGCCCCTCATATGTTAACCCTTTCATTCCTGAAATTATCCTCGTGAACCTCCTCTTGACTCTCTCCAATGACAACATATCTTTTCTGAGATATGGGGCCCAACACTGTTGACAATACTCCAAGTGTGGCCTGACTAATGTCTTGTAAAGCCTCAGCATTATCTCCTTGCTTTTATATTCTACTCCCCTTGAAATAAATGCCAACATTGCATTTGTCTTCTTCACCACAGACTCAACCTGTAAATTAACCTTCTGGGAGTCTTGCATGAGGACTCCTAAGTCCCTCTGAACTTCTAATGTTTGAACCTTTTCCTCATTTAGATAATAGTCCGCACTATTGTTCCTTTTACCAAAATACATTATTGTACATTTCCCAACACTGTATTCCATCAACCACTTTTTTGTCTATTCTTTCAATCTGTCTAAATTAGAGTTATGTCAACCTCATGGTCCCATGACTTAGAACAACTGATGATTTGTCAACTAAATATAGTTTACCAAAAACCCATTTTTTCGATACTTACAAATTAGAGATTTTCTGCGATCTCAATTATATACATTTCCTAATAGTCCTGATAAGAACGTATTAGATGAAATTCTTAATATGAAATCATTTTATAATGGTTCAATATCCAATATTTATGATATGTTGTTGGGAATGAGAAATGATTCAATCAAAAATCTTTGGGAACAGGATTTACAGACTTCAATTTCTGAAGAAACTTGGAATGAAATTTTTAAAATGGTAATACTTCATATGTGCTCATCATTCCCTCCTACAATTTAAAGTGGTTCTCTCCCTACTGTGATAGGTGTAATAATGGAGAAGCTTTATTTATTCATACGTTTTGGACATGCCCAAGTCTTGGAAAATATTGGAAGGAAGTATTCCAAACTTTTTCCTGTACTCTTTAAAGAAAATTTTAAGCCTAATCCTCTGACTCCCCTGTTTGGTATTGTTGGAAGGAAAGATATCATCTTGAAGATATCTGATTTGCACATTCTGCCTTTTATCACTCTTATGGCCAGAAGGGCGCTCTTGTTTAAATGGAAGGATGCTGTTCCGCCTAATCATGCTCAGTGGTTACAGGATGTTATGGCATGCCTAAATTTAGAAAAGATTCGTCGTTCAATTTCTGAATCTAACCAAGATTTTCAAAATTTGTGGGGGCTGTTTTTAAATTAATTTCATAATCTTTGACGTTAAAGTACAGAAGTTGGTTAATAGCATATTTTATTATCCGATAAGGTTTTTTTCTTTTTTTTTCCCAAGGAGATTTGACTTTGGTAGTGGGTATAGATCTTTTTTATATAAAATTGTTTATATTCTAATATACAAATTAATCTAATCTATATGAATATAGAGTAAGGAGTTTGTTAATGTGATTCAATATACTGTATCTGGTATTATTATATTTTTTCAGTTTTATAATGTATATTCTCTTGGATTCTGTATTCTTCTATAAAAATATTGAAAAAGAAAATAGAACAACTGATGATTAAATGTAGAACATTCTATTTGCCTTGGGAGTTCTCATCTGTGATCCTGATGGCAGCTTATATACCACCAGCAGCTGATTATAAGCAAGCACTCGAGACATTGCACGATGTCATCTGCAGACAAGAAACAGCCTGTCCCAATGCATTTCAAATTATGGTCAGAGACTTTAACCAGGCGTGCTTGAAGAAAACCCTGCCCAATTATCAGCAGCACAGAAGCTGTTGCACCAGAGGTCCCAACACACTAGACCACTGCTGGACTACGATAAGGAATACCTATTGTTCCTTCCCGAGACTGTATTTTAGCAATTCAGATCATTTGACTGTGCTCCTGCTACCTGCATACAGACAGAGCTGTAAGGGCAAGGCTCCAGAGAGCAAGACAACTAAGAAGTGGTCATGGGAGGCAGAGGAATGGTTACTGGATTGCCTTGAGTCAGTGTTTAAGAACTCATCTGAAGACCTGAGTGACTACACCAGGGTTGTTACAGACTTGTTGGAACAGATGGGGATGATTGTGTCCACTCAAAATCGTTCAGCACTTCTCCCCAATCAGAAGCCCTGGATAAACAATGAAATCTAGAACCTGCTGAGAGCCAGATCAAAGGCATTCAAGTCAGGGGTTCAAGAATGCTATGAGAGGTGCAGGTATGATCTCCGAAAAGCCATCTCATGGGCAAAGTGGTGATTCCAGACTAGACTGAAATCATCGAGGAAGGCTTGACAGCTGTGGCAGGGTTTGAATGAGATAACCTCCTGCAAAGTTAAAACTTGTGACATATGGAACAGCAGAGTTTTGCTTCCAGGTGAGCTCAATGCCTTCTATGCTCACGTTGTCCACCAGAAGAGGGAGGAACCATTGCACAGCCCATGTCTCCTGCTGATCCTTCAGCCTCAGTACCTGAAGACGATGTTGGGACTGCCTTCAAGAGAGTGAATCCAAGGAAAGCATCTGGTCCAGATGGGGAACCTGGCCGAGTACTGAAAACCTGTGCTAACCAATGGGCTGGTGTGTTCAGAGATATCTTCAATCTCTCTGCAGTAGTGTGTGTGGTACCCACCTGCTTCAAGCAGGCTTCAATCACATCATTGTGTGGTGATCTACCTCAATGACCATCACCCAGTGGCACTTACATCCACAGTGATGAAGTGTTTTGAGAAGCTGGTGTGAAGCATATCAGCTCCTGTGTGAGTGGTGACCTCGATCCACTCCAATTTGCCTACCTAATCAACAGGTCTACAGCAGATGCCATCTCATTGGCTCTTCACATAACCCTGGTATATCTGGACAGCAAAGATGCATACATCAGGATGCTCTTTATCGATTACAGCTCAGCATTTAACACCATCATCCCCACAAAACAAACCAGTAAACTCCAAGACTTGGGCCTCAATGCCCCCTTGTGTAATTGGATCCTGGAATTCCTCACTTACAAACCCCAGTCAGTCAGATTGGCAACAACATCTCCTCCACAATCTCCATGAGCACAGGAGCACCACGGTGATGTGTACTTGGACTCCTGCTCTGCTTGCTTTACACCTATGACTGTGTGGATAAGTACAGCTCCAACATCATATACAAGTTTGTTGATGACACCACTGTTGTGGGCTGTATCAAAGGTGGTGAGGAATCAGCATACAGGAGGGAGATTGAAAACTTGACTGAGTGGTGTAATAACAACAACCTCTCACTAAATGTCAATAAGACTAAGGAACTGATTGTACACTTCAGGAGAGGGAAATCAGAGGCCCACGAGCCAGTAATCATTGAAGAATCAGAGGTGGAGAGGTCAGTAAATTTAAATTCCTGGCTGTCACCATCTCAGAGGACCTGTCCTGGACCCATCAGATAAATATAATTGCAAAGAAAGCATAACTGCGCCTCTACTTCCTCAGGAGTCTGTGGAGGTTCAGCAGGTCATCAAAAATTTTGTTAAAGTTCTATAGATGTGTAGTAGAAAGTGTGCTGAGTGTCTGCACTATGGCCTGGTATGGGAATACCAATGCCCTTGTGTGGAGAGTCCCACAAAAGGTAGTGGATTCAGCCCAGTATATCATGGGAAAAGCCCTCCCAACCATTGAGCACATCCACGTGAAATGCTGCCGTAGAAAAGTAGCATCCATCATCAAGGATCCTCCCCACCCAGGCCATGCTTTTTTCTTGCTGCTGCCATCAGGTAGAAGGTACAGGAGCCTCAGGGCTCACACCAACAGTTCAAGGACAGTTTCTATTCTTCAACCATCAGGCTTTTGAACAAAAGGGGATCGCAACACTCATTCTATTTCTGATGTTCCCACAAGTGATGGCCTCACTTTAAGGACTCTTTATCTTGTTATTTCATGCCTTTTTATTTCATGTTATCTTATACTTATTATTTATAGCTACTTATTTATATTTTCATTTGCACAGTTTGTTGTCTATTGATCCTATATACAGTTAATATTCTACAGATTTGCTAAGTATGTCTGCAGGAAAAAGAATCTCAGGGTTGTATATGGTGACATGTATGTACTCTGATAATAAATTTTACTTTGAACTTTGAATTTTTGATCAATTCCTTCATACTTTTTGTATACTCTTGATATTATTGGCTAATGTACTTTCATATTTCATCTTTTCTATATTTATTGCTTTATTAGTTGCCTTCTGTTAGTTTTTAGCTTCCCAGTCCTCTTACTTCCACTAATTTTTGCTATATTGTATGCCCCCTCTCTTGCTTTTATGCTGTCTTTGACTTCTCTTGTCAGCCACGATTGCTTCATCCTACCTTTAGAAGAATTCATCTTTGGGATGTATCTTTCCTGTGCCCTCTGAATTGTCCCCAGAAGCTCCAGTCTTTGCTTTCTGCTGTGATCCCTTCTACTGGCCCCTTCCAATAACTTTGGCCGGCTGCTCTATCATGCCTCTGCAATTCCCTTTACTCCACTGTAATACTGATACATCTGATTTTAGCTTCTCCCACTCAAACTGCAGGGTGAATTCTCTCATATTACCTTAAACTTAAGCTCTCTAATCCTTTACCTTAAGTTCCCTAATCAAATTTTTGCTCTTCTCCTAGTGGGCTCAACCACAAGCTGCTCTAAGAAGCCATCTTGTATGCATTCTACAAGTTCCCTCTTTTGGGATTAGCACCAACCTGCTTTTCCCAAACTTCCTGCATATTGAAATCCCCCATGACTATTGCAATATTGTACTTCTACATGCCTTTTCTATCTTCTGTTGTAATTTATATCCCACATCACGTCTACTTTTTGGTGGCCTGTATATAACTCCCATCAGGGTCTTTTTACCCTTGCAGTTTTCTTAACTCTACCCTTAAGGATTCTACATCTTCTAATTGTATGACACCTCTTTCTAAGGATTTAATTTCATTTTGTACCAACAGAGCCATTCCACCCCCTCTGCCTATCTGCCTGTCCTTTTGATACAATGTGTATCCTTGGATATTAATCTCCCAGCTATGATCTCCTTTTAGCCACAACTCAGAGATGCCCACAATATCACACCTGGCAATCTCTAACTGTGCTGCAAGATTATCTACCTTATCTCATATCCTGTGTGCATTCAAATATAACACCTTCAGTCCTGCATTCATCACCCTTTTTGATTTTGGACCCTCATCCCGCTGACTGCAATTTTGACCTATCATCTGCCTGTCCTTCCTCACAATCACACTACACACTGCATCTACTTGTATACCAATGGCCCCAACCTCAGCCCTATTACTCCGTTTCCCATCCCTCTGCCAAATTAGTTTAAACCCTTCCCAATAGCTCTAGCAAACCTACATGCAAGGATATTGGTCCCCCTCAGGTTCAGGTGTAACTGTACAGGTCCCGCCTTCCCCAGGTGTACCATGGAGAGGCTGTTAAGTGGTTGCATTACCGCCTGGTACGGAGGGGCCACGGCACAGGGTCAGAAAAAGCTGCAGAAAGTTGTAAACTCAGCCAGCTCCTTGATAGGCACTAACCTCCCCGGCATCCAGGACCTCTTCAAAAGGCGATGAGTCAAAAAGGTGGCACCCATTGTTATGTTAACACCCCAACAACAAAGGCACCTTTTACTTTTGTTTAAACAAATTTACTTTCAACATCTCAGTTCAATACATGAAGGCTGCCACCTTTTCATCCCACAATTCCCCTTTTACCTCCAGTGTGTACACGCGTAACAGGAAACGTGTCCGTGTCTACTATGTACTTACAAAGTCCAAATACTTTATACTTTATAGTCCAAATAAACAGAACTCAACAATCTCCCATCCTTGTTTAAGTATATATTATAAATAAATAAATAAAATTAAAGACAATTCAAATGTCCATTAGGATATAAGAATTATTTCTAGCTCTTGATTTTAATACAATTCTTAAGGAACCAAATGCCTTCACTAAGTGCCTTGAACAGTACAAGAGCTGGTGCTCCCTTCTTTATCAGTTGGTCAGATAGTTGTTCCTTTGTAGTTGACCATGGGACATGATGAATTTTCCATGCCTGGATAAGTTCTTTGATGCTGTTTATCTCCAGATGAAGCCTTTTCTTTGTAATTGACTTGGTGGATTTGATGGCACCAGCCAAGGAATAGTTGTCTGTGATACAAGTTATTTGTAGACTGTTCTTCTTTGGGTCACCATGGAAAAGCTCAGAATAGAGTGTGGCCAGATAAACAGCATCGTCAATACCTTCAGACATTGCGAGGGTTTCTCCTGACGGTGTATGGATCCTTTTTGATTGCCACTAGAGAGGTGAAGATCTTCCCTCTTCTCCCATCGGTACAGCTATTGAAACTTCAAGCCTACTTTTTCAGACTGCATTCTGCGCACTGTCTTGTTGGCCTCGTGTAAAGTTTGTACTGCGGCATTTTCTGTGCTGGATGCCAAGTTTCAGGCATCACACATGTCAGGTCTGCTCTGCCTTGCCACCCATAGAATCTGACCTATCTTTGATATAACGTGCTGAGCCTCAGCTTTACTGAGAGGTGCATCCCGTTGTGTGGCACATGAGGACTCCATGCAGATTGTCTGAAGATCCCTGATGTAGCTTTCTTGGTGCAGTTGTACTGTTCTGTCAACAGCAAGGATGTCCATCCCTACATAGCAGAATCTGTCACGTTCCTCGCACCCAGCCTGTTCAGCTGACTTTAGCTGAGGGATAACTGTTGTGGCAAAGTTTTGTGAGCCTCCCCATAGGAAGTCATCTACATGACAGGCAAGTACTCCAATCACATGATATCCTGAGTCTTGCCAGTAAGAAACAACTTGATCCACTTGTGACATCTTTCCAGCTATTTTCAACATTATTTCCTTGACCTCTTTATACCAGTAGATGATGCATCTGCTGGACCATACACACATTTTTGAGTTTCCATAGTGTCTCTTCGCTTCTGGCTTCAGGTGGGGGTTTAATGTAAATGTCACGTGACAGCTCGATTCCCTGTAAGAATGCAGATTTTATGTCCATGCATTGGGGTTGCCAATGCTTTTGACATATCTCTGAGAGAAGTAGTCAGAGAGACTCTGATGCACATGTTGTTGAGTCTCCTTAGAGCTCTTTTCTGTTCAGTTCCTCTAAACTTCTAACCACCAGGCATGCTTTTGGTATAATTCCTGTCTGGGTTTCTTTCAGGGTGCACACCCATCTTGTAGACACTGTCTTTTGGCCAATCTCTCTAGCTTCCTCAACACTCCATTATTTCACCATCTTCTGATTTCATCCTGTTTTGCAGATTCAAACATCACCTCTTTAGTTACTAGGATATCTTCATCTTAATATTTCTCAGATGGTCCAGCCTGCTCTATATTTGATTCAATATGAAGTCTGTCTACTCATGACATATCGACTGACCCTGCAGTGTCAGTGACCGTGACTGGTCTAGGTAATTCAAGTTGTATCAGATTTTGTTTCTCCCAGTGGCTTCGCCTGTCCATCCTAAGACTTCAGCTTTGTATGACATACAAACTTCACAGTGTGTCCTGTTTTAAGGCTGAAACTTCCATGTTGTCTTTACACTTGTGATAATTTCTGTGCAGGCAAGTCTGTTGACTTCCCAACTGCACTTTCTTCTGCACTGTCTGTGGCAGCGTTGAGCAACTCTGTTGGGTCCTTAGCTGCACTCTCCACAACCCTGTCTATGCTATGTGACAGTGTACCAGGTGAGTGCTTTTCATTTTTTGTGTCGTTCTCCATGGAGTTCTGATGTTCTTCAGTTTGTGCTTTATGTAGTCTGGAATGAAGCACTCTCACATATCTGCCTCCATGTCTTATGAATACCACAACTCCGTCCTGACCAACTTTCCTCGGGGTCTTTTTGTATTTATAATACTACCAGCACTGAAACGTGTGAACTCATCAATGATGTGGAGATGCCATACTCCTTTCTACAGTTCATGTAGGCCTACGGTTACTGTTTCATTGTATTCAGATGCTAGTGGCAGACCAACCACAGGCTTTTCCAAACTTTTGACATGTCTGACAGCTTTCAATTATCTCCTTTAGAATGGGAAAAAAATCTGCATCTTTGCTTGCTGAACTCTTGAGCAGTTTCTGAAATGTATCAATTGAAGCATGTCCAAACTGCTTGTGAAGTTTGAGCAACACCTTGCATTTCCCTCCTATGGTCATGGTTTGTGTGACAGTTAGTACTTTATTTTCACACTTATTCATGGTAATGTCTTTATCTAGAATATTCACACAATAATGTCCAGAGCTGGTGAGCTTAAAAGACACTGGCTGTTAAACATAGTTTCTTAGTCATTCTCCAGATCCAGTATTGCTCCTGCTTTCTTTCGTGAAGTTTTACTCAAGTGCAATGGAATGTTCACTGGTACCATCTTCATTTCAATGTAACAATTTGTCTGCCCTATTTTTGCAGGAATTTTCACTCTTTTAGTGGAATGTACAATCTTTCCATCTGTAAATTTGAATGCTTTGTTACTAGGTATCTGTGTTCACCAGTCTCTGCCTTTCATTCTAGTTTAGTTCAATTACATAACTTTCAAGCTAATTTTCTCCACAAACTGTGTGTGTACGTTCTCTATCAATAACAGCAGATCCTGGAGATTCCACGATCAAAATCTCTGCCTCAGATGTCTCTGTGTTAAGTGATTCCTTCGCAAACAATGTGATACGGCACTCTCCTACATCTTCAGATTTGTTATTTTCTTTAGTTAGCCTAACTTGTTCAGTTCTGTAAGGACAGTTTCTTGCCCAGTGGTAAATACTTTGACATACCACACATTTCGATCTCCTACTGTTCTTGTTTATTGGACTTGTGCCAGGTAATGCTACCATTGTCTGGTCACTGTGTTATCTATGCTTGCTATACTCTTGTTTCTGCTCAGTTAAGTATGCTGCTTCCTGACTCAAACTAATTCCGACTCTTGTCTTATTTTCTCCAAAAATCTTCTTCAGTGCTGATTTCATAGATGCAAATATAAGTTCTGTACATGCAGTTAACACTAGCTGTCTGTCCTTTACATCTAGACATGCAGTACCCAAAAATTTAAAAGCTAATAGGAGTGTCAGGAAGTTCTATTTTGTATCTATGAATGCGACTGTACTTTTGTTCAAAATCAATAATCTAATCAGCCATATTTTTAGAATTCAGCCCAAGTCCAAAAGGAGTTCAATTTCTGTGTGTCACCAACAAGGAGGCACGACATGAGGCTTGCCGTCGGAAAGTCTAAGTACTGGGAGGGAGAGGCTGACATATTCAGCTCTCCTTTTTGCAAGACTGCTAGGCCCCGGTGGAAGCTGAAAGTGAGAATGACAGACATTATCCACTACACTACCATACTAGATGCATCACAACAACCATTTTGACTCCAGGCTGAACTACAGAGCACGGGAGGAGATCTGGCTCCTGCATATATATAGCACGCAGTCCCACTAGCATGTAGACATGCCCTGGTGCTTGTGAACCAGATCCCCAGCTATGGGTAAATAGCCCCACTGCTTTGTGGGCAGCCTCGGGAGAGACAAAGGCTACGGAAGTAAACCCAGACAGCAAATCCGGAGTGGAGCCCCTAAGTCGGCTAGATGTCATTGAACATCCTTCCAGCAGCTCCTGCAGGCAAGCTGGTGCCAAACGTATTGCTTCATAAGCTTTACTTTGGATTACACTGGTGAGGCCGAGAGGGGGATCGTGACGACTGGGTATCTCAGGATCTCCATACCTTCCACCCAGGCTTGTGATGATGATCGTCATCACCCATTGTCCATTGAGGCAGACGGATGCCAACCAACCATTTTTAGAATTGTCTCTGTAAATTTTGTCAAAATTTGAATATGCCTTATACATACAATCTTTTCCTCCCTTCAAAGAAACAGAGTCAAGTATATTTATTAGCGTATTCATACAGTCATCTTTGTTCAAGTCTTCCACTGAAAGTCTTTCACGGTCTCTCTCGCTGTTCCCGAAAGCAACAACACAACAGCCAAGGCCTGCCTTGTCTTCCCCGGTTCCGTAACAAAAGTCTATATTCCAATTTCATTTTTTCAGCTTTCATAAGGCTTGCTCTCGTCAAATGCTGACGGGATCCTATAATTGGAAACTATCCTCTGCTACCACTGTTAATGCCCAAACAACAAAGACACATTTTTCTTTTGTTTAAACAATTTTACTTTCAACAATTCCATTCAATAGACGAAGACCACCACCTTTTCATCCCACAATTTCCCGTTTTCCTCTGACGAGCATGCGCATAACAAGGAATATGTGCGCGTCTACTAAATACTTACATAGTCCAAATGAACAGAACTCAACAATTAAGGATCCTGTCACCCATGACTGGCCCTTTTCCCATTTATACCATCAAGGAGGAAGTACAGGAGCCTAAAAACACACACCCAAGATTGAGGAACTGATTTTTTTCCCCTCCAGCATTAGAGTACTGAAAGGGCAATTAACCCATGAACTCTAGCTCCATATTTTCCCTCTCCTTTTGTACTACCTACTTAATTTACTTTTTAAATATGTAATTACTGTAATTTATCATTTTTATTTTGGATTGCAACTAATACTGCTGCAATACAACAAATTTCACAACACTATAGAATGTGTCTGATTGTCACAGAGATTTATTCATTAGCTCCATTCCCTGAGATTTCTCTGTATCTTCTGATTAGATACCACATAATTCTGACCTCAGGAGCAACTTTTATAGATAATTTATCTTATTATGTGACAATACTTTCCTTTTCTGTCCTGCTGGTAGTTTTCCACACCGGTTTTGTCTATGTTTAGAGCTCTGCTTTAACCATAGAATTCAGTCAAGTCATCTGTGAAACCTGTAGACAGTTTTTATTGTGAACTTTCAGTGACATCACTCAATTAGGTTCAGACAAATTATAAGGTGAGGCCTGAAATTACAACCACTGGTTTAGAATGATTGACCTAATGAAATTCATGATCAAAAATAAACTTCTCTTCTAGAGTTTCAATGTGGAAGTATAGCTATCATTTTAGGGCACCTTCTGTTCCAGAATATAATTATTAATTTGGATTATAGTAAGTATTAAATAGCAGCTGACCTAAGGAGACTATTCAACACCATCGTGAATATCTAAGGTGTCATCTATTCTTTACCATGAGATCAATGATGTCTTGTTTGCTCTCCAATTCTGCTGTGTTCGGAGCCCATAGAAGACCAGCAGGCTTTGCTGTATGTGGGGCTGGAGATGGTTGATAGCTGATTTGCAAAGTGTTAATGGGTCAACTCTGAGAGACATTGACTATTTCAACAGAATGGTCATTTTAACAAAACTGACCATACAATTAGAATTGTAAATTTCTAGTTCACACTGTGTGTTTTCTAAAGACCATACTAAAGTGTATTGAGTATTAGAACTTCAACATATTGAAAGTCCAGAGGCAGGAGATCCATGGAAACTTGGCTGCACGGCTTCAGAATTAGCTAGCCCACAGAAGATGGAGTGATAGTTCATGGATTGTATTCTGCCTGGAGGTCAGTGACCAGTGTGTTCCATAGGAATCAGTTCTGGGTCCCCTGCTCTTTGTGATATTTATAAAGGTTTTGGATGAGGAAGTGGAGAGGTTAGTTTGTAAATTTGCAGATTGCATGAAAGTTGGTGGTATTGTTGATGGTGTGGAAGGTTGTTATAGGTTACAAATGGATGAGAGGAGAAGGGGCAGATGGTGTTCAATGCAGAAAAATGTGGAGATAGACTCTGAAAATCTGAATTTGAAGGGCTTTTCTCTTTGGTGTGACAGAGGATGATGTGCTTCTTGATTGAGGTGCATAAGATTATGAGGGGCACAGAAAGAGTGGATAGCCTGCAGCCTTTCCCCAGGGCAACAGTGGCCAATAACAGCAGATATTGTTTAAGGTGAGTGCAGGACAGTTTAGAGGAGATGTCAAAGGTAGGTTTTATATTCACTTATGGGGCATGGGAGTTGTTGGCAAGGATAGAAATTAGTTATCATGAATAAAGTTTATTTTGATTTAAAAAAATAAAAGTTATTGCCCATCCCTACTCTCCCAAGAGGGGGTGGCGGTGATCTGCTCCCCTGAATCAGGCCAGTCTTTCTGGTGAATAAATTCTTACTGTACTGTTGGGTTCTGATCTCCAGGATTTCGGATAGAAGGATCAGAAATACACTCCCGGGTTAGGAATGAGTGCACCCTGGGTAGAACGTTTCCATGCCTCTGTCCTTCTGGTGGTGGAAGCCACACATTTGGGAGATACTGTTGGAATGTCAAGTGTGATTAACCACAAAGCATTATGTAAATATTGCACATGTGGCTACAATGCACCAATGTGGTACACTCCTGATTCATGCCTTATACTTGATTGATACTTTGTGGTGTCAGGAATGTGTCACTCAGTAAGAATTCCCAACCTTTGACCTACAGAAGAAATAGAAAGAGGAGTAGGCCATTCAGTAAGATCACATCCAATAGTATATAGAACATTACAGGTTCAGAACAGGCCCTTCAATCCACACTGTTTTGCTTACAAAACTAAGCCAATGAAGAGCCATGAGATTACTACTCTTTTTGGAGGAAAATCTGCTCCAGAAAGAGCAGTAATCTTTTACTGTTAGCCTTTTGTATGCTGCTCATGTTGCCTTTAACCTCTTATTAACCATGGTTGAACCATATTTTCTTTTGGGATTTGAGCCTTAAAGTGGTTTTGATTTGTTGAAAATTGCATATGATTCTTTAAATGTTAACCGTTGTTCAGCTTCTACTGTAGCTCCCAATCTAGTTTGCCAATCTGCCACTGCCCACTCACACTATCATTTCTTCTGTTTAGGTCTGCTCTTATAACCACTCGATTTAGCTGCTTGGTCCAGTTCAGTTTTTAGACTTAGATTTTTTTAGATTATGAGAACACTCAGTCCTCGTTTATTGTCATTTAGAAATGCATGCATGCATTAAGAAATGATACAATGTTCCTCCAGAGTGACATCACAGAAAAACAGGACAAACCAAAGACTAACACTGACAGAACCACATAATTATAACATATAGTTACAGCAGTGCAAAGCAATACCATAATTTGATAAAGAACAGACCATGGGCATGGTAAAAAAAAGTCTCAAAGTCCCAAGTCGATCGACTCCCGAGTCCCCGATAGCAGGCGGCAAAGGGAGAAACTCCCTGCCATAAACCTCCAGGTGCCGACAACTGCCGATGCATTGGAAGCACCCGACAACAGCCGACACTGAGTCCGTCCGTCCGTCCGAAAACTTCGAGCCTCCGACCAGCCCCTCTGATACAGCCTCCCGAGCGCCATCCTCTGCCGAGCACCTTCGACCTTGCCCTGGCCGCCGAAACAAGCAAAGCCGAGAATTCGGGGCCTTCAGCTCTGGAGATTCCAGACCACACAGTAACAGCGGCAGCGAAGCGGGCATTTCAGAAGTTTTCCAGATGTTCCTCTGTACTCTCACATCTGTCTCCATCAAATCAGAATTGTGCACGGTCCCCTACTTGACAAATAACAGACATCACCACCGAAGTGGCCACGCGCGCTTCTCTGGTCCCAAGAACTTTGATGGTAAAGAAACTCAGTGACGCTGATCCCACTAAGTATCAATGAGTCAGAATCTGGTTTATTATCACTGGCATATGTTGTGAAGTACAATGTTTTGCATCAGCAGTACATTGCAGAAAGAGAACAAAGTTGAGAGCTAATATTCGTGGGTTCATGGACCATTCAGAAATCTGATGGCAGTAGGGAAGAAGTTGTTCCTGAAACACTGAGCGTGTGTCTTCAGGCTCCTGCACCTCCTGTCTGATAGAAGTAACAAGAAGAGGGCAAGTCCTGGATGCTGGGGTCCTTAATGATGATGTTGCCTTTCAGAGGCATCGCCTTTTGAAGATTTCCTCGATAGTGGGAGACTAGTGCCCATGATGGAGCTAGCTGAATTTACAACCCTCTGCAGATTTTTCCAAACCTGTCCATTGGCCCCTCCACATCAAATGACGATGCAATCAGTTAGAATGTTCTCCACGATACATCTGTTGAAATTTGATAGATTTATGGTGGAAGGTGAAGGGTAGATATTTATACCATCTCCTGTTGGATGTAACTATTCTCAGATACTTGTGAAACATGGTGTTACTTGCTCCTTATCGACATGACTGTGAGTTTTCCTTGCAAAACTTAAATGACCGGTGGCGTGTTTCCAAGGCTCTCTGGTGCCATACTTGGACAAACACAACACCTTCCTCAACTCTCCACATCTCACATTTATTGTCAGAGAAAACTCACCATACTCTTCACTTCCGAACTGGATGAACAGGGATGCAGATTGTCTTCCCTGCTACCTGGAATCTGTCCATCAGCCTAATAGAACAGCACAACTAAGAACTCCATTTAAACATTTACAGAAAGTAATTAACACCATAGCTGTCACAATGTAAGATAGGACAAGTACAAACAAATTATGTGACATGAGATTAGATGTTAAGAACTTGTACCAACAGTAATAAAATACAACACTCTGCTGTGGCCTTTATACTTTAATGATCTTTCAGAATTTAACTCGCAGCTTCCATATAATCACTGTTACTCAGTTCTAATAGTCCGTGAGCCAGGACCCCAAATTTGGGCCACCAGTACCATCTGGGGGGAATAATTCTTATAGTGATTTTTGGCAAGGTATCCACCCCTTGTGCTAGAAAATATGTGATAGCATTGCAGCGGTGGTACCTTCCTGTGTGTTGTGTTCGAAACTGAAAGATCTCTACGGGGGGAAGAGACTGGTCATGAGTTGCAAGGTATCACAGGCACACAGATGGTGAGTAATATTCACCACCAATCTGAAAACTTCTGGCTGATCCATGATTTCTTTAAGTTGGAAGTTATAATGCATGTGACAAGTGTCTGACACAAATCAAACCCTTTATGATTGTCCATTACATACCCAGAATTCATGGCCACACGCTTAAACCTATGCATCCCAGTATTATTTAACATGCACCTAAAAACATGGCATCACACTATTCATAACTGCACAGCTATCCCACGACATCCCAGCTTTCATAACCACACAGCTAAACTCATGGCTTCCCAGTATTCATGACCACACAGCTGAACTGATAACATCCCAGATTTCATGACCAGGCACTTAAACCCATAACATCCCAGTAATCATAGCTATGCACCAAAACTCATGAATCGCAGTATACATGGTTGCATACTTAAATCCGTGACATCCCAGTATTCATGACCACACACCTAAATCCATGGCATCCCAGCATGCATGACCAGACACCTAAACACTTCAAGGTTCCCTGCAAATCAGCAGGTAAACTTTGCCATTTCTTTAGCGTCACAGGGTCCAGATCTTGGAACCGGTGAATAGCATTGTAAAATCTACTCTTACAGGTGCTGCCAGGCTTCTTGGAAGCAGATCATCACCATCTTCTCACAGATGGGCCCAAATTGCCATCAATTATTCCAAGAAACAATAATTAAAGGACAGTGAATGGAGTTTTACTGTACACCCAAGCATGGCTTTCCACTTGTTACACAGCAAAATGAAATTCAAGCAACATTACTTTTCTGCTGATTATATGAACTTTTGTTTACATGGCATAATCACTGTTGATTGAATTTCTGCAAACAACAATCTCTCATTGTTTTACACTCTCTCTCTGTGTACTTTGCTTTATGCAGGGAGTTGCTACTATGTGTAAACTATTTTATATGACAGCTTGATTGCTTTTGTAATAAAGATGTATTAACAGCAAGAAAAATCAACACTGGCCGCTCAAACTTTGTTTCCCTGATTACCATAATATACAGCATATTATTTGCAAGGGTCCTACATAATGTGTCCACCATGAGGTGGTCAATGTGTTACACCTTGTAGACTGAAGATAAAGATTTGTGGTGTGGTTCAGATGGTAATGCACTCATCTTTGAGTCAGAAGATTGTAGATACAAATCTTGACCTGGAAATTTAACTGCAGAAATCTGGATTGATTATCTAGTCAGCATTGACTGAGTTTTGCAGAATAGTTGGATTATCCTGTAAAATATATCAAGAAGTTCTAATAAATCACAGAATACTATTTTTTAAAAAGAGTAAATGAATTGCCCCAAAGTCCTATCCATTACTTTTTCCTGAATTTACAGAAAACAGCGCACAGTCAGTATACCATGGTTGCTTATGGGACCTTGCTGTAGGCAAATTGTTTTCCTTCATTGCCTATGACTCCAGTTCAATAATAATTCATGAAGTGTAAAATGTGATCAGGTAGCATCAGGTCAGAAAACTTGTCTGATATTAAAGCTTGATTTTCTTTTGCAGATCATTTCCAATTGCCCCAATTCTTGGATAATGATTCACAAATTCCATAAGCTCTGGAAATCAATACAAAGAGTCACATTTACAAACAATTAATTTTTATTGCAATTCATTCTAAATCAGGGGTTCCCACCCTGCCATCCACAGACTCCTCGATTAATAGTAGGAATCCATGGCATAAAAAAGGCTAGGAACCCATGTTCTGCTCTAAAACTAAAACTGTTTTGCACTTACTGTATATAACAAATTTCTTACTCTTTTGACAATGCCTCAAACTTTTGAAATCTATACACTTCTGTTGGAAATATGACCACAACATGGTGAGGATAGGAATATCTGCTGTTTAATTATATGCCAAAGAAAAATTGGCAGCCTTTGTGATTAATGAATGAGCAATATTTGTAGTTTTCTATAAAGATGTATTTAATTCATAGAACTACTTTATTAATTATCTCTTTTTATTGCTACAAACAAATTTATCAAGCAGTATGAAACCCACACCCAATAACATATTTCAACTTCTGTGCAAATTAATTGAACAAGGGAATACTGGTGGAGGGCAAGAGTTCATGCCAGAAACGCAATTCTCTTCTCGGAATTCAGTCATTGACAATGGCAAGATAATTGGTGAAAAAATGAATGATAAAAAATTATGTTTAATAATATTTAGCATATTATGATTTAAATATTGTAAAAACAAGAGATTCCGCAAATTATGGCAATCCAGAGCAACACACAGAAAATGATGGAAGAATTCAGCAACAGGAGAAAATCTGCAGATGCTGGAAATCAAAGCAACACGCACAAAATGCTGGGGGATTTCAGCAGGTCAGACAGCACCTATGGAGGGGAGTAAAGAGTTGAGGTTTCAGGCCAACACCCTTCATCAGGACTAGACAGGAAGGGGAAAGAAGCCAGAGCCACTACAAATAGAGTAAATAAATATTGTAAGCAGTAAGCAAAAAAAAAGTCAAACCCATTGATAGGGCAGGTTATCAGTAATAGCACAAAGGATGTCAGCTTCTGGTATCTCTCCCCAGTCCCTCTGTTTCATGAGTGAGAAATCCAGGTTACTTACAGTGAACACAATGAGCTTGTCAATATGTAGAGCCCAATTGCTCCTTAACCTTCTAAATTGGCCTGTATTTATAAACTGCATTAGCTCACCATTACAGTCGCCCCTCAGGCTAATGGAATGTTTGACATTCAGTCTTATTATTCAAACCATTGCCAGGCCACATCTGGAGAACTGTGCAAAATTCTGAGCACCATGTCTCAGACAAATTGAAGGGCCTTGCTCAGAATGTCTCCAGGGAGTGAATGGTTAAATTATGTCACATAATCTCGGTTTATGTTTACCAGAATTTAGGGGATTTATGGATGGCTTCACCTTGGCAGGTGGTGGAACCTGAGACAAGGTGTGGAACTCTCACACAAGTCACAGGAGTGCTGGCTCAGTTAATCATTTTTGAACTGAGATTGATAAGTTTTTATTTTGTTGGCCAATGACGTGGCAATTAAAATCAATATTGCAATAAAAGACAGAACTGGAGGAGCACAAGAACATTAGAGGTGGGCTAGAGAAGGTTTCATACGATGTGAGGAGGATGGGAGGATGGGAGAAATAGAATTATTTGAAAGCAAAGTTGGGAATTTTAAAAGTAAGTTTGTTGTTGGTCTGGAAGTCATTGTGGATTGATCAACTTACACAAAATTCTCAGACAACATGATTATCTGACAAAGGAAAGCATTTTAATAGTGTTGTAAAGATATAAATGGATATTGTTATTCTTGTATTGACAACAAGGAGTTTAAGGCTTACCTTGTAAATTAACTTCGTGGGGTGGTATGTTGGAATTACAGTAAGCCAGATCTGCATAGTTTTGATCTTTGCTCGTGGACTTTGTTTTGTGTATGCAATAAATTCAACGGAAAGGTTACGGGTGCTCAAAGGCATTTTTTTCTTCTTTCTCACTTATAGCAGAAAAGTTAGGCTAGAGAACAGATCCCCAGATCAAACAACTCTCCTCCCAACAGTCTCCACCTCACATTTTAGGCTTCGTCATCTCTGTAACGTTCCCCACTGCTACAACCCATTGAAACACATAAAATGCTGCCTGACCTGCTGAGTTCCTCCAGCATTTTGAATGGGTTACTCTGGATTTCCAACATCTGCAGAATCGCTTGTGTTTATGACCCATTGAGATCTGGCAGCTGTTCATATTGTGGTGTCCCTTTAAACCAGGGGATCCCAACCCGGGTGTCCCCAGACCCTTTGGATAATGGTAAGGGTCCATGGCATAAAATAGGTTGGCAACCCGTGCTTTAAACCCTGAAACAGGGCAATATGCTGAGTAACAAGACAATCTACATTGCCTCTGTAACTGTGTCAAAGCTCCTCTGTCTGAGCTTATCAGTGTCTGAAAGCCTTATCTTTGCGCTGTTACCTCCAGACATGAATAACCTACCACTCCTCTGGGCATTCTCTCGGCTTTCACCAAGTATAAATTTAAAATCAGTTCAGCCCCATTTACCCATCTCTCTCTCTGTACTTTTCATCAAGGACATCTTCATTAAGTATTACTAATTACAAATTAAATAATGCAAAACAAAGGAATAATGATCATGGTCTGATGGAGGAGGAGAAGAAGCTGTTTCAGAATTGTTGAGTGTGGGTTTTTAGGCTTTTATACCTCCAACCATTGGTAGCAATGAGAAGAGGACCATCGCCAAGGACCAGCACTATCTGGGACAGGTCCTCTTCTCATTGCTACCAAGGGTTAGAGGTATAAAAGCCTAAAAACCCACACTCAGCAATTCTGACCACACACATCAAAGTTGCTGGTGGACGCAGCAGGCCAGGCAGCATCTGTAGGAAGAGGTAGAGTTGACATTTCGGTCCAAGACTCTTCGCCATGACAAAGGGTCTCGGCTCGAAATGTCGAATGTAATTCTTCCTAGAGATGCTGCCTGGCCTGCTGCGTCCACCTGCAACTTTGATGTGTGTGGCTTGAATTTCCAGCATCTGCAGAATTCCTCGTGTTTACTCAACAATTCTGAAACAGCTTCTCCCCTCCGCCATCAGACTTCTGAATGGTCCATTAACCCATGATCATTATTCCTTTGTTTTGCATTATTTAATTTGTAATTAATAATTATAAACTAAATAATTAATAATTACAACCTTTGTTCCTTAAGGTTGTTATAGCTGGGAGTGGCAATGGGAACATTACTCTGAGTGAAGAAGTTCTCACTTATGTTCCCTTTAAACATTTCACTTTTTACCTTTAACCCATGACTTCTAGTTCGTTTCTTACCCAACCTTATTGGAAAAAGCCTGCTTGCATTTACCCTAGCTATACGCCTCATAATTTTGTATACCTTTATCAAATGTCCTCTCAATCTTCCGTGCTCTAAGGAATAAAGTTCTAACGTATTCAACCTTTTCCTAAAACTCAGGTCCTCATCTCCTGGCAACATCCTTGTAAATTTTCTCTACATTCTTTTGGTCTTATTGACATGGTTCCTGTAGGTAGGTGACTAGAACTGCACACAGTATTCCAGGTTCTGCCTCACCAATGTCCGAGACAATTTTAACATGACAGGAGTTAGTGCGTCCTTAAAAGTGAATCTGCATGGGTCTAGAGTGGAATTCCATTCTTATTGAAGCAAGACAGACTACATAAAACATTTCTGAGTAAGACAGCACAACAGTGACACCTAATGTTTCATTCACTGATTTAATTATATTTGCGATCAATAAAAATTCTATAGCGATTTCCCTTGCCTTATGGTATAACTTGGATTTGTTATCATTGTCACATGTATTCAGGTACAGTGAAAAACATATCTTGTATACCAATTATACAGATCAATTCTTTACCATAGTGCATTAAGGTGGCGCAATATGGAACAAGAACAGAATGCACAAGAAGATACTACAGTCACTGAGAAAATGTAGTGCAGGTACACAACAAGTTAGGTTGCAAAGTCACATTGATGTTGATTATTCTATCATAGCAAGTGTTGTGTATTTAATATTTCATTAACATTTGCTTAAAGCTGTAAATATATTGTTTGATTAAGCATTTAAATAATTCATTATAGATTATACTGTATGTGACTGGCACACAGCATCATGCCACCATGTCATACATGGGCGCCTCACTTAAAGTAAAAACAAAACTACTTACTTGCACCTCCTGGCTCCCTTGTTTTCCTTTCAACTTGTTTTTATGTTTTGGAATAATAAAACATACAGTAACTGAGGCGTTGAGGATGAGATTGGAAAGCTCAAACCTAACAAGGGTAAGATAGTGATAAATGAAGATGCCACACCCAAGTTTTGCAAAGCCTATCTGGTTTATTATACCATTCATGATAAAGTAGCTGGGTCTTAAACCTACAATCTTCCTACTCAAAGGAAAGAATGTCATCTGCTGAGCTGTTGCTGCAGAAGTGGTATGACTGATTGCTTTTAACAATTATTTTGATGAACAATAAGCTTTTATTTTGACCACACCTAGGTGTAAATAAGATTGAAAGAATGCTGAGAAGACTTACAAGGATGTTGCCGGGACTTGAGGACCTGAGTTATAGGGAAAGGTTGCGTAGGTTAGGATATTATTCCCGAGAATGGAGAAGATTGAGAGGAGATTTGATAGAGGTATATAAAATTATGTTGGGTATAGAGAGGGTAAATGCTAGCAAGCTTTTTCCACTGAGATTGGGTGAGACTAGGACTAGAGATCATGGGTTAAGGGTGAAGTGTAAAATGTTAAAGGAAAACATGAGGGGACTTTCTTCACACAGGGTGATGAGAGTGTGGAATGAGCTGCCAGTGCAAGTGGTGGATCTGGGGTCAACATCAACTTCTAAGAGAAATTTGGATAGGTACATGGATGGGATGGGTATGGAAGACTATGGTCCAGGTGCAGCTCAACGAGACTAAGCAGATTACAGGTTCGGTATGAACTAGATGGGCTGAAGGGCCTGTTTCTCTGCTGTAGTGCTCTATGATTCTATGATCCTGAATTGCATTTGCCTTCCTCACTATCAGCTCAATTTGCAAGTTAACCTTTACAGAATCCAGCACAAGGACTCCAAAGTCCCTTTGCACTACCAGTCTCTGAATTCACTCCCCTTATAGAAAATAATATTTGACTTTATTCCATCTATATGGCCAGACTGTAATTGTTTTCTTAGGACCATAGAAATATGGACCGCTACAGCACAGAAATAAACCCTTCAGCCCATCTATTTTGTGCCTGCTAGGTCTTCTGCGTAATCTTATCTACCTGGGCCAGGAGCTTAGCACTTCATACTGCTGTCATTCATGTACATATCCAAGCTTCTCTTAAATATTACATTTGAACTCACATCTCCAACTTCTGCCGGCAACTTGTTCCACACTTGCACCACTTCTAAGTTCCCCCTTCGGTTCCTATTAAATATTTCATATTTCATCCTACACCTACAGTATGATCCCTTATTCTAGTCTCACCCAAAAACATTTACCCTGTCTACACCCCTCATAATTTTGTGTAATGCACTGAAAGGTTTCACTGCTAATGTAATGACCTCTGTGTAATACTTGATTGGGCTGAAGGCAGTCTTCCCCTAGATTAAGCTGCTAGCCAAACCTGCGGGTTACAATTGTAAGCCTCTTTCAGATCTCTCCTGATTCTCCAGTGAATAAAGCCCGAACCTATTCAATCTTTCCCTATAATTTAGCTCCTCTAGTTCCGGCAACATCTTGTAAAATAAAATTGAAAGAGTGCAGCGAAAAATTCATTTGCACTCTTTCAATCTTCTTAATGACTTCTCTGTAACCAGATCTACACAAAATATTCCAAATTTAGCTTCACTATGTTGTGCACAATTTCAACATAACATTCCAACACCTTTACTCAATGCCTTGAGTGGTCTGCTGTGCGTTACCAGTGTTTACCTACAGAGAGAACAGCTTTCCAGTTTCTGGACTTTCTAAGTACAAACATCCAAAGAGATTAATGCGTGAGCATATAAAATGGCACAGAAGATATCTGCTCCACCTAGCTGCCCAACTTTCAGTGGTAAAAATACTGTGACCAAGCAAGCCTTCTATACATATTTCATGATATTCCACAATGTTTGAACGTTCCCAAGCTCATCAAAGGAAGACATTTCTGATGTCCACATGCACAACTCCAATTGAAGAGAGAAACTTTGAAGTGACAAAGTGGTTAAAAGGGAGAACAGTTTTCTGCTTTAGTTGAAACATTCTAAAAGTTCAGATGTTCAATCTGGTCAGAGGTAGAATCTGAAAGTGCTAAACTCATGTGTGGTAGTTCACAATAATACACCGGGTGCCAAGGTCAGGAACATCTCAGATTGAGTCCAAAGCATTCTTAAATGCAGGCAGACATCATGGTCCATGTCGGTATCAATGATGTGGGTGGGGAGGGTGACAAGGTCCTGCAGAGTGAGCTTAGAAAGTTAGATGCTAAGTTAAAGGAGAGGACCCCCAGCTTTGTGGTCTCAGGATTCCTACCTGAGACACATGCTAGTGAGGCCAAAAATAAAAAGATCATACAGTTTAACATGTGACTAAGGAGTTGATGCAGGAGGGAGGGCTTCATCTTTTTGGTTGACTAGGCCATCTTCCAGGGAAAGCGGGACCTGTGCAGAATGGATGGTTTGTACCTGAACTGGAAGGGGACTAATATCGTAGCAGAAAGGTTTGCTAGTGCAGCACAAGGGAGTTTAAACTGGAGTTGCAAGGGGTTGGGAGCCAGAGTACTAGAACAGATAGTAGAGTGATTGCAAAAGAAGCTGTTAGGCCTACATACAAAGTCAGGAATCAAAAGGTTGAGCATGATAGGACTAATGTTCTGAGCTGCGGATATTTCAATGCAAAGAGTATTGTAGGAAAGGCAGATGAGCTTAGGACATGGATCAGCACGAGGAATTAAGACATTGTAGCCATTAGTGAGGATGCAGGAGGGGAAGGACTTACTTTTTTTTCAATTTTTTTTATTAAGTTTCAAAATTAATAAACACTAGACAACGGGGTGACTCGTTGGGACACCCTTTGAGAGAAGGGTAGTGCACTCTGATGTGACCAGAATGAACATTAAATTTTCCTGAATGTTATTGGTATTGCTTTGCTTTGGAAACTAAAGTAGAAAACCTCAGTTTATTAAAGAAGAACGATGCGTAGCAAAGCAAATATAGCTGCTCCTCATTTATCAAAGTACACTTTTGATGGCATCATTTCCGGCTTATCTGCCACCCTTGTGCCTCTCGTTGTCATTCTGGAGACATGTAGTCCTTTCATCTCCTGTCTCTTCATCTCTTCTGCTGTTTGTCGTTTGTCTCTGGTCCTGGAGAAGTGCATGCCTCTCCTCCTCTGTCTCTTCTTCTCTCATCTTTTTTTGTCCTGACTCTTTGATCCTGGAGTCGTGCGGCCCCGGCCTCATCCGATTCTTGTTCTCTCCCTCTCCTTGCCGCTTCCCGACGATGTTTGGCGTCATCTCTTGACCATAATGACCCCCTTCCCTTTCCACACAGCGTAATTAGGCTGACCATTTTTTTTTACCCTAATGCTGGATAGAAGATATGAAGCACTAACACCAAAGGATGCTGATTATTCTTGATGATGTGGTTGGTGCTCTCCTAAATGGATGTGATATAGTCACCACTGTCCTTTGACTGCAGCAAAGGGTTTTATAGGTGTCTCGAAGTACGTCATTACAATAAAGTTTAATTATCTCTTATTGATGGGTGGCAGTTAGATCTGTCCCAATCCTGCACATGCTGATGGTGGTGATTAGTGAAATATGACCCCTTGAAATAGAGCTGCCCTGCCCTTTTGCTCCAGTAGGTGTCACTGCTGAAGCGGGGCGTGTCCATGCGTCAGGCTGCCGCGTCCTGATTTCTATGATGGCGGATCAGCTCTCGAGTGAAAGCCAGTCTGTTGATTTTTGGCGAACGTGCAATTTTATACAAGTATATAACCCTGAACTTTGCCTGCATTCTGTAAGTTAGTGCATTTTAATTTGATTTAGGCAAAAAAAGTGCCGCTGTAATGCACTGTTTGCGCTAATTGGAGGTCACAAATAGACAGACAGAGCATGAGAGTTTTAGTAGTATATAGATAGATAACAATAGTAGTAATGATACATAGAGATTGGGATTACAATAGTAACAATTAACATGCACAAGCACAGATTCCAAGTAACAAATATAGTTTAGCCTCCCAATCTCATAGTAACTGACCATGAAAAAGATATTTTATAAAGAGAGAAAAAAAACCCTAAACTAAAAAAAACTAAACTAAAAAAAAACAAACGAAGCTTGAGCTGTCATATTACATCGGCTAAAATTATTATTTGTTGTTAACTCCACTCCTCTATACATGAACAAAAAATTACTACAAAGGATTCAGAAAGGGTCAACTTACATCATATGAAAATATTGAATAAACGGCCTCCAAGTTTCTCCAAATTTAACCGAAGGATCCGTAGTACCACTCCTAATTTTTTCCACGTTTAGGCATGCAATCATTTGGGAAGACCATTGAAATGTAGTGGGGGGATTAAAATCTTTCCATTTAACTAAAATGGATCTTTTGGCTATTAATGTAACAAATGCAATTAGATGACAAGCTGACAAGTATAAACGACTAGAGTGTATCATTGGTAGTCCAAAAATTGCAGTAATAGGATGAGGTTGTAAATCAATACGCAGAACTACTGAAATAATATCAAAAGTATCTTTCCAGTGTTTTTCTAGAAGAGGACAAGACCAGAACATGTGTGTCAAGGAAGCTACCTCAGAATTACATCTATCACAAACAGGAATTACGCGGCAGTAAAAACAAGCTAACTTATCCTTGGACATATGAGCCCTATAAACCACCTTAAATTGTATCAAGGTGTGTCTGGCACACATTGAGGAAGTATTGACTAATTGAAGAATCTCTGTAGATAAAGATATTTGAAGTTCTCTTTCCCAATCATTCTTAATTTTATCAGATGTACCTAGCGTAATCAGATCATAAATAATTGCTATTAAACTCTTCTGATAGGGTTTTAAACCTAAAATTTTTTCTGTAACTTCAATTTGATGCGATATCGGAAAGGTAGGTAAAGTAGCGTTCAGAAAGTTTCTAATCTGTAAATATCTGAAAAAGTGTGAATAGGCAAATTATATTTATTAGACAAATGTTCAAAAGACATTAAACAATCATCCATGAATAAATCACGAAAGCATGTTACTCCCTTTGTTTTCCATAGAAGAAAAGCTTGATCAATTCTAGATGGTTGAAAGAAAAAATTAGATATAATAGAACGTGACAGGATAAATCTGTTCAATCCAAAAAATTTACAAAATTGAAACCATATTCGTATTGTATGTTTAATTATTGGATTTATCATTTGTTTATTCAATTTAGTAAGTGCAAAGGGAAGCGCAGCTCCTAGAACAGAAGCCAGCGAAAATCCCTGTACAGACTCACGCTCAAGGTTCATCCATCGTGGACATTGAGTTTCATCCAACTCTTGTGTCCAAAGGCTTGCTTTGCTAGGCTGTGGTGTTTGGCCTAGGTGATGGCTGTGCACTATGTGTCAGCCACTGTCTTCAGCACCAGTTCATGCAACCAGTGATAACGTCCCTCCCCCAGGGCTTTTGGGCAGCAGCTGATGATGTGCTCCAATGTCCCCTTCCCTCGGTATAGGGAGCATGCTGGTGTTTTGGCCTTGCCCCAACAGTAGAGATTCGCTGGGCTTGGCAAGACATCATAGGCCAACTGGATCAGGAATTTGATGTGGTGGGGTACAGTTCACCAAATTTCCCCGCCCGAGATATTGTGCTCCATTATCTGGTACCATCTTGTCCACGTGCCTTGACACCTCTCTATCCTGAAGTTGTGCCCTCTTGTCCTAGACTCCCCTATCATGGGAAACAACCATTCCAGATCTTCTCTGTCTGGGCCTTTCAACATTCGAAAACTTTTAATGAGATCCCCAATATCCTTCTAAATTCCAGTGAGCACAGACCCAGAGCCATCAAACGTTCCTTGTGTGACAACCTTTTCATTCCCGAAATCATGCTTGTTAACCTCCTCTGACCGTCTCCATTGCCAGCAAATCTTTTCTAAGATGAGGGGTCTAGAACTGTTCACAATACTCAAGGTGAGGCCTTATAAAGCCTTAACATCACATCCTTGCTCTTGTATTCTAGACCTCTAGAAATGAATGCTAACATTGCATTTGCCTTCCTCACCATCGACTCTACCTGCAAGTTAACCTTTAGCGTGTTCTGCACAAGGACTCCCAAGTCCCTTTGCAGCTCAAATTTTTGGATTTTCTCCCCATTTAGAAAATAGTCTGCACATTCATTTCTACTACCAAAGTGCATGACCATACATTTTCCAATATTGTTTTTAATTTGTCACTTTCTTGCCCATTCTCCTAAACTACCTAAGTCCTTCTGCAGCCTACCTGTTTCCTCAACACTACCTGCCCCTCCACCAATCTTCATATCATCTGCAAACTTGATAACAAAGCCATCTACTCCATCATCTAAATCATTGATACACAGCATAAGAAGCAGTCCCAATTGCAACCCCTGCGGAACACCACTAGTAACTGGCAGCCAAACAGAGAAAGATCCTTTTATTCCCACTCGCTGCCTCCTACCAATCAGTCAATGTACTAACCATGCCAGTAACTTTCCTGTAATACCATGGGTTCTTAACTTGGTAAGCAGCCTCATGTGTGGCACCTTGTTAAAGTCCTTCTGAAAGTCCAAATAAATAACATCCACTGCATCCCCTTTATCTACTTGTAATCTCCTCAAACAACTCCCAACAGGTTCATCGAGGTTTTCCCTGAAGGAAACCATGCTGACTTTGTCCTATTTTGTCCTGTTCTCCAAGTACTCTATAACCTCATCCTTCAATATTGACGCCAACATCTTCCCAACCACTGAGGTCAGGTTAACTGGTCTATAATTTCCTTTTGCTGTCTTCCTCCTTTCTTAAAGAATGGAGTGACATTTTCAATTTTCCCGTCCTCTTGCACCATGCCAGAGTCCAATGATTTTTGAAAGATCATTTCTAATGCCTCCACAATCTTTACTGCTACCTCTTTCAGAACCCTAGGGTGCAGTTCATCTGATGTGGATGACTTATGTACCCTTAGGTCTTTCAGCTTTTTGAGCATCTTCTCCCTTGTAACAGTAACTGCACTCACTTCTCTTCCCTCACACCCTTCAACATCTGGCACACTGCTGGTGTCTTTCACAGTGAAGACTGATGCAAAATACTCACTTAGTTCATCTGCCATCTCCTTATCCCATGTTTTTATGTTTCCAGCCTCATTTTCTAGCAGTCATATATCCACTCTCAACTCTCTTTTATTTTTTACATACTTGAAAGAGCTTTGTTTGCTAGCTTACTTTCATATTTCATCATTTCACTCTTAATGATTCTTTTAGTTGTACTCTGTAGGTTTTTAAAAGCTTCCCAATCCTTTATCTTCCTGCTAATTTTTGCTTTGTTGTATGCCCTCTCTTTTGCTTTTACATTAGCTTTGACTTCCCATGTCAGCCACAGTCGTACTATTTTGCCATTTGAGTATTTCTTCATTTTGGAATACATCTATCCTACACATTCCTTATTTTACCTAGAAACTGACGCCATTGCTGCTCTGCTGTCATCCCTGGCAGCATCTCCTTCCAATTTCTTTGGCCAACTGCTCTCTCATACCACTGTAATTTCCTTTACTGCACCGAAATACTGCCAAGTCAGACTTTACTTTCTCCCTACCAAATTTCAAGTTGAACTCAATCATATTGTAATCACTGCCTCCTAAGGTTCTTTTACCTTAAGATCTCTATTCACCTTCAGTTCATTACATAACACCCAATCTAGTATAGCTGATCGCCTAGCAGGCTCAACGACAAACTATTCAAAAAAGCAGGCATTCAACAAACTCACTCTCTTCAGATCCGTCACCAAACTGACTTTCCCAATTCAGCTGCATGTTGAAATCTCCCATGACTATCATAACATTGCCCTTTTAACATGCTTTTTCTATTTCCCGTTGTAATCTGTGGTCCACTTCCCAGCTACTGCATAAAACTGCCATCTGTGTCCTTTTACCCTTGCAGTTTCTTAACTCATCCCACAAGGATTCAACATCTTCCGATCCTACGTCACATCTTTCTACTGATATGATGCCATTCTTTACCAGCAGAGCCACGCCACCCCTCTACCTACCTTCTCATCCCTCTGATACAATGTGTATCCTTGGACATTCAGCTCCCAACTACAACCATCCTTCAGCCACGATCCCGTGATGACCACAACATCAGACCTGACAATCTGTAAAACAAGATCATTCACCTTATTTCTTATACTCTGTGCATTGAGATATAACACTTTGAGTACTGTATTTGCTACCTTTTTTGATTCTGCATCCCTAGTGCACTGATACTCTCCCTGCTGGCTGCAATTTTGTCCTATCATCTGCCTGCCCCACCTGACAGTCTGACTGCATGCTATCTTTGCTTTTTCACCATCCGTCTCATTCTGAGTCCCTTCACTCCGGTTCCCAACAATCCCCCCACCCCCCACTGTCAAATTAGTCTAAACCCTCCCCAATAGCTCTAACAAACCTGCCCACCAGAATACTGGTCCTCCTTGGGTTCAGATGCAACTTGATAATCAAGAAAAGAGAAGTAGCAGTCTTAGTATCAGTAAAATGTTCAATTGACAGGTTTTTTTTTTACACAGAAGGTGGTGGGCATATGGAGTGAGAGGTGAACAAAAAGTGTATGGATAGGAATGGTTTGGAGGGATATGAACTAACTAAGCTAGTCTTATTTGCCTGATCCATGGACAAGATGGGCTGGAAGGCCTTTTTCCAAGCTGTATCAATCTGTAACTCTAAACCAAAGTTTTGGTTAGAGAGGGACTTAATATAAACTGATAAACATAATGTAAATATGGATTAGAAATGTCATAATTCAGACTTTGAAGGAGAATGCCTGAGAAATTTAAAACAATGTGTAATGATGAATAAATCTCTGGGTCACACAATGTGTGATTAAGCTCAAGAGCCTATAAGCATAATGGAGCAATGAACTAAAGAGGCTGTATAAACCAGGATCTCAAGTTGGTTCAGTCACACCAACCTAGGGCCTCACGCAAAGAGAAAATCCTGAGTTCAAAACCCAGTGCAGCCTGTCAGCTCAGCTGGAGTAACACACACAAAATGCTGGAGGAACTCAGCAGGTCAAGCAGCATCTATGGAAAGGAATAAACTGTATGATGTTTCTGGCCAAGTCCTGAGGAAGGTTCATGATCTAAACCAGTGGTCCGCGGCCTGGAGGTTGGGGACCACTGATCTAAACAGTCAACTCTTTATTCCTCTCCATAGATGTTGCCTGGCCTGCTAAATGCCTCCGGCATTTTGTGTGTGTTGCCTTAAAACATTGAGTATGTCCCTTCACCTATTATACCTCATCCTTGATGGTGGTAATGAGAAGAGGGCAATTCCTGGATGGTGAGGTCCTCAATGCTGGATGCCACCTTCTAGAGATCAAGATGTCCTGGTTGGTGGGGAGGCTCATGTCCATTATGGAGATGGTTGAGTCTACAGTCCTCCACAGTCTCCTTCAATTAGAAACTCTCGGTATGCTCTCCAGAAATTTGCTACAGTATTGGTGACATACCAAATCTCCTCAAACTCCTAATCAAGTATAGCTGCTGGTGTGCCTTCCTCATCAGTGCATCAAATATTGAGACCAGGAAAGATCCTCTGAGATGCTGACACCCAGAAATTTAAAGCTGCTCACCCTTACCACTGTTGACCTCTTGGTGAGGACTGGTGTGTGTGTTCTCCTAACTTCCCCTTCTGGAAATCCACAATCAATTCATTGGTCTTGCTGACAATGAGTGTGAAATCGTTGTTGTGACACCACTCAATCTGTCCCACTTCGGTACACCTCCTTGTCATTTGAGATGCTGTCAACAACAGTGGTGTCATCAGTGAACTTACACGTGTGGATGAGCTATGTCCAACCACGTAATCATGAATGTAGACAGAGTAGAGCAGTGGGATAAGCATGCATCCTTCAGGGATGTAGGGATAGGGACTGGAGCAACAGAGTGGCACATGCTGTTGAGCCACGGCATCACAGCTCCAGCATTCTGGCTTCAGTTCTGGCCTTCACGTGTCCCCGTGTGCAGCTTGCGCAACTTCTCTCTGTGACTCTGTGGATTCCTCCCACACCCTGAAGTTATCCCCCAAGTAAATGAATGGTAAAACCTAGGGACCAGTGGAGGGAATTTGGGCAGAATAAAGTGGATTGGGGTAGGATGAGTGTACTAATAGATGCCTGATCGATTTAGGCGCTGGGCCGAACTGGAAAAGTCGGATACGGACCGAATCATGGCAGCCGGGTTCAGGCCCCAGAGTTGTCCGAGTAAGGAACAACCAATGTTTGGACGATTTACGTGCCAGATCAGATTGAAAAGGTCAGGGTGTCGGGACTGGAGGTGAACGACGGGTCTGTTCTGCCTGATTCTGCTCAGTACCGTTTGCTGCTCCACGATGTTCACTCAGCTTTGCAATGAACTGAGCCTGTGTCTTGCTCCAGCTGCAGTGATGCCTGGCTTGTGTCTTTCATAAAACTTCAGTTCTGAATGCTATCTGCTTACTTTTATTGTTTGCATGATTTTTTTCTTTCTCTGCACAGTGGGTGTTTGACAGTCTTTTTGTAAAGGGTTCTTTTGGGGTTTCTTTGTTTTGTGACTTCCTGTAAGGAGACAAATCTCAGGGTTGTATAATGTATACATACTATTATAATAAATGCACTTTGAACTTTGATGGTTGCCATGAACGTGATCAGCCAAAGGGCCTGTCTCCATGTTTATGAATCTAAAACACCATCAGCCATGAAGAGTGGAGCATGTTTGATTCTTGTATTTCAAAAGATAGAAGAAGTATTTACAGAGTTTAGGTCAATTGTGTATAAGATGATGAGAGGCGTTGATCACGTGGATAGTCAGAGGCTTTTTCCCAGGACTGAAATGGCTGCCACAAGAGGGCACAGGTTTAAGGTGCTTGGAAGAAGGTACAGAGGAGATGTCAGGGTAAGTTTTTTTATGCAGAGAGTGGTGAGTGCGTGGAATGGGCTGCTGGCAACGGTGGTGGAGGCGGATACAATAGGGTCTTTTAAGAGGCTCCTGGTTAGGTACATGGAGCTTAGAAAAATAGAGGGCTATGGATAATCCTACTAATTCTAAGCTAGGGACATGTTTGGCACAACTTTGTGGCCCGAAGGACCTGTATTGTGCTGTAGGTTTTCTATGTTTCTAGTTTCATAGATTATGAAATTAGAAATATATTTTCTAATTTATAGAAAATTATAAATCTTCTTATGACCTTAAAATGACCTGAAAATTTATCTTAATTAATTGAAGTCAATGTTACCCTTATGAAATTTGTTTGTCTTGAACATAAATCAATTACAATTCACTCTAATTTGCACCTTAGTTATAGGTTTACAATTCTCGCAATTCAAGTAAGATTGTTTTTGCTGCAGTTATGTTTTCTTAATGTCCACCAGATGGTACACTGATCCTGAAAGCAAACTTTGCAAATATTCAACTTGACATTAGGTGGCATTGCTCTCTTTCTCATGGCCTCACTCCGGTTGATGATGTCTTGCTCCCCTTCCAGTTGAATTGTGTATTCTACCCACCTGGTCATTGCATGCGGTGATGGAGTTGTGCTTGCTTCAGGAGTCTTCTGTCTGATACGAGATATGTGACCTGCTCATAGGTGGTAGCCAAATGTAATCAGAGTCAGAATATTGGATTGGTGTGTGAGAGAAGTTGCTTATGTCAGTGGATTTGAAATGTTGTGGGCAACGTTGGTGTTACACCTCATGTACTTTGAGGTGCCCAGTGTAGATAGCCTGTGTTTCTAAAGTGTCTCAGATAGTCCTCTGAGACCGAGGATGGCTTGCTTCCATTACAGCTCTGCAGTTTCCAAGGTGATCAATGAGGCCAATCATGACTCCCAGACTCTGCCACAAGTGGGAATGGAGATAACTGTTGAGGCAAACAGGTGCTTATGTTTGGCTTTTCAGATGGGCAAGCAGTTAAAATAATGGGCCTTACACTCACCATCTACAAATCAAAGTTCCTTACTATCCTGCACCGGATGTAGGGTTAGGGCCAGGGCAATATGGTCCTTCTGCTGTATCAGGGCTCCCTGACACATGGATCTAATGTTAATACAAATGCTTCTCCCCTTTGAGCAATCATGGACCAGTGATGCCCAAGGGACAATCCAGATTTTACAGCTTTTCAAGAATGCTTCCAGAATCTTTTTGCCTGACTTCTTCTGTCCATTTAATAATCTCTTCCCATGACAGAGTTCGATATACAGTTGACTATCTGTTTCACGTATTTGGTGTTGGGTAGGCAAGTAACTTTGTCTGCTTAATGGAATTGACTGAACGTAATTATGGCCACAATGCTGGGAACATTGGCCCAGAGTTAGATGTTAGTTTGTTTGTTCTGCCAGTGAATTTGGAGGACTTTACAGGATAACATAACTGATACTACATTTCTCTTGTGTTTTGACTACTAAAGTTAACCCAAATTTCAGAAGCATTTGGAGGGCAGGGATCATTGGTATCAAGTAGTCCAGGCACTTTGTTCCAGGTTTGAGGTCCTTAACTTCAAGTAGCTAATGGTGGAGCCATTAATGTCATCATTGATATCTGCATTCAGTGACACATAGTCCTCGTAAATTGGGAATTTCTCCATGGTCTCACGGGCCTTTAATATTGTAAAAAAAATGTTGTAAAGTGGGTGCAGGTTAGTAGAGGATGTTTGGTTTGTTGTTGGTGAGTGTAAGGCCCATTATTTTAAATGCTTCAGTGCACAAGCCAAGGATGTCTTTAAGGTTGGCCTCGGAGCGTACATACGTACAAACACCATCTGCAGCCATCTGTAACCCAGCTGCTAAGGTTGGGTGATCTTGCTTCTGGAATGAGGGTAATGTAACTGGAACAGTTTCCCATTAGACCTGTCAATTGGCTCCACGTCAGCAGGAAGCTTGTTAAAAATTGCAGCTTTCTGGCATCAAAGGTTAGAGCAATGAGACAGCCATGCTTGATAATGGTCTACACAGCGATTGGATCTTTGGTTAGAGTCATGGCTTGCGTGCCATGCAGAAAATAGAGATGAACTTCTGCAGGCAGCCAAGTTAAGGAGGGTGATCCCTGGTCCCTACCCAATGATGGAGCCAAAGATTTTAGCAAGGTTGATAAAGGCCTTGTGAAGCGTGGTGCTGCTCCCAACATTTTCTTGGAGATAGTACATGACGAAACTCATGTCTACTGTGCAGCCAAACAGATACAATTCACACTGTGATTCAGAGAAGAGTCCTTACACCGTGAAGTGGAGCAGTTTAGGAGGGCTTCAGCAACAATTTTCCCTATGCCAGACAGTAGGGAGATTGGTTTGATCTCCTTTTCGTTAAAGTTCCTCATGCCAAGTTTTGGAACTTCAGCAGTGATATCAACAGTTCCCAAGGACATGTTCTTTTTTAATTGACGTGGGGCTGTTTGATAAATTATCTTTCAGAGATGTCGGCAAGTTTGGACCAATAAGATGCTATGGGATGAGATCAGAGCTGTGAATAGAAGGATCTTCAATGTGGATTGCACCAGGTCCAGACTAAAACATTTCATCTTCACAGTGCAGGAACATTAAAAATACAAGGAAAATAAAAACTTGACAAAGGGGCACATGGAAATCATTCACAGATGGGTATGGACAAATGCAAATAATGTAGATGCTCTCTCTCTCTCTCTGTAAACTTTGAAATGCTAAATCTACAAGCTACATAAAATGCAAAAAAATGTTGGAAATACTCCAGTCAGGTCACAGCTGTGAGAAAGGAAACAGAATTAAAGTTTTGTGACTTTCTATTTTTGATTTCCTGCATTTGCAGTTTATTGATTTTCTAAGACTGCATTTTGTTCTTGACAGTAGACTGCAGAGCTACTCCAAAGAAAACATCAGGTGGTACCCACTTGTTTGAAGCCCTGAGTTGTGTCTGTTTCCCACTAACGGAGGGTTTCTGCCGTGATATTCATTGTACCTACTCCCTGTTGCTATAGAAACTATGTCTTCAAGTGGAGTCTCAAAATTCCAGTTGTGATGGTACATTTCTGTGTAGATGAGGTTAGAAAAAAAATTACAAGCCAATACAAAGACAAGGCCATTAACAGGCCAGGCAGTGAAATAGTGTATGGTGCTGCTGGCGCAGTTTAGGAAGGTGGAAGTGAAAGGAGGTGATAAGTAAGAGAGCAGAGTCACCTTCCTTATTAATAGTTTTACAGGGAAAGTTCACTGCAACCATAAACCGTCTGTCTCCGGCACATAGAATTGATAAATAGTTTCACAGTTTAAGTCACTTACACTTTTAAAAATATGCTTTCTAAAACAATTAAAGAGCAGAAACATTTTAACATGTATAAAAATTGTCCTGTAGTAAGAGTATCAGATTATGCAAGTTGCTATGATTGCTATGCATGTTGCTATGGCAATGTAAGGATACAACCTGACTGAATGTATGCTGGGGCAGAATGGGTGGGATGCCAAGGGAGTTTGAAATCTCTACCATCTGTTATACTTCTGCTTTTTACCATCAGAATAATGTTGCATTTGTCCCAGTCCCAGTCCCAGCAGGGGATTGCCTACGCCCTTCCACTGGGGCGTGGTTTCAGGACTGCAAGGATAGAACTCAGCAGGTATTGGAGGAAACCATCTCTCATCCATCCGGTGACGTTCTCCCTTTTGTTAGTCCTATTTGACGATTGAGATGAACTCTTCTAGTAAAGCTATCAACAAGAAGAGTGACTTTCCTTCCTCAGCTCTTCCCTTCCCCACCCAATCCCATCTCCACCTTCTTCCAGCCTATGCTTTCTCCATCTCCTTGCTGGGAATTAATGTAAGTCAGTTAGCAAGTGGACTTTGCCCAATACATCACAGGCACATCCCTCCACACCATCAATAGTGCCTACAGGAGGCTCTGTTACAGAAGGCAACATCCATCATCAAAGAACCCCCCACCCCCACCATCCAGGCCATGCCATCTTCTCACAGCTACAATCAGGCAGAGGTACAGAAGCCCAAAGTCCCACACTCCAAGTTTCAAGAACAGACACTGTTCTAACCGTTCAGTTCTTGTTCTAACTGGTTACTCTACTTCCTTAGGAGTCTCTGGACATTTGGCATGACGTCAAAAACTTTGACAAATTTCTGTAGATGTGTAGTGGAGAGTGTATTAGCTGGCTGTGTCATGACCTGGTATGGAAACATCAATGCATTTGAATGGAAAATCCTACAAAAGGTAGTGGATTCAGCCCAGTACATCATGGGTAACTCTCTCCCAACCACTGAGCACATCCACATGAAATGCTGTCGTAGGGGGTAGCATTCACCATCAGGGGTCCTCACCACCCTGGCCATGCTCCTTTCTTGCTGTTGTCATCAGGTGGGAGGTACCGGAGCCTCAGGACTCGCGCCACCAGATTCAAGAAGAGTTACTTTCAGGCTCTAGAACAAAAGGGAATAACTTAAAAAATAGAGGGCTCTGTGGTAGGTAAATTCCAGGCAGCTTCTAGAGTAGGTTACATGGTCAGCACAACATTGTGGGCCGAAAGGCCTGTACTGTGCTGTAGATTTTCTATGCCCTGTGTTCTAACTACATTCACTCACCCATCCATTGAGGTGTTCCAACAACCAGTGATCTCACTATAAGGACCCTTTATCTGCTTTTCTCATCTTCTCGTTAATTATTGCTATTTATTTATATTTGCATTTGTGCAATTTGTTGTTTTCTGCACTCTAGTTGATCGTTCATTGATTCTGTTATAGTTACTATTCTCTAGATTTGCTGAGTATGCCTGCAGGAAAAAGAAACTCAGGAATTTATGTGGAGACATTTATGTACTTTGATAATAAAATTTACCTTGAACTTCGAACTTTGAACCCTAATCTCTTGAGTTTAGCAACACTATGACAACTTTAATCACTTTGCTCTAAAATAGACTGTCGTATTTTTTTGCTTTACTTGTGTTTTTTTCTTGTAAAAGTTGTGCTTTCTTTCTGTCTTTCCATGCGAATGCTCTTATCTGATTCTATGTGCCCGTGATGCAGCTATATATGAGGTTTTCCTTGCAGCTATGCGTGTATGTACTTGCTTATCTGACAACAAACTCGACTGTAACTTTGACTTTGATAGTGATTGCTAATCATGCTTGGTGTCAGGGTATGAGCAGCATAGTTTTGCAAGATCTCCTGTACGTGAACAGTTATGAGAATGCCCTACACCACTGCAGTACAGACAGAAGCAGTTCAGCCACTCAGAAACCGACAAAGCGCATTCAGTCTATTTTCACTCTCCTGTCTATTTCCAGCTCCGGTTCTCTGATGTCTTCTCAACTTTAGCAAAGACACCCATCTGGTACTGATAAATTTCTTTCTTGAGGGCAATTCTCAAGACTGCTCCCAGCACTTTCTCAGGAGTATTGTGGAAATAAATTCTCCTCTGATTCTAATGCCAGTATCCTTAAGTATCCCTCCTGTTCATCAGAATCCTTAACAGTGTGGAGGAACAGAGGGATGTTGGGTCCACATTCATAGACCCCTCAATGTTACAGCACAAGTTGATAGGTTGGTTAAGAAGGCGTGTGTTGTCTTGGCCTCCATTAGTCAGGGGACTGAGTTCAAGTGTTATGAGATGCACCAACCGTGCTAACTTCCGCGGTTTAAGTGCTCCTACTCTGAGTATGGATAGTTGGCGTGGCCCCTTTAAGGGTTCACGACTGTCCCACTAATTACCAATCATGTTTTGGCGCCAAGAATTCAGTATTTAAAGAGCACCTGAACAGCACCTCACTGCTCAATCATAAGTTCAACTAGAGATATTGTCTAGCTTTTTACTTTGTGTTTAGTTCTCATTCCAGTGTCATACCGTCTCTCGAAGGTTGCATCAGATACTCCAGCATTTGGGTCCTAACTATCCTTCGTCATAGTGTCCCATCACAGTATGATTGAGCCAACATGGACCTAGTGGGGTATCAGATTCTATCATCCGCTGTCGCCAGCCACAGCAAAAGGATTCTAGACAGAGCCTGGGCCTCCAGGCCGCTGTGTACCAACTATCACAAGGAGGAAGACAGAGATGCTCAGATGAGGCTCTGCAGAACAGGTGCATCTTCCGACCCCGGAGAGATTCAATGGTGACCCGGGTTCTTGCTGCGGCTTCCTCACTCAATGCTCATTAATATTCGAACTCCAAACATCCCAGTTCCCTACAGAGTGTAAGAAGGTGGCCTTCATTACCTCTTCTGACTGAGAAAGCCCTGGCCTGGGCCACCGTGAATTGAGAATGAAGGTCAGGGATTTTCTCAGATTCTTAGGAATTTATGGCCACCATGAGGATAGTGATCCATCACCCTGCCAGAGCAATCCAAGACTTGGACTGTCAGATGAAGGTACGACAGGGCAGTTGGTCAGCGGCCCACTACGCTATCGAGTTTCAGACCCTGGCCGAAGAGAGTGGCTGGAATGGGGAGGCTCTGGCCATGCTATACTGCCACAGACTCCCAGACAAACTGAAGGATGCCCTCACCTTGGGAGAGTCAGCGGAGGACCCAGAGATTCTGATCAACCAGTCCATTCATCTCAATAATCATCTGGCAGATTGAAAGTGGGACTACTTCAAGGGGTCGAAGAGGGCTGGCCTGAGCCCAGCCTTAATGCTTCATAGTTCCACTTCCCAACCTCAGAGCATGACCAGCCCACCCCATGCTCAAGATCCTGATGAGCCCATACAAATCGACTGCCCTAGATTCTCTGCAGGTGTCGGAGTCAAGGCTGCTGCTATTACTGAGGGGAGACAGGTCACCTACGGGCTGAATGCCCAAGGCTGCAACCATCAGAACAGCTAAGACTGTCCTATGCTGGGAGAACTGCGATGCCATGGTTGCAGCCACCACACCCAACCCCTAGAGATTTGGGCGTCACACTGAAAGCGGAAATCTCCTAGGGTAAGAACTGAAGAGAGGTGAGGGCTTTTGTAGACTCTGGGGCAGATGAAAATTTCCTGGACTTGCGGACCACCCGTTGGCTCAACATAACACTGAGAGAGTTCAGCCAGTCCATGCCCGCAACTGGCTTGGATGGCTGTCTGCTAGATTCCAGGCAGACAGTCTTCGGTCTTGCAGATGAGGATTGAGGATCATGTGGAGGACATTAGGTTCTACATCATTGACTGACCTCTCATAGCCCTGATCCTCGGGTACCCTTGGCTGTCCCAGCATAACCCATCCATGGACTGGAAGGACGGAAGAATCATTGCTTGGTCCAGTCCCAGACTCACCCGAGACCAATGACCAACAAGGGGGCAGTCTACAGTGCAAGGTAACCTGGAGCCTTCTGGAGACCTCGTCCTGCCCTCAAAGACAGACAAGCCAACGGGCCTGTGCATGCTCTGATCCTGTCTAGTAGGGGAACGCTGGAATTAGAGAGAGGGAAAATCTAGTTCAGGTGAAGACCAAAGAGGTGCCCAGACAGTCGGGAACTCATTACAGCTAAGCCTAGGGGATCCGGCCATCAGGTCCAGACTAAAGGAAAAACTCCTAAACACAGACCCTTGGAGCCAGCTCCTGGGGGCACAAGGACCCTCTGTAACACCTCACTGTTGTTGCCTGATGACTATAATTAAGAAAAACACAGGCCCCTTTGTCTGGACTACCAACGCGGAGGCAGCTTTTGCAAAGCCTAACCAGCGGTTCACATCAGCTCCCGTCTTAGATTCTCCTGTCATGGACCTCCCCTTCATCGTGGAGATGGATATCTCGGACATCAGAGTGGGTGCAGTGTTGCCTCATTGGTCACCTTCAGACAGTAAACTGCATCCACGTGCATCTTCTCCAGGTGGCTATTCCTGGCAGAGAGAAACTGTTACGTTGGGAATCAAGAGCTACTTGCAGTTAAGTTAGCTTTAGAAGAATGGCGTCACTGGCTAAAAGGGGCCAAGAACCCTCTAATCTTTTGGACTGACCAGAAGAACCTGGCTTATATTCAGGAGACCAAGAGACTGAATTCGAGGCAGGTCATGTGATCTCTGTTCTTTAACCACTTTAATTTCATCCTGACTTATCGACCAGGGGCAAAAAAACAAAAACCAGATGCCTTGACACATCAGTTTGATGAACGCGACGAGAGGAGCAGCCCACCACCATTTTGCCCCAAGCCAAGGTGGTAATGCCATTTTGTTAGGGAATCAACGATCTTGTTTGCAAAGCCTAAGTGCAAGGGGAAGAAGGTCCTCTATGTTGACTATTCGTCCCAAGTTCTGTCTGGTCTCGGGTACTCCAATGGGGACATTCATCGAGAATGACCGCTCACCCCGGGATTGCCAAGACCCTCGAGTTTATCAAGTGAAGGTACTGGTGGCCCAGAGTGACAAAAGGTTTTTGACGAAACATGCAAGGTGTGTCCCAGAACAAGGAGCCCCACACCCAACTTCAAGGCTCCTTCATCCTCTACCCGTTCTGGAACGACCATGGGTGCACATCTCCATGGACTTTGTTATGGATCTCCTACCATCCAAGGAGAAGACCATCATCATGGTAATTGTCAATCGGTTTTTGAAGGCCTGCAAATGCATTGCCTTGAATAAGCTACCATCTGCAGCAGAGACGTCAAAATTGTCCTGGACCAGGTCTTCAGAATCCACAGATTCCTGGTGGATGTTGTCACGGATCATGGTCCACTATTTGTATCACAGGGCGTACCGTAAACTGATTGCCTTTCCCCGGGGTTTCACCCACACTCCAACGACCAGATATAACAGGTCAACCAAAATTTCAAACAAACCCTGAGATGCCTGGCTTCAGAAAGACCTGATGAGTGGTGCGACCATTTGATGAGGGCAGAGGTCGTCCACAACCCGCTTACAGCATTCGGCGCATGGAGTATCACCATTCACACTAGTTTGGGTATCATCCACCAATCTTCTTGGAACAGGAGGCCAAGTTTAGGGTTCCTGCAGCCAAAGATCTCATCTGGTGCTGCAAGCACGAATGGAGATGGACAAGAGAGATTTTGCTGGCCTCTACCAAGACTAAGCGAAGGAGAAGATGGGGTCCTCTTTGCAGCCTGGGCGGTAGGGCCGGCTGTCCACTCAGGATTTGCCTCTCTGGATGTAGTCTAGAAAGTTGGCGCCCAAGTTCATTGGACCTTTCAAAGTCGTGAAGAAAGTAAACCCGGTGGCCTCCAGACTATTAAAATTGCACTATTTAGCTAATCTATCTTACTGCATTCTACCTACATAATAGAGTTTTAGGGCACAGAAACAGCTGTCACATGCATTTGCATTACGTTTCATTTACCAAACATCTGCCTATTTCTCAGCTGTATCCTTGTTAAGTCCTAACCAGTAACTGTAATGGTCGTCACAGAATGAGTAAGGCAATGAGCCAAGTCAATCTGAATCACACCATAATCTCTGGAGGAGATTTCAGAAGTAAGAAAGAGATGGCAATGGGTGGCACATGCTGGCCTGGCACTGAATACAGATGAAGTAAGTGAAGGGGAGTTGGTATGAATTACAACGCTAGAGTTTTGGGCGCGCTTAAGTGCTCATGAGTGTAGGTGGGAGAGCATTGGAATAGACCCATGTAGAGGTGACAAATATGTGAATGAGACTTGTACCAATATGAATCAGGGTAAGCCAACTCCCAAGGAATTAGGCAAACACTAGGTGACTATTATTGTGATTAAAGCAGTTTGCCTTGCTAATATAGATATGCGGTCAGAGCATTATGAACAGATGGAGGAAGGGGGTCTGAGAACTGCATCGACAGCTGGGCTCAGATTCACACATCATAGTTTTTGGAGTCTCTGAATCACAGATTCACACTCCTGGTGCCAAGCATGACCCACTCAAAGTGCAGAATGGGAGCCATGCCTTGGAAATATCTACTCAATGGAAGATTGTTTATTGCTGAGAGTGACAGGCAAAATCAGGACAGGTTCACAGAACAAGCTGACTGCTGTGAAGAACCTACAACCTATGGGCTCAGGTTCAAGGACTCTATAACTCATTTTCTCAGTATTATTTATTATAATTATTATTATTATGATTATGCTTTGTATTTGCATAGATTGTCTTTTTTGCACATTGGTTGTCAGCCTTTGTGTATAGTTTTTCATTGATTCTATTGTATTTCTTTGTTCTACTGTGAATGCCTGCAAGAAAATAAATCCCAGGGTATTATTTGGCGACATATACGTACTCAGATAATAAATTTACTTCGGACTTTGAAGTTTGAATCGCACGGTATAGTTCATATTTAAAAAGTGAAAGTGCTTGGTGGGAAACAGAGGTGGAGCATCACAGGGAAATCAGTGCAGAAACCTGAGTGCACTCATTATTACGAACACAAGAGATTTCGGAAATCCAGAGCAACATGCACAAAATGCTGGAAGAACTCAGCAGATCAGGCAGCATTTATGGAAAGGAAATGAATAAACAGTTGACATTTCAGACCGATATTCCCCTCTATAGGTGCTGCCTGACCAGCCGAGTGCCCTTGTTGTTTACTTATTCAACACCTGGCATGGTATGAAATTGCAGCTGAGTCCTTGCACTAACAATTCCTGGCCTAGGGTACAAGCCCAGAGCGTTTGGATGGCTAAGTTTTGCTATTTGGTTTGATGACGGATAATAGAAAAAGAATGCTTGCCTGGAGAAGTTATTCCAGCATTACAAGATTTCATTTCTGGTTCCCCACCTGTCTATTTCCTTCCACTGGACAGGAAACACAAGAATCCTTCATCATAAAATGGTGGCGCAATCATTCCAAGCCTTCACTTATAAATCCTGGATGACTGCTGTCCCAAGGGTGCTGACAAACTGGATATACTTGCCTCATGTTTGCATGTGCAAAGGAGCTTTAGAGGTTGTGGGAGGAAAAGGCAGAATCTAATTGTCTGGGAGGTCATGACCTTGATATTATATTTTATTTTTTTATTTAGAGATACAGAGGCTCTTCCGGCCCTTCGAGCAGCTCTGCCCAGCAACCCCCAATTTAACCCTAGTCTAATCACTGGACAATTTACATTGAATAATTAGCCTACTAACCAGTATGTCCTTGGACTGTGGGAGGAAACTGGAGCACCCGGAGGAAACGCATACATTCCACCTTGGAGAGGACCTACACACTCCTTACCAATGACATCGGAATTGAACTCCAAACATCGATACCCCAAGCTGTAATAAAGATGTGCTAAATGCTACGCCCCTCCAAGAGGACCACGACATTGTCGAGATTTGGAGGCTTGTGTGTCTCAATGACCCAGAGAGCTGTGGTGGATACGGTCAGGGTTTTATCCTTTGGCTCCTGGTAGGTTCACCCATGCCAAACAGGCAAAGGGTAGAGGCCATGCTAACAGTGATCCATCGATCCTCCAGGTTCGGAGATTCAGCTCAGGGCTAACGACCTTGACTGATCAAAAAAAAATTGTGATGGAAACAGCAATGAGGAATATTTCTACATCTGGGAGTGACGGTACTCCTGAGTCTCCACCCAGGATTTGTATGTCGGACAGTAGAGAAAACCAAGAGGAGGCTACTGGCATGATGAAGGAAGCCCAGAATGCTGCCAAGACCAAGACCAACATTTGTTCAGAGAACCTGATGGCATGAAACAACACCTTATATTCACCTTATATTCCGTCTGGGTAGCCTCCAACCTGATGGCATGAACATCGACTTCTCTAACTTCCGCTAATGCCCCACCTCCCCCTCGTACCCCATCCGTTATTTATTTTTATACACACATTCTTTCTCTCACTCTCCTTTTTCTCCCTCTGTCCCTCTGAATATATCCCTTGCCCATCCTCTGGGTTCCCCCCCCCCTTTGTCTTTCTTCCCGGACCTCCTGTCCCATGATCCTCTCATGTCCCTTTTGCCAATCACCTGTCCAGCTCTTGGCTCCATCCCTCCCCCTCCTGTCTTCTCCTATCATTTTGGATCTCCCCCTCCCCCTCACACTTTCAAATCTCTTACTAACTCTTCCTTCAGTTAGTCCTGATGAAGGGTCTCGGCCTGAAACATCGACTGTACCACTTCCTAGAGATGCTGCCTGGCCTGCTGTGTTCACCAGCAACTTTGATGTGTGTTGCTTTTATTTGTTTACAGAAGATGGCCAAGGGGAGACAGAGATGGAGAACCTTCATTGCTGCTTCAAAAGCCTGCAGGTGTAACAGGTTGTAAGTAAGTAACCGCCATGTTACCATGGTGCTAGATACTACTCTGAGATTCCTCGCTGAGTGTTATATGTTGTTATGATAGGTGGTACTGCTACCTTACAGCTACAGTAGTCTGGGTTTTGAAAGCTGTAGGAATTGAAGACTATGTGGGACTGAGACCTGGGTCAGATTTACCTTGATCATATTGAATGGTAGGACAAGCTTGCAGGTCCAGATGATCTACTCTTGCGATCTTCTTGTATACTTGCATCAATGATTTTACAGCCTTGCTCTGTAGCAAATACCAAATATTCTGGGTGAACAAGTTTCTCCTTGTTTCATTTCTAAATGTCCACTCCCTTGTTTTATTGTCACCCCTCATTCAAGAGTGCCTCAAAATGGTAGAACCATTGAATAGCTATAGCACAGAAAGAGGCGATTTGGCATATAGGGTTGATACTGGCCTCCTACCAGAGCAATTCACTACTTCCATCCCAAGAATCATTCTCCCTGAAACTACCCTGTTCAGTCATCTTAGAAAGTAGTACTTTTCATTGAGGTGTTCTTTCATTGTTCTCAACTTCATAAAGTTCAAAGTACATTTATTATCAAAGTATCTATTTGCGATTCATCTCCTTACAGGCAGCCACAAAACAAAGAGACCCAATAGAACCTACTTTAAAAAAAGATTGTCAAACACCCAATGTGTAGAGGGAAAAAAAACAAATTGTGCGAACAACAAAAGCAAGCAAACAAATGAAGTTCACAACAGCGAGTCCACAGCCATGAATCCGATCATCACTGTAGCCGATCCAGTAACCCATTAGTTGCAGGCTACAGACTCAGTTCAGCACAGAGACAAGTAAACCTTGCAGAGCAGCGAGCTGAACTGGCCTGTCCCTCACCTCTGGTCCCAACACCCTGACCTTTTCAATCTGACCCGGCATTTGAATTGCCCAAACCTGGGGTCATTTCTCACACTCGGATGCAGGTCCTGGTATGTGCTTGGGCCCAGGCCCCAGCCCCGCTGCCTCGATTTGGCCTGTACCCAACCATTACAATTTGACCCAGCAGTTAAATCGATCCAACCTCAGGTCATTCCCTGCTCTCGAACCCAGGCCTGCCACTTTGATAAGCTCTCAGGCTGCCGCCTGGGCCCTGTCGGCTCGATTCAGCCGTACCCACCCTTTCCAATTCGACCCAGCGCTTTAATTAATCAGACCTTGAATCTTTCCTCGCTCTCAGGCCCAAGCCTGCGCCCTGCTGCCTCACCTCAGTTTTGCCACATCAAATCGCCTCCAAGTCCACTTCAGTAATGGTCAAACATTAGCTCATTCCTCAGTCTCGGTCGCAGGTCCTGCCATCTTGATTCAGCCCATAGGTTCCACACTGCATCTGTCCTGCGCTATCGAGACTTCAGTTCACACCACAAAAATGCCAGACTGTACAGGCAGTTCAGAAGCTCAACTCTGCGTGAGAAGTTACAGACTATTGGCTGCAGTGATTGTTTACCAGAAAAAGTGCGATTAATACAGTAATTTATAGCTTTGTTTGTTTTGTTTGCTGCCAACAGAAGTCGCTGTGCTTCACCAGCATCATCTTAAACTGAATGAAAGCCAGATAGAGTAGATCCCCAGACTAATTAATCATGTCTAATATGACAGATCTACCAAAAAGATCAAAAAACATGCATTGTCAGAGTAAAAAGAAAAAGTGCTGGAATCACCCAGCAGGTTAGGATACATTGGACAGAAGAGAAACAGTTAATATTTCAGGTGGAAACCCCCCCACAACCTATGGACTTACTTTCAACTCATGTTCGCAACATCATTATTTATTTATTTATTTATTTGTTATTTTCTTTTTCTGTTTGTATTGATACAATTCGGTGTCTTTAACACATTGGTTGTTTGCCTGTCTTTGTGTGCAGTCGTTTATTGATTCTATTGTGTTTCCTTGTACAGTATCGACTGTGACGGCCCACGAAAAGATAAATCTCGGGGTTGTACATGGTGACATATGTGTACTTCAATAATAAATCTATTTTGAACTTTCAACTTTGAAAATACATTCACAAAGAGTGGTTGGTATAACCTCTGTTCAGTTCTGATCATCAAAATTCATTCAGGTTCAATGGATACAAGGCAGATTCACCAGACTGATACCAAAGATTACAACTTTATATCTGTGCACTGAAAAGATGTTCTGATAGAGGATTTTTAAAAATATTTAATAAAGTAAATAGAAGATATTTCCTTCGGTAAGAGAATTCACCAAAGTGTGTCAAACATTAATCTTGGTGCCAGGCCATTTAGATTACCAAGTACAAAGTTCAAAGCAAATTTATCATCAAAGTACCTAAATGTTATCATATAAAACCCTTAATTCATTTTCTTGCAGGCATTCACAGTAGAACAAAGAAATACAATAGAATCAATTAAAACCGTACACAAAGGTTGGCAAACAACCAATATAGTCATAGAATCATAGAACAATAAAGCACAGAAGCAAACCCTTTGGCCCATCTAGTCTGTGCCGAACCATTAATCGCTTCGTCCCAACAACCTGCACCTGGACCATAGTCCTGCAAACCCCTCCCATCCATGTGCATATCCAAATTTCTCTTTAATGTTGAAATCAACCCTGCATCCACCACTTTTGCCAGCAGCTTGTTTCACACTTCCACCACCCTCTGAGTGAAGAAGATCCTTGCTCATGCTCCCCTTAAACTTTTCACCCTTAATCCATGACCTTGAGATCTAGTCTCTCCCAACCTCAGTGAAAAAGCCTGCTTGCATTTACCCTAAATACATCACTCATAATTTTATATATCTCTATCAAATCCTCTATACTCCAGGGAATGAAGTCCTAACTGATTCAATCCTTCCCCTATAACTCAGGTCCTCAATTCCCGGCAATACCTTTGTACGTTTTCTCTGCACTCTTTCAATCTTATTTACATCTTTCCTGGAGGTAGGTGACCAAAACTGGACACAATACTCCAAATTAGGCCTCACAAGGTCCTATACAATTAGGTCTTATACAATGTCAACTTAACACCCCAACTCCTGTACTTAATACATTCATTTATGAGGGCCAAGGTGACAAAAGCTTCCATTACAACCCAATCTACCTGTGGTGCCACTTTCAAAGAATTATGGATCTCTATTCCCAGATCCCTCTGTTCTACTACACTCCTCAGTGTCCTACCGCTCACCGTGTAAGACCTATCCTGGCTCGTCCTACTGAAGTGCAACACCTCACACTCGTCAGCATTAAATTTCATCTGCCATTTTACAGCCCATTTTTCCAACTTGTTCAGATCCCGCTGCAAACTTTGATAGTCTTTCTCACTATCCACTAATCCCAATCTTGGTGCCATCTGCAAGTTCATCACATGATCATCCAGATCATTGATATAGATGGCAAGCAGCAACGGACCCAGCACCAGTTCTAATGGCACACCACTAGTCACAGGCCTCCTGTCAGAATGCAACCATCTACATCGACTCTCTGGCTTCTTCTGTAAAGCCAACGTCAAATTTGCAACTGCACCTCCTTGACTAACCTCCCATGCGGGGCCTTAACAAAGGCCTTTCTAAAGTACATGTAGACAACATCCACTGTCTTGCCTTCATCAACTTTCCTGGTAAATTTCTTGAAAAACTCTGTAAGATTGGTTAGACATAACTTGTTACACACAAAGCCATTTTGACTAATCTAATCAGTCGCTGTCTATCCAAATATTATATCCAGTTCCTTAGAATACCTTCCAATAACTTTCCCCACTACTGATGTCAGGCTCAGCAGCCCATAAGCTCATTGCTTATTCTTAGGGCTTTTCTCAATTATTGTCATATCACACTCTCTTGTTAGGACTTTGAAGTACTTATTAAAGAAATTTTCCTGAACACATTTGACAAACTCTATCCCATCTAGTCCTTTTACAATATGTGGAATAATGTGCAAATACAAAAAAAACACAAATAATAATAAATCTTTCATTCACGTTTGAAATTACTCATGTTGTTATATTAACTACCAAAAATATTTGATTGGAACGTTAGAAGGTTTTTGACAAGAACAGGCCATTCAACCAAACAAAGCTTGCCAAATTCCTGTTCACATAGTGTATTGAAATAGCTATCCGTCCCACACTCATAGTTAATAGAAGCTTTTAATATATATAAACTTCATCCAATTCTTGTGAAGTTCATACAACGGCTGATGAAACACTGGCGTACTATAATCACCCTATCTATTAACAACCGAAAAAGAATAATCACTGTTAACAAAATAAACTGAGGCATTTTTCAGGGTGGCTCTCTAAGTCCACTATGGTTCTGTCTAGCTTTAACTCCACTCCCTAATCTACTGAATCAGATAACAAAAAGATATCAAATCAGAGACAATCAAATGAATTATACTTTGACACACCTATACATAGAAGATTTGAAATTATACACTCATTCACCAGAAAAGCTAAAGTAATTAACTCAAATAGTAGAACTATTATCTAAAGATATGAACATGAACTTAGGACTAGAGAAGTGCAGAACATCACACATTAAGAAAGCTGCTATAGAGCTAATAGAATACAAAACAGAGCGACAGGATATAATACAACTGAGAGATGAATATGAAACATATAAACATCTGGGATATCCACAAGCAAAGAAAATACATCATACTGCGATAAAGGGAAAACCTTCGACAGAAATTACTTCAAGGCTTAAGAAAATCTGCCAAACAGAGCTCAATCGTAAAGAAGTAACAAAGGCAATAAACACTTTTGCTATACCCATATTAATGCATTCTTTCATTAATGTACTATCTCGGTATGAAACCGATTTGGAAAATTTACAAAGAAAAATAAGAAATGAAATGACAAATTTCCAAAAACACTATGTATGCTTGAACGTGCTTAGATTAACACAATATAGGACAGAAGGAGTAAGAGGAATAACACAATAGTCAGGTAAAACTTCTGAGGATATACTTTCATCAGTGAAAACAGGATTCAACACTCCATGCAAGCATATGCAGTTCCAATAAGAAGTACATGCCGTTAAACTTTAAAGAGCACACAATCTAGAAAAATGAAGAAATTATCACTTTTAAATAAAAAGTTAACCAGTGGAAGATTATGACCCTCCATGGAAGACATCCCCATGGTCTGAACAGACTAGATGTCGACAAGAAAGTGCCGAAAGCCTGGCTCAGAGTTGGAGACCTCTTCCCAGAAACAGACGGGCTCTATGTAGCAATACAGGACCAAAGTTAGCAAAAGAAATAAAAGACCAACAAATTCAAGACAATAAATGCAGAAAATGCCAAGAGAAACGGAAACAATCCAACACATTACAGGATTCTGCGGCAATTTAACTCAATCTGATTACTTACACAGACACAATCAAGTGGCAAACATCATTCACCAAGATCTTGCTTTAGAAGACAAACACATAAAAGAAACCATACCTTACGATAAATACAAGTCTGAACCAGTTTGTGAGTCAGAGCCCTACAAACTATTCTAAGACTGATCCATTATTACAGATAAGGCCATCCATAATAACCATCAGGACATAACAAGCAAGAACAATTTACCTAATCGATATGGCCACCCCAAACTCCGATAACATAGAGAAATCAGTAAGCGAAAAACACCAGAAATATGCTGAATTAAGAGTGGAAGTTGAAAGATTATGGAACATGAACAGAGTATAAATTGTCCCAGTAGTAATATTTACACTGGTATCATACCAAAGTCATTACTCAATAGCATTAAACAATTAAGCCTACACAGCAATATTTATGTAAGCCTCCAGAAAGCCACAATACTAAACACCACTAGAATAGCCTGAAAGTTCCTAGCAGTTGAGAAATGAGTGTGCGAGGTTATGCCTGTACCTCAGGTTTTACAGGCTTGAGCTGAGAAAAAAATAAAACTAGAACAATAATATTAAATAAATAATAGTGAGAACACAAGTTGTGGAGTCCTTGAAAGTGAGTCCTTAGAATAAGAAATCAGTTCAGTGTTGAGATGAGTGAAGTTATCCACACTGTGAAATTAGAAAAAGGGAAGCCGAAATCTGATGTGTCGGTGTTTCAGTGGAGTAAAGGAAATTACAGTGGCACGAGAGAGGAACTGGCCAAAGTTGACTGGAAAGGGACACTGGCGGGAAAGACAGCAGAGCAGCAGTGGCTGGAGTTTATGCGAGAAATGAGGAATGTGCAAGACAGGTATATTCCAAAAAAGAAGAAATTTTCGAGTGGAAAAAGGATGCAACCGTGGTTGACAAGAGAAGTCAAAGCCAAAGTTAAAGCAAAGGAGAGGGCATACAAGGAAGCAAAAATTAGTGGGAAGACAGAGGATTGGGAAGTTTTTAAAACCTTACAAAAGGAAACCAAGAAGGTCATTAAGAGAGAAAAGATTAACTATGAAAGGAAACTAGCAAATAATATCAAAGAGGATACTAAAAGCTTTTTCAAGTATATAAAGAGTAAAAGACAGGTGAGAGTAGATATAGGACCGATAGAAAATGATACTGGAGAAATTGTAATGGGAAATGAGGAGATGGCAGAGGAACTGAACGAGTATTTTGCATCAGTCTTCACTGAGGAAGACATCAGCAGTATACTGGACACTCAAGGGTGGCAGAGAAGAGAAGTGTGCGCAGTCACAATTACCACAGAGAAAGTACTCAGGAAGCTGAATAGGCTAAAGGTCGATAAATCTCCTGGACCAGATGGAATGCACCCTCGTGTTCTGAAGGAAGTAGCTGTGGAGATTGCAGAGGCATTAGTGATGATCTTTCAAAAGTCAATAGATTCTGGCATGGTTCCGGAAGACTGGAAATGTCACTCCGCTATTTAAGAAGGGGGCAAGGAAGCAAAAAGGAAATTATAGACCTGTTAGCTTGACGTCGGTGGTTGGGAAGTTGTTGGAGCCGATTGTCAAGTATGAGGTTACAGAGTACCTGGAGGCATATGACAAGATAGGCAGAACTCAGCATGGATTCCTTAAAGGAAAATCCTGCCTGACAAACCTATTACAATTTTTTGAGGAAATTACCAGTAGGCTAGACAAGGGAGATGCAGTGGATGTTGTATATTTGGATTTTCAGAAGGCCTTTGACAAGGTGCCACACATGAGGCTACTTAACAAGATAAGAGCCGATGGAATTACAGGAAAGTTACATACGTGGATAGAGCGTTGGCTGATTGGCAGGAAACAGAGAGTGGGAAGAAAGGGATCCTATTCTGGTTGGCTGCTGGTTACCAGTGGTGTTCCACAGGGATCAGTGTTGGGGCCGCTTCTTTTTACATTGTACATCAACGATTTGGATTATGGAATAGATGGCTTTGTGGCTAAGTTTGCTGACGATACGAAGATAGGTGGAGGGGCCGGTAGTGCTGAGGAAACGGAGAGCCTGCAGAGAGACTTGGATAGATTGGAAGAATGGGCAGAGAAGTGGCAAATGAAGTACAATGTTGGAGAGTGTATGGTTATGCACTTTGGCAGAAAAAATAAATGGGCAGACTATTATTTAAATGGGGAAAGAATTCAAAGTTCTGAGACGCAACGGGACTTGGGAGTCCTCGTACAGGATTCCATTAAAGTTAACCTCCAGGTTGAGTCAGTAGTGAAGAAGGCAAATGCAATGCTGGCATTCATTTCGAGAGGAATAGAGTATAGGAGCAGGGATGTGATGTTGAGGCTCTATAAAGCGCTGGTGAGACCTCACTTGGAGTACTGTGGGCAGTTTTGGTCTCCTTATTTAAGAAAGGATGTGCTGACGTTGGAGAGAGTACAGAGAAGATTCACTAGAATGATTCCAGGAATGAGAGGGTTAACATATGAGGAACGTTTGTCCGCTCTTGGACTGTATTCCTTGGAGTTTAGAAGAATGAGGGGAGACCTCATAGAAACATTTCGAATGTTAAAAGGCATGGACAGAGTGGATGTGGCAAAGTTGTTTCCCATGATGGGGGAGTCTAGTACGAGAGGGCATGACTTCAGGATTGAAGGACGCCCTTTCAGAACAGAAATGCGAAGAAATTTTTTTAGTCAGAGGGTGGTGAATCTATGGAATTTGTTGCCACGGGCAGCAGTGGAGGCCAAGTCATTGGGTGTATTTAAGGCAGAGATTGATAGGTATCTGAGTAGCCAAGGCATCAAAGGTTATGGTGAGAAGGCGGGGCAGTGGGACTAAATAGGATAAAATGGATCAGCTCATGATAAAATGGCGGAGCAGACTCGATGGGCCGAATGGCCTACTTCTGCTCCTTTGTCTTATGGTCTTATGGTTCAGGAACCACCTGGACCATACCTCTTTCCACCCTGTTATTTGTAAAAGTGCCATCCCCTTCCCTTAATTCATCTATCTCCATTGCTCTCAGGATGAAGCTGTTCATTCCAGAACTAAGAAGACCTTGCTCCTCCACCATCAACGCTGCCCTCAACTGCATCTCTTCCATTTCGCACATGTCTGCCCTCACCCCATCCTCCCGCTACCCCAACAGACATAGGGTTCCTTGTGTCGTCACCTACCACCACACCAGCCTCTGCATCCAGCACATAATTCTCTGTAACTGCTACCATCTTCAATGGGACCCTACCACCAAGTATATTTTTCCCTCACCCCCCTTTCTGCTTTCCGCAGGGATCACTCCCTACACGACTCCCTTATTCATTCATCCCTCCCCACTGATCTCCCTCCTGGCCCTTATCCTTGCAAGTGGAATAAATGCTACATCTGCCCCTACAACTCCTCCCTCACTACCATTCAGGGCCCCAAACAGCCCTTCTAGCTGAGCCACACTGCACCTGCGAGTCTGTTGGAGTCATCTACTGTATCTGCTGCTCCCGGTGTGGACTCCTGCATATCAGTAAGATCTGTCTTAGATTGGGAGACCGCTTCACCAACCACCTATGCTCTAAGCGTCAGACAAAGCAGGGTCTTCCAGTGACCACCCATTTTAATTCCACTTCCCATTCCCATTCCGACATGTCAGTCCATGGCCTCCTCTAATGCCATGATGAGGTCACACTCAGGTTGGAGGAGAAACAACTTATATTCTGTCTGGATAGCTCTAACCTGATGGCATGATCATTGATTTCTCAAAATTCTGGTAATGGCCACCCTCCACCCCCTTCAGCATTCCCCATTCCCATTTCCCTCTCTTACCTTATCTCCTTACCTGCCCTCACCACCCTCTGGTACTCCTCCCTCTTCCCTTTCTTCCATGGACTTCAGTCCTCTCCTCTCAGATTTCCCCTTCTCCAGCCCTTTATATCTTTCACTAATCAACTTTCCAGCTCCTTACTTCACCCCTCCCCCCTCTCGGTTTCACCTATCACCTGCTGCCTTGTATTTCTTCCTCCCCTCCCCCCACCTTCTTACTTTGGCTTTTCATCTTTATTCTCCAGTCCTGATGAGGGGTCTCGGCCTGAAATGTTGACTGTTTATTCTTTTCCATAGATGTTATCTGGCCTGCTGAGTTCATCCAGCATTTTGTGCGTGTTGCTTGGGTTTCCAGCATCTGCAGATTTTCTCTCTTCTGTGATTGAGACTTCCAGTAACTAAGGTTTTGTACTGCAACATTATTCATCTTCTTCTTTTCCCCACTCTTCTTCTTATCTATGAAAGGATGTGCCTACATTGGAGAAGAGTTCAAAGCAGATTCATGAAAATTATTCTGGGATTGAAAGGCTTGTCATATGAGGAACAATTATAACTCTGGGCCTCTACTCACTGGAATTCAGAAGAATGAGGGGTGACCTCATTGAAACCCATCAAATGTTGAAAGGCCTGGATAGAGTGGATGTGGAGAGGATATTTCCTATGGGGGAGAAGTCTAAGACCAGAGGACACAGCCTCAGAATAGAGGGACATCCTCTTAGAACAGAGACGTGAAGGAATTTCTTTAGTCAGAGAGTGGTGAATCTGTGGAATTCATTGCCATTGGGTATATTTAAGACAAAGGTTGATAGATTCTTGATTGGTCAGGGTATGAAGGGATACGGAGAGAAGACAAGAGATTGGGGCCGTTAGGGAAAATGGATCAGCAATGACGAAATGATGGAGCAGACTTGATGGGCCAAATGGCCTAATTCTGCTCCTATATCTTATGGTCTCTTTCAGATGATGCACTCTGGAGATTCACTCAGTGCATTATTTCACTTTTCGTGATTTTCTTATTGACCTTAAGCCTTTGCCCTCTTGTCACCGATGTTTCTTGGTCACATTTTCACTGATCTCTTCGATGCTGTTCAGGTTCCCCTGGAGCAATTATACTCCAGATAACAAAATCTCTGCACTGCCATAACCTTCTAGATCAAGGTCTCCCAACCTGGGGGTCCACGAATCCCTCAGTTAATGGTAAGGCTTCCATGGCATGATAAAGTTGAGAAACTCTGTTCTAGTTGTCGAACTCCAATGACTATTGATTTAAGATTGAATGTATATCACTGAATATCTTATTTAAACCTAGTTTGGCACAAGATTGTTGCATTCAATACACTGTCAAAGCAATAACCTGCTCCTGATGCCTCACATTTAATCCTAGATCAGGCCAAGGTCCAGATTAGTGTTTCAAGTTTATTTGGATTTGAAAATAATTTTGCTACCAGGCAGCATTTACAATTAAAACGTACTCTTATAAATGACTGAAGAGACCAGGATTGGTCCTGTCATTGAACCAACCCAAGACAAATCCAGCCAATTTCAGTTGGGTAAACACAAGCGTTTCTTCAGATGCTGGAAATCTAGAGTATCACATACAAAATGCTGGAGGAACTCAGCAGGTCAGACAGCATCTATGGAGAGGAATAAACAGTCGACATTTTAGGTCAAGACCCTTCATCAGGACTGGAAAGGAACCTTTCTAGTCCTGATAAAGGGTCCCCACCCAAAACATTGACAATTTCAACGTGAGCTGCCATGGTGGCCTGACACTTGCAGGGATTATTTGAGTTACTGTCGGCTTCCTGTCAGCTTGAACCAGTCCAGCCAATCTCCTCTGGCCTCTTTCATTAACAAGACATCTTCGCCCACAGAACTGCTGCTCGCTGGAGTTTTTTTGTTTCTCGCACCATTCTCTGTAAACTCTAGAGACTGTTGTGCATGAAAATCTCAGGAGATCAGCAGTTTCAGAGATACTCAAATCACCCTGTCAGATGCCAACAATCATTCCACGATCAGGTGACTTAGATTTCCTCCCCATTCTGATGTTTGGTATGAACAACAACTGAACCATTTGACCCACTCTGCATGCTCTTATGCATTGAGTTGCTGCCACATGATTGGCTAATTTGATATTTGCATTAACGAGCAGGTGTACAGGTGTACCTAATAAAGTAGACACTGAGTATCTATGTAAACAAAGATTATTAGGATGAATATAGGATTGGTGTTGTCCTTAAATAAAGGATGAATATTCATGTTTGATTTTCCTTGCTGTTAAAAGTAAATGACAATGACCACTGAGCTCATCAGAACCAATAGAATGGAAATGAAGCTTTGGTCTCCTTTACATAGACATGTGGGTGGTGGGGTAGAGATGCATCTCTACTAAAGGAGGTGTATGGCACTCTTGGGCAAGGTGTAGCACCTGCTTAGCCCCTCCAATCAGAGTCATGTGAAGCCATGGGAGCGGGTGGTGTATGGTCATATGAGCAACTGACACGTATCACAAGTCCTGGTTATGCAACTACTGACACCAGGCAGACAATTCCTGAAGAGTATTGATAATGGCTGGGGTCACCCATCTTGTTAAGACACTGCCCAGAAGAAGGCAATGGCAAACCACTTCTTGACAGAAAAAGTTGCCAAGAACAACCATGAGCATCCACATCAAACCACACGGCACATAATAACGATGACCATAATGATGATGATACAGGCATGGTGGCCCGAAGTCAGTTTCTGTAGTTCAAAATTCAGCATCCAATCTCGAAGTCAGAAGTGGGTATTAGTCCTTTGGTACAGTATCGTTGTCGTCGTGGCTATCCCTCGAGGTCGAGGATGATGGTCTTGGTTCTGTTGATCTCTTATGGGCTCTCAAGTGGCTTATGAGTCCAATCTTGGCTTTGAAGGTACAGTATATGCATTAGAGGGAGCTTACAATTGGTATGAAGCATTTCCCAAGAGATATGTTTAGCTTCAAGAAACTCAGTAAAGCTCACCTTTAAGCAGTCTCAGGCAAGTGACCAAGGCCTCAAAATCAGGATACCTCAGATCTGCCCATTCTTTCAATAATAACTATGCCCAAACCAGTCTTCAGGGCAGCAAAGAGTAAGATAAATTTTGAACTGTATTCCTTTCTTTAGATTATAATTTTACTTTAACTAAAGCATTCAAATCCTGCAGCTGAATGTAAGAGTTTTATTTCCTGCTGAGATTCTGCAGTTAATGAATGCAGCACAAGTCTGTTCATTCTAGCACAAGGCTGCACTGAAACAGTACAAAGCTGTTTCCTCGTACTGGAACAAACTCTCTCAGGAAATCATAACCCACTTCTCAGCCAATTATGTATGTGCATGTAGATAAAGCATCTGTTGACTGGCATTACCAACACTGATGACAAACCGGGGGTTAAACATCCTACAATCTCAGATGCTTTTCCTGGATACGTTGCTGCAAATAGTCTGACGTCAATTCTGAGTCATCCCAATCTGCCAGTGAACAGCAGAATCAGCTAGCTTCTACTATGCCGACTGAAACCAGAACAGGAAAATGAGGACTATGACCCAGTTACTGTTGTTTTCCTATCAGAGTGAGGTCTTCAAGTTCAAATTCAAGTTTAATTGTCATTAAACTACCCATGAATACCCATAAATACAGTCAAATGAAACAGCGTTCCTCCAAGAGCAAGGGGCAAATGCAGTACCAAAAGTCATGCACAGCTCAAAGCACATTTCGCACATTGAAGATAGTGGTAAACATGCAGACATACAAAGTATGTCTGTAATGTAACCCAAGCCCTAGAGTCCATGGATGTTGTTAACAAGAGCCAGCCCACACAGTCTGCAGAGGAACACAGTCCAGTTTGTCTTCCACTGGTTGAAAGTTTTCTATCAATGGGCCAAATGGCCTAATTCTGCTCCTATATCTTATGTTCTTATGGAGTGAACACTGGCCAGCATGGACCCGCACCGCACTGCCTGCTCTTCTCTAACGGTGCAGCGATCAAATCTTGTTTACATTGGATTAAGCTTCAGAAGCACTTCCCTGTACCAGCGACAATCACAATGATGGCACAAGATTAATAACATACTTTTGACATAGGAATAATTTGCTTCATGTGGCCAGCATCAAAAATTTAATTTACAAATAGGTTACAACAAAAAGACAGATTACAGGGAGAAGGCGGAAGAGCTCAAGGCCTGGTGCCAGGCAAATAACCTCTTCCTCAATGTCAAGAAGACAAAGGAGAAGGTTATCTACTTCAGGAAAACCTGCAACACTCATTTCACATCAGCAGCACAGCAGTGGAAACAACAGGTAGTTTCAAACTCCTAATAGTGCTCCTCTCACATAACCTCTCATAGTCCCAGAACACATCCTCCAGAGTCAAGAAAGAACGCTCTCCAACACTTTCTGAGGAGACTGAAGAGAGCTGGATTTTGCACATCCATACTCATGTAATTCTACAGATGCACAGTTCAGTGCATCTTAACATGATGCATCACAGTGTGGTACGAAAATTGCACTGCAGCGGACAGGAACGCTCGACAACAGGTACGTAAGACTGCCCAACACATCAGCATCACCAGTCTACCCACCATCGAGGACACATATACAGAAAGATGCCAGTAATATCCCACTCACCCTGCTCATGAACTGTTTTTCTCATTCACATCAGGGAAGAGGCTACTCAGCATCCACGGCAGGACAACTAGAGTCAAAACCAGTCCCTTTCCCCAAGTTGTCAGGTTAGTCAACACCTCCAACCATTAATCCACCCCACCACTACATATACAATGCCTAGTGTCACTTTATGTACATAAAATCAGTCTATATATATAACAGTAACTTGTACATTGTGTTTTATAGGATTGCTTTTATATTAATGTTTATTCTGATTTTTTATTGTGTTCATTTTATTGTGTTTAAAACCATTTCATTTTCCTTTAAACTCTTGTGCTGAAGAATGACAATAAACAATCTTGCTCCCTTCTTGTTGCTGCCATCAGATAAAAAGTACGAGAGCCTCAGGACTCACTCCAGCAGATTCAAGAGCAGTTACTGCCCCACAACCATCAGGCTCTTGAACAAAAGGGGATAATTTCACTCACTTATCCCATCATTGAAATGCTCCTACAACCAAATGATCTCACTTTAAGGGCTCTTTATCTCATGTTCTCATTAGTTATTGCTATTTATTTATATTTGCATCTGTACAGTTATCTTCTACACTCTGACTGATCTTTCATTGATCCTGTTATAGTTACTATTCCATGGATTTGCTGCGTATGCCCACTGAAAAAAAAATCTCAGGGTTGTATGTGGTGACATATACTGTATGTACTTCGATAGCAAAATTTACTCTGAACTTTGAACCAACTGAAAGAGAATGGAAAGGGAAAACAGGAAGATCAGATACTTGACCTGGTGTCTCTGTCGTAACAAAACAGCCTAAAGGGCTGGAAACTCATTCCCAGAGCGAGGATTAGCGATTATGACTAAAGGAATTGTCAAATGTTCTAGAGGCCTTTGAAGGTAGAAAGATGTGTCTTGCTTCTGCCACCAGTTCCCATTTTTTTTTTCAAGTATCGCTGCGGTTCAATTCTCACAAAATGCTGGAGGAACTCAGCAGCTCAGGCAGCATCTATGGAGATGAATAAACAGTCAAAGTTTCGGGCCAAGACTTTAATTAAGGGCAGGAAAGGAAGGGTAAAGGTACCAGAATAAAAATGGTGGGGAAGTAGAGGAGGCTAGCAGGAAGGTGATAGGTGGGAAAGGTCAAGAGCTGGAGAAGAAGGAATCTGATAGGAGAGGAAACTGAACCATAGGAGAAAGGGAGGAAGCAGGAGATGATAGGCAGATGAAGAGGAGAGTTACGAGGCCAGAGTGGGGAATAGAGAAGAGGGAAGGCAATGGGAAAAAGAAAAAAAAACTGGAAAAAAATTACCAGAAGGAGAAATCAATGTTCATGCTGTCAGGTTGGAGGCTACCTGGACAGAATATGAGGTATTTTCTTTTAGTGTCACTGTCATTCAGCTGTAAGGCTGGTTGGTCATTGCTCTCCGACCCCACACTCTCTGTTCTCTTTCTCATTATTGTGCCTCAGTGAAAGTGAAAGTACAGATCAAGATAGCACGGGAACAGGCCCTTCACCCACAATATTGTGCTTAACTAATTTAATTAATGACATCTTATCCCCTCTGCCCACACACAGTCAGTGTCCCTCCATTCTCTGTGTGTACATACACCAGTCCAAAAGCCTCTGAAATACATTTATTGTATCTGCCACCTCCACAACCCCTGGCAGCACCTTCCTGTCACCCACTCTGTGTAAAAAATAACTGGTCACTTTTCACCTTATTTCGACCCTGGGGAAAAGATACTGGCTAGTTAATCAGTCTCTCATGATTTTATAAATTTCCGTCAGTTTCTGCTGCTTCAGAGTAACCAGCCCCGGCTTCCCCAACCTGTCATTATAGCACATGCCCCCTAATCCAGGCAACGTACAAGTGGACGTCTTCTACACCCTCTCTAAAGCTTCCACATCATTCCTATAATAGCACTACCTGAACTAAATAATACAGTCTAACTCGAGTTTTAGAAATCTGCAACATAACTTCCTGAGTCTTGAGCTCAATTCATCGACTAATATAAACCCAGCGCTCACTATTATTTCTCTGACTTCTGGAGGCTGACAGAATGGACAAGCTTTGTGGACAGTCAGCTAATATCAGGGCCATTCCCAATGCCCATGTCAAAGTAACTGTTTCTTCAGATAATAAATTAATTAATTAACTGGTCCAAGAACACACACGCTCCAACAACTCAAGAATTTAACTTGCACAACAAGAACAGCATGGGCTCCTGTCACCCACATCACGGTTCTGAAGACTGAACTGAAAACTGCTCTCTTTATACAGAATTGGTTTATCAGTTATGAAAATTGATCATTAATCACAATTGAGCGCATCCCGACTGGCTGCATTACTGCCTGGTATGGGAACTGTACTTCACTAAATCGCAGGGCTCTGCAGAGAGTGGTGCGGACAGCCCAGCACATCTGTAGTTGTGAACTTCCCATGATTCAGGACATTTACAAAGACAGGTGTGAAAAAAGGGCCTGAAGGGTCACTGGGGACCCGAGTCACCCCAATCACAATCTATTCCAGCTGCTACCATCCGGGAAACGGTATCGCAGCATAAAAGCCAGGACTAACAGGCTCCGGGACAGCTTCTTCCACCAGGCCGTCAGACTGATTAATTCATGCTGATTTGAGTGTCATAGTCATAGTCATAGTCATAGTCATACTTTATTGATCCTGGGGGAAATTGGTTTTTGTTACAGTTGCACCATAATAATAAATAGTAATAGAACCATAAATAGTTAAATAGTAATATGTAAATTATGCCAGTAAATTATGAAATAAGTCCAGGACCAGCCTATCAGCTCAGGGTGTCTGACCCTCCAAGGGAGGAGTTGTAAGGTTTGATGGCCACAGGCAGGAATGACTTCCTATGACGCTCTGTGTTGCATCTCGGTAGAATGAGTCTCTGGCTGAATGTACTCCTGTGCCCACCCAGTACATTATGTAGTGGATGGGAGACATTGACCAAGATGGCATGCAACTTGGACAGCATCCTCTTTTCAGACACCACCGTCAGAGAGTGTATTGCTATGTTACATTGACTGTTCTATTTATTATAAATTACTATGATTACACATTGCACATCTGGATGGAGACATAACGTAAAGATTTTTACTCCTCATGTGTAACCCTAACCCTAACCCTAATGCGAAGGATGTAAGATATAAAGTCAATCCAATTCAATTCAATTGTAAATTGTACGTTTGAATTCCTTACTCACAAGATCAATCGCCGTTCACAATATTAAAGTCAATCGAAACTTCAAGCAGACCTCTGATGATATTTTGAAGTTAGTAAAGTCAATAGAGCCTTAGTTGTTGAGTACATTTCACATCCCTCCATTATCCTTAACTCATCTGCTCCAGCACATTCTATTGTGTAAAGGGACGCTATATTTTTGGAAGACTTCCGTAAAAATCTTACTACAGAAGCCTCACTCCTCTGGTTTGAGTACACACTGCCACAGTCACCCCAGCCTAGCTCTTCAGTAGCAAGCAGAAGTGTCTCTGGCAGTCTCACTTCAAAGATCCCACTTGACTAAAACTATAAATTATGCAAGCTATCCTTGCATTAACCTTTGCCACACCACAACTTCCATACCCAGAGAATACAATATTTCTTTGTTGCAGCTATCTTTATTTGCATTCAGTCAGTATTCACAAAAATACTGGAATTTCGTAATGCCCCGAGCTGTAATAGCATTGCACTGACCGCGATGCCACTGTAGGACCGAGCTCAGGTTCGTCTCGCGGGCAGACCTGTGCCAAGAGCTTAAGGAGTCAGCTAGACAGAGCAGCAACCGCACACTTGCAAAGAAAATGTTTCTCTTCCCATAATGTACAGAGCAGAGTCTCCGCTTCCTATCAAACCATTTCTGCTGCTTGCATAAAATGGGGAAGTTTCATTCCTAGCAGAAACCACTCTCGTGTTCAGTCATAATATCAAATGATAAGATGTTGTGATCAGGTCCAGTTGCCATGGTTACACTTTGTTGCAGTATGAGACTCTATTAGAATTTCTGCAATTGTAACATGAGAATGGATTTATTATGATTGCTGTGTCTATTCATAGAATTCACTGCATAGAAAGAGCCATCCATCATTAACAGTTTTAAACTGGTACTTATTCTGATTGGGAGCCTTCTCAAACAATTCCCAACTTTATCTTACACTACTAACATATTCCTTCAAGTTCTTTCTCAATCCTGCAGCAATCCAGCCTCCCTCAAGCTGCACCTGCACCATTTATCTCCACTATTGCTGCCGCTGGGCGGTCAGGTGAAGATACTGTCCGCCTCTACCAAAGGAAGTGAAGGAGCTCCTTCCCTCCACTAGCCTGCAGGTCATCCTTGGGGAAGGCGTAGCACCTGCTTATCCCTCCAGTCAGGGTCAGGTGAAGCCATGGGAGCAGGTGGTGGATGGTCGTATGAGCAGCTGGTGCACATCACAGGTCCTGGTTATGCGACCACTGACGCCAGGCAGACAATCTCTGAAGGGTATTGATAATGGCTGGCGGCACCTGTCTTGCAAAGACACTGCACAGAAGAAGGCAACTGGAAACCGCTTCTGTAGAAAAATTTGCCAAGAACAATCATGGTCGTGGATAGAACAAGATCACCTACTATACGTCATATGACTTGGCACACAGTGGTGATGATGATCGCTGTTAACTGGAGATGTACTTCCTTCTCTCTCTCCTCCCCCTCGCATTGGATATCAGTTAAAAAGTCTCAGGCTCAAGGGCAGATTCTATCGAACTGTGATAATACTCTTGAGCTAACCGCATACAATAAAGATGAACTCTTAATCTCTCAGTTTACCTCATGGTGATCCTTGTACAGTACTGTGCTTGTTTACCTGCAGGACACTTTCTCTGTCAATGTAACATCAAATTCTGCACGGTTTTTCTTTTTGTACCACCTTGATGTTTGGAATGGTCTTTCTGGATGGTCATAAACAAAAGCTTATTGCTGCATTAGGCAGGGCCCCGGTGAGAAGTGCGTTCAGCTGCAGCTTCTAAAAGACCGTGTTAAGGAGTTGGAGCTGGAACCAGATGAACTCCGGATCATCCGGGAGGCTGAGGGGGTGATAGATAGGACATATAGAGAGGTAGTTACAGTCAAGATGCTGGATACAGGTAACTGGGTGACCGCCAGGAGAGGGAAAGGGGAATAGGCAGCCAGCGCAGCGTACTCCTGTGGCCATTCCCCTCAACAAGAGGTACACTACCTTGGATACTGTTTGTTGGGGGAGGGGGGTTCCCGAGCAGAGCAAAGCCACAGCAATCAGGTCTCTGGCATTGAGTCTGGTTCTGTGACTCAGAAGGGATGCAGGGAGAAGAGGTGAGCTGTAATGATGGGGTATTCATTGATTAGAGGTACAGAGAGGAGGTTCTGTGGATGAGAATGAGATTCCTGGATGGTTTGTTGCTTTCTAGGTGCCAGGGTCGGGGACATCTCAGATCGAGTCCACAGAATCCTTAAGTGAGAGGGTGACTAGAGGTTGTGATTCACATTGGTACCAATGACATGGGTAGAATGGGTGATGAGATCCTGCAAAGTGAGTTCAGGGAGTTAGGTGCTAATTTAAAGGACAGGAACTCCAGGGTTGTGATTTCAGGATTGCTACCTGTGCCACATGCCAATGAGACCAGAAATAGGAAGAATGTACATGTGGCTAAGGAGTTGGGGCAGGAGGGTGGATTTTTGGACCACTGGTCTCTCTTTCAGGGAAGGGCGCACCTATACAGAAGGGACAGTTTGCAACTGAACTGGAAGGGGACCAATATCCGAGCAGGAAGGTTTGCTAACGCTGCTCAGAGTTGCAGGGGGATGGGAACCAGAGTGCCAGAACAGAGATGGAGAGATTGTGGAGACAGATGTTGTTAAACCCACATACAAAGTCAGAAATCAAAAAGTGAAGCATGCTGGGAGTAATGACCTGAGCTCTGTATATTTCAATGCAAGGAGTATTGTAGAAGAGCATGGATCAGCATGTAGAATTATAACATTTTAGCCATGAGTGAGACTTGGTTGCAGGAGGGGCGGGACTGTCAGCTCAATATTCCAGGGTTCTGTTGTTTCGGACATAATAGAGCAGGAGGGCTAATATCACTAGTCAGGAAAAATGCCATGGCAGTGCTCAGTCAGGACAGACTGGAGAACTCACCTTGTGAGGCTTTATGGGTGGAACTGAGGAATAAGAAAGGTATGACCACGATAATGAATTACAGTACAGACTACCCAAACATCCACAAAATTTGGGGAAGTAAATTTGGTCGCAGATTGTTTCAAGAAAAATGCTGTGATAGTAAGTGATTTTAACTTTCCACATGCTAACTGGGGATCCCATGATGTAAAAGGACTAGGTGGAATAGTTTGTCAAATATGTTCAGGAAAGTTTGCTCAATCAGTACATAGAAGTCCCAACTAGAGAGAGTGTGATATTAATCTCCTATTAGGGAATGAGACAGAGCAGGTGACAGAAATTTGTGTAGGGTAACATTTTGCAACGAATGATCATAATGCCAGTAGTTTGAAGGTAATTATGGAAAAAGGTAGGTCTGGACCACAGGTTGAGATTCGAAATTGGAGAAAGGCCGAATCTGATGACATCGGAAAGGATTTGACAAGTGTGAATGAGGACAAATCATTTTCTGGCAAAGGTGTACTTGCTGAGCGGGAGGGAGGCCTTCAAAAGTGAAAATTTGAGAGTACAGAGTTCGGACGTTCACACTAGAATAGAAGGCAAGAACAGAAGGTTTAGGGAACTTTAGGTTTAGAGAAAAAAGTTGGAGGTGTGTAGTCGGTATAGGCAGGTAGGAACAAATGAGGTGCTTATGAGGTATAAGAATTGCATGAGAACACTTCTGAAAGAAATCAAGAGGGCTAAAAGAAGACATCAGGTTTCCCAAGCATACAAAGTGAAAGAGAATCATAAGGACTTCTATAGATATATTAAGAGCAAAAGGATAGCAAGGGATTAATTTGGTTTTCTTAAAATCAGATTGGTAATCTATGCATGTAGCTGAAAGAGATCAGGGAGATCATAAATAGATTTTTTGAATCCGTGTTTGCTCTGGAGCTGGATACAGAGTTCATAAATGTGCGGCAATGTAACTGCAAGGCCATAGACCCTATGCAGATCACAGCAGAGGAGGTGTTTGCTGTCTAGACATAAATTATGGTGAATAAATCCCAGGACCTGACAATATGTTCCCTTGGACCCACTGGGAGGACATTGCCAGAGGACCTGAGTTATAGTGAATGGTTGAATAAGTTCAGACTTTATTCCCTAAAATGTAGAATATTGAGGGAAGATTTGAAACGGGTATACAAAATTATGAGAGGTACAGATAGAGTAAATGCAAGCAGGCTTTTCCCTTGGGGTTGGGCAAGACTACAACTAGAAGCCATGGGTTAAGGGTGAAAGGTGAAATGTTTAAGGGAAACACGAGGTGGTGAGAGTGTAAAATGAGCTGCCAGCACAAGTGATGGATACAGGTACAATTTCAACATTGTATAGGTACATAGATGGGAGGGGTATGGTCTACGCAGGTCAATGGGTCTAGGCAGGTCAACGGGTCTAGGCAGGTTAATGAGTCTAAGCAGGTTAATGGGTCTAGGCAGGTTAATGGGTTTAGGCAGGTTAACGATTCAGCACAGACTAGATGAGCCAAGGAGCCTGATTCTCTGCTGGACTCTTCAATAACTCGATGACCCTAATTACTAATTACCTGGGTATATGCAAGGTTAAGAAATGTGTTGCTAAGAAAGGACTGAATGGGTGGATGGGGGCAACCAGTACATAGTCTCCACGCTGAAGTGTTGATTTAATATTACTAATGTGTTGATACAATTTAATGTGAATGATACAGTATGTGTGTATTGAATGCAACACGCTAAATGTATTCAACTGAAGTTCTTCTGCATCAGTGTACATCTCAAACCTCTAACACACAAGGGATTCTTGCAGATGCCGGAAATCCAAAGCAACACATACAAAATGCTGGAGGAACTCAGCAACTCAGGTAGCATCAGTGGAAATGAATAAATAGTTGCCGTTTTGAGAGGAATCCCTTCTTCAGGGCTGGAAAGGAAGGGGAGAGATGCTAGAATAAAAAAAGGTGGGGGGAGGGGAAGGAGGATAGACTGAAGATGACAGATGAAGCCAGGTGGTTAAGAAAGGTAAAGGGCTGAGGAGGAAGGAACCATAGGAGGGGAGAGTCAACCACAGGAGAAAGGGAAAGAGGAGGGGACCCAGGGGCAGGCGACAGGCACATGAGAAGATGTAAGAGGCCTGAGTGGGGAACGGAGGAAGAAGGGAGGGGAAGGGTAACATTCTTTTTCACCAAAGGAAAGAATTAATAGTTGGAGGATACTCAGATAGAATATAAGGTTTTTCTCCTCCACCCTGAGGGAGGCCTCATCACATCATAAGAAAAGGCCAAGGACCGACATGTCAGAATGGGAATGGCAATCAGAATTAAAATGTTGAGCCACCAGGAAGTTCCAGTTTTGGTGGATGGAGCAGAGGCACTTGACAAAGCAGTTGCCCAATTAACAATGGGTGTCACCAATGTAGAAGAGGCTGCACTGAAAGCAAGACACACAATAGGCAACCCCAGCTGATTCGCAGGTGAAAGGGTTCCTCACCTGCAAGGACTGTTTGGGGCCAGAATGGAGATGTGGGAGGAGGTGAACGGGCTGGTCTAACACTTTGGCTGCTTGCCGGAATAAGTGTCAGGAGGGATGAATGGACAAGGGAGTGATTCCAGTGGAAATTGGAGAGTGCAGGAAGATAAAGATGTGTTTGGTGGTAGGATCCTGTTGAAGATGGAGGAAGTTGTGGAGAATGATATGTTGGATGCAAAGGCTCATGGAGAGGTAGGTAGAGTCTAGACAGCCATGGGAAATATAAAAGAAGTCGATTGACAGTTTGTTTCCAGAGATGGAGACAAAGAGATTGAGAAAGGGGAGGGATGTATCAGAGATGGACCAAATGAATTTAAGAGCAGCGTGGAGACTGGAGGCAACATTGATGTAATTAATGGGCTCAACATGGATGCATGAAGCAGCACCAATGCAGCCATCAATGCAGCAGAGGAAGAGTTGGGGAGCATTACCAGGGAAGGCTTGGAACATGGACTGTTCTACATAGCCAACAAAATTCAGGCATAGCTGGGGCCCATGCGGGTGCCCACAGCTGCCCCTGGAGTCTGGAGAAAGTATCACTCACTCATATCTCATATCACTCACTCCTTGCTATTATGTGAGTCAGATATTAAGGTAGTTACGTTTCCCTCTACTCCTCACACATGAAAAAGTAACAACATTAATATCTGATACACCTAATAACAATCACTCTTCAGATGATGATTCTGGTCTTAGCGTTCCCTTGGGTAAGTTATTTATACAGCTGCTTTTCAGAAATATGATTGCACCTGTCGCTGTCTACTTCAGCAGTTGCCTCTCCATTTCTTGGGCCTGATCATTAGCAGCACAGAGACTGATGATTTTCCAATCAAGATCGCACCAGTGTACACTGCTCCCTCAGTCGGCATCTCCCAGCTGGCTCAGAAAAATGTGTTTACAGACTGCAAACTTTTACAGACCTACAGTTTGTATATTCTGTGTTTTTTATCACCCATTCCTTTTCTGTTTTGTGCTGGGGGAGAGGGTTTTGGGGTTGATGATCCCAAAACCATCTCCTGTTGTTCTTTATGCAGTGGGGGAGGGGCTGGGTTCGATGTTTCTCTCTGAACGACTTTTGTGTTCTTTCTTTGTTCCATGGCTATCTGGAGAAGACAAATTTCAGAGTTGGAAATGGATACGTGTTTTGATAATAATAAATGAACCTATTAACCTATGATGTTAACCTAGGGAGGTGGATAATATGTTCTGCTTTTAAAGTATATCTTAGCCTGTGGTCTTCATCAGGGAAGAAAAGGATAAATAATTAAACCATTCATTGTACAATTAGACAGCTTAACTGCATGTCTTGTTACACTTACAGCTTCAAGCAGTATCTGCTCCAAAGGTCAAGGCTTCAAAGCTGGAAAAGCACAATTCACAGCTTCTTATTTGATCAAGCTTCTATGTATGTTGAAGTCAAGACCAACTCTTCAATGTGCTGGATCTCAAAATTGACAGATTGATATTGCAAAGCATATGTAGCCATTGTCCTTCTGGAGAAGCCCTGACCATAGGAAAGAAAATAGAACAGATGTCTGAGAAGCTGCCATTGGCATTAATGAACAGGGATCAATCAATATCAATTTGTAAGTCCTTGAACAGATAGAGCAAAAAGAAAAATGCTTTAAAAATAATTTTTTACCTTTAAGTATCCACAGATAAAGATTTTATTTCTGGAACTGTCATTCATCTTTGAGAATTATTACTTCAATTCCTACTCCAGAGATTAGCATAGGAAGGGAATATTATATCATCAAAGTTGCCAGTTTTTTGGAATGTTTGTTAAATAGAATTGCTTCTCACATGTAAAACAGCTATCTTATGGCTTTTTTATTCAGAAAAGGGGAGCCTTTGTCTTTTTGAAGTACTGTTAAGGCAATTAACTCATTCCAAAACCCTGGTCTTCTCAAATTTAGTGAGATTGCAAAGCATATGTCACCAAGGCTTCTCCTGAGAACCTGAACCAAAGGAGCATTCATTCAGACAAATATATGGATTTCAAACTGCCTCATTCAGAAGTAGAGAGATGGAGATTTGGGATAAACAAATCAAAATTATTATGCCAAAGAAGAAAGAAAGATTAACTATAAGCCTACTGACTCTCACAGCTATCTAGACTATTCCTCTTCTCACCGTGTCTCTTGCAAAAACGCCATCCCCTTCTCGCAATTCCTCCGTCTCCGCCGCATCTGCTCTCAGGATGAGGATTTTCATTCTAGGACGAGGGAGATGTCCTCCTTTTTTAAAGAAAGGGGCTTCCCTTCCTCCACTATCAACTCTGCTCTTAAACATATCTCCCCCATTTCACGTACATCTGCTCTCACTCCATCCTCCCGCCACCCCACGAGGAATAGGGTTCCCCTGGTCCTCACCTACCACCCCACCAGCCTCCGGGTCCAACATATTATTCTCCGTAACTTCCGCCACCTCCAACGGGATCCCACCACTAAGCACATCTTTCCCTCCCCCCCTCTCTGCTTTCCACAGGGATCGCTCCCTACGCGACTCCCTTGTCCATTCGTCCCCCCCATCCCTCCCCACTGATCTCCCTCCTGGCACTTATCGTGTAAGCGGAACAAGTGCTACACATGCCCTTACACTTCCTCCTTTACCACCATTCAGGGCCCCAAACAGTCCATCCAGGTGAGGCGACACTTCACCTGTGAGTCGGCTGGGGTGATATACTGAGTCCGGTGCTCCCGATGTGGCCTTTTATATATTGGCGAGACCCGACGCAGACTGGGAGACCGCTTTGCTGAACACCTACGCTCTGTCCGCCAGAGAAAGCAGGAACTCCCAGTGGCCACACATTTTAATTCCACATCCCATTCCCATTCTGACATGTCTATCCACGGCCTCCTCTACTGTAAAGATGAAGTCACACTCAGGTTGGAGGAACACCACCTTATATTCCGTCTGGGTAGCCTCCAATCTGATGGCATGAACATCAACTTCTCTAACTTCCGCTAATGCCCCACCTCCCCCTTGTACCCCATCTGTTATTTATTTTTATACACACATTCTTTCTCTCACTCTCCTTTTTCTCCCTCTGTCCCTCTGAATATACCCCTTGCCCATCCTCTGTGTTCCCCCCCGCTTGTCTTTCTTCCCAGACCTCCTGTCCCATGATCCTCTAGTATCCCTTTTGCCAATCACCTGTCCAGCTCTTGGCTCCATCCCTCCTCCTCCTGTCTTCTCCTATCATTTTGGATCTCCCCCTCCCCCTCCCACTTTCAAATCTCTTACTCACTCTTCCTTCAGTTAGTCCTGACGAAGGGTCTCGGCCTGAAACGTCGACTGTACCTCTTCCTAGAGATGCTGCCTGGCCTGCTGCGTTCACCAGCAACTTTGATGTGTGTTGCTTGAATTTCCAGCATCTGCAGAATTCCTGTTGTTTGCGAAGAAAGATTAACTATTTGTTTTAAGTTGACAATGCGTAGTATTCCACACTCATCAAACATTTTATGGAACAAACAGTAAAAATGAGTTGTGACCATTGTAAATCTGTATGTGAAAAGATATAAAAATTAACTCTTAGGCATTATTCTCTGGATCAATAACCTTTGATTTGAAAAGTTAAGTGTACTTTCTCAATCCACATGTCGAAATAACAGTAGTTTTCTGACATAAAAGAAGTTATATGAAATAAAAGTACAAGATGCTGGAAATGGATGGAGAAGGTAGAAGCTGCAGAGAGAGAAAATTGAGACCCTTACTGCTTGTTTTCGTGATGCCCAACCATGGATACCTCTCCATGGCATGCACCTTGATTGTCTTCATCTTGTTTCTCAGCCCTTACTTTTCTTCCAAGAACCCTACTGTACATCCTCTGTCCTGTGTCTGTCACAGTGTCACCACACTATGCTCTGCGCCCATTCATCAGTCTCTGCCTTTTGGTGAAATGGCATTTCCTGCTCTGTGTGTGCTTCTGTAATGAACTCGGCTGAGCTTGAAGAACTGCACTTCAGAATCAGGTTTAATATTATCAGCATATGTCATGATATTTGTTAACTCTGTGGCAGCAGTACAATGCAAAACGTGATATAATATAACCATATAACAATTACAGCACGGAAACAGGCCATCTCGGCCCTTCTAGTCCGTGCTGAACTCTTACTCTCACCTAGTCCCACTGACCTGCACTCAGCCCATAACCCTCCATTCCTTTCCTCTCCATATAGCTATCCAATTTTACTTTAAATGACAATATTGAACGTGCCTCAACCACTTCTGCTGGAAGCTCGTTCCACACAGCTACCACTCTCTGAGTAAAGAAGTTCCCCCTCATGTTACCCCTAAACTTTTGCCTTTTAACTCTCAACTCATGTCCTCTTGTTTGACTCTTCCCCACTCTCAATGGAAAAAGCCTATCCACATCAACTCTATCTATCCTCCTCATAATTTTAAATACCTCCATCAAGTTCCCCCTCAACCTTCTACGCTCCAAAGAATAAAGACCCAACTTGTTCAACCTTTCTCTGTAACTTGGGAGATGAAACCCAGGTAACATTCTAGTAAATCTTCTCTGTACTCTCTCAATTTTGTTGACATCTTTCCTATAATTCGGTGACCAGAACTGTACACAATACTCCAAATTTGGCCTTACCAACGCCTTGTACAATTTCAACATTACATCCCAACTCCTATACTCAATACTTTGATTTATAAAGGCCAGCATAAGATTCTGTACCCTCAAAATTTCACCTTTAAATGATCTCCATTTCTCTATGACATCCTTCCCATAAAACAAATTGTCCCAATTCATTCCTTCTAAATCCTTTCGCATCTCCTCAAAGTTAGCCTTTCTCCAATCAAAAATCTCAACCCCAGGTCCAGACCTGTCCTTCTCCATAATCATATTGATACTAATGGCATTGTGATCATTTGGATGATAAATAAACAAAAAAAACAAAATACAATGAATATATATGTATATTAAATAGTTAAATTAAGATAAGTATTGCAAAAAACAGAAATTTTTTTAAAAAAGTAGTGAGGTAGTGTTCATGGGTTCAATGTCCATTTAGAAATCGGATGGCAGAGGGGAAAAAACTGTTCCTGAATCACTGAGTGTGTGCCTTCACACTTCAGTACCTCCTTCTTGTTGGTAACAATGAGAAGAGGGCATGTCCTGGGTGGTGGGGGTCCTTGATGATGGAAGCCGCTTTTCTGAGTCACTGTTCCTTGAAGATGTCTGGATTCTATGGAGGCTAGTACCCATGATGGAGCTGACTAATTTTACACATCTCTCTCTGTAGCTTATTACGATCTTGTTCAGTAGCCCACCCCGCCCACCCCATACCAGACAGTGATACAGACAGTCGGAATGCTTTCCACGGTACATCTGCAGAAGTTTTTGAGTGTTTTAGGTAACAAACCAAATCTCCTCAAACTCCTGCTGAAATACAGCCACTGACTTGCCTTCATTATAGCCACATCGCTATGTTGGGACCAGATTAGATCCTCCGAGATCTTGACACCCAGAAACTTGAAATGGCTCACTCTCTCCACTTCTGATCCCACTGTGAGGATTGGTTTGTGTTCCCTTTGTCTTACCCTATCTGAAGTCCACAATCAACTATTTGGTCTTCAGTCCCATATGTAGAGAGAATGTGTTGTTCAAGTTTCACAGGCATGAAGCTGAGGTTCTTTTATTGTACCTCAGTTTAGATCAAAACTAAGATCAGGAAGAATTTCTTTGGCCAAAGGGTGGTGAATCTGTGGAATTCATTGCCACAGATGGCTATGGAGGCCAAGTCATCGGGGGTATATTTAAAGCAGAGTTTGATAGACTCTTGATTAATAAGGATATCAAAGGTTATTGGGGTGAAGGCAGGAGAATGGGGTTGATAGGGAATCAGCCATGATGGAATGGCAGAGCAGACTCAATGGGCTAAATGGCCTAATTGCATTCCAAAAATTATGATCTTATGGTCTTCAATAAATTGGCGAATTTATTCAATGGTTCTGGCAATTGTGAGGTCATCCTAAAGTATCGACTTAATTTAATCCTCATTCTTCCTGGCAGGGTTGTTATTCAATTGTTGAAGCCATAATACTAAGATCTTGTCTTTAATTCATTGTTAAAGTTAAATTGTCATTAAATTCATTAAAGTATCAAGTGTAAACCTTTTTGTTAAATTGGTTCATGATGTGCCTGTCCATTGTGTAAAAACCAATGACCTCATTAACCAAACAAGTAGCATTGTTATAGTTTCAGATTTCTCTTATAACAGAATGAGGCTGGCCCATCAGGCCAGTGTTACCTCTCTGAACAATCCCACCAATCCTGTTCCCCATTTTATCCCCAGAACCTGTCTCTCTCAAATGCCTGTTATCTAAGATCCCTGACCACCCATCTTCATGGAGGGAATTTACCACAGCCAATTAACCTGCCAGCCAGCAGAGGTTTAGATGTGGGAAGAAGCTGGGATATCCAGGAGAAACCCAAACAGTCACAGGCGTTATCCATGCAGGGAGCACAGGAGGTCAGGAGCAACCCAGGTCCATGGGGTAGAGAAGCAGCAGCACTACCTGCCAGTGACAAAGACTGGGCACCAATATGGGCACCACGATAGTGTAGTGGTTAACACAATGCTTTTACAGCTCAGGGTGTCGGAGTTTTGAGTTCCACTCTGGTGCCATCTGAAAGGAGTCTGTGTGCTCTTCCCGTGACTGTGTGGGTTTCCTCCTGGTCCTCCAGTTTCCTCACACAGTCTAAAGACACGCTGGTTAGTAGGTTAATTGGTCATTGTGAATTGTCCTGTGATTAGACGCATGTTAAATAGGCGGGTTGCCGGGGCCATGCGGCTCGTTGGGCTGGAGAGGCCTGTTCCACACTGTATCTAAATAAATAACTATTTATTGAAACAGCAAAACAGTCTTAATTTATTTATATACAGCAGCTGCGTGTCCGCATTAATCTATAATCTTGTAATTATATTCTGATGCATTACAGAGCAGATGTTAGAATAATAAATGCTCAAAATCCTCCAAAGTTCTGATCCAAGGTCATTGACCTGAAATTTTCATTCTCTTTCCTTTGCCAAGGATGCCGCCTGACTAGCGGAATATTTCCAGCAGTTTCTGTTTTTCATTACTTCAGAAAGGTTTTAATTTAGTCAATCATACCTGAGATGTTTCACCTGATTGAATATCTACATATCGTTTGGCACTGAGCAACATCAGGAAATATTAGTACTTATAGCAAAGAAATTGATTCTAGGCATAGGTTTTAAGGAAAAAGGGTTTTAAAGGGGAGAAGAAAGGTTGAGGAAAGAAAATTACAGAGCTTAGTGTCTTGTCAGAGGAAGATGCAAGCCCTAATGAAACATAGAACATAAAACAGTACTGCATGGTACAAGCCTTTTGGCCCACAATGTCATGCTGACTTTTTAACCTACTCCAAGATTATTCTAACGCTTCTCTCCCACATAGACTTCCATTTGTCTTCCACAGACCTCTTCGGCTGAAGCAGGACCTCACTTTCTAAGCTCTCTAAGTCATTTAAATAAACTTATTTTTCTTTACACTTACTGGCACATTGCTAACATCTTCACAGGTGAATACGTAAGCAAAATATGAGTTAAGAATATCTGCTATGTCTGTTTAGATTAGTTTTTTTTTGGAAGGTTAGATTTTTTTTTTCCTTTTTCATGATTTTTCTTCTAGCTATTTTTCTTTTTGCTGTGTACATACATCTACTGATGCTTCTGGACACATCTTCAGTGATGTTCCTGGAATCATCGGGTGTTTCGGGTCTTTCAACATCATACAACCTCCTCCAGGTGACCCAGCCGGGGCTGATCAGACCCCAGCTTGTGTCCAGATGGCTAGCTACTTATGACTCCATGGCTCCCCTCTTTTGAGCCACAGCCATCTTGAGGCCCTCTCTGCCGCATCGGTGGTACTGCGGATGGCTCTCCTCTTCCTCTCTCCCTCGATGCCCAAATTGCTGAAGGCTCTAACTAAGGAATGGGCTGCAAATCCCCTACAACCAACCTCCACTGGGAGACACCTCGCTCTCCATCCAGCCTGCTGACAGTTGCTGACCAGTCCTGCGTACTTGGAGAGCTTCCTTTCAAAGGCCTCTTCCAAGCTATCTTCCCATGGGACTGTCAGCTCCAGCAGCACCACTTGCTTAGTAGACTCAGACACTAGGACAATGTCTGATCGCAGGGTGGTGGCTGTGATATGGTTGGGGAACTTCAGCTGCCTTTCGAGGTCCACCAACAGCTGCCAGTCCCTTGCAGAGGTGAGGATGAACAACTTTATATATTGTTCATTTGTATCCTGTATGATTGGGAGTTTTATCATTTAAGTGTCAACTGGCTTTATAACCACTTATGCTAATTATAGCAATGTATTCCCAATAACTTTGTACCACTATCATGTTATGTTTATTTTTATAAAACTAGTAAAAAGATTGAAAAAGAAAAAGAGTATCTGCTATGTCCTCTGCATAATTTATCACCCCGCTATTATTCCTAATACACTTAACTCCCTCCTTGGCTTTTCTTTTACTACTGAAGTATTGAAACAAGCTCGTAGCATTAGTATTATCAGCAATATCTTTCTCAACCTCTTTTGGCATTCCAAGTTTCCCTCTTGACTCTAGCTCTCATATTTTCATATGCCTTATGTTTACCATCAGTACTATTTTTCTGTATTCCTTATATAGCTGTCTTTTATTCAATATCTTTAGGTATACTTTTATTCATCCATGTAGTTGATCCATTGTTTTTACTGCTTTCCCTGACCTTAGGTATGAATATTTCTTGCACACTCTTTAAATCAACCCCTTTGTTCCTCAGCTGACTCAACACCAAGCAGATCCTTCCAGTGTGCCTTCGGAAGCCTTTGCTGGATCTACATAAATTTTGCTTTTCTGAAATTCAATTCAATAGCTTTGGGTTTTACTGATATACTCTCCCAAAAAACTTCGAGACTAACTATGTTATGATTGCTTGTTCCAAAAGGCTCAACAACTTCTGTACTCAAAATTCTATTTTCATTGTTATAGAATATCAAATCTACACAAGCCTCCCCTCTTGTTGGTGCATTAACATACTAGGTCAAAAAACAATCATTCAATAACTTAATAAATTTACTTTCATGTAATCCATTAGTCACTGGGTTCATTTCTATATTTGGGAAATTAAAGTCACCCATAACAATAACATCACCGTCAGAACGTGCTTTTTTAATATTCTGATAGAGCTGAATATTAAAACCACTATCAGCATTAGTGGATCTATAATATACGAACAATGTTATTGATGTATCCTTATAGCTTTCAATTCTCACCCAGACATAAGATATAAGACCATGAGATATAGGAGCAGGATTAGGCTATTTGGCCCATTGAGTCTGCCATTTCATTGTGGCTGATCCAATTTTCCTCTCAGCCCCAATCTCCTGCTTCTCCCCATATCCCTTTATGCCCTGACCAATCAAGAATCTATCAACCTCTGCCGTAAGTATACATAAAGACTTAGCCTCCACAACTGCCTGTGGCAAAGAATTCCACAAATTCACCAATCTCTAGCTAAAGAAATTCCTTCTCATCTCCTTTCATCATCCAAATCATTGACATATACTGTGAAAAGAATTGGTCCCAACACAGACCCCTGTGGAACATCACCAGCTGCCTGCGGCCAATCAGAAAAGGCACTCTTTATTCCCACTCTTTGCCTCCTGCCAATTAGCCACTGCTTTAGCTATGCTAGAATCCTTCCTGTAATTCCATGGATTTGTAGCTTGTTAAGAGGCCCCATGTGTAGCACCTTGTCAAAGGCCTTCTGAAAATCCAATTACGCAACATTAACCAATTCTCCTTTGTCTATCCTGCTTGTTACTTCTTCAAAGAATTCCAACAGATCTGTCAGGCAAGATTTTTCCTTGAGGAAACCATGCTGACTATGGCCTATTTTATCATATGCCTCCAAGTACCCTGAGACCTCATCCTTAATAATCAACTCCAACATCTTCCCAACCACTGAGGTGAGAAATTGGCCTTTACTTTCCTTTCCTCTGCCTCTGTCCCTTCTTGAACAGTGGAGTGACATTTGTAATTTTCCTGCAAACAACAGAAATTCTGCAGATGCTGGAAATTCAAGCAACACACATAAAAGTTGCTGGTGAACGCAGCAGGCCTGGCAGCATCTCTAGGAAGAGGTGCAGTCGACGTTTCAGGCCGAGACCTTCGTTTACACTCTCACCATTCGTTTACACTTTATGTATCTGAAGAAACCTTTGGTATCCTCTTTAATGTTATTGGCTAGCTTACTTTCATGTTCCTTCTGAATAACTTTTCAGTTGCCTTCTGTTGGTTTTTTAAAAGCTTTTCCATCCTCAAACTCCCCAATATTTTTGCTCTATTATATGCCCTCTCTTTGGATTCTATGTTGGCTTTGACTTCTCTTGCTAGCCATGGTTGTGTCATCTTTCCTTTAAAATACTTCTTCCTCTTTGGGATGCATATATCCTGTGCCTTCTGAATTGCTTCCAGAATTTCCAGCCATTGTTGCTCTGCCTTCATTCCCGTTAGTGTTCTTTTCCAATCAATTCTGGCCATCTCCCCTCTCATGCCTCTGTAATTTCCTTTACTCCACTGTAATACTAATACATCTGACTTTAGCTTCTCCTTCTCAGATTTCAGGGTGAATTCAATCATATTATGATCACTTGCCCCTATGGGTTCTTTTACCTTATGACCTCTAATCAATTCTGGTTCATTGCACAATGCCCAGTTCAGAATAGCTGATCCTCTATTGGGCTCAACCACGAACTGCTCTAAAAAGCCATCTCATAGGCACTCTAGAAATTCTCTATCCTGTAATCCAGCACAAACCTGATTTTCCTAATCTACCTGCATATTGTAATCCCCCATGACTATTGTAATGTTGCCTTTTGCCATGCATTTCTATTTCCCCCTACTCTTGATTCATCTCCTATCATAAGCAGCCTTGTGTTTAAATGTTTTCTTATGTATATGGCTACTCCTTCACCTTTACAAGCTTGGCTTTCTTTCCTAAGTATATCCTTTAATACTATATTCATCACCATCCTTTGCGGTCAGCCAGATTTCTATAATTGCTATTATATCATTCTTATTTCTATTTTCATTAGTAATCATTCTTTGATTTTATGTAAGGTGTAGAATATAAGTGGGAAAACTGGTTTTCTTTATGTAGGAAGAATATATAGGAGACAGGTTAGTACTGATATTCACTGCTTGACATCATTCCCTTGCAGTCAGCTGTTAGGCTGTGCTGAAATACCAGGTGCTTCAGTATCATACTGAGCTCTGGTGTAGCTGTGATTAATACTAGCAGCAGCCCTTTAAAATCACCACGAAACTGTCTTTAACAGAATGAAAGGGCTTGTTGTTCCAAAAGTCCTGCCCTGTTGTGCATGTGTATGTGTGGATGTAACTGAGCCCCGTGACAGCTGTTGTCGTTTACTTAATGAATGGAGCATGGTGAATCATAAATATAAAACACCAGCTGAAACTTTCTAATTTTCTTCCAGGGGTGGCAAGAATGGAGTTTCTTTCAGAATAATGTTTTTCCTGGTGCTGAATTCTTGCACGTTCTTAAACCCCTAAACGACGGAATCGGGACTCGCAGGATGCACTAAAAGGATCTAGGGAATATAAACACTAGCCTCAGGTATAAAGACACAAAAGATTGCAGATGTAGGGTTTCCAATCAAAACATTGACAATTCCTCCTAGCCTAGGCAGCTGGGCTGAAAGATCTGTTTTTTCTCCTGTAGTTTTTGAGACTATTCAAGAGAAAATGTTTAAGGATGTAAGTATCATCTGAGCAAAGACTAGGCTGTATCCAGAAAGAGATAAGTTCATTACTGTGTCTTCCTTCCTTGTCAATAGTTCTGGTCAAATTGCTTACTTAATTCAATCATTCCTTAAAGTTGTCATAGCCAGCAGTGGTAACCGAGACAAGGTCCCACTACCTATTAAGTGCTCCCAATGGTGTGTGCCTCAAATAGACTCTGACATCCAAGTCCAGCTCCTGGCCTTCATGTGTGGCTTAAGTAGTACGCCGAGTGGAACCGCTTCTACTGACAGGAGAAGGGGCAAAGGTGGGTTACTGTCACCTTAAAACCCGTTGCTTTGGGCAGATGGGGCTCATCTGCTGTGGTTGGCAGCTCATCTAGGAGAAGGAAAACCCTGATCACAAACTTCCGCTGCCTTGTGGCTATACCCACTCATGGAGAAGACCGAGCGTAAACCTTGAGGAAAAATCCAGAGCTGGAGCCTCTACGGCAGTCCTACATTGAGTTCTATGCCGACTGAGAACTCTTGCAATGCTGCTGGTGCCAGACTGTATTGGTTTCTACCATTGCTTTAGGTTCATCAGATGCATTGAAAGGGGGAGCCTGTTGCTTGGGAACAACCTGCTCGCTATATTGTACTTCCCTGGCTTGCGTACTGGCTTGTGTGTCATGTAAACAACTAGGACTCAACATCCATTATTGACCTTGACTAATGAAAGCCTCATAATTAAATCATGCCAAAATGTAAGGCGGAATTTACCATTGTGTGTACAAATCTTGGCAGGCTCATTGTACAAGCCCCTGGAAAAACAGGTTAATGCTCCAATCTAAAAACACACAAAAATATTGAGTAATATACACGTTTGTAAAGATTAGAACCAACGTTCCCTCTAAATTTTTTACAACTGCCTGAACCAACCATTGCTCTGAGCAGGAAATTTTTACATGGGCTGAAAACTGCACAGCACTATTGTGTTTTTTTTGGTAATATGCATATGACAATTTTTAAAATGAAGATTGAAATATGACACGCAAATTGCTGGAGGAAACCAGCAGGCCAGACATTATCTATGGAAAAGAGTAAACAGTCAATGTTCTCGGAAAAATGTCGACTGTTTACTCTTTTCCATAGATGCTGCCTGACCTGCTGGGTTCCTCCAGCATTTCGTGTGTGTTGCTTTGGATTTCCAGCATCTGCAGATTTTCTCTTGTTTGAAATATCATATAATGTGAAATATCACATACTTCTACAGTAAAATGAAATACAGTACTATAAAGAAAATCTTACATGTTTTGTAAACTTTTTCTAGCTGCATCCAATTCCAACTTTGCGGCAATAAAGGCTATGTGGACAGGACCATTTCAGTTACTGTGCAGCCGCACACCTGGACAACTTAGAGGGAACAGTGACTAGAACTAATTAGGAAGCAAATCCTTCAATGAAGTGTGAGAAAGACTTGTTTTTAAATAGAACCTACACAGATATCCAAATTGCCTCACAGCTAATGATGTGCTGAAACTGCAGCAATGTAGAAAAACATTGTAACCTATGAATCATGAGTGATACGTTGTTAATTGCCATTGCTGTTTTCGGCTCTACAGCTTCAGGATTGTCTCATTTGGATTGCAGTAGTGTTCAATATGGAACATGCCACTGTTGTTGAAGCAACCTTCTTTAGCTGGGAAAGGGAATGTGAAGAGATAGGAATTACATTCATTTTTCACTTTTTCTCTTACCAGTTTCCATCCACCCTTCTAAATCAAATTTATATTCTTTATTATTTGTGGGTCCTTATGTTTACACAGAATGTTACTATCATGCATTATGTGCAGCACAGAACAGGATACAGACCATTTGCCCTAATTAGTCTATCTTATGTTTATGCTCCACAGGAGTCTCCACTGTGCATACCCTTCCACTGGTTTTTCCTCATGGACTAACCCACTATGACTGAAGTGTTATTTGTCTCAAAACTTTATTGTGCTTTTTATTTGTGACTTTAACTAATTCCTGAGAAAATTAATGCAATATGCAATAATGGGCCAGCTGATGGTGTAGTGGTATCAGCACTGGACTTTGAGGCAGATGGTCCTGAGTTCAGACCCAGCTGGGTCCCGACCTGGGCAGCAGCAGTATCTGTGCGGAAGAAAGGCCTGGCAATCTACTTCCATGAAAACCCTCTGGACCCTATGGTCCATGAGGTCACGAAGAGTCGGACTCAACTAAACGACTGTACAATAATCCACAACATCACACCTATCGCATTATCAAATTATTTTACAGGCACCTCTCTCTCTCTCTACTGTTATCTGAAACAAAAGCCTTCCTTGGCAGTCCATTCCACCCAAAATGCAAATTAACCAGAATCACACAATGCATAAAAATAGTCAAATTGAAGGGTCTCAGCCAAAACATCAGCTCTTTATTCCAATCCCCCCCCCAACCTGCTGAGTTCAAAGTTTAAAGCACATTTATTATCAGAGTATTATCAAAGAATGGATTTCAACAAAGTACCCCATTTTACAGCATAACATTGTCAAACTGATGTATATTGATAAAATGAGGGCCACCTGGCTGATTATTTTAGTTAAAAACCATTAGCAGATACCCAAAGATATGATATGCAATACTTTATTCTTTATACTTTATTGTCGCCAAACAATTGATACCAGAATGTACAATCATCATAGCGATATTTGATTCTGCGCTATGATGATTGTAGGATGATGATTGCGCTATGATGATGCTGTAAATGGGTATTTGGAGAAAACACAGAAAGTGGAATGATTTTCTGCACCAAAGCTTGTTTGAAAATAAAGTTCTTCTACTTACAGATACAGTACCTGCTGTTTTTCTTTGATAATGATGACATGTCTATGATCTTGATGTCTTTATACAACCTTGAGATTTGTTTCCTTACAGGCAGCCACAAAACAAAGAAACCCAATAGAACCCATTATAAAAAGAAGACAGTCAAATGCCCAACGTACAGAGGGAAAAAAAAACAAATTGTGCAAACAATAAAAGTAAGCAAATAGCATTCCGAACTGAAATTCACAGAAGTGAGTCACAGACACGAAGCCGTGCCAGGCAGCTGATTCAGGGGCCCGTAGTTGCATGCTTCAGCCTCAGATTGCAGAGCAGTGAGCAGAACCAGCTAGTCGCTCACCTCCGGCCCCGACACGTTCACCTTTTCAGCACTTTGTATGTGTTACTTTGCAGTTCCAGCATCAGCAAAATCTCTGGTGTTCAATCAAACCTAAAACTTTTATTCATCACATGAGTGTTTTCATTCTCTTTTCTACTCTTTAGATTCACTCACTGTAAAATCTGAGAAAGCATTTCACATAGCACACAAAACTGTAGAGGAAATCAGCAGGCCAGCCAGCATCTATGGAAAGAGTACAGTCAATGTTTCGGCCGAGACCCTTCATCAGGATTTAACATTTCACATTGTTATCTAAGTTGAGAATTATGAAGTAAAACCATAAGACATAGGAGCAGAATTAAGCCATTTGACCATCAAATCTGGTCCACAATTCAATCATGGCTGATCTTATTTTTCCCCTGCTCAGCCCCACTCCTCAGCCTTCTTTGAAGACTCTTTCAAAATAGGTCAATAGCGTCAATAATCAGAAGCCAGAGATCAGAAATAATCACCAATGGAGCCAGAGGAAACAAAAGAAAACTATTTCCGTTCCCAGTGAGCTATTATGATTTGGAAGCAAACTTCCTAAAGCAAAAGTACGTGGAATGGGCTGCCGGCAATGGTAGCGGAGGCGGATATGATAGGTTTGTTTAAGAGACTCCTGGACAGGTACATGGAGCATAGAAAAATAGAGGGCTATGGGTAACCCTAGGTAATTTCTAAAGTAGGTACATGTTCAGCACAGCATTGTGGGCCGAAGGGCCTGTATTGTGTTGTAGGTTTTCTAGGTTTCTAACTTACTATAAGTTCTGAAAATCTAAAACAGAAAAGAAAACAGTGGATATGTTGAACATGCCAGATGGCAAGAGAGAAACGAAACTATTAACATTACGGAGTCCACAACTCTTGCTGAAAGGCAGTTGGAGACACATTCTGGTATAACTTACAAAGGGAACTTGGATTAATGAAAATTAAGCCTTTTCAGGGTTTTGTGTAAACACAAGAGAAGAGTGGCTGCAGAGACCTGTCAAACACATAATGTATGAAACGGTTCATGTACCTGACACACACTTTTATCATTTTCATCTTATTTGGGTGAACATGTTGGCCATTTTCAGCTATTAGCAATTATGAAACAGCTTGCTGTGTCAAAACTTCTTTGTGGTCTTCTAATGGGCTTTAAGAGGCGATTGACTGCTTTTATGTCAGCTAATCCATTGACTCTTCTGCACAAACAAAAGCAGAAGCAATCATGAAATGAATTACTAGTTATTTGTTAACCTGTAATAATCTTGAATGTCCTAAATAATGTATAATGTTGGAGCGTATCTGTGTTATTATTAAGATATTTGAAGTTACTTGACACCCAGGCAACGTGACATCAGAACAAACTAACCCTGCTAACTATAGCTGAAACTAACTCAAGAGGGCAGAGAATTTGTGTGCAATGTAATTGTGTAAGCAGGATTCTGAGCTAAAATTAGCCTTGCTTTTGTTTTATTATTGTCCTGTGGCATTTCATCAGGAATTTCCGTAATTTATTACCTTCAACTGAAAGCATGACATTTAACTCAACATTTTTCAACTCTGCAAGACACACAAAATACTGGAGGAACTCAACAGGCCATGCAGCATCTATGGAAAAGAGTAAACAGTCGACGATTTGGGCCTAGACCCTTTTTCAGTCCTGAAGAAATTGAAAGGCTATGGAACATGAGCAGGGTATACATTGTACCAATAGTAATATCTACAACTGGTATCATCCCAAAGTCACTATAAAATAGCATTAAACAATTAGCCCTCCACAGCAATATGTACGTAAATCTCCAAAAAAGCCACAGTACTAGCAATCCTAGCAATTGACAAATGAGTGTGCTCATATTTCTGGTTTTACCAGCTTCAGCTGAGAAAAAAAATAAAAATACAATATTAATAATAGATAATTAAGCAATAAATATTGAGAACATGAGATGAAGAGGCTTTGAAAGCGGCTCCATAGATTGTAGACAAGTGAAGTTATCCCCTTCGGTTCAAGAGCCTGGTGCCTGCTGGTGTGAGCCCTGAGGCTTCTGTACCTTCTTCCTAATGGCAGCATCGAGAAGAGAGCAGGTCCCGGGTGGTGGGAGTCCCTGATAATGGAAGCTGCTTTCCTGCAACATCGCTCCATGCTAACCATCTATTCACAGTCCTCAGCAAATGCACAATCTGAGACGCTGTGAATATCAGCCCCCTTTGAAAGGAGTGTAAAGTAGCCCTGATGCTCCATTTATACATGAAGATCCTCACAGGAGTTCCCTTCTCACCAGAACACAAGTAGGATGCTGAGAAGTACAACCCCTGGAAGTTCCGTTGGCTCCTTTTCTGAAGTTCTTCCAAGTGACTTTGAAAGCCTGCATGGAGGAAAATCTTAGCCTCTGATCTGTTCAAATTATGTCACGGAACATGGGGCATGCCAGCAGGAATGTTTCTGTCTGTTTGTACTCTTAAAAGCTTTCATGACCGGTAGACACTGGAGGGATTAGAAAACGTAATGGACACAGACACTGTGAGTAGACTTGACGCAATTCAATTGGTTTCACTCAGTTGGAGTTAACTGTTTTTGTATAAGCTTAAAAGAGGAGCATTTTTGTTTTAATTGTTTGCGATCGATGACTCAGTCATTCAGATTGATAATAAAAGAGAACAGATTCCAAAACCTGGACTGGAGTAAAGCCAATGGAGCAACACACACAAAATACTGGAGGAACTCAGCAAGACAGGAAGCATCTATGGTGAGGAATGAATTGTTGACCTTTTGGTCCAAGACCCTTCATCGGGACTGGAAAGGAAGGGGGCAGAAGCCAGAATAAGAAGGTAGGAGAAAAGGTGGGGAGAAGTACAAGCTGGCAGGTGAGACCAGGTGAGGAGGAAGGTGGGTGGGTGAGAGAGGGGTGGATTTTGTTCCCTCCATAGATGCTTCCTGACTTGCTCAGTTTCTCCAGCATTTTCTGTGTGTTGCTCAAGGCTTCCAGCATCTGCATAATCTCCAGTGTTCGCGATGAAGACAATGGAGGATACCTTCTTATCTAAGAAGCAACCATTGCGCCATGCATCAATACTGTCTCAAAGGGGCATGGAGTTAAACGTTCCAAATTCCCAAATTTAATTGCGCTGATCAAAGAAAATAAAGGAGCACGTTAAGACATGGTCCTTCACCACTGGATTCCATTGCCAAGTTTTCATGTTTACCATGGCAGACTCCGGCTCAGTAGACTCATATGGGCATTCGTCCAAAGTCTCAAGTTCCTGTAGCACTTTGACATAAAGTCAACATAGTGACATATTTTGTTGCTTGGTTTCCCTGCTGTGTGTTTTTTGTATAAGCTCCTACTCTATCTGTGTAATAGTTATATATAAAATGCGTGATGAGAGAAATATAATAGCAAATCTTGGATGTTACCATGGGGAGATGATGAAGGAAATCATGGGGGATTTTGATGGAGATTATATTGAGGTGTGGGTATTCTCTCATGAAGCATCATTAGAGTACAGATTTTATGGAAGTTGTATGTCCTTATCATGTCATTTGATTGTCCTTGCATTGAGTAACAAACAAGATGAGTGTGGTATACGCTATAATTTTTGATTAATTAAAAAATTTAAAACAATTGCTCCATTTCTAAAAGTCAGCATAACCCAGTCCTCATAAACAAGATTACTACAAATTTTACAGTCCATGTAGGCAGCTTTACATGATTTATATGAGCAAAGATCAATTAAGTTGCAGCAGTGTCACAAGGAGCAATAATTCAGGCTGATTATCAGGAAGTTCTTCTTTACATTAAGATATGTGGATTAGAACCTAGAGAAGAGAACTTCTTTAAGAAGTAATTTGATAATGTAAAGGAAAACTTTGCAGGCAATGACCGAAGAGAAGCTGAATAGATACTGTAGCATTGTCAAAGAGGGCCAAATAACCTTCTCCTGTGCTGTGCATATATCATTGTGTTGAATGCGGTGTTGAAATGGGAGAAACAATGGATTATTTTTGGATATTTGAAATGTAGTGGTTTAAGTAGCATTCTCCTCTCTATCCCATTATGGTGGAGGAATAATTGCCTCATCAAATTAAAAACTGGTAACTAGAATATGTGAAGTGATTACGCTGCAAAAGAACTTCATCACCCTGACACTGGTGTCAAGACAACGACCTCTCCCTCAACCTCACAAAAACAAAGGAGCTGGTTGTGGACTACAGGAGGAATGAAGACCAGCTAACCCCTATAGACATCAATGGATCTGGGATTGAGAGTGTGAACAGCTTTAAGTTCCCTGGTATAAACATCACCGAAGATTTCACATGGTCTGTACATACTGGTTGTGTGGTGAAAAAGGCACAGCAGCGCCTCTTTCACCTCAGATGGTTGAAGAAGTTTGGTATGGCCCCCCCAAATTCTGAGAACTTTCTATAGGGGCATGACTGAGAGCATCCTGACTGGCTGCATCACAGCCTGATATGGGAACTGTACTTCCCTCAATCGCAGGACTCTGCAGAGAGTGGTGCAGACAGCCCAGCGCAACTGTAGATGTGAACTTCCCACGATTCAGGACATTTATAAAGACAGGTGTGTAAAAAGGTCCCAAAGAATCATTGGAGACCCGAGTCACCCCAACCACAAACTGTTCCAGCTGCTACCATCCGGGAAACGATACCGCAGCATAAAAGCCAGGACCAACAGGCTCCAGGACAGCTTCTTCCACCAGGACATCAGACTGACTAATTTATGCTGACGCAACTGTATTTCTATGTTATATTGTCTATCCTGTTGTACATAATATTTATTATAAATTACTACAATTGCACATTGCACATTTGAACGGAATGTAACCTAAAGATTTTTACTCCTCATGTATTTGAAGGATATAAGTAATAATAAAGTGAATTCAATCCAAGTCAATTCCTTACCTGTAAAACCATGGGCACAACATGTTATCAAAAGTGCTATGTAGATGCAAATTCTTCTGTGAACCCAATCCTCTTGATAGTTGTACCACCAAAGGCTTTTATCTTTCAGCAGATTGTTCTCCATCTGCTTCAGACTCCAGCATCTGCAGTCTCAAAGTTCAAAGTGTAAATTTCAAATTTCAAAGTAAAATTTATTTGTCAGAGTACACGCACGTCACCACATACAACCCTGAGATTCTTTTTCTGTGGGCATACTTAGCAAATCTATAGAACAATAACTGTAAACGGGATCCGTAAATAGTAAACAAGCTATGCAAATGTAAATAATAAATAAACAGCAATAAAAAATGAACATGAAATAACAAGATAAAAGAGTCCTTAAATGAGTGTAGTTATCCCCTTTTGTTCAGGAGCTTAATGGTAAGGGGTAATAACTGTTCTTGAAACTGGTGGTGCGGGATCTGAGACTCTTGTACCTTCTACCTGATGGTAGTAGTGAGAAAAGAGGCATGGCCTGAGTGGTGAGGATCTTTGATGATGGATAACACTTTTCTACACCAATGTTACATGCAGATGTGCTTAATGGTTGGGTAGGTTTTGCCTATGATGTACTGGGCCAAATCCACTACCATTTGTAGGATTTTCTGCTCAAAAGCATTGGTGTTCCAATACTAGGCTGCAATGCAGCCGGTCACCACACTTTCCACCTCACATCTCTAACAGTTTTTATCTGCTCCGGCAATTAACATCAATCTACTGACATTGTTCTCAGCAGATGATAACACAGTAATTATTTCCATTTGCACAAATAGTCCACAGCAAAGTATGCAACAAGACCTGAATAACCTTCGAGCCTTCCCTGCTCACTGGCAAGCACATTCATACCAATAGAAGTTGCAGACAATAGCTATTGACAACATTTCATTGGATCAAAGAAAGGTGCAGAAAAGGGAAACAGATCCATTTACCCACCAAGTCTGTGCCCATCAGCAAAAATGCCCATTTTGACACTTAGCCAACCCTAGACAATTTATTCTCAGAGTTCAAGTAAATTTATTGTCAAAGTACATATATGTCACCATATGCTACCCTGAGATTAATTTCCTTGTGGGCATACTCAATAAATCTAAGAATAATAACCATAACAGAATCAATTAAAGACAGCCCAACTTGTGTGTTCAACCAGAGTACAGAAGACTACAAACCGTGAAAATACAAAAAGAAAGAAATAATAATAATAAATAAATAGGCAATAAATATCCAGAACATGAAATGAAAAGTCCTTGAAAGTGAATGCATTGGCTGTGCGAACATTTCAAAGTTGGGGCATGTGAAGCACTGAAGTTATCCCTTTGGTTCAAGAGTCTGACGGTTGAGAGATAGGAACTGTTCCTGAACTTGGTGGTTTGAATCCTGATGCTCCAAGCAGGAAGGTTTGCTAATGCTGCATGGTGGTGTTTAAACTAGAATTCGCAGGGAAACGGGAACCCAAATGCCAGAGCAGTTAATGGAGATGTTGTAGAGGTAGATGTTGGTAAGACCTCAGGCAAAATTACGAATCAAAAGGTTGAGCGTGGTGTGACTAGTGTCCAGAGCTGCATATATTTCATTGCAAGAAGTATCATAGGAAAGGCAGATGAAGATGAGGTAGCTGGTTTAAAAACAGACGCAATGTGCAGAGAGGAGAGGCTGTTGATAAGGCAAAATTGCAGTCAACAGGATAAGTTGCAAAGTAAAAAGCAGACAAAATCATAAAAGGTGGATACAAGTCTGAAGATGTTTTATTTGAATGTGCACAGTATACATAATAAGGTAGATGAACTTGTAGCACAGTTGCAGATTGGCAGGTATGATGTTGTAGGCATCACTGAATCATGGCTGAACAAAGATTATAGCTGGGAGCTTAATGACCAAGGATACACATTGTATCGAAAGGACAGACAGGAAGGCAGACGAGGTGGCATTGCTCTGTTGGTAAAAAATGAAATCACGTCATTAGAAAGAGGTAACATAAGGTCATAAGGTGTTGAATCATTGTGGATAGAGCTAATGAACTTCAAGGATAAGAAGAACCCAATGGAAATTGTATACAGACCCCCAAACAGTAGTAAGGATGTGGTCTACAAATTACAATGAGAGATGGAAAATGCATGCCAAAAGGTCAATGTTACAATAATCATGGGGGGACATCAATTTGTAGGTAGATTAGGAAAATCAGGTTGGTGCTGGATTCTAAGAGGGGGATTTCTAGAATGTCTATGAGATGGCTTTTTAGAACAGCTCGTGGTTAAACCTACTAGGGGATTAGCTACACACACAAAATGCTGGAGGAAATCAGCAGGCCAGGCAGCATCTAGGAAAAGAGTACAGTTGACATTTCAGAAATATCGACTGTTTACTTTTTTTCCATAGATGCTGCTTGGCCTGCTGAGTTCCTCCGGCACTTTGTGTATGTAGCTTAGATTTCCAGTATCTGCAGATTTTCTTTTGTTTGTCTAGGGGTTTGGCTATTGTGGATTGGGTGTTATGCAATGATTAGAGAACTTAAGGTAAAAGAAGCTTGAGGGACAATGATCATAATATGATTGAATTTACCCTGAAATCTGAGAAGGAGAAGCTAAAGTCAGATGTATCCGTATTGCAGTGGAGTAAAGGGAATTACTAAGACATGGGACAGAAGCTGGCAAGAATTGATTGGAAAAGAACACTGGCAGGGATGATGGCCAGGCAGCAATGGCTGGAATTTCTGGAAGCAATTCGGAAGGCACAGGATATATACATCCCAAGGGGGAAGAAATATTCTAAGGGAAAGTTGACACAACTGTGGCTAACGAGAGAAGTCAAAACTAACATAAATGCCATAAAATAGAGCAAAAATTAGTGGGAAGTTAAAGGATTGGGGAGCTTTTAAAAACCAACAGAAGTTAATTAAAAATTCATTAAGAAAGTAAATATGGAATACAAAAATAAGCTGGCTAATAATATTAAAGAGCACACAAAAATTTCTTCAGATACATAAAGTGTAAAAGAGAGGCCAGAGTGGATATCAGATCAAAAACAATGCTGGAGAGTTAGTGACGGGGGACAAGGAAATGGCGAATGAATTGAATAAGCATTTGGCAACAATCCAACAATCTTCAGTAGTAGTATGGTGGAAGTTCCAGCTGTCAGGGGTCATGAAGTGTGTCAAGCTACCATTACTAGAATGAAGGTTCGTGGGATGCTGAAAGGTCTAAAGGTAGATAAGTCACCTGGACCAGATGGTGTACACCTTAGAGTTCTGAAAGAGGTGGCTGAAGAAATTGTGGAGGCTTTAGCAATGATCTTTTAAGAATTATTAGATTCTGGAATGGTTCTGGAAGATTAGAAAATTGCAAATGTCACTCCACTCTTCAAGAAGGGAGAGAAGCAGAAGAAAGGAAACTATAGGCCAGTTAGTCAGACGTCAGTGTGAAGATGTTGGAGTTGAGTATAAAGGATGAGGTCACAGGATACTTGGAGACACATGATAAAAGAGGCCCCAGCATGGTTTCCCCAAAGGAAAATCTAGCCTGAAAAATCTGTTAGAATTCTTTGAGGAAATAAAAAGCAGAATAGACAAAGGAGAATTGTTTGATGTTGTATAGTTAGATATTCAGAAGGCCTTTGACAAGGTGGCACACATGAGGCAGCTTAACAAGCTACGAGCCCATGGTATTACAGGAAAGATTCTAGCATGGATAAAGCAGTGACTGAATGGCAGCAGGCAAAGGGTGGAATAATGGGAGATTTTTCTGACTGGTTACTGTTGACTAGTGTTCCACAAGGTTCTGTGTTGGGAATAATTCTTTTTATGTTATGTGTCAATGATTTGATATGAAGATAGGTGCAGAGACAGGTAGCTTTCAGGAAGCAGAAAGGCTACAGAAGGACTTAGAAAGATTAGGAGAATGGGCAAAGAAGCGGTAGATGGAATACAGTGTTTAGAAGCGTACGGTCATGCACTTTGATAGAAGAAATGAAAGGGTTGATTGTTTTCTAAGTGGAGAGAAAATACAAAAAACTAAGGTGCAAAAGGACTTGGGCGTCCTTGGGCAGGGTTCTCTGAAGGTTAATTCGCAGTTTGAGTCTGTGGTGAGGAAGGCAACTGCAATGTTCACACTTATTTCAAGGGCATGAGAATATAAATGCAAGGATGTAATGTTGAGACTTTATGAAGTAACGGAGAGGCTACTCTTGAAGTATAGTGAACAATTTTGGGCCCCTTATCTTAGAAAGGATGCGTTGAAACTGAAGAGGATTCAAACGAGGGAAAAGGATAGAAAGTTTGCCAATCACCTGTCCAGCTCTTGGCTCCATCCCTCCCCCTCCTGTCTTCTCCTATCATTTCAGATCTCCCCCTCCCCCTCCCACTTTCAAATCTCTTACTAGCTCTTCCTTCAGTTAGTCCTGACGAAGGGTCTCTGCCCGAAACGTCGACCGTACTACTTCCTAGAGATGCTGCCTGGCCTGCTGCGTTCACCAGCAACCTTGATGTGTGTTGCTACACACACACGCACACACACACACATACACATATACACACACACAGACACACATACATACACACTCACACAGACACGCACACACACACACATTCTATTACCCATCTACACAGTAATAGCAATTTATAGTAGCCAATGACCCTGTGATCCTGGGATGTAAGATGCGGAATAAAATCAGAACATCTGGAGGAAACTTACCCAGGAAAAATGTGCAAACATCTGGCAGACAGCACAGGAGACTAGGATTGGAATTTAGTTGCTGGAACTGTGCGGTAGTGGCTCTAACAGCTAAAACACAGCACAGTCCAGTGAGGCACAGTTCCCTTTCAAAATTCACTGAGCCATCCAGCCACCAAGAATCTGGAGGTCCCCACTGACCAGAAATTTTAACAGTCATCACAGATGGTTTCTAAGGATGAATCCATCTTTTATTTCCTTATTCTCCTTCTCAGCCAACATGGCATTTGTTTCCACATAGTCATTTTTGACACCTGGAATCCTCAGATATAGCTCTCTCGAATGCTCCTCTGACTGCTGATTTACTTCAATGTGTCAGAACTTTGAACACTGTGACAACCTCCCTGGCATCTCTATGAAACTGAGCCAGGCTGCCCACAGTCTCAATGTCCTGTTTGGTGAGTTGTTTGGACTTCGTATCTGATTATCTGTTTTCATTCCTGGAATCTTGTTTGGCTCTAGCCTCTTCTCAGTTCATCTGCTGCTAAAATATGCTCCTCTAGCATCGTTATCCATGGAGATGATTAACCTTTGTGTTCACCCTCCCTCATACTGTTCCCCGAGTTACCAACCAAATCTCTCATCCATTGTACCCAGTGCTTGCAGAAGTCCATAGGGTTCCACTTCACAGCACCATGGTAGTGTGGTGGTTAGCAGGATGCCATTACAGCGCAGGGTGTTGGAGTTCAATGCCAGGGTTATCTGTTAGAAGTTTGCATGTCCTTCCTGTCAGTGAGTGGGTTTACCCTGGGTTCTCTGGTTTCTTCCCACAGTGCAAAGACAAGCTGGTTGGTAGGTTAATTGATCATTGTAAATTGTCCTGTGATTAGGTGTGTGCTGGGCGGTGTGGCTCTTTGGGCCTTAAGGGACTGTTCTGCTATGTATCTCTAAATAAAATAAAATTAAATTTAAAAATACCAGAAGATATACCAGAATAAATTCTCATCACAGTCTTTGCAATCCTTCTCACCTCTTCTAAGTCCATCTAATCTTCTGCCTTCTTTAATCGAAACAGCCACACTCCCCACCAACATATCTGCACGCCTCCATTTCTGACCACAGAACAGTTTCCAGTTGTTCAGTCCCTGGTGGTGGTCTCTTCTTAAACAAAGGTCTAAACCTTGGAATTCCTTCCCAAATCTCTCTGTGTCTCTTCCCCTTCCTTCCTTTTGGACTATCCTTGAAACCCACCTCTATAACTAAGATTTGGATTGTCTGAACTAAAGCATAGTCTTCTGGCTCAGTCTCAGTTTTTGGTTCCATAAAACTCCTGTCAAGTGCTGTTGGATGTTTTTGGAACAATAAAGGTAGCCATTGTGGTTATATTTGTGGGATTGGTACTGATTTATGATACCTGCTGTTTAAAATCAAGAGCATGTCAAAGAATTGGTATTCGGTGGTGACTCATTGATTGCACAAATATTTCCAACATCTATTGGGTACTGGTCAGGACAGTGATGTACTAACCTTTAATTGTCTGCACCAGTTTCAACAACACTCTAGTTTAATCAGTACCTCATTCAACACTTTAAACATTCTCTTCTTCAACCCTTTGTTGTTAGATCCCATGCTCTGAGATTTCACACTCAAGCTTTTCCTAATCCCATGACATCCACATTTAAGGGGGCAAGGGCAAGTGCATGGAAACACCACAGTCTCCAACTTCCTTTCCATGTCACTTCTACATCCAAACAACAGGAATTCTGCAGATGCTGGAAATTCAAGCAACACACATCAAAGTTGCTGGTGAACGCAGCAGGCCAGGCAGCATCTGTAGGAAGAGGTGCAGTCGACGTTTCAGGCCGAGACCCTTCGTCAGGACTAACTGAAGGAAGACTCTGAAACGTCAACTGCACCTCTTCCTACAGATGCTGCCTGGCCTGCTGCGTTCACCAGCAACTTTGATGTGTGTTGCTTCTACATCCACTTACCTTTCACCAGCTCCTGCCTCACTCCTTCCAACACTTCCTTTTACTGTCTACCTCCTGTTTACATTTCCAGTTCTGATGTCCGATCTCAACTCAAAATGCTGCCTCGCTCTTCGTCTTCATGGATGCTGCATGAAACCCTAACTATCTCCAGCAGCTTTTCTTTTGCTTTCTGCATTTTTTTTTCATGTTTGGTTATCCTAACAGTGTTCTGGGTCCACCCTCAACACGAGGTTATAACAGTTCATGACAGTCTTCTCAGGGACAATTAACAGAGGATTTAAATTCTAACATTGCCAATGATGTACACACGCAATAAATAAAAAATTGGAACTTGCCTCTTTGCTATTTATAGCTATTTATTTTAGATGTAAGGTCCAATTTCATGCCCAGGAATAGGAAAACCTACAGAAAGTGGTGGATACATCCCAATCCATCACAGGCAAAACCCTCCCCGCCTTTGAGTACCTCTATATGGACCTCTGCCCAGGAAAGCAGCAAACATCATCGAAGACCCCCACCATCCAGGCCATATGCTCTTATCGTTGCTGCCATAAGGGAGGAGGCACTGGAGCCTTGGGTCCCTCTGGCTCTTGAACCAACATGAATAACTTCACTCAGCTCAGTGGTGAACTGATTCATCAATGCACAGACTCATTTCCAAGGGTCCTACCACTCATATTCTCAATATGATTTATTTTATTTACTTACTTATTTTTATTTGCAGAGTTTATTTTCTTCTGCACATTGGCGGTTTGTCAGTCTTTGCTTATATATATTCATAAGTTCCATTGTACTTCTTTATCTCCTTGTAAATGCCTGCAAGAAAATGAATCTCATTGTTGTATATGGTAACGTATGCATTCTTTGTTAATGACTTGACTTTGACGAATGACTTGTGGCTTGTGGACACTGTGTGCAGGGCCCTACCTCCCTTATACTTTAGCGAACGAGTCTATAATGATCTGGAGTTAATACTTTATACATGTGCAAACATATGCTTTATTTATATGTTGCACCTTGCTTACTGAGTTTGGGGTAACACCAATTCTGGAGTGCAGGATTCTGGAGTGCAGGCACTATAGTCTGAATAGTTTCTGTTTGTCCTCTAAATTGGCTGCATTTCAGCAATAAATTCTGAGCAGAGGTTAGCACCCCATCAGTCTCTCTAACTATTGATTCTCTCCACACTGATGCACAAAGGCTTCAGTGTGCCCTCTGTTATGGGTCCAGTTTATTCCAATGGAACTTTCAACTCCACAATCTCTTCCACCAAGAAGGACGTGGGCAGCAGGTACCATGTGAACATCTATAGGTCCCCATGCAAATTGCACATGAAATTGACTTGGAAATCCATTGCATTCATTGTTACTGCTCTGAATCCGAGAATGTTCTATCCAACAACAATTGTGGAAGTACCCTACTCTGAAAACCTGCAGTGGTTTGAGGTGGCTCAACATCAAAGACAATCAGAGAGGGGCAGTAATAAAAAGAAAGCCAATTTAAAAAAATCTAATTTCTGTATTAGGACAGTACATTAACTTGAAAACAATCTTAGAAGTACTACAAATATACCTTAACTTGAAAACACTTAGAAGATCTACAAGGGACTTGACAACTCCACGCAATTGCAAATTTCATGTTTTTGACGTACAGACTTTTATTGCCTCTCTTAACAGTTCATGTTCTAAATTATTTCTGTTAAACAAAAAATTGATTTCAGGCCCACGTACTTCTTCAGCAACCCCCCTGCACCTGGTCACAACTTCCGCATGGGCGGAGGGATACAGAGGCGGAGAAAATGTGGAGTGGAGAGCATGTTGGGGGTTGTAGTTCGGGGTCCTTTCCCCTTTGCGCAGGTGCGGCGATTTGGAACTACAGTTCCCGTGAGTCATGGGTCGGTTTCCGCTTTCCCAGTCGAGGTGAGGCAGCGGGCGCTGGGGTTCAGCCCGATACCCCGCAGCCAGGCCGAGTACTCGTAACAGCTGGAGTCGCTGCGCCGCTCACGGCCCAGGTACTTGGAGGCTGTGGTCAGAGATTGGGCACCAGAGATCAGCCGGGGTGGCAACAGCAGTGCCAGGTAAGGGCGAAAGGAGCGGGAAGAGAGGAGATTGGGTCAGAGAGGGAAGAGGGAACCAGCCATCGGACACAGGGAGCAGGTGAGGGAGGGAAGGGTGAGGATCCAGAGGCTGAGGGGAGTGCAGGGAATGGACCGGGAAGGGGAGAGGAGACAGTGGACAGTGGCCGAGGGGAGTGCAGAGAGCGAAGGAGGGAAGAAGCTGGTGAAAGAGAGGTGGATAAAGTGTGGAGAGGAAAGTGAAGTGTGAGAAGCAGTCGGGGAGTGGACAGTGGGTCGGGGGGAGGAGGAATTGAGGGAAGTAGTGAAAGATGGAGGGTGAAGAGATGATTATAGAATGGGGAGCAAATGATCACTGGGATAGAGGAGCAGAGATTCTCTGTGGATTAAGGGGAAAAGTGAAAAGGGGTTAGAGGCTGGTGGAAGAGTGGAAATAAGTGAGGGAGGTAGATTGGAGTGGATACCAGTGGAAGAGCTAGCTATTAGAGGAAGGAGACTGGGAATCTGAGTTGAGATAGCCGGTAGTTTGAGGCTAATGAGAGTTTAGGGAACCGGGAGCTATGGAAATGTAAGTTGTCAGAGGAGAGTGAACATCTGGGGAATTACTTTAAACATGGATTGGAAATCTGGGAGGCAGTGGGATCACAGGAGTGATGTGAGGGGAGTTGGGTGGGGGAGACCAAGGTCGACATGGTACTGTTGTGTCACCTTGGGAATGAAGTGAGGTGGCCCAAAGCTGGAAGTTCGGTATGGTGAGTGGGAGACGCTGGAAAACCCGGACAATGAGAACAGTAAATACTGCTGTACTGGAGGGTGAATGTACAGTTGGATCCTGCTAGATACTATAAAAGAAGAGGAGGAGGGGGGCTGCTATCCTGTCCGGGACAGGCAGCATCCATCATTAAGGACCTATCAGTCAGGATGTGCTCTCTCTCACTATTACCATCAGAGAGGAAGAACAGGAGCCGGACGACACATACTCAGCAATTTAAGAACAGCTTGTTTCTCTCTGCCATCAGATTTCTGAATGGCTAATGAATCCATTATCACTACCTCACTATTTTTACACTGCTTGTTTAATTACTTTTATATGTATTGTAATTTATAGTGTGTTTTATATATTGCACTATGCCGCTGCCATAAAACAACAAATCTTAAGGTGTGTGTCAGTGATAATAAATCTGATTCTTATTCTGAGACGCTGGAAATGATAGAACAGTGGAGACTGCTAGCCAGGAGGTGAAGGTTGGTATGGAGGGTAATGGAAATAAGTTTCAGAGGAGCACAAAACAATTGAAGTGGTTCCAATCAATTTTTCATTCTTCAACACTGTGTCAATAACTTGAGAGTGAATTGTCGCTGTGCCAGTGGCTTTGAAAGCTCCCCGAGAGGGTGGCATGGTTGCGTATCGGAAATCTCCCCGAGAGGGTGGCATGGCGTATCAGAAAGCTCCACGAGAGGGTGGCATGGCGTATCGGAAAGCTCCCTGAGAGGGTGGCACGTTGGCATATCGGAAAACTCCCTGAGAGGGTGGCACGTTGGCGTATTTGAAAACTCCCCAAGAGGGTGGCATGGCGTATCGGAAAGCTCCCCGGGCGGGTGGCATGTTGGCGTATCGGAAAGCTCCCCGAGAGGGTGGCATGGCGTATCGGAAAGCTCCCTGAGAGGGTGGCACGTTGGCGTATCGGAAAGCTCCCTGAGAGGGTGGCACGTTGGCGTATGGGAAAGCTCCCTGGGAGGGTGGCACGTTGGCATATTTGAAAACTCCCCGAGAGGGTGGCATGGCATATCGGAAAGCTCCCCGGGAGGGTGGCATGTTGGCGTATCGGAAATCTCCCTGAGAGGGTGGCATGTTGGCATATCGGAAAACTCCCTGAGAGGGTGGCACGTTGGCGTATTTGAAAACTCCCCAAGAGGGTGGCATGGCGTATCGGAAAGCTCCCCGGGCGGGTGGCATGTTGGCGTATCGGAAAGCTCCCCGAGAGGGTGGCATGGCGTATCGGAAAGCTCCCTGAGAGGGTGGCACGTTGGCGTATCGGAAAGCTCCCTGAGAGGGTGGCACGTTGGCGTATGGGAAAGCTCCCTGGGAGGGTGGCACGTTGGCATATTTGAAAACTCCCCGAGAGGGTGGCATGGCATATCGGAAAGCTCCCCGGGAGGGTGGCATGTTGGCGTATCGGAAATCTCCCTGAGAGGGTGGCATGTTGGCATATCGGAAAACTCCCTGAGAGGGTGGCACGTTGGCGTATTTGAAAACTCCCCGAGAGGGTGGCATGGCGTATCGGAAAGCTCCCCGGGCGGGTGGCATGTTGGCGTATCGGAAAGCTCCCCGAGAGGGTGGCATGGCGTATCGGAAAGCTCCCCGAGAGGGTGGCATGGCGTATCGGAAAGCTCCCTGAGAGGGTGGCACGTTGGCGTATCGGAAAGCTCCCTGAGAGGGTGGCACGTTGGCGTATGGGAAAGCTCCTTGGGAGGGTGGCATGTTGGCGTATTTGAAAACTCCCTGAGAGGGTGGCACATTGGCGTATGGGAAAGCTCCCTGGGAGGGTGGCATGTTGGCGTATCAGGTAATTACGACTTAATGTTTCATGGGTGGAGTTTGAACGGTCTCCCTTTAAGTGTGTGTATTTTCCCTGGATGCTTCGATTTTCTTTTTTTCTCCCACACCAGAAAGGAAAGTTGTTGGGTTAATATAAATACCCCCTGGTGTATGTGGGTGAGAGAAGAGGCCAGATGATGGGTATATGAGGAGAGTTAGTGGGGTCACAGGAGGGTCAGGATGAGCCATTTCAGAAAATGGGAAATAGTGTATCGGTGGTGCTGGAGCGAGGCAGCTTGGAAAAGGCCCTTTGTACTAACAATCTGTGTTAAACATCAACTAGCCATTACCATATCCCTTTAATCTTCCATGTTTTCATTCACTGCCCCCAGATTCTACTCCCTCTCACACTTGGGCAACTTACGGTGGCCTACCAACCGGCAAGCATTTGAGATTTGCGAGGAAACACGCTATCACAGGGAGAAGGTGCAAGATCCTCTGCTGAAAGGGATTGGCTCCACTTGCAGGGCTGTTATACAGTCCTCATTGACAGTAATTAACATGGTCTTAAGCAATGCCAAGGCTTCCAGTGGGTGTGTTGCCTACCTGTTGCCAAAACTATGGTCTGTGTTAAAATTTTCATCAGCGTTAACGTATGTGGAGTGCTTGATGGCTCTGGGCCTGTACTCACTGGAGTTTGGATGAATGGGAGGGAATTTTATTGAAAGGCCTGGATAGCATGGATGTGGAGAGGATGTTTCCGATAGTGGGGGAGTCTAGGACCAGCAGGCACAGCCTTAGAATAGAGGGGTGTCCCTTTAGAACAGAGATGAGGAATTTCTTTAGCTAGAGAGTGGTGTATCTGTGGAATTTGTTGCCACACATGGTTGTGGTGGCCAAGTCATTAGGTATAAAGCGGAGGCTGATAGATTCCTCATTAGTCAGAGTGTGAAGGGATATGGGTAGAGTTAGAAGAATGAGGTTGAGAGGGAAAGTAAATCGGGCAGGAGTGAAGAGCAGAACGACTCGATAGACTGAACTTCCTTACTCTGCTCCTATTTCTTGCGTCTATGCTGTTAAATTACAGGAAAAAAATTACAAGGACTGGAGACTGAGTGGTAGGGAGAGGTTGGACAAGGTACGTCTCATCCTTGGAGCATAGGAGGCTGAGAGATGATCTTATGGAGGTATATAATCATGAGGGGTGTAAATAGGTGAATGCACATATTGTTTGGAGAACCAAGAACACAAGGGCATAGGTTGATGGTGAGAGGGGAAAGATTCAGTGGGAACTTTCTCTCCCCATATAGAGGGAACGAGCTGCCAGAGGAAGTGATTGAAGCAGTAGAACAACATTTAAAAGACAGATGGACAGGTGCATTGATTAGAAATGTTTGGGAAACATGGGCCAAACATTGGCAGATAGGCCATCTTGATTGGTGTGGGCCAGTTTAGCTGAAATATGAGGTGAAGTGTCAATATACCATTTCACATAGTGACTTTAATCAAAAATATGCTAAATAAGCAATGTTGCATTGGGAGATCTCAAAAGTTAGTGAGAAATGTTTACAGAAGAATCAAGGCTGGGATAAAAATGGGTAAAAATATTGGCTAATGGGGATATGGAGAAACATTTAAAATGGTGACGGGCAACATGCAGGAAACATGTATTCCACTGAAAGGAAAGGAAGTAAGCATTCAGATTTTGTGGATGAATAAAGATGTAATGTTAAGGGCAAGGATAAAGACAACATGGAATTACTGTATTTGAGAGCAACAAATGTACATTTAGTGAAGGTGAAGAGTGAAATCAGGGAAATTATTAGGAAAGGGAACTATGAAATTAAATTATCAAGGAACTTAAAGCCAAAATAGTGACATATTTTACAACTACGTCGAAACAAAATGGCTGGAATTTGATGGTACAATGTCAAAGGCATTTATAGGCAGATGGAAAAATATTAAATTTCTTTGTATCTATTTATTGGACAAAATCAGTCAGGTGGTTGTAGCATTGGGTCAGGTAGAGAATAATGAAATATTTGTTTGTTATGTTCTGTGTCATATGACATGGACAGTCATGGTCTTTCCATGACCATGATTGTTCTTGGCAAACTTTTCTACAGAAGTGGTTTGCCATTGTCTCCTGGACGTGTCTTTACAAGACAGGTTAGTTGGCATCCATCTGTCTTGAAGGACAATGGGTGATGATGATCATCATCACAAGCCTGGGTGGAAGGTATGGAAATCCTGAGACGCCCAGTCGTCACGATCCCCCTCTCGGCATCACCAGTGTAATCCAAAGTAAAGCTTATGAAGCAATACGTTTGGCACCAGCTTGCCTGCAGGAGCTGCTGGAAGGATGTTCAATGACATCTAGCTGACTTAGGGGCTCCACTCTGGATTTGCTGTCTGGGTTTACTCCCGTAGCCTTTGTCTCTCCCGAGGCTGCCCACAAGGCAGTGGGGCTATTTAGCCATAGCTGGGGATCTGGTTCACGAGCACCAAGGTGTGTCCATACACTGGTGGGCCTGTGTGCTATGTGTGCAGGGCCCAGACCTCCTCCCCATCCTCTGTAGTTCAGCCTGGAGTCAAAAAGGAGTTCAGTTTCTGTGTGTCAGCAGCGAGGAGGCACTAAATGAGTCTAGCTATCGGAGAGGCTGTGTGCTGGCAGAGAGGGATTTGCACATTCAGTTCTCCATTTCGCAAGACTGCTAGCCAGCAGTGGAAGCTGCGAGAAAGAGTGACAAGCTCTACCCACTACACTACCAGACTAGAGACATCACGACAGCCATTTTGACACCACCAGACGGGTGACCCCAGCCATTATCAATACTCTTCAGAGATTTTTTGCCTGGCGTCAGTGGTTGCACAAGCAGGACTTGTGATATGCAGCAGCTGCTCATACGACCACTTGCCATCTGCTACCATGGCTTCACGTGACTCTGACTGGGTTGGGGGGGTGGACTAGGCAGGTGCTACATCTTGCCCAAGGGTGACCTGCAGGCTGGTAGTGGGAAAGAGTGCCTCCTTTGGTAGAGACATGCCTCTACTCTGTCAACTGTAATGAAATACAGTATATACATTTAAAATATGAAAAAGGGACACTTTAAGTAAGCAAAGCCAACTTCAAGAAGATGACATTCAATAAATCTACATGTGTTAAATTAATCTAGGGAATAGGTAGAGAAGAATTTGTTAGAAAATAGTGTGTCAGAGAATGAATGGATATATAAGAAATAACTTGGGTATTTAAGAAAGGGCAATAGACTATGTCCATGGAATTATGTAACACTCAGTTTTAACTTGGTAGAAGGAGATATAATGGGATGCCGAATGAAGCAAAGAATAATTTGGGGTAGCCTAACAATGAACAATCGGCACAGTTTTCAAATTAGCCAGCCATTAGAAGTTGCACCACTGGTTAGGTAGGACATAGAAGTGAATGTAGGAGATGAACAAACTGGGTCCTTTTCTCTTGGAAAAGCAGCTGAGGTCCTTGTAGGTAATGAGATTGGATTTGGATTGAATGGTTTCACTGTTGGAAAGTACATGGTTAGAGGCCATCAATCTTTTATATATATTGATTATTTATAAGATAATCAAGACATTTTAAAAAAGACATTGTAAAAAAGCTCTTTATCCAAAGTATGCAGAATGTCGAACTTATTACCAAAATTTTTGGTTGCAGCTAATAATATAGATGAATTGATTTGGGAGGTTCGACAAGCACATTGAAAAGAGGGTAAGACTGATTCATTAATGGAAGGAGAACAATGAGAGGTGGCTTCAGTAGAGTGTAAATGCTGTTGTGAACTGATATCCTGTTTGTATGCCTGTGTATCTTGTGTATGATGCTGTGAGATTACTCTTCCGATTGGGCAGTGCAAAGCCATTCTTCGTTATTTGATATCTTGTTATGGGAGGGGGTGGGGCATAGTTATTGGCTTGTAAATTGTTGCACAACCTGGTTTTACAATGTAATGCCTTGCTATGAAAGTAATATATTTAAGTGGGTCAGAGAAAATTCTTTTTCTGGCCTGGGAATAGCTGGGCTGATAATGACTGAAACTAGCGAGGAGAGATGAGCTTTTATTGACAAGGTAGATTGCTCGGGTCAGTCTGGGATGTTTGGGCATTAGAGACTACTCGAAAGATGACTAGGAGTCAGGAACTTGTTAGCTAGAGATGGAATATGTATGTTCATTTTAGAAATGGAAGCCAGCTGGAGATGCGTGAAACAGCATAAACAGAACAAAATCTTCTAGTACTGAGAGCAGCCATCAATGTGGAGATACTGAACCAGTGAGTGGAGAATTGGCTCTGAAGGATAGAGAAAGTTTGACATGGAATGAGAGTTGTGAGAGGCAAGATGGTAAATGAGAAAGCAGCGAGTATGTCCAGTTCTGTTACAGCAGACCAGATGGCTTCAGGCCCAATGATACATCAGGCATATTTTCTTATTAAGACTAGAAGACACAGGAGCAGAATTAGACCATTTGGCCCATCAAGTCTGCTCTGCCATTCAATAATTGTGATTTATCATCCCACTCTTCTCCATTTTCCTGCCTTCTCCCTGTATTCTTTGATATTTTTACTAATAAAGAACCTATCAACCTCACCTTAAATATTGAAAGGTTTAGATGTTTTGCAGATAAGTAAGAGATATATATATTTACATAGATAGGAAATAAGATTGGCAAGGACGTGCATGTATTTTACATTTTTGCATTGTGATAAGTCTCATAAACAATTCTGATAAGTTCCACCTAACAGATCAGATTAAGATCTTGAAGCAAAAGAGTTAAGTTCACCCAAATTCAGTGGAGCACATTTTCAGTGAAGTCCAACGTTATAATCTAGGTCATTTTTTAATGCAAAAGTGCGAAGGTGTTTCATAAACAGCTTGACCTGGACAACAGTAGGTTGCTTGCAGAAAATGTACCACATCAAGTTGTCAGGCCTGACTAAGAATCCAATTACAAAATATTCCCATTGCTTTAATTAATTTTTTTGTAACAATTCTCCTTGAGTTGATCATAATTTAGGCAATAAAAATCTCTAGCCAGTGCCTTCTATGCATCAAGACGCAGTTATCAGTGACGGTATCTGTTTCACAGCAAGTCAAAACTGGCAGTTTATGGAACCTTCCGAGTTAACAAAGCAGAATTGAGTTGAGATTTTTTTCATGCACAGAATTGTTCTAATCTGAAACTCATGCTTGTAAAGATGGTGGTATGTTTTGTGGTATCTTGTAAAAGGTTATTGGGTATTTTTTGTAAAGGAAATCACTGGGTTATTAGGAAGGCTGCAGACTAGGACTAATTTTATTGCCTTTTTTTTTAAAAAGAGGACATGATAATGGTGGATCAGAAGACCTTGCATGCAGTATGAATGTGACTTTTGGAACAGTATTCTCAAGCATTTTGTTGAAGAGTTTTGTTGATAGGATCTCTGTGCCCTCAATCTTGTGTCATGTTTGCTGATGATATCAAAGTATTAATTGCTGACTAATCAAGGGTCAGTGTAAACTTTGACTAATTAGTAATAATTATTTGTGTAAATAATAATTATTTGTGTAAATAGTGAACACAAATAGTAAACTGTGCTCCACTGTTAATTTTTAAAGAAATACACTGATGCTGAAGTGCCAGAACAGGTGCTGATGTTCTCATCTCCAACCAGTGGATGGTTTTTGTATTTTCACCCAGCACATTCCTCTTCTCTGTCAGTATTGTAGCTTTGATCCATAGTGTAGCAGTTAGGGCATTGCAATGACTGGTTGGGGCGTTCTGGAGTTTGGAGTTCAATTCTGACGCCATGTGTAAGGAGTTGTATGCTATCCCTGTGAACCATGTGAGTTTTCTGCAGGTGCTTCCACAGTCTAAAGACATGCTGGTTAATAGGTTATTTGGTCCTTTTAACTTGTCCTGTGATTAGGCTAGTGTTAATTAGTTGGGTTGTTGGGTGGTATGGCTCGTTGGGCAGAAAGGGCTTGTTCTGTGCTGTATCTCTAAGTAAAATAGATAACTAATCAATTAAGTGTTAGGAAAAAGTATATTGTTTTCAGGTAGTTTTGTTTTACTGTCAATGTACAGATAACTGATTAGATTCTCTTCTATGCTTTGTGTTTTGTGTATACTTCTTTTGACATTTGGTGGAAGGAGTTTAATGTGATTGATGGGGGCTGAGTTTAAATTGCTTCTAAGCCAGGAAAATGAGCTCTGAGTGCCTAAACCATGCTGATTAGTGGATGGGAAAAGGGTCTTCAACTTGAAAACAAAACTACATCTGTTCTGTCTGATGGGTTAAAATATCCCACAGATCTGCTTTCAAGAGAAAGGTAGGGGAAATCCATATTAATCCTTGAACCGACTTTACAAGAAAAAGTTATGTTGTTTAACTTCATTCTGCTCTGTGTGCAGATTGGTTTTGCTTGACCTGTTAGAAGGGTGTCATATGCTACTTTGGCCACAGCCTGCTTTGGAGCTTCCTGAATTTATGAAAGATGCAATTTATTCAAAATTAAAAGGAGAGTTTATTTTGCATACAAGCATCTAATCTGGAGTACCCTGCATAAATGGGGAGAGATTTAGTAATAATCTTTGAAAGGATTTTGGATCAAAAGGGGTGGGACCATGTTTCTAGCATGGGGGGGGGTAAAGTGGAAGTATGTGGAGTTAGTTGCAGCGAGACCTGGTGTGATGCTACAAAAGTTTAATTGTTTTATTCTGCTCTGAGCCTGGATAAACTGAGTAATTATCATTAAGTTCGGAATACTGATCTCAAAGCAAAATTTAAATCTCTGCCTGACGCTTCAGACTGGATTGCTGTAAGTGCCCATTTGATTCATTAATGTCCATCGTTCTCTTATCTAGTCTAGTCTATGTGTGATGTTTCAATTTGGTTCTCTATGATTCTATTGTATTTCTTTGTTCTGCTGTGAATGCCTGCAAGAAAATGAATCTCAGGGTAGTATATAGTGACATATATGAACCTTGATAATAAATTTAATTTGAAGTTGGTCTTAACTGCCATCAACACATGGGCAGAGAGGGAATGGATGGCCTCACCAATGTCAAAACACATCAACCCCAGTTTTGACTCTTTCTGCTCTGAGCAAACTAAATGCTTAATTCCCAGCAAAGCATTCCAATATTTATTAGTGTTAATTATTCCTTCTCCAAGATTAATGTCATAGAGCAGTCAATTCTACTTATAGGTTTCATTAAGTACATTTAATGTCAGAGAAAAGTATACAATATACATCCTGAAATTCTTTTATATCTTGGACTATTTGGAAGAATAGTATGTAGTCATCTCCCACACAATTAATGGGGAGCAGGTTGACTTATTAGATATTTTCAGTCGTGGTCCTACACTGTTATACCTTTAAATGTACCTGTGTTCCCAATGCAGCAAAGCACTGCAGTGCTTTTCCCAGCATTGTCAAAGAGCATTTGATGCCAGGATGCAAGAGTTTAATAGGACAGATAGCTAAAAGTTTAAAGGAGCAGCTTCAAGTGATTATTTTTTTTTAAAGTTGGAGTTATGAAGAGGATTTTTACAGCATAGAAGGAAGCCATTCTGTACCTGAAGCATCCCCATCATTTCCTTTACTCTGCAATCCTGTTCTCTCTCTCTCTCATCCAATCAAATCACCCACATTTTCCATCACCCAGCAACACAGTGGCCAAATTCCAAAGTGGCATGTCTTGAGGGTACGGGAGGAAATGAGGGCACCTGTAGGAAATCCATGCAGTCATGAGGAGAGTGTGACGCTGATTAGCTTCAGAGATTGGGACAGAAGCAGCTGAAGACTTGGGTTCACGTTGTGGATTAAAATTGGGAATGTGTATTAATTTGAATTAAAGGTACCCAGAGGAGAAGAGGAATTTGCAGAAATAAGAAGGGTCTCAGATTTGTGAGAATTTTATGAAGAAAATTGAGGATTTGTAGACTGTGAGCCTGTGGAGACCAGTGAGCAAAACAGTGTGAGTTAGGATTCAGACACAAAAGTTTTGAATAGCCTCAAATTTGTGCAGTAAAGGTGTGGTGGTGAGTGAGCCCTTGTGCTGGCTGCTGTTCTGGAACGGCCCAGCTTACCATCTGATTTATGAACCTGGTGATGACCATTTTTTGGGAGCAGCTGATCTCATTACTCTCAGCACCTGACATTGTGATAATTGCTGAGGCAGTTGGCAAGAATTGAAAGATCTTTTCACTTTTAAAACTAACATTTTAGACCTGTCCTACTTTTTGGCAATGTGCAGCCTCCTGCAGTGGTCCAGTGTGCACAGCTGATTGCCAGTGTAATATCACATCTACTGGAATGGTTCCAGACATTCTTCCCCAGATCTCTACAACGTCAAGCTGCTTTTACAATGTGCTGCACTAAAGCTATCACTACTGCCTTCAGCAAATATATCCACGAGCATACCCAAGTATTTGTGAACAGTTTTCAAGAACAGGAGATCAGGCGCAGCTATGGCACTGCAGTTGAATAGCTGATGTCCTTGAACCAATTAACAGTCTATAATGTTGGGCATTTTAAATAGTATATGCAGAAGGCTTGTTTAAGTTGTGCTAAGAACAGTATTCTTGCTTACTGAATGATTGTAGGGGGCTAACTTTAGGAATGTGAGCTGGAGGTATTGTGACTTCCAAGGTCTTTGCATGGAGGTTAAGAGAGGTCTGAGGACTTCAGTCTCACGTACGTGAGCCTTTTCCATCAGTAGAGCAGAGCTGTGGAAGAGTTTTCTGGGTCAACAAGTTTTAAGCATGAACTTGGCAAGTCGAAGTTCTGTGTTGCATCTCACTGGGATAGTTATAGTTCCCAGGTTAATGAGAAAGTAAATGTGACTTCATTTACCATGGCCTTCACCCCAGCATTGTTCACCAAAGTTTTGTTTCACTAGAGCATCTCACAGGAGGTAACATTTTTGAATGATACTGGGGAAAATAGTAACTGTAATCTGTTGCCATGACTTTTTGGAGCATGTGATTGCTTAACTTGAGTGGTCTAAAAGGATCTTGTGAACATGTGGATTTTAACTTTCCAAGTGTTGACTGGGACTCCCATACTGTAAAAGGATTAGAAGGGATAGAGCTTGTCAAATGTGTTCAGGAAGGTTTCCTTAACCAGTACGAGAGACTAGCAATATACTGGAAGTTTGAAAGTGTCAGGAGGCAATGAATTCCAGAAGTGTGTGAAGTTGTCATGACAGGGAGAAAGTGCTTGGAAAACTAAGGTCTGAAGGTAGATAAGCCACCTGGACCAGATGGTGCTTAAGTTAAGAGCCCATGGTATTACAGGAAAGATTCTAGCATGGATGGATCATTGACTGACTGGCAGGAGGCAAAGATTGGGAATTAAAGGAACTTTTTCTGGTTGGTTGACAGTGACCAGTGGTGCTTCACAGGGTCTGTGTTGGGACGACTTTTTACATTATATGTCAGTAATTTGGATGATGCAATTGATGGCATTGTGGCCAAGTTTGCAGATGTTGGGTGAATAGGTGGAGGGTTAGGTAGTTTTGAGGAAGTAGAGAGGCTATAGAAGGACTCAGACATATTGAGAGAATGGGCAAAGAAGTGGCAGATAGAATAGTGTCAGGAAGTGTATAGTCATGCACTTTGGTAGAAGAAATAAAAGTGTAGACTATTTAATAAATGGAGAGAAAATTCTAAAATCTGAGGCTCAAAGGGACTTGGGAGTCCTTGTGCAGAATTCCCTGAAGGTTAATTGGCAGGTTGAGTCTGTGGTGAGGAAGGCAAATGCGATGATAGCATTCATTTCGAGAGGACTGGAATATAAAAGCAAAGTTTTATAAAGAACTGGATGATTCACTTGGAGTATTGTGAACAGTTTTGAGCCCCTTATCTAAGAAAGGATGTGCTGACATTGAAGTGGGTTCAAGGAGGTTCAGAAAATGGTTCTGGGATTGAACAGCCTGTCATATGAAGAGTTTTTGATGGTTCTAGGCCTGTATTCACTAGAATTCAGAAGAATGAGGAGTGACCTCATTGAAACCTACTGAATGGTGAAAGGTCTTGATAGAGTGGATGTGGAGAGGATGTTTTCTATAGTGAGGAAGTCTGAAATCGGAGGATACAACCTCAGAATAGAGGGGCATCCTTTTAGAATGGAGGAATTTCTTCAATCAGAGAATGGCAAACCTGTGGAATTTGTTACAGCAGGTGGCTATGGAGGCAAGTCATTGGGTATTTCTAAGGCAGAGGTTGATGGATTTTTGATTAGTCAGGGCATGAAGGGATATGGGGAGAAGGTGGGCAATTGGGGCTGAGAAGGAACTAGATCAGCCATGATGAAATGGGGGAACAAACTTGATGGGCCAAATGGCCTAATTCTTGCTCCTATATCTTGTGGTCTAATTTGAGAAATTCCACAAAGGATGTTGCTCAGGGAGTATTCAAGATGAGGCAGTAAATTGGAATACATATTGGCTTTTGGGAGAAGCCAGAGAGTGGTAGTAAATAGTCGCCTCTTTGACTGGAGGTCTGTGACTCGTGGAGTGCCGCAGGGATCAGTGCTGGGTCTGTTGTTATCTATATTAATAATCTGGATGTTAATGTAGTTAACTGAATCAGCAGATTTGTGGATGACACCTATTTGTGGATTAGGGCTGTAATGGACAGCGAGGAACACTGTCAGAGATTGCAGTAGAATCTGGACCAGCTGGAAAAAAAGGTCTGAAAAAATGGCAAATGGAATTTAATGCTGACAAGTGTGAGGTGTTGCACTTTGGTAGGACTAGCCAGGGTAGGTCTTACACAGTGAAGGGTAGGGCACTGAAGGGTGCGGTGAAACAACGTGATCTGGGAATGCAGGTTCATAATTTGTTGAAAGTGGTGGCACAGGTAGATAGGGTAGGAAAAGAAGCTTTTGGCACATTGGCCTTCATTAATCAAGGTATTGAGTACAGGAGATGAGATGTTGTGTTGAAGTTGTGTAAGACATTGGTGAGGCCTAATTCGGTGTATTGTGTGCAATTTTAGTTACCTACCTCCAGAAAAGATGTAAATAAGGTTGAAAGAGTACAGAGAATATTTACGAGGATATTGCTGAGAATTGAGGAATTGAATATAAGGAAGGATTGAATAGGTTAGGATTTTATTCCTTGGAACATAGAAGATTGAGGGGAGATTTGATAGAAGTGTGCAAAATTATGTGTGGTACAGATAGTGTAAATGCAAGTAGGCTTTTCCACTGAGGTTGGGTGGGACTACAACTAGAGGTCATGGGTTAAGGGTGAAAGGTAAAAAGTTTAAGGGGTACATGAGGGGAAACTTCTTCACTCAAAGGGTGGTGAGAGTGTTGAATGAGCTGCCTGCACAAGTGGTGCATGTGAGCACCATCTCACACAGTCCTGTGACTGTGTGGGTTTCCTCCCACATTCCAAAGATGCTCAGGTTTATAAATTGTGGGGATTGGAAATGTGACACTTGTGGGCTTCCCCTAGCACATCCTCAGATTGTATTGACACATTTCAATGTACATGTGAAAAATCTTACCTTTATCTTTAACTGTATTTTAGAGCAGGTATTATTGTGCTGTTTTGCACCGGATTGCTTATGTAAAAATAAAAGATGATGTTTAATATCTTTGTGTTCATGGGTGTAAGGTAGTTTGCTGCTTAAATCCCAGGGACTGCAGTTGATTTTATGGCTAATTATTGGCTGATTTGTTTGCATTGACTCTTAATAGGACTATAGGTTGGGAAATTAGCAATTTTTAGCACTGATGCTTCATTGGAGGACAAATCAGAAGTTATAAAGATTTGTCAAGTGCAACTTGAATGAATGGAAACCAAAGCTTGAACAGTCTTCATTCTGTCAGGTTTTGAAGTTTGTGTTTCTAAAGAAACATATTCCATATTTATAGAGCATTTTTAATATTGGAGGGAGAGAATCAAACGGTATTTGATGTTGAATTGTTGGATAGATGACCAAAGTGTTGATCAAAAGTTAGGTTTTTAGGTGCTTTTTAATGGAGGGTAGCTTTCGGGAAGGAGCTTTAGAGCCTTAAAAACAAGGTCAGGATTGATGGAACAGTGAAAGTTAGGAATATGTGAGTGGAGGAGCTAAGTACAACGTTGATGAATTAATGTGACTAGGTAGGTAAATTTCACTGGAACTATTATTAAAGAAGCTGGGCTTACGTTCTCTTTTAAGAACGTTGTGGTTACTAGTTAGATTTATGCATACATAGGGCGTTGTCCACTGTGCCTGAAGAAGGCTGGATCAATATTGATGAGCTGTATCCATTGCAAGTTGAGAAATTGCACTTTGGGCTTTTCTGTCACATGATTGTTTTGTTGCAATCCCAGAAAGAGCTGGTTAAATTCTCATAAACTATCTCCAAACTCTAACTTTTTCATTTGCTTTAACACACATCCTGCCAATAAATATTAAATTGAAAATCACTAGGGAATATCAGATGTCTGCTCTGATTTCTGACTCCCTTAGAAGGCAGAAAAATAACCATATTAGAACATAGCCATACAGGCTCGTACTTAGAGATTTATTTGGAATATTATGGACAACTCTAGGAAGTTGAGGCATGATGCTATTAAGCAGAAAAGCAAACTGTCACATAAATTATAGAACATAGAATAGTACAGCCCAGTACAGGCCCTTCGGCCCACATTGTTGTGCCTCAATCCCTGCCTCCCATGTAACCCTCACCTTAAATTCCTCCATATACCTGTCTAGTAGTCTCTTAAATTTCACTAGTGTATCTAATTAAATTAGATTGACTTTAAAACAAAATTGCAGCATTTTAGCAATTCCTGAACATGTTCTTGCAAAAGTGTATGTTATGTGGCTTAGAGTTTCTAATTTATGAGTGTCTAGGCAAATAATAGAGCATCCATGGACCTCCAGGGATATGAGTGTATTTTATTTGGAAGTTTAAATTGTTCCTTTGCAGTTATTCTTGTAAGAAGGTATTGTTTTATCTTAAGATTGTTGGCATTTTCGTATTTCCTCTGGGTTTTCTTCCTGCTCCTGACCGGGGAGTTTGTCTGAACTCTATTCTTTAACATTTCAGATGATTGGCATTCCTCTATGTTCTCTCTTCTTCATAAAATCTTGATTTTGATTAGCTTACAAACAGAATAATACCATACTCCATCCACTTTGAAGTTGCCTGCTTTAAAATAATCAAGCAAAAGAGACCTGTTTGTGTCGTGACAAGATTGTTTCAAAGATGCACGGCAGAGCAGGCTCCTGAGGATTTTGTTTATTCCTATACCCATTTAAATTTTCAATTGAATGTTGTTGACAAGTCTTTATTTATCCTGTGTTATTCAGTGTTTAACTTCAGATCATTGTAGACTGTTTGCTTGAAACAATCTTGTGTCAATGGCACACTATCACAATATGTATGGAAATCTTGGGCATTGACTCAGAGATAAATCAAAGAAAATTGGGTAGAATATGACTGAGATGTGAATCATGGACTGTCAAGCTTTTATGGCTCTTTTCCTTTTTATTTTAAACAAATCCATGGTGATGTAAATTGTTATGAGTATTAAGTGCTAGGATACCAAATTTCAATTGTTATTCACTGGGCACCATGGTGGTGTAGTAGTTAGTGTAACACTTACAGCTGGGGGCGTCAGAGTTTGGAGTTCCGTTCCGATGTCATCTGTAAGCAATTTGTATGTCCTCCCGTGGGTTTCCTCTGGGTGCTCCAGTTTCCTTCCACGTTCCAAAGACGTATTGGTTAGTAAGTTATTTGGTCTTTGAAAATTGTCCTGTGATTAGGCTAGCGTTAATCAGGGTTCCTGGGTAGTGTGGCTCGAAGGAGCTGTATCTCAATAAATAAATAATAAATATAGTTCCATGATAAAGAATCTAGTGCTTCCTGGCGTATATGTCAAATAAACTCTTCTTGGGCTTCCAGCCGGGTACAAGTACCGATTTTAAGCGACGTTTCAATGACTAAATCTGCCATTTTCATCAGGGATGATGCCTGGTCATGTTCAGTCCGGTGGTATTTATACCCAATCATCCATCCCTCCTGATTGGTTAGTCCCACCTTGTTTACAGTTGAATTCCAGTCCTTACTTGGAGCAAGACCTTCACCTTTGTTAAAATTCTTTTCCTCTAGTTTTTTTTTCAGTGGCTTCTTTCACTAGGTGGCCCCAAAAGCTATTGGCGCTGTACAGTAGTTTTATGCTGTCGAAGTCAATCCTATGGCCATTGTGAATGCAGTGTTTCCTCTACCAGTGATTTCTCCAGGTAACCCAACAGATGCATCTCCTGTGCTCCTTGATGCGTGTTTCCACCATTGCCGATATACACTGCTCCGCATTCACAGGGAGTCCTGTAAACGCCAGCTATCCTGATTACCAGGTCATCTTTGACTCACATAAACTGTGACTTGAGCTTCTTTACAGTTTACAGATCCTGTTTATAGTTCCTGTTCTATAGATATGCTAAGTATGCCCACAGGAAAAAGAATCCCAGGGTTGTATGTGGTGACATGTATGTATACTATAATAAATTTTACTTCGAACTTTTTCTGCACTTTATGCAGCAGTGATATTGATAGAGAAATTCTGTAAATAGTAGCAACAAGTATTCTTGCATTTTCCTTTACATCGATTTTCATAATGCATTATGTTATAGGAAACTAATGAATTAATCACTTTAAAGGACATTTTGATTTTATTCCAACACTGTTTCTCGTAATATAAATGGTCTTGGGTTGAAGTAGGGAAATAGACACCAATCTAAGGAGAACCTAATTAGTAAGTGTTAATGCTTTTAAACTTTCAGTTTGATGTTTAGTTTTGCACTGGTGCACCTGTGGTGGGTCTTTGCAGCCTTGGCTTTAAAGGAAAATACGGTGGATTCTGGTTAATTGGGACCATTTAAGTTTGGCCCAATTAAGCAGCTACTCCAATAACAAATGAAATGCAGATCAAAATAGGACACTACCAATAACATTATAGTAGTATAAAACTGTATTAGGTCTTAAGAGTAACAGTGTATGCTGCCGTGTTGATTGACTGTAAATGAACAAAACCGGTGCAGACACCTAGCGTAGATAATGGACTGCCTTTGGATGATTGCATCCTCCAAATCTTCATTCTCATTGTAACATTCAAGATAATTGTAGATGACTTCAAATTCTTTAAACTGTAATTCCTAACTTGTTGAAGTAGTGAAGTCATTTCATTTTCACTCCTGGCTGTCTCTGGCCTCTCCAAGCCTGAATGCTTGAAACCTCAGTGGGCAAGATAGTTCTGAATTGTCTTGCTGTTTATTTCTCACCGACTATCAATGACAAAGATCACTGCTTTTTGAACATTACAATGAGAATGAAGACTTGGAGGATGCAGTCATTGAAAGCTGCACCTGGAGAGTGTTGCCCATGTTTTTTCTGCATTTTGCATGTGATCGTGGACTATATACTCCTTTTTTTCAATCTTATAGATTTTATATACACACGTCCCATTCCCATTCTGATATGTCTATTCATGGCCTCCTCTACTGTCCAGGTCCCATTCCCATTCTGATATGTCTATCCATGGCCTCCTGTACTGTCAAGATGAAACCACACTCAGGTTGGAGGAACAACACCTTATATTCCGTCTGGGTAGCCTCCAACCTGATGGCATGAACATTGACTTCTCTAACTTCCGTTAATGCCCCTCCTCCCCTTCTTACTCCATCCGTTATTTATTTATTCTCTCTTTTTTTCTCTCTCTGTTCCTCTCACAATAACTCCTTGCCTGCTCTCCATCTTCCTCTGATGCTCCCCTCCCCCTTTCTTTCTCCCTAGGCCTCCCGTCCCATGATCTTCTCGTATCCCTTTTGCCAATCAACTTTCCAGCTCGTAGCTCCATCCCTCCCCCCTCCTGTCTTCTCCTATCATTTGGGATCTCCCCCTCCCCTCTCCCACTTTCAAATCTCTTACTAGCTCTTCTTTCAGTTAGTCCTGATGAAGGGTCTCGGCCCAAAACGTCGACTGTGCTTCTTCCTATGGATGCTGCCTGGCTTGCTGTGTTCCACCAGCATTTTGTGTGTGTTGCTTGAATTTCCAGCATCTGCAGATTTCCTCGTGTTTGAGTTTTTATATACTGTTTTTTTGCCCAATTGTCATGGGTTTTTTGTGCGGGGAGGTGGGATTTAGGGGGAGTCAATGTGCCTGATTCATTTTCTTTGTGTTTTTGTGGGGGAGGAGGGATTTGGGGATTGATGTGCCTGTTCCGTTTTGCTTGGTTTTTGTGCAGGGGGAGGGATTTTGGGGTTGATATACCTGATCCGTTTTGCTTGGTTTTGGTGTGGGAGGTGGGATTTGGGGTTTGATGATCGTACTACCTTTCTTTTCTTTCTTGGTTTCATGGCTATCCGGAGAATTGAAGAATTTCAGAGTTGTATACACTCAGACCCCGCTTAATGCTGAGGATGCATTCCATGGAGGTGGAGTGCTATGTGAATCAGTGCTATGAGGGGTCATTATAACAATACGTAAATGGACATGTGTGCCTGATTTAAGAAAAAATCAGACCTGGGATATATGATACATTATTTTATGTCTACACAGTAATTGGTGGAGTACCAAACACACAGATAGGCCTAACCTGTACATCAGTGGAGCAGCAGCAGCAGCTGAGTAAAATGGGTGTTGTTTACACCTTGGCGGAGGGACCAGGCTCCTCCAGCTTTGCCTTCTTCTTCAAGTAGGCATTGAGATTTGACAGCCTCTTCTTAAGTTTCCTCTCATGAAGTAGTTCTCGGAAGCATAAATCACGTCGAGAACACCTCTCTTTGCCTTATTGCTTTACTTCCAGTCAGGGTCATTATCAATGAACATTGCAAATTTCAGAGGTGCCAACATCGACCTGATGCTCACCAGCTTCCATATGCTGTGTCACTTGCAGTTTCACATCCATGCTAGTGCTTTTCCTAGAACTCTTAGGCTACGTCCACACTAGACCGGATAATTTGGAAAATGCCAGTTTCGAGTAAAGACGACAGGCATCCACACCAAGCGTTTTTCAAAGTATCTTCGCCCACATTAGAACGGATATTTGGGCGAATCTCCTCCTACTGGGCCTGCGCAGGACACACAGAAAACAAGCAAAGAGGAAACGGTATACCTGCTGCGCGTTTGTCCAGTTACAGACTAGAAAAACTGTAAAGGAATTACTGTTGGCTGTTGCGCAGGAGGACTTAAAACTAAAAAACAACAGATACTGGAACGTATGGAGGCAAAGGAAAGGTAGTTCACAGACAGTATGACCTGGCTGGCGACGAACATTGAAAAACTGACTAACTCTGTTGCATTAATAAAGCATCTTGATAAATGTATAAAACATGTCTGCATCAGTGTTATCTTGTATTTCCATACAACGTTACATTAGGCTGTTACACGTCTACTTTCAGAGAAGTACTTGCATAAATAGGTAAACCACCTTCATACAAGCAAGGACAGAAAACGGCAAAATGAGTAAACTTAATTATTCAGTAAGCTATGGGTCAAAGTATTTGGTGAGTACATTTCTAACCCTTCTAGCTTCAGTCTCGCTGCCGTCTGTTCTGAAATTGTTAGGTTGTGTGAGGGGTTACGTTTAAGAAAACAATGAGATGCCGTGCTGCCGCCATCAGTTCTGGCATGTCATGACAGCGTTTTTAAATAGTCAAAAAAGGTCTCTTTACAATTTAACTCTCACGCTGTTCACACCGACTGCGCGTTATCCGGCAGTGCTTGCGCAGTACCAAGCAGAAGCAGAAAAAGCATTGTTGTTGCGGTGTTGTCATGACAGCGTTTTAAAATATCTCCGTTTACCCCGTCTACACTGCAACGCGCAGCAATCGTTTTCAAATTTACAAACTCTGGAGAGTGTTGTAGAAAAGCTTCGTTTTCGGGGGATGAAAATGCGGTTTCAATGTGGACGGAGGGTCAAAACGAAGAGAAAAAGCTTTGTTTTCAAAATTATCCGGCGTAGTGTGGACGTAGCCTCAGATGTACGACCTTCACCAGAAGTTGCAGGCCATTTTCAAGACTTCATGGCTGGAAAAAAGGAATAAATTGGCGAGAGAGCAAGAACATTTACACGCAGGAAGGCAGGACATGAGCTAATATGTGAGTGGCGTAGAGCAGCGATCCCCAACCACTGGGTCGCAGACCGGTACCGGGCCGCGAGGAAGCGATATGATTTGGTCAGCTGCACCTTTCCTTATTCCCTGTCACGGCCACTGATCAGCCATTACGCATGCGAGGTCATGACCTGCGCATCATCCGTGTCAGGGCGGGAAGGCGATCAACTCCTCGAGCTTGCAAATGACGCCGGGCTGAAAAGTATGTTTGACATAACATCTCTGCTGGCATTTTGGATCAAAGTCAAGGCTAAATATCCTGAGATAGCCACGAAAGCACTGAAAACGTTGCTTTCATTTCCAACATTTTTCTGCTAAGCGGAGTTTTCTGCAATGAATGCAACTAAAACTAAATTGCGGAATAGACTAGACATAAGGAACCCCCTTCGAGTATTGCTGTCTCCCATCACCCCTCGATAGGACGGTGTTGTTGCAGGGAAACAAGCCCAGGGCTCCCACTGATTCAGCGATATTGGTGTGTTACAATGATTTTATATATTCATACGGGGAAATTATGTGCTGTGCGTTTAATATCCAAATATTACTTAAAATGTTATGATGCTATTGACTTATAAGTGACCTATATAACCATATAACAATTACAGCACGGAAAGAGGCCATCTCGGCCCTTCTAGTCCGTGCCGAACGCTACTCTTACCTAGTCCCGCCGACCCGCACTCAGCCCATAATCCTCCATTCCTTTCCTGTTCATATAGCTATCCAATTTTTCTTTAAATGATCATATCGAACCTGCTTCTGCCACTTCTACTGGAAGTTCGTTCAACACTTCAAGCTCCCGTGATAATTGACTTATCATTATATCCATGCGAGGAAAATATGCGCTGTGTGTTTAATATTAAATTCGTTAGATAATCCCTTTTAGAAACAGAATTGAGGGTATTACCCACTTATCACCTATATTCCGGTAGTGATTAACACCCACCCCCACGAACAGAATCGCCAAAAAGGATTTGCTTGGGGGGGAGGGGGAGAGGAATCGGCAGGTCACGACACGCATGCACATTGGTGCCCACGCAAGGCTTCATGGTCATTGTAGTCTTTTGGGTAAACAACGTATTTGACTGCTACTCTTGTTCGTTGGCAACCCTACCCCCGCCCCCCCCCCCACCCCGGTCGGCCGGTCCTCAAGAATATTGTCAATATTAAACCGGTCTGCAGTGCAAAAAAGGTTGGGGACCCCTGGCGTAGAGCGTATGTAAAGCGCTGCTCTCATTGGCTGATTGAATGTTTACTGTAATGGCAGCTGCTCTTGAGAATTTTTAAGTGTTGTTAAGAATGAATTTTTGCCATTTAAAAAAAATTTCAATAAAGAATCGAAGAACCGCTTTGTAACGAATCAGCACTATACAGGGTAGTGTTATGAGGGGTACTGAGTGTACATTGATAATAAATGAACCTTTGAACAAATACACGCAACCGGTACTGTTTAAGAGCTAAGCAATGTACGTGACTGATGCTAATTAGAAACTGTTCAGCAACAGTTTACTATCCCAGTTAAGCAGCATAGTGTCCCAAATGAATGAAGGAAATCTTGACTATTTTTTTAAATTAGTTATTGTTCTTCAAGGGTTGTTCCAAATAAGCAGTTGCCCTGATTAACTGGTGGCTCAATTAACCAGAATCCACTATCTAGCAGATTAAGTGAAAGTGCAGTGTAGGTACACAATAAATTGCAAGATCATAACTGGATTGTGAGGTCAATAATCTATCTTATCCTACTTGGGAACCATTCAGAATAACCATTCCTGGGATAGAAGCTGTTCATGAGCCATGTGGTCGTACGTGCTTTTGGGCTTCTCCCCAGCAGGAGAGGAAAGAAGAAAGAATATCCAGGGTTGGCAGGGTTTTGACCGTGCTCTGGGGGGGGGGAAACCCTTCATGTCTCTTTTAAGGCAGCACAGGCAAGATACTGGAGGAACTCAGCAGGTCAGGTAGCATCTGTGGAGAGGAGTAAAACAGTCAAAGTTTTAGGTCGAGACCCTTCATCAGGACTGGAAAGGCCAAAGAGTCGGGAGCAGCAAAGATCCAATTGGGAGCAGCGAGAGGATCTTACTGAATGCCCATCAAGGAGAGGACCTGTGTGTGATTCTGGATATCCAGCATCTGGAGAATCTCTTGTGTTTGTAAGTCCCCTTCATCCAAGTGTAATTTTCCTGACTGACAGTCTTTCTTTCCATGTCTGCTCTTCACCTGGCCTCTTCGACAGATAGTCATCAGCATCATTTGCTTTTTGACGTAGCAAATCGACTGCAAAAGTACAACTTGCTGGGATTTAATAGTTGTTAAAGTTAGTAGACAGAATGTTTGCTGCTCTAGAAACTTAAAAGGTTTCTTAAATGTTCGGCAAGATAGTGAGCAATTTACTTGAAGCTGGGAATAAGCTTGAGAAACTTAGATCATAGTGAGCAAATTTTAGTGGATGCTGAGAGTCCTGTGTCAATCTCTTGTCAAAACAGGAAGTGTCCCTAACCTTGACCTCTTTTTTTTAAAAAGAAAAGTTTGTTCAATGCCAACTGTGTACAAGAGGTCAGTCTTACTTGTGGGAAAGTTTAAAATCTCTGCACTGACATGGAAAAACAAATAGGACCTATAATGTCGAAGTTCAATTAGAATAAAAATCTGGTTGCATGTGTTTTGGAAGGACTAAAATGATCAAAAGAATAATTGTATTAATTTTCCTGAATGTTCAGATGTGGCTTATAAAGGAATTTGAATGTATCCAGCATGATTAAATGTGGAATGAAATTTCTGTTCTTTCCCTTAAGGAATAAGCAGTATTTGAATAAAGCATGCATAAACTTTCTGATTCTACCATAGGATTTTGTGAATAAATCATGCGAGAGTCGTTTTATATGCTTAACAAAAGCCAGCCCTTTAGTTCCATTACGAATAAAGCAAAAGCAGTCATCTCACGCTAACGTCATTACGACAGGCACCATCTCTTAAATACAACTCAAGGACAGTGTTTGTGAATTATGTAGAACAGTTTCTATTATGAACAGTATGTGTCATCTCTCACCCACTACATGACGTTACACAGGCCCCCTCAGAGTTCACCAAAACCAGCATTGTAAGTCTGCTTGGAGCTCGTATGAGCCTCTCAGCTGGGGTCCTATGTGGCGTGGTTGGAGAAACAGTCGGAGCCTGTGGCTCATCTCAGGGTTTGTTGACACGTACATGGTCATGTCGTGATGCAGAGGATGTCATAGAGGAACCATCCAGGTCTTGGTGTGTTGGTTTAAGGTGATCTACAGAAACACATTTGGGTTTGCCCTTCCTATCTACAGTAGAAGCCTTTTCGCTCCATTCCAAATGTGGAACAGGTCATTGTAAGAGGGCTTAAAGGGGCATTGATGTTCATCATGGCAATGAATGAGGTAGAACGTAGGTCATCTGGATCCTAGGAATGCTGTGTCCTATGATGGGAGGTAGAAATAGGTGTAAGAGAATTGAGTTTACTGAGGAGGGCAGAATGCTGCTGAGATGCCAACCAGGTGATCGTGGCATCAGGAATGAAATCACACAGCATCTGTAGTGGCTGCCTATACACCAACTTAGCTGCAGAGGAATGCAGGTCCTCTTTTGGAGACATTCTGAGCCCCAGCAGGACCTATGGGAGATGATCATGCCAATACTCGTCTGTCAGGGAGACGCTCAGAGCAGCCTTTAAGGAATGGTGAAAATGCTTGCACAGGCCATTGAACAGCGGGTGATAGACTGTAGTGATGCAAGTTAATGCCGAAGTTCTGGGTCATTAAGACCCAGAAGTCTGATGTGAATTGGGGCTGCGATTGCTAGAACTATCAGGTGGAGTACCCGGTGGCATGGGTCACTATGGTAAAGTGTATGAAACCAGTGCGGAGGGGGCGCGTGGGGATGCCAAACAGGTCAACATTGGTGTGGACAAACCATAATTCGGGGACTTTGAAAAGTAACAATGGTGTCGAAATACGATGGTTAAATTTTCGCCCACTGATGCATATCACAGGCTGTATTCCAATCTCGTACATCCTTCTTAATGCCATGCCACACAAACTTTAAAGGAACCAGTTTCTTTAAAGCCTTCCTGCCTAGCTGTGAGAGGCTATGAATGTAGTTAAAAACAGTACAACTCCAGTGTGCAGGCACAATTCGGTGAGGGCATCCAGTTAAGACATCACACAGGAGAGAAACTCCTGCGTCCCTGAACTTGATGTTAGCCAATCGCAAGCCCGTGACTGTTTTTTTGTAAGCCTGGATCTCTGGGTCAGCTGCCATGGTCAGCCCCACTGTGTAAAGCATTGATGGTGGGCTGTGAGAGGCAAACAGCCACTGCATTATATTTCCCTTTTTATGTGCTGTATGTCAGTCATGAGTTCCGAAATATGGGGCTGGTGGCGTTCCTGCCGTGCTGACCAAAGGTCTGACGCTTTGGCCATCAAGGAATGAACATTGTGAAATGCTGACCCTATCAGTAGAAAATGAAAATGACAGACGGCCAGATAGAGATGGAGAAGCTTGCTGTCAAACGTGCTGTACTTCCTGTTGGAGGGAGCGAAGTTGCGGGTTGAAGAAGGCAGGCAGCTGCCACACACCTCCAACCAACTGTTTGTGTGCAGCATAAGAGTTTCTTTTAAAATGAAACAGGGATGGTGATTGCCCAGGAGAGAAGCATGTGGTCCAGTAGTTCTGAAGGCCAAGCATCAGCTAAGCCAGGCAAGAAGAGCAACTGTTTGGCGGGCTCAGCCTCACAGTCAAATAGTCTGTAATAAGTGAGTTTTAAGAGTGATATGTAGTTGCAAGAAGTTGTTTGCGAAGCCTTTGCAATTACCTGGTTTTCTGTATTAATTACTCACAAGATGTGGTCTGATCTACATTTAAGTTATAATACAATCTGCCTAAACTAATAACACACAAACAATTGTATTACTTCTCATCTGTATAGATTACACCATTTAAACAATCACAGTTTAGGTTCAAAAGAGTATGTGAACCTCTGGGATATTGCCTACTTCAAAAGCTATTTGGAGTTGGACGTTTCAATCAACGAAATGAGATCGAAGGTGTGGGTTGCAGAGGTGCCCTGCCCTATTTAAAAAGAAAGTCCGATTCTTTAGAAGAAGAATTGTAGAGATGCTGAAGCTGGAAAAGGCTACAAAAGCATTTCTGAAGACCTGAGGTGTTCATCTACAAATGGAGGAAATTCAGTGCTGTTGCTACTCTCCTGAGGAGTGGACATCCTGCAAAGATCACATCAAGTGCACAATGTGCAATGCTGAAGGAGGTGAAAAAGAACTCCAGGATAACGCAAAAGACCTGCAGAAATTTCTAGAGCATGCTAAAGTCTCTGTTCATGTGCCCAGTATAAGAAAAACACTGAACAAGAATGGTGTTGTTGGAAGGACACCACGGAGAAACAACTGCTCTCCGAAACAAAACATTACTGCACATCTCAAAATTGCAAAGGACCACAACGCTTCTGGGACAATGTTTTGCAGACAGATGAGACAAAAATTGAACTTTTTGACAGAAATGCACATGGCTATGTTTGGAGGAAAAAGGGCACTGCATGCCAACACCAAAACCTCATCCCAACTGTGAAGCATGATAGAAGGAGCATCATAGTTTTGGGCTGTTTTGCTGTCTCAGAACCTGGATAGCTAGCAATTGGCAAGGGAGCAATGAATTCAAAATTGTTTCAAGACATTTTACAGGAGAGTGTCTGGATAGTGGTTCATCACCTCAAGCTTAATAGAAGTTGAATGATGCAACAACACATTGATCCAAAACACAAGAGTAAATCAACAGAATGGTTTTAAAAAGAAGAAAATTCATATTTTGGATAGCCAAGTCAGTGTCCAGATCTTAACCCAATTAAGATGCTGTGGCATGGCCTGAAGAGGGTTGTTCATGCAAGGTATCCCAGAAATATGGATGAACTGAAACAGTTTTGTATGGAGGAATGGTCTAAAATTCCTCCTTGTTATTGTGCAAGTCTGATCAGCAGCTACAGGAAACTTTTGGTGGAGGTTATTGCTGCTTAAGGAGCTCCTACCATTTATTAAATACAAGGCTTCACATACTTTTTGCAGCCTGGACTGTGAATGATTAAATAACATCTTCAGAAAAGATATGAAAAGTATAACTGTTTGTGCTATTAGTTTAGGAAGATTATGTTTGTCTGTTATCAGAAACAGAATCAATTTAATATCACTTGCATATGGTATGTGTGTGTGTATAAAATTATACATACTATATATATATAATATTACACATACTATATATAAGAGAGAGAGAATGAATGAGAGAATATGAAGTAAATAGTTAAACTAAAAAAAATGCAAAAACAGGAAAAAATAAGTGAGGTAGTGTTCATGGGTTCAATGTCCCTTTAGGAATCGGATGGCAAAGGGGAAGAAACTGTTTCTGAATTACTGAGTGTGTGCCATCAGACTTCTATACCTTCTTCCTGATGGCAACCATGAGAAGATAGCATGTCCTGGCTGATGGGGGTCCTTGATGGACGTTACCCTTCTGAGACACCACTTCTTTCGATCCTGTGCTGTAGTCTTCCCAAACCAGGAAGTGATGCCGCCTGTCAGAATGTTCTCCACAGTACATCTGTAGAAGTTTTTGAGTGTCTTAGGTGACAAACCAAATCTCCTCACGCTCCTAATAAAATATAGCCACTGTCTTTCTTTCTTTACTAGACAACCGGGTGACCCATTGGGGAACCCTTTGAGAGAAAGGCAGGGCAGTCTGGTGTGACCAGAATGAACATTAAATTTCCCTGAATACTGTTGCTATCGCTTTGCTTTGGAAATTAAAGAAGGAAAACTGAGTTTATTAAAGAAGAAAGATGCATAGCAAGACGAATATAGCTCCTCCTCGTCTAACGAAGGACACTTTTCATGACAACATTTCTGGTTGATCTGCCACCCTTCAAGAATACTCTTAACTTTTTCATTTCTTTTTCCCCGGCTTAAAGCCACATACAGTTGACCATACTGGAATACCGGTTTCTCCAGATAAATCAACACATTTTCCATGGTTTGGCCTTGTGCCTTATGTGTTGTCATAGCAAAGCATGACTGTATCGGGAAATGGCTCCGCTGAAGAGGGACATCTTCCCCTTCTGATAAACTGAGAGTAATTCTTGGGATCATGACAATGTCATTTTTGAACGCACCAATGTTTATCTTTGCTACGATGAGATTGTCGTGCAATTCTCCCACCATCATTCGTGTTCCGTTGCAAAGCCTTGGTGGATCCAAGTTCCTCATTGAAATGATGGGAGATCCCCTCTTCAGTTCCAGTTTATGTGGTGGCAATCCAGAGAGTTCGACCGAATCAAGGAACTCTGTTGGAAAATGAATGGCGTTAGCTCCTTCACTTACGGCATTGAAGGAACAGTATTCTTTCATGATTCCAGGGAAGCGTCTAATGCTTGTGAAGTTTATTTTTCACATCATTTCATTGAGAGGAACCAAGATAGAATTCCTCGAGAACAGTTCTGCAGGATTGTCGAATGTCGGGTAGATGAAATCAATACGTTCTTCCATAGTTTTTGCTGGCAGCATCGTATCTTCAGGTAATTCGATTTCAACATTTTCATTTTTCTCAATCTTGTCTTCTCCAACATCCAATAAGAACTCAGAATATTGTCCTTCTTCCTCACTCAATCGCATGTTTCTCTTCAATTGAAACTTGAAGCTTCTCCATAAGTAGGATTTTTTTATGCATGAATTCTCCACACCAGCATCATTTCCTCGTTTCACAACTGCTAGAAGCTGAGGGAAATCGCCACAGCAAATGGTTAAGATACCCTCGAAGGCCTTATTCTTGCCGCATACATCAGAAAGAGTATGGTCCATGGCTTCGAAGCTCTCCCTCCTAATCATGGGGCACTCATTCCAGACAATAAGCCTTGCATTTCGGAGTAAATTTGCAGTATTGGTGTTTTTATCAATGTTACAAAGGGCATCTTCATTGACTTTGAGGGGTACCTTGAATGCGCTGTCCTACCACCAGGCATCAATGTTGCTGCAATACTGGATGATGGTACAGCAATAGCAACACCTCCATCTCCCCTAACTTTAGCAAGGATCAAGTTGATGATAAATGTCTTGCCCATTCCTCTTGGTGCATCAATGAAAATCATTGAAGAGAGATTCCTTTCCAAGCAGTCACACAGATATTCATATACTTCTCTTTGCTTATTATTCAATAGGGGCTCCTTCTGTGAAACAGATTCCTGTTGTTCATCTCTGTTGAATTGCAGTTCACACAATAATTCCAGATTGCCAACACTTTGAGTAATTGTACTGCTTCTTGGTGTCGGCAAGTTTTATTCTTCAAGCGTTTTGCCCAAGTTCTCAAGCTTCTCTTGGAAATACAGAAGAGCTTGTCTATGATGCCTCTCATCAATCATGATATTAGGATCATTGATAGTTCTCCTCTCCATTGGTAAGAAATCCTCAGACATTGCATTCTTGAACCGGTTCCATAATTGCTGTGGATTGTTGATTTCAGTGTTTGTTAGCAAAATGACAAACAAATCTCTCATTGCTCTGGGCATTCTTGTTCTCTCTGCCTCCTTGTTCTCTCTGCCTCTTCCATAGTTTGCTGCCAATGATCGTCAGCTGGCAACAATCCTCTCTCTCTGCAGACGTCTTTGACTGATGGAGGGATATCTCCATCATGTGTTTTCAATGATTTGAAAGATACTGGCCCCTTTATGTGATGAATAAGAAGTCTCAAATAGTAGTGGTCACCAGTTCATGGAGAAACGGTACATACTCGGCCCAGAACATTTGCTTCAAAAATCCCGGAGTACTCCTCCACTCTTTTCCTCATTCTCCTTCTTTCCCATCTCTTATTAGTCCAAGTGTAGAATCTGGGAATATCCACATGGTACAGGGTTCTTGCAAATGGATCGCGAGTGCAAAGATCCATGAATTCCGTTAAAGTGGTTCTTGCCATATCATTATTCAGTTGCACAGCAGCATTATCTCGAAAGAATACTTGATGCTGTTGGGGAAGGTGCACTTGAAGGTGAACAATGGCTGGTTCCCTCTCGTGAATTGGAAATCCAAATGTCGATCCGACAGCTTCAGAGAGCCCAGTGTATCTGCTTGTCAAATACTGTGTGATTTCGTCTTCTCTATTCACTCCAAAAATTGCCTGATCACTCCCCTTCATGGTATACTTGATGGACTTGACAGATGAGCATATTTCTACATTTAGATGACAATTGAACAGCCTCAATAGTTGGGCATTATAGGGTACCACCCATTCAGAAGTTATAGTTTGACTTTGTCGTCTTACTTGATGACCTTCGAATCCTCCCGTTTCCACAGACTGTCTCCTATACGCAGGATATGAATCATCCCCATACCTTGTATGCTCAATGAATGACCTCGGGTACCTCATACTGCATGTACCATTTTGCCAACATGGTGATTTAGTGGTGCAATACAGACCATGCATCATGTGCTTCAAGACCGATTCATGCAGCTCGGGATCTTCATTTGGCTCTGGTATTTCTGCTTGCATGAATCTATCATAATTTTGTGGTCTCGGCTTGGATGCTTCATCGAGCCGCAACAGACAGTGCAAATGAGACAGACCCCGCTTTTGGTATTCAACACTTACAATGTAAGCGATACACCTACCGAAGAGACCATTTGTTCCAGTGAGGTACTTCATAAACAACTTTCTCTTCAAGTCAAACACTCTTGCGATTAAATCCGGCCAATCGTTTGGTTGCTGATGCAAAAAAAGATGCTGTCGGATTTCGGGCCAGTTTGGATTGCATGTCATTGTAATGAAAAATGAAGCATTACCATACTTCCGTATATACATCATGGCGTCCTGACATCATTCCATCATGTATCTTGGTCCACCAACAAATGTTGAGGAGAGGATGATGCGCCTTCTGATGTTTCTGAAATCACTCAATGCATCAGTCAGGTATGTTGTTGATCTCATGGTTGCTTGATTCATTCAGATGTAGCTCAGCCTCTCACCTTCAATCTTAGCAGCCATATCAACCAAGTATTGTTGGAATAGCTGTCCTCTTCTGAGAAGGTTATTAAACTCATTCTCATGGTTCATTGTTAGATATGCATAATAACGCATTGCCATCATTTTCCTGTTGTTCGTCATTCAGAGTTGATGATGCCAGCCATCGTCTCCAAGTGGAAAGAAAAATACGGATTGAGAGCTGTCACAGGAGCGATGGGACTCTGAAATTATTTGCAAATTGCCTCCTCGTTCTTTCTACACAATGTGCCATGATCTTGCTTCAGGTTCAGTGCTGTTCGGTTTAATGACAGCAACTCCGTTGGCAATTTGTGCATTAAATCTCCTCTCATGTTCAAATGCCGGAATCCGGTCAGGATCAATGACAATGGATGCCTCTGGCATGCCTCGAATTTGTTCTTTTGCAAGTCGAAGGGACGCAATGTACGGGTTTCGTTGTCGTAGCAGGTTTTCCAATAATTCAACAATCTCACGTTGAATTCCATCGTTCTGTAGTATCCCCATTCTCAATTCTACGCTGTCTTGAGGATCCATGAAGTAAATTTGAAGGAATCGGGCTTGCTCGTTGGGGTCTGGCATTAAACGTCTGATGTAATGATGGATTTGGCCTTGAGTAATCACAGAAGGATTCCATCCATTCCTCGTTGGAAGGGCTCTGGCACCAAAGGATGCCATTTGGAAGAGGCAATTGTATTGTCTGATGCTCTTCCTGAACTCTTTTGCAATAGGTTCATCATTGCTGTATAAATTGAGGAGTTCATTGGGTAGAGGTTGCAAATTGCCCATCCTGACCTTTCCCTTCATACAGCAGAAATTTGCGGTTTCTCCAGTAAGTAGGAAGGCACGACAGTGAGGGCATACTCTAGTCATTGTACCAACATCAGCAGAAATGTTACAGCATGTGAGTCGTGCATTTTGCCTTGCTCTTTCTCTGTCGAGGTATTGTCGTTGAAAGTGGGCATTGTTGTGTTCAGCAACTCTCGCAATAATTACCCCTTGCCGCATATTTTCAAGTCGATCTTCCCTTTTCTCCTCTGTCTCTTCCTCTCTCCTCCTTCTGTGCCTGTTTTTGTCATTCTGGAGATGCGCAGCCCTTTCATCCCCCATCTCTTCATCTCTTCTGCTGTTTGTTCTTTGTCTCTGATCCTAGAGACGTGGTTTTCTCAGCTCCTTTGTCTCTTCCTCTCTCCTCCTCCTATGCCAGTTGTTGTCATTCTAGAGACACGCAACCCTTTCATCCTTCGTCTCTTTATCTCTTCTACCATTTGTTCTTTCTCTCTGATCCTGGAGTCGTGCAGCCCTGGCCTGATCCAATTCTTGTTCTCTTCTCCTTCTGTGCCTTTTGTTTTCATTTTGGAGATGTGCATACCTCTCCTCCTCGGTCTCTTCTTCTCTCATCTTTTTTGTCCTGACTCTTTAATCCTGGAGTCATGTGGTCCTGACCTCATCCGATTCTTGTTCTCTCCCTCTCCTTGCTGCTTCCTGACGATGTTTGGCGTAATCTCTTGACCATGATGTCCCCCTTCCCTTTCCACACTCATAATTAGGCTGACCATATTTTTTTACCTTAATGCTGGATAGAAGATACGAAACAGTAACACTGAAGCCTCCAGGATGCTGATTTCTCTTGATGATGTGGTTGGCGCTCTCCTAAATGGACGTGAAATAGTCACCACTGTCCTTTGCAGCAAAGGGTTTGATGGGTGTTTCGAGGTACTTCATTACAATAAGATTTAATTATCTCTTATTAATGGTTTGCGGTTTGATCTGTCCCAATCCTGCACGTGCTGATGGTGATTAGCAGAATGTGACCGCTCGAAATAGAGCTGCCCTGCCCTTTTGCTGCGGTTGGTGTCATTGCTGTGAGCATCGTGAGGTGCTGCTGAGGCTGACTGTGCGCTTATGTCGTGGTGTCACATCGCGGTTTCCATGAAAGCTGGAATCGGGTGTGGAAAGCGGAGCCTGTTGACAAGTGAGCAATTTTATATGAATATAACCCTGACCTTTGCGTGCATTCTGTAAGTTAGTGCATTTTAAGTCCATTTAGTCAAAAAAAAGTGCCTCTTTAATGCACCGTTTGGGCTAATTTGAGGCACAAACAGGTAAGCAGAACGAGAATTTTAGCAATGTATAGATAGCTGCATTGATATGTTAGGACCAGGTTAGATCCTTGGATCTGGACACCCAGGAACTCGAAATTGCTTATTCTCTTCACTTCTGACCTTCTATGAAGATTGGTTTGTGTTTCCTTGGCCTACCCTTGCTGAAGACCACAATCAGTTCTTTGGTCTTACTGATGTGGAGGGCAAGGTTGTTGTTGCGACACCACTAAACTAGCTGGCATGTCTTGCTCCTGTACGATGGTTGTGTCATCAGCAAGTTCATAAATGGCATTTGAGCTCTGCCTAGCCACATAATCATGGGTATAGAGAGTACATCTGTGGGCTAAGCACACATCCCCACATCCCTGAGGTGCTCCAGTGTTGATCAAAAAGCAGGTATTATCACCAATCTGCACAGAGTCCGTTTAGGAAGTCGAAGATTCAATTGCAGAGGGAGGCACGGAGGCCCAGGTTCCATTGCTTATCGACCAAGACTGTCAGAATGATGGTGTTAAACACTGAGCTACAGTCAATGGAACAGCATCTAGACATTGGTATTGTCCAGGCTGTGTGAAGAGCCATTGGGATTGCGTCTGCTGTAAACCTATTGTGGCAATGGGCAAAATGCAGTGCGTCTAGGTCCCTGCTGAGGCAGGAATTGATTCTGGCCATGACCAACCTCTCGAAGTATCTCATCACCATAGATGTGAGTGCTACTGAATGATAGTCATTGAGGCTGCTCACACTACTCTGCTGGGGCTCTGGTGTAATTGTTACCTTTTTGAAGCAGGTGAGAACATCTGACCGTAGCAATGAGAGGTTGAAAATGCCTTTGAATACACCTGCCAGTTGGTTGGCACAAGTTTTCAAAGCCTTACTAGGTACTCCATCGGGCCTTCCCCCTTACGAGGGTTCATCATCCTGGCATTGGCCTCCGAGATGCTGATCACAGGGTCACCAGGTGCAGCAGGGATCTTTACAGCTGTAGTTGTATTCTCCCTTCCAAAGCAGGCTTAAAATGCTCTGAGCTCATCTGGTAGTGAAACATTACTGCCATTCATGCTATTGGGTTTCACTCTGTAGGAAGTAACGACCCTCAAACCCTGCCAGACTTGACGTACGTCTGATGTCACCTCCAACTTCGCTCAGAATTGTTTCTTCACTCTTGAAATAGCCCACTAAGTCCTGATATTTTTGTGCAGGCCTGGGTTGCCAGACTTTAGTGCCACAGATCTTGCCCTCAGCACACGACAAATCTCCTGGTTCATCCACGGCCTTTGGTTTGGGAGTGTATAGCACGTTTTTGTGGGCACACAGTCATCCACACAGGTTATAATGAAGTCAGTAACAAGTGTGGCATACTTGTCCAGATTCAAAGATGAATCCCTGAATACAGTCCAGTCCACCAATTCAAAGCAGTCCTATAAGGACCTCTGTGCTTGCCTTGTCCATACCTTCTTGGTCCTCTCTACTGGTGCTGCAGTCTTCAGACTCTGCCTGTACTCAGAGAGTAGAAGTACAGCCAGGTGATCAGACTGCCCAGAGTGAGAGTGTGGAAATAGCACGGTAGGCATTCTTGATGGTGGTGTAACAATGATCCAGTGTGTTGTTTCCTCAGGTACTACAAGTGTTTTGTTTAGTTGTTTAGTGACTTTTTCAAGCTGGCCTTGTTAAAATCCCCCAAAGTGATGAAGGCGTCAGAGTGTGGTGTTTCATGCATGTTGATCACATTGTTCAGATCATCTAGAGCCTGTTTGATATTGCTCTGGAGTGGAATGTACACCACTACCAAAAAAAATCACTGAAATCTCCCACAACAGGTAAAATGGACTGCACTTAATTGCAAGCTATTCCAGGATAATTGGGGCATCACTGACACATTGGTACACCAGAGGAGTTGATCATGAGTCATACACCTCCACCTCTGCTTTTGAGAGACTCGCGAGTCCTATCTCAATGGTGTACAGTGAACCCGGCAATCTGAATTATTGTGACTTGGATGAAGATCAGACCACATTTTATGAGTAATTAAAACAGAAAACAAGGTAAGGGGTTCACAGACTTTTTCTTGCAACTGTATTTATCACGCTTAGGTGAGTGGTGAAGCAGATTCACTACTCTGTCTGCTGGGGAACTAAATTCGAGATGCTATTACATATTAAATTTGAAATTGTCCACCGTGATTCCTCACAGTGCGAATTGTGCTTCTGCCTGTGAAAACCATGCGGTAGCATTCTGCTCCCAAAACTCCAGAAACTTCAGAGCAACTGTGTAATTGACACATGACTCTGGAGTTCTCTGAGAGTGTCGGGGTCCCAGTACAGGATTTTGTGAATAAAACTTGTGGGAGTTGTTGTATATGCACGATGAAAGCTGCAGACTTTTACTTCTATTACGAACAAACCTAAAGCAGTGGCCTTCCACTGACATCATTACAGCAGACACAACAACTCAATGATGGTGTTTGTGAATTGTAGAGCAGCAGTTTCTATTACGAACAATGTGTCATCTGTTACCGATTACATTACCCTACACGACACTTGGAAAACTAAACTTCCCTATCCCGTAAGAGCCAAAAACAAGAGATGTGTTTATTCTGTGCCTCTAGAGTGGATTCTCTTTTGGGCCCCAGTGGTATAAGAAAGTATGTTGGAATTGGGTTCCTAAGGGGAATATAGTTTTAATTGTAGAAATTATAATCAACTTTAATGGGATGGATATTGGTAAACATATGTTTGATATTATGAAATTGATTATGAATGTAAGGAATGCATATATCTGTCAATGCTTCCAGCATTCTGCAGTCGAATAATCTGTGTCGATGTTTTATTTTGGTTGTCTATCATATTCAGTACTGATTGACCTTTGTTGCAAAAGAGGGCAGCTGAATTTTGTTTGTTCTGCGTTCATTTTGTGATCTTGTCTGTTAGTGTATCGGCAGGAAAGTTTAGAATTAAGTACAGAATTAATAATCTTCATCCTGGTGATACTGGTGATTAGGTTCACACATGGCCATCTTGGTAAAGATTTAACTGCTTTTCGTGTTTTCTTCAACCTGTGTATGAAATTAGAGGGGAAAATGGGAAATAATTTCTTATCCCCAACCTCTGAAATTTTATAAAATCATAGAGTGAAGTTTCGGTCTTATTAGCTTTTTGATTACAGATATACAATCTTGTATTTGTCCACAAGTACAATATCAATGTTCAAAAACATTCAAATGAAGAAATGCCTGTGATATTTTTATAGGTCTTTTGATAATGCACCTTTCATCTTTATACACTTCAGACATACAGGACATGGTATTTGCATTGTTACCTTGAGCAAAATGTACATCTCATTATGCGACCTGTCTTATAAAACAGCATAAATTGTGGGTTCTGTACCATGCCATCTTAACTAACCACTCCATCACAGAAGCCATGGATTAGGTTCATCAGCACTCACGCAAGCCAACTTCTCATTTTCTCTCAGATGCTGCGGATCTGTGAAGTCAAGAATGGGAAGACAAGCAGTTCTCCGTTGGCGCTTTGCTGAAGTCTCCAGTTGATTGCCTGGTATGGATTCTCTGACTAATTTAGGAAGACGTTGATACCATTGTAACTCTGGAAAATTTGATTACAGCAGGTGCTTTTCCCTACACAAGGAATCTTAAAGATATTTACAATAACTTAAGAAAACTGCTGCAAATTTTGCATTGTTGATGTATTTAAGGTTAGGGTTAAGGTTGTGGTCAGTTGGATTCAAGAAGATCCCCAAACAAAATTAATACCTCTTAAACCGGAAAGTTTTTGCCCTGGGACAGCAGGATCTCTGGCAACTTCCAGACAGGTTCAGAAGAACTGGGGAAAGAAGCAACAGACATTTGGAACCAATAGTTTCTTCAGATTGGAATGAAATAATTAGGAATGTATCATTAGGTTCTTTGAACCTGTTTGGTCAACAAATAAGACCTCGACTAATCTTTTTGGACTGCATTTTCCAACCAATCTCATTGTTTATTCTCTTGTCCACTAATGGCCTATTTATTGCCTTCTAACTATACATGTATACAACCAAAGGAAACAATGTTCCTCTGGACCATGGTGCACCCATAATACATATATACAGCAAGTTAAATAAAATATTACCACAAATAAATTAATAAAATGTAATTCAAAATGCATGTGAAGTGAGCAAGTCAGTAGCTGGCTGTCCTAGAGATGAGACCTCGGTGGTAGCAGGGTATTCATTAGTCTCAGAGCCTGGGAGAAGATGCTGCCAGTCTGGCAGTCCTAGTCCTGATGCTCCTGTACCTCTTTCCTGACAGAATGTGGGTCAAAGGTGTTGTGGGATGGCAGAAATCCTCAACAATGCTTCTGCCATTATTTTGTTCTTTACCATACTGGGCAATGGAGCATTCACTGAGTTGAGGTTCAGGATTCCAAGGAATTTACAGTCCACTGTTCATCCGATTGTTCAGCTGGGGTAACCTATTTTAAAATTTGTCTTTATTCCCTCCAAGAGCAGTAGGAGTAGGGGCGGCACTATATTGTAGTGGTTAGCATAACATCCTTGCAGCACCAGTGACTCCATTTTAATTCCCACTGCTGTCTGTAAGGAATTTGTACGTCCTCCCTGTGGCCAAGCAAGTTTTCTCTGGGTGTTGCGGGCTCGTTGTACTGGAAAAGTCTGTTACCGCGATATATCTCTTAAAAAAAATCAAAATATTTGGCGCTTGCAATCTAAGGAACATTAAGTTCTAACTTGTTTTCAGAGGTTTAAAGGAACCGGTATATATTTTTTTATCATTGTCATGTGTATAGTGAAAAGCTTTGTTTTGCATGCCATCCATACAGATCGTTTCATCACATCGGTGCACTGAGCTACTACAAGGGAAGGCAATAACAATGCAGAATAAAGTGATACAGAGAAATTGCAGTGCACACAGGGAACAATGAGGGAGATTGTCAAGAATTCCTTCTAGTGCAGAGTATTCTAAAATAATGGAGCCCATATATGAGCTGATAGTTATACATCAAAAATTACGAGTGGAGCAAGAAGAGACCACTTTTTGTGTCTGTCTCCTTTTGAATTCATGTGCATTGGTGTTCTGTTTTACCCTCCCTAACACCATCAGCGCCGATAGTCAGCCATCCAGGATTGCTCTGGGGTCTGTCGTTAATTTCATAGACACTGCTGTAAGTGAGACCTGAGAGAAAATCCCAGATGAACACTTTCAACTCCGCTGTGTCTGCTTGAAAACTCATCCAATTTTGAGTGGAAGATTTGTGTTCTAAAATAGAAACAATTGAAAGGTGCTGTAGCTCATGAGCAGGACAGGTATCTTCTGTTTATCATTCGGCTAATGGTGTTTGACTGGTTGTGTAACAGTAGCTACCATATTTCAGAATCAGGTTTAATATCACTGGCGTAGGTTTTGGAATTTGTTGTTTTCTAGCAGCAGTACATTGCAAAATGTAATGGTAACTGTGAAATAGTGCAAGAAGAGAGGAAAAAGTAGTGAGGTAGTGTTCATGTGTTCATTGTCTATTCAGAAATTTGATGGTGGAGGGGAAGAAGCTGTTCCTAAAATGTTGTGTGTGTGTGTGTCTTTAGGCTCCTCAACCACCATCCTTATAGTCACAATAAAAAGAGGGATGTCCAGGATGATGGGGGTCCTTAATGATGGATGCCACCTTTTTGAGGCATCAGCTTTTGAAGGTGTTCTGGATGCTTTTGCCTAAATTATTTGGTAGCAATGGGAAGGCAGAGCATTATATGGATGCATTTGTTGGTGATGCTTGAAAATGAACAGAGTCTTGGTAGTGTGAATTAGTCAGTGACTGTGAAGAGGTGGGATCAAGAAGTGTTTCTATATTTGTACTCTGGCACTGTTCAGTAAAAAAGATCTTGATTAATACACCAGGTAATGATCCTCCCTTTAGAGACGTAAATAAAACCTCTATTGAAGCAATGGCCTAGTTTGGAATTAATTCTGTTCTCTCCCCCCCCCCACTTATATTTGCCACATTTTCCCTGGCCTCATGTCTTTTTCTTTTGTGATTTCCAATTCTCAAAACATTTTCCTGTAGCCGACCATAGAGCACCTTGAGGTAGGGTCAATAACCAGAATTAAGGTTATTTGCCCACTGCTGAAATCCTAAAGCAATTGCAGTTTACTGAATGCCATTAAAAAGGAGACAATTGGCACTAGAGCTCACTTAAAGATCCTGTAGTTATGAGTAGTGGCTTTAGAAATGCAAATATTCTATTTTTTTATATAACGGCGGCCTTTGTGATACTCCTGTGGCCAAGCTTTTTAAAGCTTAGTGATTTGCAGATTACACCAGATAATAAACTGTGGTTTTCCCTATCTATTATGATCTAAATTATTTGTAAAAACTATAATTTCTTATTAATAGATGCTACAGAACACCAAGCTAATATAGTGTTTCTTTTATTGTGATTCCTGATGGGCCATGTTGAAAATTGCCTAACTGACCAGTGTCTACAGTAGTATGGTGGATTCCAGTTATTGGGACACATCGGGACCATTACATTTTGCCCCAGTTAAGCAGCTGCCTAAATTAGCTGAAGTTTCATGGAAATATCTAAAAAAGGTATATTAAAAAAAACAAGCTACCATTTAACTGAGCAACAAGTTATATATTAAAATTACATACAGAACAAATTAGAACACTACCAATACTAACTACTGCAGTACTCTAAAAGTGTAATTGTTCCTAATAGTTGTTGACAGAGGAATTTATCTAGTGTATGCTGCCGTGTTCTTTTGATTGACTGTAAATGAGCACAAACACCTAGTGCAGATAATGGGTTACCTTCATACAATGCTTTCAACAATTGCACCCTCCAGATCTTCACTTTCATTGTAATATTAAAGGAGTTTGCCGATACCTTCAAATTCTTTGTAGGTCCTAACTTGTTGAAGTAGTAAAATAGGTCTGAATAATCTTGCTGCTTACTTCTCGTCAGCCATCAGTTACATAAATCACTGGTTTTTGAACACAACTACATGCATCTGACACTATTTAAAAACTGTTTGCTCTAAGCATGGTGTAGTTTCTAATGGCCATACAAGTACATGCCACTAACACCACTTAGAAACTATTTGGCAACAGTCTTCTGTCCCAATTATGTGCCATAGTGTCCCAAAAATAATGAAGGGAATCCCGGCTATTTTCTCAATTAATTTTTGTTTTTTAAGAACAAAATTGTTCCAAATAAGCAGCTGTCCTCAATTACTAATGATCCAAATAACTAGAATCTACTGTACTTGCAAAGGCCTTCCGCTCATCTGGTATCAAGATTCATACGTTTCTGTGGTACGTGAGCGTGGGTTCAACTGCTGCAGCAGTTCAAGCCCACAGTGCTGCTCAGGAAAGATATTGTGGATCCATTCCTCAATTCCCATTACTTCTGCAATTTATTCTTCAAATAATAGCTTTACTGTTCCCTTGAAGCTGCAAGACTACATGACCACACAGTAACTGAATTGCTGCTGCGTAGCTGGAATTTTCTTTTATATAATAATATAATTTTGAGATCATGTTAATATAGCTTTGAAATACTCTAATTATGTTAATGAATATAATCCATAAATTTTTAAAATAATAAACATTTCACAACCTTTACTGAAACATTGTAGAGCTTCAATATATTTATATTGTCAGTTTTTCAAGTTACAGCAGTGCTACAAATTGTAACAGTAAACACAGAATGGAAGTCAGTAGCTCATTGTGAATAAACTGGTGGCCTGCTGAGTACCGATGCTGTCTGAGTTTAAAAGTTTATGCAACCTGAAAGATTTTTTTGTTGTACTGTATTTCATTATACCCTTCCATTAATAAATAAAATCAAAAGTGTGATTTATTTAAATTTTCATTCTAAATATTACAAAATAAAATATTACAGCTCACAGCAATGGTTGGTCCATGCAGCTATATAAACAACAGAGGGAATGTTAAGTGGTAGAGACTTCTGTTCAGTCTTCAGTAGGGTGACACAGTAGCATAGTGGTTAGTGTAATGCTTTACCCCTTGTCACATACATTGGCTATTGACATTTCATTTTTAAAAAGTCAGTATAAACAGGGTTTGCTTGTACCTTACTAATAGTTTAAATAGTTATTCGTGCTGCAAATCCTTGTAGCTTGTCAGACTGAGGTTTCATGAAAGTGTATAAACACGAGTTCAAGCTCCTGTTGGGGCTGTTGAAGAAATCATTAGCGTATGCTTAAATTGTAATAATTTACTTGATGTGGAAAGTGGTCAGTGGCAAAAGACTTCTCAAATGCAATCAGAATAAAGTTCACCTAAGAATCCAGTTATTGGTCATTCTGATGACATCCTAGTTTACAGGTTTGGTTTTGATAAAAAAAAAACCACCCATGGATCTTGTTGGCCTTCCACTCAGCAGATAGTATGGCAGTAGAGATTATTAACAGTGTCATGTGTCACAAGGGTGTTGTGCATTTTTAGTTTGGCTTGTCCAGACTGATCTATTCTTTGTAAATGAGAAGATTGAGGGCTGTACTGTTAGAAGTTTGAGATTATACACGTGTTTAATAGAGCGAGAGAGGAAGAAATGCTTCCACTTTAGGTAGTCAAAAAAATGGGGGCAACCAATATGAGATGTTCACTTGCAGATCTAACAGATACTTCTGAAAAAGAATCTTGGTTCAAAGATTAGTTAGAACTTAGGGTTTAGTGGCTACAGAATTGTTTGGTTGATTAGTGTAGATGTATTTAGGGGAAACACTTTGAGAAAATATATCAGAATATGCTGGTAAAGAAAATAGAATTAGAGTTGAAGACCTGTGGTACATGGCACTATTGAGTGGATAGGCTGAATGGTCTGCCTTGTTTTGTATGTGGCTGTCACAATATATGGTACAATTTAGAGCTAGTTTTTAAACATGCTTCTGAATGCATCCTGGAGCTGAAAAGATCAACACGAAGAATACGGTTCATGGACCAAGAACCACTCCCAGTGATACTGGCTCTGATATGAAGGCAGTATAAAATATTGTGCAACATTGAAAGTATTTATGAAAATTCTCATGCAGCCAATGGATGCCCATTATGATTTGCAGCTGAGGGCAAGTCAAGGTGTTCTTTGCACCGACCTAGAATGAGTCATAGAAACAGCCATTTGAAACACATTTGATTACTGAAGTTGATTGGCATGTCACAGTTTTTGATCTCATCCATGAAGAGTTTTTGCATGGCAATTGGCTTTAGCATAACAATGAAACTGAGGTTCCTAATAATCTGAAGATTCAGCAGATTGGAATGCCTACTCTTAAATTCTGTTTTTGTTTTTTTATTATTTCTTGCTTTCCAAGTAGTTAGTTCAAAGGTCAATTATGGTAAAGGGTTTCACTTTCTACTATTTCTTTAGGCAGAGGAGGCAATTCTAATTTCCTTTTAATAGTTTTGGTGGTAATTGTGTTTTCATCACTCATCAGATTGCAGCCAGTAGAAACATTCTTATTGAATTACAGCAGGAAAAGTGATGAAAAATCAAGTCATAAACATGAGGTTCTTATGTGGAGATCCAGAGTAACACACACAAAATGCTGGAGGAACTCAGCATGGCAGGCAGCATCTGTGGAGAGGAATAAAGAGTTGACATTTCAGGCAGAGAAAGTCAATTGAGTTAGTTGAGAATGAGTGAGGTTAATCTGAATAATATTTCTCTAGACAATGTATAAGCACATTGGGATTGCCTGTCACCTTTTTATTGTCAGCAATTGAAGAAAATGAACCAATACTGGGATATCCTTAGTTGTACAGGGTAACTTCTTAGTGAAGGAAAGATTAAGGTGTGTTGTAGAGAAAGACATGGAAAATGTTAGAATTTCTGTCTTTTTTTAAAGACCATAATCAGAGTAGTTATAAAATTTCAATTTTTCTTTTGTCTGTCTTTGGGCCTGGGCTACTAATCTGACGAACACAAATTGGTTTGCAACCATTGCAGTTTCAGAAATCAAAGGCTAATGCTGGTAAAATAATGATGATGATTTGGAATGCAGTAAAAACTCATTTGGTTCATTAAGATCTATTCTGAGAAGGAACACTACACTTTTGCTCAGTCTGACATGTGTAACTCCAATGCCAGTGTAGTAAGTTCTTAACTAACCTCTGGCATGTCCAACCAAGAATTCAGTTGTATCACCATCGACTTCAGGGAAGCCAAGGATGGGTTATAAATCCTGGCCTTGCCTGTAGTATCCATATTCCAAACCTGACTATAAATAGAATGTTTGGCCAGTAAGTGAGTTGTGTTTTATTTTCAGTTTGAAGTACAGAGTACAATCTCTTGACACTATTCTCTGCTTCCCTTCTGCTCCCCGAAACCAAGTATTCATTTTATTCCTTGGGTCTTGGTTTCTATTGGTTGTTTAAGCCTGTGCTAATGAGCAGCATTATATAATTGATTTGTTTATAATTGACTGTCTTTTTGTTTTTGCTGCTGGCCTCATTTCTCTGTGTCTGTTGGATTCTTGCTTAAGCGTGGAGTGATTTTTTTTTCAATTTATTAACAAATCCTGCTGTTTGCACAAAAATTAGTGTTTCTTCATAAATCACTGACATCATTGCCTTTCAAACAGATCCTGTGAAGGAAGAAAAATTGTGGCTGAAGATATTTTGCAGATATGCACATGGCCTCTTTAATTCACGTGACTTTATATATTTGTAATGTAATTAGCTGCAACTTTAAACAGCATCACTGCCTAGATGCTGTCAATAAAGGGAAATCTTCCCAACAAAATATTCTTTCTTGATTGTTGGACTGTAGAAACATTGCAGAATGGGACAGCAGAGGAGGAGGCCATTGCGTTTAATCATCTCCATAAGACAAAGGAGCAGAATTAGGCCATTTGGTCCACCAAGTCTGCTCTGCCATTCAATCATGGCTGATTCTGTCGAATATGTCTTAATATTGTCTAATTTGTTTTGATAGACCTGTTCAGTTAGTCGCACTGCTCTTCCCTCCCATACACTAGGTCGGAATTCTATCAAGTCCTTTTCAAAATTTCAATTATATCTGTTCCTACCATCACCTTTGACCTTCCATTTTCTAAGTCACTATTGCCTGTCTGTGCATACCCTTCCTCCACTGATCCTTTTCCAAATCTACAGTCTCTGGATACCAACCTTCCAACCACTGGAGGCCCATTGCTGTTAACCACTGCAGCTCTTCGCAATGATACCAAATTCTGTAGTCTCTTGTAATTCAAGCTTTACGTCCTTGTTACCATTATGCTGAATTTTCTCTGCACCATTTTTCAGGCTTTACCATTCCTTTCTAATATGAAGTGGCTAGCTTGTGGCTTACCCAGTGACTTTTTAATGTTTAGCTGTGTTTCTATCTTCTCTTGCTCTCCTTGTCCTACACTGGCTTGACTGCACCCTGAGTGGTGCTCTTGAAAGAAAGTTAAGTGGATTCCAGTTAATTGGGACACGATGAGACCAATACATTTTAGCCCAGTTAAGCAGCTGCCTCAAATAGCCGAAGTTTCATGGAGATAGTTAAAAGGGTATAACGGACAAAATGAGTAATAAATTATGTATTTAAATTAAATACAGATTAAATCAGAACACTACTAGAATGCTAAAAAAACTGTATTAACTCTTACTACAAAAATATGATTATGCTACTATTGCAACCTGTGGTCTACATTTTGCTGGTGGGTTTTCGGGCCGATTGGGCAATTGCGGTCTCTGAGGGAGTTTGCTGAAGTTTCACATGGAGTATGTGGCCTGGAGTTCAAGAAGCCTGGAAATCTAGAGCAAGTCCATGATCAACTCCGTTTCTCACTGATCTCACCAATTAAAGCTCGAGCAAGATTGAAATAAATGAGGATGAGAGCAGAAGGCCAGTGGGTGTTCAGTGCCTCTCAGTCTCACTCTTGCTCGCTACTCCCGATGGAAGGTGTCTGTGTTTTGGGTCTTGGGGAAGGTTTAATCAATTTGTGGATTTGCGGTTGTGGATTGGACTCTGCAGTTCATGTTGTGTGTTGGTGGTTACTCCTTTGTTTTTATTGCTATGTTGTGCTTGCAGCCCTGCAGTCATGGAACAACACAGTACTAAATTGAACTGAACTGAACTAGACTGAACATTCCTGGACTGTTTTAATGACTCTGTGGTTTGATATTTAATATTCTGTTTTTCACTGATTTTTTTTGCCATTTGCATGATTTGTTGTTTTTTTTTGTACGTTGGGTGTTTGATGTTTAGTTTGAACAAGTACCACTTATCTGTTTCGTGGCTGTCTGTGGGAAGACAAATCTCATGGTTGTATACTGCATACATACTTTGATAATAAATGTACATTGAATCTTAATACTTGTAGAGGAATTCATCCAGTGTATGCAATCAACAAAATCAGTGTAGATAATTGAATCACAAACAGGAGAAAATCTGCAGATACTGAAAATCCAAGCAACACACACAGAACACTGGAGGAGCTCAGCAGGACAGGCAGCATCTTATGGCAGAGTACAATCGAAGTTTTGGGCCGAGACCCTTCAGCGGATGGGTCTCGGCCCGAAACGTTGACTGTACTCTTTTCCATAGATGCTGCCTGGCCTGGGGGTGTATTGCTCCAGTATTTTGTGTGTTTTGCAGATAATGGACTGCCTTCATATAGTGCTATCAACAATTGCATCCTCCATATCTTCATTTTCATTGTAACATTCAGGATGAGAGTGGTGAATCTGTGGAATTTGTTGCCAGATGTGGCTGTGAAGGCCATGTCATTGGGTAATTTAAGACAGGTTGAGAGGTTCTTGATTTGTTAGGGCATGAAGGGTTACGTGGAGAAGGCAGGAAGTTGGGGCTGAGAGGGAAAGGGATCAGCCATGACGAAGTGAGCAGACTCGATGGGGCAAACGGCATAATTCTGCTTCTATATCTTATGGTCTTATGATTGTCAAACCTTTACGTTCTTCATCGTTCCTAACTTGTTGAGATACTGAAATCGTTCCTTTTTCACTCCAGGTTACTTCTGGCATCTGCAAGCCTGAATGCTTGAAACTGCAGTGAGCAAAACGGTCCTGATTGTCCTACTGCCTATTTCTCACTAACTATCAGTGACAAAAGTCACTGCGTTTTAAACACAAACACATGCAAATGACACTATTTAAAAACTATTTAAAATTAGTTTTTAAATAAAAGCTATTTAAAATGACACTATTTAAAAAGTACACGTGACTGGCGCGAGTTAGAACCTGTTCAGCAACTGCCTCCTGTCCCAATTAAAGAGACATAATGTCCCAAATAAATAAGGTAAACCCTGGCTATTTTCTTGATTAATTTTTGTTCTTTAAATGCTGTCCCAAATGAGCACTGCCCCAATTAACCAATGGCCCATTTAACTGGAATACAATGTATTTGTGTTTATAGAGTTGTATCTTAAGCCCAAGTCAGTGCCAACTATTAACTACGCACTTACACTAATCCTTAATTAAGACCAGTTTTATTCTCTCCACATTCCCATCAGCTCTCCACAGGTTGTTCAAGTTAAGTCAAGTCAAGTCACTTTTTATTGTCATTTCAACCATAACTGCTGGTACAGAACATAGTACAATTGAGACAATGTTTTCCAGGACCATGGTGCTACATGAAACAATATAAAAACTACACTGAACTATGTAAGAAAAAACACAAAAACTACACTAGACTACAGTCCTATCCGGGACTGCTTAAAGTGCACAAAACAGTGCAGGCACTACAATAAATCATTATAAATAATAAACAAGACAACAGGCACAGTAGAGGGTATAGTAGGTCGGTGTCAAGCCAGGCTCTGGGTATTGAGGAGTCTGATGGCTTGGGGGAAGAAACTGTTAACGTAGTCTGGTCGTGAGAGCCCGAATGCTTCGGTGCCTTTTGCCAGATGGCAGGAGGGAGAAGAGTTTATATGAGGGGTGCGTGGGGTCCTTCATAATGCTGTTTGCTTTGCGGATGCAGCGTGTGGTGTAAATGTCTGTGATAGCGGGAAGAGAGATCTCGATGATCTCAGCTGACCTCACTATCCACTGCAGGGTCTTGCGATCCGAGATGGTGCAATTTCCGAACCAGGCAGTGATGCAGCTGCTCAGGATGCTCTCAGTGCAAGCTCTGTAGAATATGGTGAGGATGGGGGGGGGGGGGGTGGGAGATGGACTTTCCTCAGCAAAATTCGCCGAAAGTAGAGATGCTGCTGGGCTTTCTTTGCTATGGAGCTGGTGCTGAGGGACCAGGTGAGATTCTCTGCCAGGTGAACACCAAGAAATTTGGTGCTCTTTAATGATCTCTACGGAGGAGTCATCAATGTTCAGTGGAGAGTGGTCGCTCCATGTCCTCCTGAGGTCAACAACCATCTCTTTTGTTTTGTTTACGTTCAGAGACAGGTTGTTGGCTCTGCACCAGTCCGTTCGCCGCTGCACCTCCTCTCTGTATGCTGACTCGTCGTTCTTGCTAATGAGACCCACCACGATCGTGTTGTTGGCGAACTTGATGTGGTTCGAGCTGTGTGTTGCAGCACAGTCGTGGGTCAGCAGAGTGAACAGCAGTGGACTGAACACACAGCCCTGGGGGGGCCACGTGCTCAGTGTGATGGTGTTGGAGATGCTGCTTCCAATCCGGACTGACTGAGGTCTCCCAGTCAGGAAGTCTAGGATCCAGTTGCAGAGGGAGGTGTTCAGGCCCAGTAGGCTCAGCTTTCCAATCAGTTTCTGAGGAATGATTGTGTTGAATGCTGAACTGAAGTCTATGAACAGTGTTCGAACGTACGTGTCCTTTTTGTCCAGGTGGGTTAAGGTCAGGTGGAGGGTGATGGCTATGGCATCGTCTGTTCCACTCACCCTCATATTAGTGGCCAATTAACCCTACCAGTCTGCAAATCTTTGGGGTGCAGGAGGTAACTGAAGAACCCAGAGGAAACTCGTGCAGGGAGAAAGTGAAAATTCCACACAAATGGCACTTGAGATCAGAATTGAATCCAAGTCACTGGCACTGTGTGGTAATGGCTCGACCAGCTAAACCACTGTGCCACCTACCATATCACGTCTCAGAAAATCCTGAAAGTACTAATATTAATTACCTTGCAGAGGAAATGAAGAAATTGTATGAGGGAGGGTGTGGTGAGACCAAGAGACAGGTAATGCTGACTCATTCCATCGGAATCTAAAATGTCAATATTGGCCATTACCACAGACTTTCCATCATCTGTGTCAGAAGTTGTGCATTTAGGGATTTAACACTAGAACCTGATGATTCAGAAAGGTCCTGAAGTAGTACTGGATTGTTCAGGTGAGCTTAAGAAGTTCTATGATACAATTTGGGGGGAAACTCCTGGGTAGTACCTATTCCTGAACCAGTCTGGGTTGACATTTATGACATTCGTTTTTGTGGGACTTGACATTTCAGCTAGTTAAAGTAATGCCCACATTTTAAAAAAAAAGTAAATTAGCCATGTAATTCCTGGTGACCCACTGAAGTCATTTAAATTGCTCTCTAATTGCAAGTCTTTCTATCTTCAATATATACCTGAATAATTGACTGATCAAGGCCTGTAGTTTAAATCTTAGTTGAAGCATGATCTTGTGATTTTTCTTTGACATTTGTTCTTAAGCTCATGTTCTTTGTGATTTGAATCTCACCAACTTAATGAGTGTGAAAGTTAAGTCTCCAGTTTTTTTTACACAGCTGATACAGAAGTATTTAGAAAGCACTCTCTTTGGATCCATTCTCAGTGCAAGCTACTTGGAGTCTCCATTTTCCTCTACCAGGGATCCATTATTCCTATGCAGTTAATTCCTCGTCATTAAACGAGGCAAAACAGAGTCCGGTTTGAGGGGGGGTGGTATTTGTGTTGGAACCTATGTGAGAGGATCTTTTACTTTCTCCAAAACAATCTAATGTGCATTTATTTTTTTAAAATAGCAGGACATTCTAAAGGCTACTGGAGCCTTTAGAACTTCAAAACTGCTTACAGTATGCATTACAAACTTGCCACCTGATTTAACGTTGTCAGAAGTGCAAGACTAGCAGTTAACTATATTTCAAAACCTTTGGTGTACTGAAGTAGGAATGTTATTGACTGGAATTCACTTCAGCCAGGCTGATAATTCGTGGCGGAATCTTCACCTCTTCTTTCCGTCCCTCCTCAGTACATGAGTGTACATCTACCTCGCCCAATCCCATGACCTTCTCGTGAAGAGACAGGTTTTTCAGTGACCAAATGAGGAAGGAAAATGGAGATTAAACCCGCATTGATCATGATGATTAGTAAACCAGATTTAGGAGAATGTATGGCCTGCATTTGCTCCTATTGTTCAAGTTGTGTTTTCCTTCTTAAAAGAAGAAAAGCATTGAGCCTACATTGGTTTAATTTTCGAGTACTTGTTTGCAATGGTGTCAGTGATGAAGGCAGTGTTTCATGATCACTGAATTCCCGGAATTTGTTATGCCCTTTTGTGTAAATAGCTGGTATAACTGTATTGCAGATAGTCCTGAAACACCTCATCTGCAGCCGGTAGAGTGTGAAAACTGATGCAATAATGAGGATGGGAATTGAAGCCCTTTTTTGTTTCTGACAAAGAAGAAGCACTTGCTGTATTTTAGTCTTGTGACAGTTATGCATTCCGTGCCAAACTTTTACCATACCCTTAAATAAGCAGCAGCATCCAGCATGGTTCTCAGTTTAAGTGTTTTTAGACAAGAGATGAAGAATGGAAGGAACATTGTTTGTCTTTTTCCATTATTGAGACAAAAACTGAGAGATTAGTGCGAGTGGACTGCCATGTTTTCTTCCATAAATATTCACATGTGCAGCAAAACCTGCAGACTCCTTTGGATAATCCTTGGATGCAGGTGTGTTATTTAAACCCAGTAAAGGAAAAACCTGCAAAAGGTGATGGATGGAGCCTGGTCCATCACAGGAAAAGCCCTCACCATCACTGAACTCATCTACAAGGAGCGCTGCCACAAGAAAGCAGTACCCATCAGTATGGATCCCCACCATCCAGGCCATGCTCTCTTCTCACTAGTACCATTAGGAAGGAGGTACAAAAGCCTTAGTTCCCACGTCACCAGGTTCAGGAAAAGGTATTCCCTTTCAACCATCAGGTTCCTGAACCAGTGTGGATAACTTCACTCTCCTCAATGGTGAACTGATTCCACAATCTATAGGCTCACTTCAAGGACACTGCAACTCGTATTTTCAGTATTACATATTTGTTTATTTATTATTATTATTTGTTTTATTTTGCTTTTACAGTTTATCATCTTTTCCATATTGGTTGTTTGTTAGTCTTTGTGTAGTTTTTCAATTATTCTATTATATTTCTTTGTTCTACTGTGAATGCCCACAAGAAAATGAATATCAGGGTAATATGGTGACATATATGTATTTTGATAATAAATTTACTTTGAACTTTAATAGCTGCTTTTAGTTTTGCTAAACAAAAGGTTGCTGTCACTGTCAGCAGGGGAGGGTTGGGAGGAAGAATTCTCTTAATAAGGCTGTGGGGGTGTATCTATCTTTGTACTTGGGCAGCTCACCCAGTTCTAGTTGATTGATTGGTGTAGACCTGATGACCATTGTTGTACTTGATACTTGAGTCTGCTGTGGGTTAATGGTGTTGCTATTGTCACAGATCGAGTACATCAAAATAACCTCAGCTAGCAACTCGGAGAAGGGGAGTTTAACTGTAAGAAGACAGATTATGTTGAGTTCTTGACTGATGAAATTGTGTTGACTATATCTGGTCAGTTTAACAATCTCTACTGGAAATTCACCAGGAATTTACGGAGACATGCTTGTGCAATGTGTAGTTAATGGATAACGTGCACAAAATTCTTGCATTAAGGCCTTTTAGTATGATTGAACTTTTGAAAATTGGATGTATGGATGCCATAATATTGCTGTGGTTTTGAATTCCAATTTGGCAGTACAACTATTTGACTGACAGCTGTAATTTCAAATGAATGGCTGTGCTCAGAATGCCCTGGATTCTCTTGTAGGCATAAGCTTTTCTTTCTCAAACTTATTTTTTTCTCTTTCTGTACTTTTGTCCCTCCTTTTAATTGTTACCCTGAAAGACTTGTTCTTAAATACATAGGATTCTGAATTCCTCTTTCAGAATACTACGGATGGCACCATAGCGTAGCGGTTAACACAGTGCTTTATAGCACTACGGCCTTGGTTCAATTCCAGCCCCTGTCTGTGAGGAATTTGTACGTTCTCCCCATGACCACATGGGATTCCTCCGCATACTCCAGTTTCCTCCCCCGTCCCAAAGGTGTACAGGTTAGTAGGTTAATTGGTCACATGGATGGAATTGGTGGCAAGGGGTCATTGGACTGCCAGGGCTATATCTCTAAATAAGAATAAAGCTTGTTACCTGTACCAGTGTGAAGAGCACTAGATTACTGATACCGAACAACTGAAAAATATTCTACTTCATTGTGAAGAAGCTTGTGACATATGTGAGGAGGAGTTGACACAGGAAGTGCAGTGCAAGTACAAGTTAAAAATATAAAAAAACACAAATGCTGAAAAGACTTCATAACTCCTTTACCTTGTAAAACAATGTGGTAGATTAAATTAATTTTGTTTGTACACTAGATGTTTTGGCTTGCTACTCAGTAGATAAAGGAGGATATTGAGTCTCCAATATGCCAACTCTTTGCAGTGACTGATACACAGTGGAATCTATCTTCACCTGAGGTTGTGCTGAAATTTAATATGATGTAGAATTACATTAAAAATTGACCCAGTTCTGTCAATGCTGTTTTAATTTTGCATGCTACAGTGGTATAAAGATCATTGATCTGACCAAAATGAGGAATAATGATAACTGGAGGAAGTTGCAAAGAGGCTTTTTCCACTGGGATTGGGTGGGCTACAACCTGAGGTGATGGGTTAAGGGTGAAAGGTAAGAGGTTGAAGGCAAACATGAGAGGAAATTTCACTCAGGGTCGTGAGAGTACGGAATGAGCTGTCAGCACAAGTGGCTCATACAAGCTCGATTTCAATGTTTAAAAGAAGTTTGGATAGGTACATGGATGGTAGGGATATTCAGGGCTATAGTCCCAGTGCAGGTCAATGGGAGTAGGCAGTTTAAATGGTTTCAGCAGGGCTAGATGGGCCAAAGGGTCTGGTTCTGTGCCATACTTTTCTATGACTCTACAACTGTATGAGGAAGGTGATTTAGGAAAGCTAGATACAGATGGAGAACATCTGTAATTTTCACTGTTGGCCTCCACAATCATGCACTAAGCCTCTGGGTGTGTTGTGGAGGTTTGCTATCTGTACATGATTAACCCATTATATCCTTTCTTCCCAGAAGGGAAGCACCCAGTTTCTGCTTTTATAGTTTGCATGACAACTGGCTCATATTTTTCCATTTCTCTATTAAATTAGCTAATTCTTGAATGACTATGGCAATGTTGATTCTAGCTGAGATACTGTATTTGTCCCAGGGTAATTCAGCTAGGCCTCATTCTCCCAAATCACAATGTAGCGGGTTACCTTTGGAGGAAAATTGTGAATGTGAAGATTAGTGGAAAGATTGGCCACAGCGATGGGATAGCTTTGGTGTCGTGTAATAATCAATCTTGGGTGCGTAGAATGGTGACTCAGCAATGTTGCTATTTGTTATTAATTAACATGTACTACAAATGTCAGAGACTGATACGCAGGATGAGATAGCAAAGCCTGCTCATTGCATTTCAACAGCTTCTTATGTAAGATGATAGGTGCTGCAACTTTCTAATTATGAGCCTGCACTGAAAACAGAAATATCTAAAGCTTGCATTTGGGCCTTAAATTGTTCGTGTCACTTTGTGTTGTCCAAAGGAGGCAATTACATCATTAGTTCAAGCTTGGCAAAATAACCACATGTGATTCTTTTCCATTTGCTCTGAATTAAAATGCAGGATGGAAATAGTCTGTCACTCCTGGAGATGCTCAATGTCATGTCACAGTCTGCAGATATATTTGTACAGACAGCTTATTTGCTTTCTGTAGGCACAGATATCTTTCTGCTCAGCAGAACTTATGTGTTTTTGTTTCCTTTTATGTATCACAGCAGACTTAAAGCTCGTCTTTGTGACTCTCTACCAATTTAAATTGAGCACTTCATCCTTATTTAGGCTTCAAGGTGACTTTCCCATTGAAGAATGTGGTACCCTTTAGACAGTGGTATGACCTGGAGTTGTAGCTGGAATAATCTTTTTTCTTCTCATTAATTTTTTTCATCCTTCACTCATCCCTAGAAACCAACAACCTCATACATTTTCATTGGAAAAATTCTCCTTTTGCTCAGACTGCCATTGTCTAGGGTGGATTGTGTGTTGTGTCATCTGATGTTTGGACAATTTTTGATCCCTCCTTGTTCTCCAGTGATGGTCCTGCAGTGTGAAGATGTGTATCATGGGTTCTTTGGAGTAAGAAACCATGGAAGTGCTTTGGGGTTAGACTACCAATGTTCAGAACTGTGACCTAGGAGTCAATACTTGTTGCATGGAGGAAGGAGAGCTGTAGATAAGTACATTTCCTTGGATGCATCAGATTCAGATTTACTTATCACATATACACCATTTAGTGAAATTTGTGTTAACAACGAACACACCCAAGGATGTACTGGGGACAGCCCAATGGAGGCCAAGACTCTAGAAGTCCATTGTCACCTGTCTGTGTTGCTAGCCGTCGAACACAGTCCTAGACCGTGGCTTGCCTCTTAACTCCCCCACATCCATGCTCCTAAACCCAACCTGAGCCATAACGTATCTCTCTATCCCTAAAAACCAAACCTACTAACTTAAAAAAAAACACAGCCAAGTCTGAGTCACACCCTCAACAGAGATTGCAGCTCAGCACCATCTTGATCAGAAGGCCGATGTTATGAAGTCATGGAATGGGGATCAGGAGCTAACTTCCTTTACCTCCTGACTGTTATCTCCTCATGCTTGTTCGAGAAATGCTTGGTGAATTGTCATGAGTCACGTGCATTACTTCACTGCTTCACCAAGGATTATTACTTTACTAACTGGATTGGAACAGTCAGATTCACGTTGGAGAGTATATTACCAACATTTTGGCAAGTTCAGTGAAGTATATTTGTACACCTCTTGACTAACGCCAGTACCCTGAGTAATCAAGTAGATTGCCCCCTTTCTTCCACTTGAAGTTGTTGTAATTAAAGGAAAAATGCACTTTTTTTTTGTTTTATTGGAATCATCTTGATGGCTTGTTAAATGAAAATGTCAGTTAATGAACATTGTTAGTTGCTCAGTGTTTGGTAAATGGTGATACGATATCTGCATCATGGCCTGTGAATCTTGTTTAGCCCGTTCATGGTTTTCCAAATTAATGCTCAGTTAGAATTGCTAGTTTAAGTTATGAATTGAAGTTTTTTAAAGTTCATATATGGGAAATGATTTCAAATTTGGATAACTGTCAAAATACTGCAATGCTTTCATTGACCTATTCAACTCTACAGCAGTGATGTTGGATTGTATAAGCTATGTTGAACAGTACCATTAGTCCATGGCCTTCATTAAAACCAATCATTGTGTAGAGACCTTGTTTTGTAAGTGCTTTTCTGTTTGTTACTTTGTGTTGGTCCATTGTTAATTGACTATAGAGTCTAAAGATAGCATGAATTCTGAAAATATGCATTAATTTAAGTTTCTGTGGAAATATCCCTGTGTCTTTTTGCTAATTGAAATTTGATTTGATGCTTCTGTAAACAGGAAATGACATTGAGTCTGACTTGATTAGAAATTCGGATTATGTTAGAATCAAACTGACACTACTATATGAATGATATATCTATAATTAATTACTGTTATAATCTCTCTTCTTCCCTGATGAATAAGTTTTTTAGATTATGAGAACACTCAGTCCTCGTTTATTGTCATTTAGAAATGCATACATGCATTAAGAAATGATACAATGTTTCTCTGGCGTGATATCACAGAAAACAAGACAGACCAAAGACTAACACTGACAAAACCACATAATTATACCATATAGTTACAGTAGTGCAAAGCAATACCATAATTTGATGAAGAACAGTCCATAGGCACAGTAAAAAAAAGTCTCAAAGTCCCTGAGTTACAGTGGTTTAAGTGGTTTCAACCCTTGTTTCTCTTCCTAAATGTCCATTAGTCATAAGAGTTGTATAGTACAGAACTGGATCCTTGGGTAGCCTCCACTTCCTTGTTGACCTTATTTCCCATCCATATACATCTTGTTTATCGGCATTATATCCAAACCTATCAATATTTAAAGTATAGGTTAATAAGTTCTTCATTAGTAAGAGTATCAAAGTGCATTGGGAGAAGGCAGGAGAATGGGGAAGAATGGGATGATAAATCAGTAATGATTGGATGACAGAGCAGACTCAATGGGCCGAATACCCTAATTCTGCTTTTGTGTCTTCTGGTCCTAGGCTTTGCCTGTTCACAAGCGCTTCTAAGTGTCTCTTAAATGTATATTGCATCACCTCCTCTGACAGCACATTGCAGATATCAATCATTCTGTATTTTAAAAAGAAATGAGGAAAACCTTTCTTCTCAAATCCCCTTTAAAACTCTTGTCTCTCTAACCTATGCTGTCCTGTTTTTGACACCCGTTCCATGGAAGAATGATTTTGACTATTTACCCCATCTATGCCCCTCATTATCTTATCTCTATCAAAATTTAATGTATGATAGCAGTTAGAGAAAGTGGTTCAGTAATACAAATATACAAATATCCAAAAACCAATTCATATGAGAAACAAAACTATAGTCGATATTTTCCCTTCATATGTTATTTATTTGTTAAGTTGCAGTGTGGAATAGACCCTTCCAGCCCTTCGAGCCACACCGCCCAGCAAGCTCCAATTTAATGCTAGCCTAATCACTGGACAATTTACGATGGCCAATTAACCTACAAACTGGTACATCTTTGTACTGTAGGAGGAAACCAGAGCACCCGGAGTAAACCCACGCATTTCACATAGAAACTCCTTACAGGTGACGTTGGAATTGAACTCTGAACTCTGCTCTAGGCTGTAATAGTGTCATGCTGAAGCTACCATGGTACCTGTTGATTATAGGAAATTATCAGCAAGTATGCATGTATGAGGATTGCATAGAAAGGTCTCGGAAAGGAGATAAGGCCAGTGGTATCCAGGGCAATTTGATAAACTGGATTCAAAAGTGGCTTGGCAACAGGAGGCAGGTGGTGGGGTGTTTGTCTGGGATTGGTGCCGGGATCTTTGCTGCTTGTAAACTGATTTTGACGTAGATACAGGAAGCAGGATCACTAAGTCTGTATATGATGGGTGGGTTCATGGATGGTATAGAGTGAGTCTCTGGCCACAGAGCAAGATGGGTGAGTTGGTGAAATAGGCTGCTGGAACTCGATCTGGATAGATGTAAGGTGATGGATTTTGGAAGTGCTATTGAGGCTAGGACAGATACCCTGAATGCAGGGTATTAGGGAACATCGATGAATAGAAGGACTTTGGTGTAGAAATCCATCGATCCTTGGAGGTGCAGTGCACGTTAAATAATGTGGTTAGGAAAGCATATGAAATATAGGCCATTATTGGGTGGCATTGAATGCAACAGCAATGAGGTGATGCTCCAACTTTATAAAATATTATTTTGGCTCCAACTGGAGTATTACGCGCAGTTCTGGGCACCATACTACAGCAAAAATATGATGCCGGGGAAGATACAGCTGATATTCACCATAACGTTGCCAGGGATGGGATGTTTCCCTTATGAAGAAGATTGAAGAAGCTGGATCAATTTTACCTGAAATAAAAACAGTGCTGGAATTACTCAGCAGCTGGACAACTTCTGTGAAGAATAAATAAGTTTTGAGTCAGTGATAATGAAATGTCATCAACAGATCTTTTTCTCTCTCCACAGATGCTGCGTGTGTCAGGGCAGGAGGAAATTAAATGTAGGACTGAGGGCACGGTTGAAAAGCAGGTAAGGTGATGGGAGGTGGAGAACCCAATGACAGATTGTTTGTAGATAAAAGGGAGGAAGGTGATGTGTATTGCAGAGATATAGATCAAGTGTATGGTGCAAGAAGTGAACTTGTTTAAGCTGAAATGGTGTGAGGCCAATGGGAAAGTTGAAAATGGAGGAAGCTATTTTGAAACTTCTGTAAGGGGCAAGGGGAGCTGGTGGACTTCAGAAGGGAAATAATTGTGAAGGTTCAATGAGGATCAGAGCTTTAGCTGAAGAGTTGCTTGTGGGTGGTTCATACAATGAAGTCAGTAACAGGACATTGTCTTGCAGTGTGTTTGTCATATGAATGATGTGCTACGATCCTCTAATCTTGACAAAAAATAAATAACCCAGCTTTGAACTATTTAAGGAAATATTTAAATGAGTTAAAAAATGATCATTATTAGTACGTGTGCTTCTTTGCCAAGACTGAGATTTATTGGCCACCCCTAACTGTACATAAAAAATTGGTTATGACCTGCTTTATTAAATGGTAATTCATTGCCACAGATGGCAGTGGAGGTGGAGTCATTGGGAAAATCTAAAATGGAGGGTGATAGGTTCTTGGTTAATCGAAGGTTAATATATTAAAGGGTTGGGGCAGGAGGATGGGATTAAGAGGGATAATAAATCTGCCATCATGGAACGGTGGAGCAGACTGGTTTGTCCGAATGGCCTGTTCTGCTCTAACTGGAGCTGTAACTCAATGATCTTCGGCTCATACAGGAGAGTAAGGAGGTGACAGGAGCTCGAAGGAGGTTATGTTAACTTTCCACATATTGGCTGGGACTCCCATTATGTAATAGGGCTGGATGGGAAAGATTTTGTCAAATGTATTCAGGAGCGTTTCCATAATCAGTATAGAGAAGTCTCAATGAGAGAGTGTGCAATACTTGATCTGTTATTAGGGAATGAGACAGGGCTGGTGACAGAAATATGTTTAGGGGAACACTTTGTATCATGTCATCGCAATGTCATTAGTTTCAAAGTAGATATGCAAAAAGATAGGTCTGGTCCGCTAGTTGAGATTCTACATTGGAGAAAGACCAATTTTGATGGTATCAGAAAGGATTTGGCAAGTGTGGATTGGGACAGATTTTTTTCTGACAAATTTGTAGTTAAGTGATGTGTAAGTTGGTAAGTATAGGAAATACAAATAACACTTAAGCATAAAATTGGTTCTCTGGAAGATCAGTGTGGTAATCTATGCCTGGAGTCAAAAGAGAAAGGGGAGATCTGAAATGAATTTTTTGTATCTAGTATTTACTCGGGAGACAGACACGGTGTCTGTTGATGTGAGGAAGTGCAGCAGCGAGGTCATAGACCCTATACAGATTACTGAACAGGAGATGTTTGCTGTCTTGAGGCAAATTTAGGTAGGTAAATTCCCATCAGACTATGTGTTCCCTCGGACCCTATGGGAGGCTAGTGCAGAAATTACCCTTGCTGAGATATTTTAAATGTGCGTAGCCATGGATGAGGTGCCAGAGGATTGGAGTATAGCTAATGTTCTGTTCTTTGAGAAAGGCTCTAATCAGCTGGATTGAATAGGTTAAGACTTTATTCCCTAGAATGTAGAAGATTGAGAGATTTGATAGAGGTATACAAAATTATGAAGGGTAAAGATCGGGTAAATGCAAGCAGGCTTTTTCTACTGAGGTTGGGTGACACTACAACTAGAGGTCGTGGGTTAAGGGTAAAAGGTGAATTGATTAAGGGGAATATGAGGTGGAACTTGTTCACTCAGGGTGGTGAGAGTGTGTGAAATGAGCAGCTAGCACAAGTGGTGGATTGATTTCAATGTTTTTAACAGAAATTTGGATAGGTACGTGGTTGAGGGGGGTATGGTGGGCTCTGTTCCGGGTGCAGGTCGATGGGACTAGGCAAATTAATGATTTGGCACAGGCTAGATGGGCCGAAGGGCCTGTTTCTGTGCTGTAGTGTTCTATGACTCTGTCTTATAGTCATTATGGCAAGCCCACAACTTCCTCAAAGTAGGAAGTTTCAAGGTTTGACTGAGCAGTGACGAAGGCATAGTATAAAACCATAAGATATAGGAGCAGAATTAGGCCATTCAGTCCATCGAGTCTGCTCCTTGATTTTATGTTCTATTCCTCTTGAAATAAATGCAACCTTGCATTTGCCACCTTACCACTGATTCAGCCAGTAAATTAACCTTCTGAGAGTCTTGCTTGAGGACTCCCAAGTCCCTCTGCACCTCTGATGTTTGAAACTTCTCCCCATTTTGATAACAGTCTGCACTATTGTTCCTTTTACCAAAATGCATTATCATACATTTCCCAGCATGGTATTTCATCTGTCACTTTTTGCCCATTATTCCAATTCGTTTAAGTCCTGTTGCAATCGCATTGCTTCCTCAGCACTACCTACCCCTTCGCCTATCTTCGTATCATCTGCAAACTTTGCCATATAGCCATCAATTTCATTATTCAAATCATTGACAAACAATGTGAAATGTAGCGTCCCAATACTGACCTCTGATGAACACTACTAGATAACCAGAAAAGGCCCTTTTTATTTCCACTTGCTGCCTCCTGCCTGTCAGCTATTCTTTTATCCGTGCCAGTATCTGTCCTGTAACGCCATAGGATTTTATCTTGTTACGCATTCTTATGTGTGGCACCTTATCAAATGCCTTCTGAAAATCCAAGTAAATGACATCCACTGCCTCTCCTTTGTCTACCCTGCTTATTACTTCCTCAAAGAACTCTTAACAGATTTGTCAGGCAAGATTTTCCTTTACAGATACCATGCTGACTTTGACTTATCAATAGTCTCCAAGTACCCAAAACCTCATCCTTAATAATAGACTCCAACACTTTCCCAACCACTCGGGTTAGGCTAACTGGCCTATAATTTCATCTCTTTTGCCTTCCTCCCTTCTTAAAGAGTGGAGTGAAGTTTGCAATATTCCAGTTCTTCAGGACCAGGCAGAATCAAGTGATTCTTGAAAGGTCATGACCAACGCATCTGTTATCTCTTCAGCAACCTCTCTCAGAACTCTGGGATATAGTCCATCAGGTCCAGGTGACTTATTCTCCTTAAGACCTTTGAGTTTGCCTAGCACTTTTTCCTCACTCACTCCTGCTCCCTGACACTCACGGACTTCTGGCACACTGCTAGTGTCTTCACTGTGGAAGCATTGTACAGTGCTTGATGCATTGGTCATGATCTTTCAAGAATAGTGATGCAACTCCGGGTCAGGATGGATTGTAACTTGAAGGGGGTTGCTCGAGAAGCAGTTTTTGAGATATTCCCTTAAAGTGGCTGTTTTCTTATCTCACTCACACAAAATGTTTGGGTGGTGATACTGAAGAAGCATTGGCAACGTGTTGCTCTAAGACTTGTAAATTGTGCATTTTGCTGGGAATGAATGCTTAAGGTGGTGAATAAGATGGTAATTAAGCAAACTGTGTCAATACTGTGCTGTGCTTCTTGTGCTGTCGAGCTTTACTTGTACAAATGTTTCTCACAAGTTGAAAAGCTTATGGACTCACCAGTGAAAGGCTTTTGGGATTACCAAGGGTTACAAAATGTAACCCTCAGTTCGGCTAGCAGCTTAATCTAGGGGATGATAGCCCCCAGCCCAGCCAAACTTAAGAAATCTCATTTGGGTGGATGCTGTGCAATGTGTTCCCTGTTACAAATCAGTACCACAAAATAGTAAACAATGCACAATATGTGATTAAACGATTGAGCTTTATAAATCTTACCTTGACTATATGGTTAGTAAAGAAACCAAAAAAAGAAAAGGGCCCATTCTCATGAAAGAGAGTAATGCACAAATGTTGGAGCTCAGGGTTTCATCCATTTGCTCCCGTCATCCTGCGCGCGTAGCCGACCCTCACTCCTCAGTCCACTCCATCCAGCGGTCTACTAACTCTCTCCATTCGCGTCCTCTCTCTTCATCTCTCCCTGACAAAAGACCGCGAAAATCCCTCTTCCAGACCCACAAGAAAGAACAACACCTCTCTTACTGGCTAACATGTATTGTAAAGTCCCTGTTACTTCTAGTCATAACCCAAACATTGCTGCTACAGAGAAACCATTACCTTAGCCTTAGCAGTGAAACATTACAAAGAGACCATTACATTCGCAGTGAAACTTTACAGCGTGTTACACAAGTGATGCAAGCACTCAATTGCCAACCGAAATTGTATTAAGAGAGCATCAAAGATGTTGAAAGAGAGATAAGGGAATAATTCTCTCTTTGTACTTGGAGTAATTGGGAATTCAGAATGCTTTGCCCAGAAGCAAACTGCCCATTAGTTAAAGATTTGGACAATGGCTTGAAAATGTATCGCTGTACAGAAGGGAGTAGGAAGATTTGATGAAACTGCATATTTGAAGCTAACACTGATTTGCATTCTATTCCCCAACACACATAATGGGTTATTGTTGATGGCAGCCATTACTGTTAATGATGAATGTTTATAGTTTTTGACAACATAGTTTGGTACCATTTTTGGAGGAATTCTAATTTTCGGCTTTGTCTTTCCTTCCAGGTTATTCTACTTTACAGAAATATCGAACACCATTTTAGATTCAATTGCCTAACTGAGTCTTGCTGAGTATCAGTAAATGGGAACTGTCTGCAGTTCAGGAGGTGCAAAATTCTCTGCCAGAGTCCCAGCAATATCTTGCCTTGCTTTCCACAATATTGTACAGTAAATTTGGTCAGTCCTGATCTTGCCCTTGATTAGCGTTCTTTCAGGTTTTGGCAGAAAGTAGAACTTTGGCTTTTTTCCTTTTTTCCAGCCCCTAATTTTGAAGGCAGTTAATGCATCCCTTGCACCAATTCCAGCAAATAATGTCTAGCTCAAAAGCAGGGTCTTGAACCTGGGTTGCTTAATATCTGTAGCATGGTCCACAGTACTTGCCAGTTTGAATTGAATTGACTTTATTACTTACATCTTTCATATACATGAGAAGTAAAAATCTTTACGTTACATCTCCATCTAAATGTGCAATTTATAGTAATTTATAATAAGTATTATGTACAACAGGATAGTCAGTATAACATAGAAATACAGTTGCGTCAACATGAATTAAGCAGTCTGATAGCCTGGTGGAAGAAGCTGTCCCAGCGACTGTTGGTCCTAGCTTTTATGCTGCGATACCGTTTCCCGTGGTTGGGGTGACTCGGGTCCCCAATGATCCTTCAGGCCCTTTTTACACTTCTGTCTTTGTAAATGTCCTGAATCGTGGCAAGTTCACATCTACAGATGTGCTGGGCTGTCCACACCATTCTCTGCAGAGACCTGCGATTGAGGGAAGTACAGTTCCTGTACCAGGCAGTGATGCAGCCAGTCAGGATGCTCTCAATTGTGCCCCTGTAGAAAGTTCTTAGGATTTGTGGGCCCATACCAAACTTCTTCAACTGTCTGAGGTGAAAGAGGCGCTGTTGTGCCTTTTTCATCACACAGCCGGTATGTACAGACCATATGAGATCCTCAGTGATGTTCATGCTGGCGAACTTAAAGCTGTTCACCCTCTCAACCCCAGATCCATTGATGTCAATAGGGGCTAGCCTGTCTCCATTCCTCCTGTAGTCCACAACCAGCTCCTTTGCTTTTGTGACATTGAGGGAGAGGTTGTTTTCTTGACACCACTCTTCTCTGTAGGCTGCCTCATTATTATTTGAGACTAGGCCAATCAGTGTAGTGTTGTCAGCAAAATTAATTAGCAGATCGTAGCTGAGGGTGGCAACACAGTCATGGGTGTACAGAGAATAAAGGAGGGGGCTTAATACACAGCACTGAGGAGCACCTGTGTTGAGAGTCAGAGGGGCAGAGGTGAGGGAGCCCACTCTTACCACCTGCCGGCGATCTGACAGGAAGTCCAGGATCCAGCTACACAAAGCAGGGTGAAGGCCGAAGTCTCTGAGCTTTTTGTCGAACCTGGAGGGAATTATTGTGTTGAATGCTGAACTGTAGTCCAAGAACAGCATTCTCACATAAGCATCCCTTTTCTCCAGGTGTGTAAGGATGGTGTGTAGAGCTGTGGCTATTGTGCCATCTCTCAATGGTTGTATCAGTAGGTGAATTGTAAGGGATCCAGTTTGGGTGGTAGCAAGCTGTAGATGTAGTCCTTGATTATCCTCTCAAAACATTTGCTTATTATTGTGGTGAGTGCGACAGGACACCGGTCATTCAGACATGAACACGAGAGTCAGCTTTATTCATAGTGCTGGCAGGCAGGTTCTTTTGGGCCCTTCTCAGGCTTCCTGGTGACTGGATTAGCGCTGCTTCTCAGCTTCAGTTTTAGATTTGGGAGAGAGTGAGACTTCTGGACTTGCTGTTTATTAGCTGGTACATTTCCTGCTCAGTCTGAGGCAGAAGTGGAGACATAAAGGACACTTTGAACATATTAGAAGTTTAATTTCCCCGTGGAATGTGGTCAGTCTGTTTCTACTGGTTTAATATTGCAAATGGCATTGGATTGTCACATTGACTGAGATACAGTGAAAAGCTTGTCTTGCATATTCATACACATTACGCAAAACATTGAAGTAGAACAAGGTGGAAAATGCAGTGCAGGTAAACAATAAACCAGTGATGGTTTTATTTTTGATTCCATTTTGTAAAAATCAAGTTTCTTCTGATCCTGGTGACTCTGGATGCTTGGAACATGCGGCAGCAAAAGCTGTCACCATGCTGCCACAATGTGTGTGATGGGAAGGCACGTTGGCTGTTATTTGTGAAGTATCTTGGCTAAGAAACATGTTAAAACAAGAAGCAGCAAGAAAGGCAGGAATTTGAGAGTGGATTTATCTGTAGAATCATTTGCCAGTATGGCAAGCAGAAACTTGCCTCGGGAAGGGACGTGCTTTATATTTTCTCTTTCTCTCTGTGCTTTTGTGCTGTGATTTAACTAATGTACTGAACATTGGGAAACCAAACGAGTTTCTGGTATCATATTTGCTTCTTATTGATTTATGTCATTTACCAAAAGATTACAGAATACCTTTTGAAGTTACAGATTAAATCTTGCAACAATGAGACCAGTTCATTTCTTTTGAGAGAAGTTTAACAAGGTAGGGTTCTTTCCTTGTCTTTCGGAAACAGACTCATGTATTTTAATGAAAGACGTTTGTCGTGGGGTATGGTTGGAGAAGAGGAATCTAAAGCTAGAGTCCGTAGATGTAACCGTTGCGTATATCATTTGCAAATATGAGGAACTTAAGGGAAACTTTAATTAATGCATAGTGAGAGCAAGAATTAATTCAATTAATATTATGAACACAAGAAAGTCTGCAGATGCCGGAAATCCCTTGCAATGCACACAAAATGTTGGAGGAACTCAGCAGTTCAGGCAGCATCTATAGAAATCAATAAACAGTCAACGTTTCGGGCCTAGACCCTTCTTCAGGACTAGAAAGGAAGGGGGGAAGATGCCAGAATACAAAGGTGGTTAGAGGGGGGAGGAGGATAGCTTGAAGGTGCTAGATGAAGCCAGGTGGGTGGGAAGGGTAAAGGGCTGGAGGAGAAGGAATCTGATAGGAGAGTAGAGTGGACGATAGGAGGAGGGGTACCAGGGAGAGATGAAAGGCAGGTGAGAAGAGGTAAGAGGTCAGAGTGAGGAGTAGAGGAAGAGGGAGGAAAATTTATTTTACCAGAAGGAGAAATCGATATTCATGCCATTGGGTTGGAGACTACCCAGATGGAGTATAAGGTGTTGCTCCTCCACCCTGAGGGTTGTTCATCGTGGCACAAGCGGAGGCCATAAACCAACATGTCAGAACGGAAATGGAAATTAAAATATTTGGCCACCAGGAAGTTCCGCTTGTGGTGGATGCAGCAGAGATGCTTAATGAAGCAGTTCCCCAATGTATGATAAGTCTCACCAATGCAGATGAGGCCTCATCGGGAGCACTAGACACAGTAGATAACCTTAACAGATTCACAGGTGAAGTGTTACCCCACCTGGAAGGACTGTTTGGATCCCTGAATGGAGGTGAGGGAGGAGGTGAATTGGCAGGTGTAACACGTGGGCTGCTTGCAGGGGAGGGAGTTGATATGAATTGTTTATATAGAGTCATGCGGTTATACAACAGAATGAAGCCTTTCAGCCCGAATTGTCTGGTGCCCAATGATGAGACTTGCTCAGCTATTGGTTTATTTTCACTGAATCTTGGTACATGCGGCAGTAATAAACCAGTACTGGAATGAGTCTCAGCCCTACTTCCCTTTAAACCTATCCATCAATCTGTCTAGTTGTAAGCCATCACCCCTACTGGAGCATAGACTGCTGACAGCAACTTGCTAGAGTCCTCTGTTCTGGGCCAGTCATTCTAGTTGTCTCCAGGTGTAGCCCGTCTTCTTGGTGTCAGCTTCGAGGTTATGGCACCAAGTGTTCTTTGCCCGATCTCTCTGCCAAAGGTTGATTGGCCCTGTGGCGTCCACAGGCTTGTGACTTTTGCCACATGAATTCATGTGTCTTCTAGGCGAAGATCCTTTCTTTCTCAGGGAAGAAGTCTTTGGAGCTTCTGTTTCTGTTTCTACAGCTCTGGATTTTTACAGGATGCGATTGCTAACCCCATGCCCAACCGTTCTCCTTTTGCAGTCAGGCCTGGGACCATCCGTAGCAGAATTTAAACGTTAAATGCCCCTGCTATTTACTGTGACAGCTCATTCCAGTTACCCACCATTCCCACTGTAGGAAAATTTGCCCCTCAGTTATCCTTTAAATCGGAGTCCTCTCAACTTAAATCTGCACCCTCTAGTTTTTGATTCCTCTACCTTGGGAATAAGACTGTGACCGTCCATTATCTGTGCTCGCGATTTTTTGCTCCAGACCAAAAAAAAATCAGTTCCAGTCTTATCCAGTCTCTCCTCATGACTTAATTGCTCTAGTCCTAGCAACATTCCTGTAAATCTTTTTTTTTTGTGTAGCTTAATCCCATTCCTATCATAGGGTGACCAAAATGGCATACAATATTCCAGGAGCAGTCTTTGCAACACGCTGTACAGTTCAAACATGGGGTCCCAACTTGTGTACTTAATGTCATGTTGATAGCATGTCATAAGCCACTCTCACGGTGCAGTGCACTTGTGCCGCTAGCTTCCACTGTTCTACATCAGAGGGTAGAAAAAAACAAGCTAGGAAAATACAGACTGGTGAGTCTGACATCAGTAGTAGGAAAATTGATAAAGGGGATTCTGACACACAGGATCTACCAACATTTGGAGAGACTGGGTCTGAACTTGGAGAGTCAGCGCAGATTTGTGCATGGGAAGTTTAGTCTGATAAATATCTTGGATTTCTTCAAGAAGGTAACCAAAGGATAGATAAGAATATGGCAGTGGATGTTAGCTAATTGAACATTAGTAAGGCTTTTGACAAGGTCCCTCATGGCAGGGTAGTCAGGAAAATTAGATCACATGGGATTCTGGAGGAGTTAGTGGATAGGATTTATAATTGGTTCATTATTAGGATGTTTCTCAAACAGAAGCCCTGTGTTTAGTGGTTGGTGCTGGAACCTTTCTAATATGTATAAATGATTTGGATGTGCATGTACAAAGCATAGTTATTAAGTTTTCAGATGTTACTAAAATAGAGCTGTTGTAGACAGAGTAGGAGGTTATGAAAATGTACAGGGATCTTGATCAGCATGATTTGTAGGCTAAGGATTGACAAACGGCTTTTAGTCCAGATGAATATGAAGTATTACATTTTGGTTGATCCAGCCTGGGTTAGGTTCCTACAGCAAGCCCAGGGGGAAAGTTATAGAACAGATGGATCTAGGAATGAAAGTGCACAGTTCGCTGAAAGCAGCATCACAGGTTGGGTGGTGAAGAAGGCATTTAGTGTGCTGACCTTCATCAGTCAGGGCACTGAATATAGGAGCTGGGAAGTCATGCAGTTTATATTAAAAAAATTGGTAAGGCCACAGTTGAGTAATGTGTACAGTTTTGGTTACCCTGTTGTAGGAAATGTGCTATTAAACCAGAAAGAGTGCAGAAAACATTTTTCAGAATGATGCCTGGACATGGGGGTCTCAATTGCAAGGAGACATTGCATAAACTAGGACTTTATTCCCTGAAATGTAGGAGATTGAGAGGTGACCTGATAGGAATGTAAGATCCTGAAGTGTATAGACAAGGTGAAGCACATAGTCACATTCCCTGGGGAGAGGTTGCTTAAAAACTAGAAAACATAGGTTTATGATCAGAGGGGATAGATTTGAAATGGTCATCAGGAATTTATGGTGAAACACAAGCAGATGGAACTCACACTGGTCAGCAGAGGCAGCAAAGGGCCTGTTTCTGTACTGTATGATTCTGACTCTTAACAGGGCCCTGCATGTACTGTGCAACGTCTGTCCTGATGTAACTTGTCTGAGTTAAAGTCCATCTGACATTGCTCTTTGTGTTTCCTGATCTGGTGCCATTTGTAACTTTAGGCGACTTTCTTCCGTGACCATTACAACACACATTTCAGTGTCATTGGAAATTTACTAATTATGCCGTCTACATTCTCATCGTAACCTTAACGCACACCACCGATGTTGGGTTCACTGGCCTGTAGCTCCCTGGCTTGCCCTTGCAGCCCAAATTAAATAAAGGCACAACATTAGCCACTGGTTCCTCACTCAGAGCTAAGGAAGATACAAAAATCTCTGCCAGAGCTCCAGCACTTTTGTCCCTTGCTTCCCACAACTAAGGTACTTTACAGAACTTGGCCACTTTATGTGCCTTAAGACATCAATGTTATCTCTCTTTTGTAATATTGATGTTTCAGGACATCACTGTTCTCTTTCTTTGATTCTTGAGTCCCCACAAGATTCTCCATGGTAAATTGAGACCTCATCCACACATTGGTGATCACACTGATCCTTAATGGGACCTACTCTTTCCCTAGTTACCCTTTTGCCCTTAAATATTTATAGCATCACTCTGAATTCTTTTTTACTGTGTCTGTCAAGGATATCTCGTCCTGTTTTTACTGTCCTTATTTTCTTCTGAAGTTTTCTCCTACGTCCCTTTGTACTCTAAAAGGAACTCGGTTGATCTCAGACACCTGTACCTGACATGTGCTTTTTCCTGAGCATAACCTCAATATCCCTTATCTGCCAGGGCTGCCTAACCTTGCCAGCCTTGCCCTTCATTCTAATAGGAACATGTTGACCCTGAACTCTCGCTGTCTCACTTTTAAAAAGCCTTCTGCTTGCCAGGCATCTCTGTACCTGCAAACAGCCACTCCCAATCATTCTTTGCAGTTTCCTGTCTAAGCTGATGAAAATTGGCCTTGCTCCAATGTGGGACTTTAACTAAAGGAAAATAATGTATAATTATCTGACAGGAGAATGGTTAGTAGGACATTCGAAGGGCTTGAGTTGGGGGATGGGGAGGAGACATGAATGACACATGGGTTAAGTGGTCTCTTCTGTACCCTACATTCGATGTGATGATTGAAGTTGCCATTTATCCCAGTCCTGTGAGCTGTTTGATAAGCCGAAGGGTCCGATTCTGTACTGTACTTTTCCCTGACTATGTTGATTATCCCAGTCTCGTGAGCTACTCTTGGCTGTTCGCTTTTTTACCAATGACAGATTTTTACCAAACTTGAAGCTATGCCTGCACAAGCTAATGGTGTATGTGAGCTTCAGAGCAGTTTGTCCTCAGCTTCAAATAAAGCATTTTATTTGTTTTCACATTATGGAGCAGATTGGAATTTTGGCAGTGTGTCAGGCAGCTGTGTTGTGTAGCCTCAGATGTGGGCTGGTATTTATCACTAATTTCAACAGTGCAGAGTACAAGCTCCTGAATTGGTACTTGCTGTGCCCTGCATTATATTGATGACGACAGTAGTGTCATTAATATAATGCTTTTAGTGACTGTATGATCACGTTGATGCCAGAATAGGAAGAATTTCTTGAGGCTGATGTGTAGGTGATGGTGTCGGTGATAACAATAGCATAGATCTTTGACTGGTTTGACATCTATAACAAAGCATGTTTCTGTACTGCTTCATCACTAACCTCTGTGACAATCCATCACTAATCTCTGGGATTGTGCAGCTAACATTTAGAGCAAACTACGTGAAGCTGTACATTGCATGCGATTGACTTTTGAAGTGGGAAGAAAACTAAACCTCAAACAACAACTAGTGTGGACGTAAATGATCCAGTCACGCTTTTCGTCCTTCAATTAGATCAAAAACTGAATTGCTTCATTTGCTGAGAAGGGTGTTGTTTGAAGATCACTGAAGCTAAGTGTTTGTATTTGATGTATGTATTTTGCTCAGGGTATATGGGGTGCTGCGTAAATGCAGCACTGTTTTTCTTTCGCCTTTCGCGTATGGCACTTAACATCGGTCCTCCCTGCCTTCTCAAGCCAATGCAAACCATACATCAGCTTTAGTGTGAACAATGAAAACAGGTTAACTGATGACATTACTGTTTCTGGAACCTTGCAGAGTGCAAATTGCATGCCGTATTTCCTCTTCATAACAGTGACTAGATATAATTTTTATTTGTTAAGGGATACTGCTGTGTGAACATGCTGATAGCTGCTGTACGAATGCAAGTGCTTTTTCTTTCCTGTTTGTTTCATGAAGAGACTATGTGCTTTGACTACCTGAACTAATCACGTAGGTTTGCTTCTTTGGGCTTGGGGAATAAGCATCCATCCAGAAATGGCAACAGTGGTGGAGGTGGATACGATAGGGTCTTTTAAGAGACTCCTGGACAGGTATATGAAGCTCAGAAAAATAGAGGGCTATGGGTAATTTCTCAGGTAAGGAGATGTTTGACACAGCTTTGTAGGCCAAAGGGCCTGTATTGTGCTATAGGTTTTCTATGTTTCTAGAAACCTTACTGTTATCTATGTTTGGAAGCATGTAACGTAATCGGGGAAGATTCTTGTTTGCTCCTTTACAATATGACCATACCTGTTCCTCCATTGCCATTGTTCCTTGCTTTCTGCTCTCCTCTTGTAAGGGGACAAAAAGTGCTGGTGAACGCAGCAGGCCACAGGCAGCATCTATAGGAAGAGGCACAGTCGACGTTTCGGGCCGAGACCCTTCATCAGGACTAACTGAAGGAAGAGCTAGTAAGAGAGCTAGCTAGAAGGAAGAGCTCCAACCTGATGGATTGAACATTGACTTCTCAAACTTCTGCTAATGCCCCACCTCCCCCTCGTACCCCATCCGTTATTTATTTATATACACACATTCTTTATTTCTCTCTCTCTCTCTCTCTCCTTTTTCTCCCTCTGTCCCTCTGACTATACCCCTTGCCCATCCTCTGGGTTTTTCCCCCCCTCCCCCTTTTCCTTCTCCCCGGACCTCCTGTCCCATGATCCTCTCATATCCTTTTTGCCAATCACCTGTCCAGCTCTTGGCTCCACCCCTCCCCCTCCTGTCTTCTCCTATCATTTTGGATCTCCCCCTCCCCCTCCCACTTCCTTCAGTTAGTCCTGACGAAGGGTCTCGGCCTGAAACGTCGACTGCACCTCTTCCTAGAGATGCTGCCTGGCCTGCTGCGTTCACCAGCAACTTTGATGTGTGTTGCTTGAATTTCCAGCATCTGCAGAACAGAATTCCTCATGTTTAAGATCCCAGGTATTGATTCTGCCCAGTTAATGGTGACTGGGATGGCAACGGAGGTGATAGCTTGATTCCTTGATCTTGGGTGTTGGTGCAAAGTCATTCAGGGTCTATTGTGATATTGCTTCCGTGGTAGAGAATCAGAAACTGGTTTAATATCACCAGCATGTGTCATGAAATTTGTTGTCTTTGTGACAGCAGTACAATGCAATACATAGAAAAACATGAATTACTGTAAATATATTATAATTAAATTGAATAAGTAGTGCAAAAATAGAAAAAAAAGTAGTGAGGTAGTGTTCATGGGTTCAATGGCCATTCAGATGGCAGAGGGGAAAAGGCTGTTCCTGAATCATTCAAGTTTACAACTCTGCAGCTTATTTCAATTCTGTGCAGTAGCCCCCCTCTACCACCCCCCCCCATACCAGATGGTGATGCAGCCAGTTAGAATGCTGTCCACTGTACATCTGTACCATCTTATTGAAGCTTGCTGGCAGTTAAGTTGAACCTTTTGACGGGTCTGGAAATGGTATCTACTGTCATCATTGCTCCCCAGTACAAGGACCTTTAGAATCATGAGGGTTTTGGACAGACCATCCCCTTGAACATGAAGAGCAGAAAAGAAGCAAAGGATGAATCAAAATTGCATTGACATGGCACCTTTCACATCCCATAGCACTTTGCAGCCAACAAATTATTTTAACTGTAGACTTTTTGTAGGGAGGAGCACCCTAAAGTGGCTATGCGATGCTCAGGTAATTTGTTTGGTGATGTTAGCTGAGGCAAAAATAGAGCCTGGAACACTGGCAACACTAAATTGCATTTGCTAAAATAGTGGCATTGTGTCTTTCATGAAACATTGAAAGTGGACATGTCTCGACTTAATGATTTTTACAAATGATAGTATCTGACATCATGCAGGGCATTGAAATCTTGTGTGAGAGATGAAACTTTTGAACTTTTCAAACTTTTGATTTGGAATGTGGAGCTAGTCTCAGCTGTCAGAGATCAGAGTTGAATCCAGAAGGCGAATAATTCAGAAGCTGAAAGTTTGTTCCTTTGGTGGAAACTGAGGGTGGAGTTGACCAGCGTTCAAAGAAATATGTCAAGTTGTAGAGAAGCCACAGATCAAGATGCCAAAGTTTGCTGATTGATTTTCATCAAACCACAAAACAGCAAAAGCAGAAAATTCTGGAAGCATTTAGCAGATTAAGCAGTATCAACAGCAAAGGTGTGGCTAATGTTTTGGACGATCCAGTTGGATTCCAGATTCGGCTGATGGTTCCACTAGGGGGTATGGAGTGTACACCATTTTATTAAAGATTAAATTGATTTCATAATAGTGAGGAAATTGCTAAAGGTTGAATGAGCAGGTCAGAATCAGAATCTGGTTTAATATCACCGGCACGTGTTAGGAAATTTGTTAACTTTGCGGCAGCAATACATTGCAATACGTGATAATAGAAAACGAAAACTGTGAATTACAGTATGTGTCTGTTGTAGAGGTGCCCTGCCCTATAAAAAAGATCACACAAAGTCAGGTTGTCTATTCTTCTCAAGAAAGATCTGTTTATGTGCACCATGCCTTAATCAAAACAACTTTCAGAGGACCGTAGAAGAACTGTAGAGATGCATGAAGCTGGAAAAGGCTACTAAAACATTTCTAAAGAGCTGAGTGTTCATTCATCAGTCTGCAGTAAGAGAAATTACCTATAAATGGACGGCATTGAGTACTGTTTCTACTGTCCCTAGGAGTGGGCATTTTTCAAAGATGACACCAAGAGCACAATGTGCAATGCTGAAGGAGGTGAAAAAGAACTGAAGGGTAACAGCAAAAGACCTGCAGAAATTTCTAGAACTTGCTAAAGTCTCTGTTCATGTGTCCACCATAAGAAAAACATTGAACAAGAATGGTATTCATAGAAGGACAACACGGGAAACCACTGCTCTCCAAAAAAAAAATGTTGCTGCATGTCTCAAGTTTGCAAAGGACCACGTGGATGTTCCACAGCGCTTCTGGGACAATGTTCTGTAGACAGGTGAGACAAAAGTTGAACTTTTTGATCGAAATGCACACGGCTATGTTTGGAGGAAAAAGGGCACTGCACACCAATACCAAAACCTCATCCCAACTGTAATGCATAATGGAAGGAGCATCATAGTTTGCAGCTGCTTTGCTGCCTCAGGACCTGGATAACATGTAATCGTTAAGGGAGCAATGATTTCAAAATTGTATCAAGATATTTTACAGGAGAATATCGGAGTAGCGGTCCGTCACCTGATGCTCAATAGAAATTAGATGATGCAACAAGACAATGATCCGAAACACAAGAGAAAATCAACAGAATGGTTTAAAAAGAAGAAACTTCTGAAATGCCTGTTTCGCTGCCGCTGCTACTGTGTGATCCGAAATCTCCGGCGGGGAAGGCCCCGAATCCTCAGCTTTGCCTGTTGCTCAGCGGCCGGGGGCGGGGTCGAAGTGCTCAGCAGAGATGGTACTCGGTGTCGGAGGGCTGGTCGGAGGCTCGAAGTTTTTGGACGGACTCAGAGTTGGACTGTGGTTGGGTGCTTCCAGGATGCAGCATCGGCAAGTTTGCGGCGCTGGAGGCTTATGGCAGGGAGAGTTTCTCCCTTCTGCCGTCTGCGTGAGATGTTGGGGCTATCGGGACTTTGAGACTTTTTTTTAACCGTGCCCATGGTCTGCTCTTATCAAATTACAGTATTGCTTTGCACTGTTGTAACTATATGTTATAATCATGTGGTCTTTGTCAGTTTTAGGCTTGGTCTGTCTTGTGTTTCTGTGATGTCATACTGGAGGAACATTGTATCATTTTTTAATACATGCATTTCTAAATGACAATAAACGAGGACTGAGTGTCCTCATAATCTAGGTGCTAAAAAGAAGAAAATTCATATTTTGAAATGGCCAAGTCAGTGTCCAGACCTTAACCCAATTAAGATGCTGTGGCATGACCTGAAGAGGGCTGTTCAAGCAAGGTAGCCCAGAAATATGGATGAATTGAAACAGTTTTGTATGGAGGAATGGTCTAAAATTCCTCCTCGTCATTGTGCAAATCTGATCAGCAACTACAGGAAACTTTTGGTGGAGGTTATTGCTGCTTCTACCAGTTATTAAATACAAGAGTTCACATACTTTTTCCAGCTTGAACTGTGAATGATTAAATAATGTATTCAGTAAAGACATGAGAAGTACAATTGTGTGTTGTTAGTTCATGCATGTTCTGTTTGTCTATTATTGTGACTTGGATGAAGATCAGACCACATTTTATGAGTAATTAATGCAGAAAACCTGATAATTGCAAAGAGTTCAAACTTTTTCTTGCAGGATATATAAAATAGTTAAATAAGTAGTACAAAAGAAGGAAATAAAAGGTAGTGAGGTAGTGTCCATGGGTTCAATGTTCAATCAGAAATCATATGGCAGAAGGGAAGAAGCTGTTTCTGAATTGTTGTGTGTGTACCTTCCTGATAGGAAAGGAAAGGTATGTCACATCCGGAGTTTCTCCGGTTAGTGGACGATTTCCCTCTATGCCTCTCTGACGTAGTGGGGAACCGCATACGAGGCAAGTTACAGCAGTGGTTTGCCATTGCCTTCTGCCGGGTGAGTTTCCAAAGAGATCCAGCACGGATGGAAAGCGTGCAGGGGAGCTGGCTGGATTCGTACTCGGGACCTTTCGTCCCGAAGTCCAGCACTGATACCACTACGCCACCAACCAGGTCAGTACCAATGAGAAAAGGGCATGGCCTGGGTGATGGGGGTGATGGACGCTGCCTTTTTGAGGCACCACACCTTGAAGTTGTCTTGGATACTATGGAGGCGAGTGCCATGATGGAGCTGGCTAATTTTACAACTTTCTGCAGCTGACTTTGATACTGTGTAGTAACCCCCCTCCCCCGCATACCAGACAGTGATGCAGCCAGTTAGAATGCTCTCCCTAACTCATCTGTAGAAATTTGCAAGTGTTTTTGATGACATACCAAATCTCCTCAGGCTCCTAGTGAAGCATAGCTGCTGTCTTGCCTTCTTTATAGCTGCATCGATGTGTTAGGTCTTCAGAGATATTAACATCCAGGAACTTGAAATTGCTCATTCTCTCCACTTCTGATCCCTCTGAGAACTGATGTGTATTCCCTCGTCTTACCCTTTTTGAAGTCCACAATCACTTCTTCGGTCTTACTAATGTTGAGGGCCAGATTGTTGCTGCAACACCTTTCAACTAGCTGGTATATCTTGCTCCTGTATGCCCTCTCGTTACCATCTGAAATTCTGCCAACAATGTTTGTAGCTTCAGCAAATTTATAGATGACGTTTGAGCCATCTTCCTTCATAATGCCTGTTGTGAATCCTACAAAAAGCATGGTGAGGGAATAGACAGGAAAGGATTATTCTTTTTGGAAATGGAACATTCAAAATCAGTGGCAGGAATTCTGAAGAGGAGATTATTTTTCCAACGATTTATCTCTACATCTCAGTGGCCTGTGTAATCAATTGATCTATATGAAGAGTATGCATATAGTAACCAGTTGTTCATTGTACTATTGACAATAAGGGGGAGGGGGGAACGTCGACTCAGACCATGAGGGGCCTGCGTCGGGCATTTTCATGCCTTACAAAGCGCAGATTGGAAGTCTGTGTGGGGTGTCACTCCTTGCACAGACACTAGAGCACTAACACGCCGCCACAGCTGAGGCTTGAACTAGCAACCTTGAGGTAACTAGACGAACACCTTAACCACTTGGCCATGTGCCCAACAAATAAACCAATTCCAATTCCTTTCAACTAATTGTAAAATCAACTCAGACAAGCATTTAGTGATGGGCAATTTGCAGCAAAAATCTCTCCTCTGGGGAAGGGAAACATTACAGTTAAACCCCTGTGTGTTTTTTTAACTAACTAGAACATCTAGTTTCAATGTGTCCTACATACAAATAAGCCTGATTTGCCTTAAAATGCCAAACAAAGGGATTAAGTATTTGACTGAAAGAAAAACAGGGTATGTTGGAAATGCTTGGGTTAGACAACACCTATGGAGTGAGGAGCAGGGTTTTGACCTTTCATCAGAAATCTTTGGTCTTTGATTTAATAAGGTTTGTTGCGGATTTGTATTAAACTGGCAAGTGCGTGACCATGCGGACTAGATGAGTATAAATGGTGAGCTGACTCCCCTAGTGGTGACTATCACAGGATGCAGTGGTTTCAGGTTTGAACCCCAGCATAATTGTCAGCTTTGTTTACTTTCCATAACTGATGTCAGGATGTGAAACAATTTGAATCACTATCAGTAATTTGAAAATATGTAGTAAGTAGATTTTATAATCACTTGACATCAGTTGAGACTGTGTTTTCTGAAACTACTTTAGTAATATGCTGCTGAAAATGATTATTGGACTTTTAGAACATAGAACATAGAAACATAGAAAACCTACAGCACAATACAGGCCCTTCAGCCCATAAAGCTGTGCCGAACATGTCCTTACCTTAGAAATTACCTAGGGTTACCCATAGCCCTCTATTTTTCTGAGCTCCATGTACCTGTCCAGGAGTTTCTTAAAACACCCTATCATATCCACCCACACCACCATCGCTGGCAACCCATTCCGCACACTCACCACACTCTGCGTATAAAAAAAAACTTGCCCCTGAATCTCCTCTGTACTAACTTCCAAGCACCTTAAAACTGTGCCCTCTCGTGCTAGCCATTTCAGCCCTGGGGAAAAGGCCTCTGACTATCCACATGATCAATGCCTCTCATCATCTTATACACCTCTATCAGGTCACCTCTCATCCTCCGTCGCTCCAAGGAGAAAAGGCTGAGTTCACTCAACCTATTCTCATAAGGCATGCTCCCCAATCCAGGCAACATCCTTGTAAATCTCTTCTGCACCCTTTCTATAGTTTTGACATCCTTCCTATAGTGAAGCAACCAGAACTGAGCATAGTACTCCATGTGGGGTTTGACCAGGGTCCTATATAGCTGCAACATTACCTCTTGGCTCCTAAACTCAATCCCACAATTGATGATGGCCAATGCACCTTATGCCCTCTTAACCACAGAGTCAACCTGCGCAGCAGCTTTGAGAGTCCTATGGACTCGGACCCCAAGGTCCCTCTGATCCTCCACACTGCCAAGAGTCTTATCATTGATTTTATATTCTGTCATCATGTTTGACCTACCAAAATGAACCACTTCACACTTATCTGGGTTGAACTTCATTTGCTACTTCTCCGCCCAGTTTTGCATCCCATTGATGTCCCACTGTAACCTCTGACAGCCCTCCACACTATCCACAACACCTCCCACCTTTGTGTCATCAGCAAATTTACTAACCCATCCCTCCACTTCTTCATCCAGTTCACATATAAAAAAATCACGAATAGTAAGGGTCCCAGAACAGATCCCTGAGGCACACCACTGGTGACTGACCTCCATGCAGAATATGACCTGTCTACAACCACTCTTTGCCTTCTGTGGGCAACTTCTTCTATAAGAAGTTAGCATTTGCCAACTAAATGTTCGAACTACAGTAGTCAAACAGTACAGAAGTGAGACTGAGTCACACTGAACGTCAAAGCAGCCCATTATTTTGTTTGGCAATTATAACCTCTCCATCTTGGTAATTGCTTTAGGCAGTTCCACCTTTAGCTTTGGACATGTCGCTCTTCACTCATAGCTTTATCTCTTCTTTTTAATTTTATTGGATTTAAGAACATGAGAAATAGGAGCAGGAATAGGCCATCTGGCCGGTCGAGCCTGCTCCACCATTCAATAAGATCATGGCTGATCTGGCCATGGACTCATCTCCACCAATCTGCCTTTTCCCCATAACCCTTAATTCCCCTACTATGCAAAAATCTATCCAACCTTGTCTTAAGTATATTTACTGAAGTAGCCTCCGCTGCTTCGTTGGGCAGAGAATTCCACAGATTTACAACTCTCTGGGAAAAACAGTTCTTCCTCATCTGTATCCTCAATCTACTCCCCTGAATTTTGAGGCTATGTCCACTAGTTTTAGTCTCACCTACCAGTGGAAGCAACTTTCCTGTGTCTATCTTATCTATCCCTTTTAAAATTTTATGTTTCTATGAGATCTCCTCTCATTCTTCTTAATTCCAGTGAGTACAGCCCCGGGTGACTCAATCTCTTCTCATAGCCTAACCTCCTCATCTCTGGAGTCAACCTGATGAACCTCCTCTGCACTGCCTCCAAATCCAGTATATCCTTCCTCAAGTAAGGAGACCAGAACTGCACACAGTACTCCAGGTGTGGCCTCACCAGTACCCTGTATAATTGCAGTATTACCTCCCTGCTCTTAAATTCAATCCTTCTGGCAATGAAGGCCAATATTCCATCTACCTTCTTGATAGCCTGCTGCACCTGCAAACCAACCTTCTGTGATTCATGCACAAGCATTCCCAAGTCCCTCTGCACAGCAGCATGCTGCAATTTTTAACCACTTAAATAATAATCTGTTCTTTAATTTTTCCTCCCAAAGTACATTTACCAACATGGTACTCCATTTGCCAGACCTTTGCCCCACTCACTTAACCTATCTATATCTCTCTGCAGACTCTCCGTATCTTCTGCACAATTTGTTTTTCCACTCAATTTAGTATCATCAGCAAACTTGGATACACTACGCTCGGTCCCCTCTTCCAGATCGTCAATGTATATTGTGAATAGTTGCGGGCCCAGCACCAGTCCCTGCGGCACCCACTCACCATTGATTGCCAACCAGAGTAACACCCACATATCTCAACTCTCTGCTTTCTATTAGCTAATCAATCCTCTGTCCATGCTAATATATCACCCCCAACTCTATGTATCCTTATCTTATGGATTAGTCTTTCATGTGGCACCTTATCGAACACCTTCTGGAAATTTGCACAGTGGCACTTTACACTTGCTGAATGAGAGTCAGGTCTAATATCACTGGTGTGTGTCATGAAATTTGTTGCTCTGTGGCACCAATACATTACAATAAGAAGTATATATTAAAAAAATAATTAAATAAGGAGTGCAAATACAGGAAAAAATACTGAGGTGGTGTTCATTCAGAAGTTTGGCAGAGGGGAAGAAGCTGTTCCTGAAATGTAGAGTGTCTCTCTTCAGACCTCTGTATGGTACCAATAAGAAGAGGGCCTGTACTGGGTGATGGAGGTCCTTAATGATGGATGCCGCCTTTTTGAGACATTGCCTGGGGAGGAAGTCAATACATTGAATATTACTTTTTAACATCATTAATATGGTGATGATTATTAGAATGTCAACCCACTTCCCAGCCCAAAATTTAAAAATCCGTTTTGACCCTTCACACAGGTAGAAAAATGTGTTTTTATTAACATCCTGTCTCTCTCAATTCATCCTCACTTTGCCAATCTAGATGGATTCTACTTCACCTCTTCAGTTCCTTTCTGGATCCTTAATTCCCATCGATATAACAGTTCCAAAAATCACTCAGTTCACTAATGGCCTTTCCCTGCTGCAAACAGCTAATTTATTTTGTTACTTCTTCAGCTGAAAGATGAGAGGAACAAGGCCTTAATTGGGCTTGTTGAGTGATGTAGCTTTCTAGAGCATTGATCAAAAGATTTTGTGTGTACATCTGAGCTGTGTTGCATTTTGTTTCTTGTGTAAGGCTTCATTCCTGCTCTAGGATAGAACTGGGGTGATGGGGTTTTGAAGATTGATTAGCTCAGTGTTGGCTTTTTTTCACTGTTTTCCCCTTCTCATCCCTTTTTCAAGTAACTAGAGACTTGTGCCATATACTTCCCAGTGGCAAGATGGGGAGAGTATGCAATCCAGCTTGTTTAGAGTTGTGGTCTGTGACATAGATAATCGAATATTCAACACAACCTTCCACCTCATCATCTTCCCCCTGCACGACCGGTGAAACAATATCTGTATAAAGTGAAGTGGCAATGCTCAACTATGTTTAACTAAAGTAGATTTTGGTGAAAATCTACTTTAGTTTTGGTCCAGTCCTGATGAAGGGTCTCGGCCTAAAATGTTGACTGTTTATTCATTTCCGTAGACACTCCCTGCCCTGCTGAGTCCCTCCAGCATTTTCCGTGTGTTGCTCTGGATCTCCAGCATCTGCAGAATCTCTTGTGTTGGTGAATGTCCTGCTTTGCAATCTTTAAATTGGCTTGGCAAAACGTATTCTGATTCTTCATTCAGAATCATAGTTGGAGCTGAGGTGCAAAAGCTATCAAGAGTATGTAATTACAGTAGTGATATTTCCAAACTGCAGGAAATGTCAGTTTTATTCAGGGTGGCATTAGGCATTTACCTGCATCTTGGCTCTTGCAGCTTTTCCCAATTGCAATTGAATATAGTTTGTAGAAAGAGACTGTCTTTCAGCCTTTGAGGCAACTAAAAAAAAGGAAGATGTAATGCACTACTAGAAAAGGAAGTGGGTCCGTTAATGTTGTTTCTACCTTCACAGAAGCCTAAAGGAATTTGGTGGGTCCGTTTTAACTATCACTGATTTATTTTTTAATTGATGCTTCGTTGAAAGCATCCTATCTGGATGCATCGCTGCTTGATATGGCAGCTGATCTGCCCTTGACTGCATGACACTGTAGAGAGTTGTGGACACAGCTCAGCACATCGTGGAAACTAGCCATCCCTCCAAGGACTCTGTCTGCACTTTCCGCAGTCTTGATAAAGCAAGACGCTTGAATAGTTCCCTGGAGGGATGGGATGTAGACTCTTCACCTCACAATCTACCTGTTATGGTCTTGCACCTTATTGACTGCCTGCACTGCACTTTCTCAGTAAAACTTTATTCTGAATTCTGCTGTTGTTTTCCCTCATACTACCTCAGCACACTGTAATGCAAAGCAAAGATTTTTCACTGTACGTGTGACAATGACAAACCAATTTTTTTCTTTACAATTTAATAACTTTGAAAAGTGACCTGGATAAATAAGTTTTTTTTTGGAAGGGAAAGTTATCCTAAACAGCAACTTGCTTCTAATAATAACTTGTCAGAATGTACGGTTGTAATTTTGTAAACCCTTGGTTGTAAAATAGAGCACAATTAAAATTTATATAGACTAAAGGACTTCACAGTAGGTAGCAGTAACAGCAACTATTAACAGGATTTCACCGAACATTATCAATTAAAGTTCAGTCTGAAATGCCTAAGGCAGTGTTAGGATAAGTTGGCTAGTGAAGTGGTCTTTAAGGAAGAGAGGAATACAAAAACAGAAAGATTCAATACTAATACAATGATTAGTTACTTAGACCAGAGGTAATTCTGTAATTTGTTTAGTCTGGGCAGAATCAGTAGTCATAATGGTATTTCTGAAGTTTCAAGAATCCACAGTATACAATATGACCACTGTGATTGGTTCACTGTACCTTTCCACTGCAAATGATTTGTGAAGGGCTATTTCAAGGGCGAAGAGACAATTTCAGACAAGGTTGGAGGCGACATCAGATACACCGCAACTCTGGCAGGGTGCAAGGCATTACTTCCTAAAAAGCGAATGGCAGCGATGTTTCACTACCAGATGAACTCAATGCCTTCTATGCACGCTTTGAAAGGGTGAACACAACTACAGCTGTGAAGATCCCTGCTGCACCTGATGACCCTGCGATCTCCGTCTCAGAGGCCGATGTTAGGCTGTCTTTAAAGAGAGTGAACCCTCGCAAGACATAAGGTCTCAATGGAGTATCTGGTAAGGCTCTGAAGAGCTATGCCAACCAACTAGTGGGAGTATTCAAGGACATTTTCAACCTCTCACTGCTACGGGCGGAAGTTCCTACTTGCTTCAAAAAGGCAACAATTATACCGGTGCCTAAGAAGAGCAATGTGGGCTGCATTATTACTATCACCCGGTAGCACTCACATCAACAGTGATGAAATGCTTTGAGAGGTTGGTCGTGACTGGACTGAATCCTGCCTCAGCAAGGACCTGGACCCATTGCAGTTTGCCTATCGCCACAATAGGTTAATGGCAGATACAATCTCAATGGCTCTCCACATGGCTTTAGACCACCTGGACAACACAAACACCTACGTCAGGATGCTGTTCATCAACTATAGCTCAGCATTTAATACCATCATTCCCACAATCCTGATTGAGAAGTTGCAGAACCTCTGCAATTGGATCCTTGACTTCCTAACTGGAAGACCACAGTCTGTGCGGATTGCTGATAACATCTCCTCCTCGCTGATGATCAACTCTGTGCTTAGCCCTTTGCTGTACTCTCTATATACACATGACTGTGTGGCTAGGCCTAGTTCAAATACCACCTATAAATTTGCTGACGATACAACCATTGTTGGTAGAATCTCAGGTGGTGACGAGAGGGTGTACAGGAGTGAGATATGCCAACTAGTGGAGTGGTGCCACAGCAACAACCTGGCACTCAATGTCATTAAGACGAAAGAGCTGATTGTGGACTTCAGAAAGGATAGGAAGAAGGAACACATACCAATCCTCATAGAGGGATCAGAAGTGGAGAGAGTGAGCAGCTTCAATTCCCTAGGTGTCAAGATCTCTGAGAATCTAACCTGGTCTCGACGTATCAATGTAGTTATAAAGAAGGCAAGACAGTGGCAACACTTTATTAGGAGTTGGAAGAGAATTGGCATGTCAACAAATACACTCAAAAACTTCAATAGTTGTACTGTGGAGAGCATTCTGACAGGCTACATCACTGTCTGGTATGGAGGGGCTACTGCACAGGACCGAAAGAAGCTGCAGAAGGTTGTAAATCTACTCAGCTCCATCTTGGGTACTAGCCTACAAAGTACCCAGGACATCTTTAGGGAGTGGTGTCTCAGAAAGGCAGCGTCCATTATTAAGGACCTCCAGCACCCAGGGCATGCTCTTTACACACTGTTACCATCAGGTAGGAGGTACAGAGAAGCCTGAAGGCACACACTCAGCAATTCAGGAACAGCTTCTTCCCCTCTGCCATCCGATTCCTAAATGGATATTGAATCTTTGGACACTGCCTCACTTTTTAATATACTTTTTAATTCCACATCCCATTCCCATTCTGACATGTCTATCCACGGCCTCCTCTACTGTAAAGATGAAGCCACACTCAAGTTGGAGGAACAACACCTTATATTCCGTCTGGGTAGCCTCCAACCTGATGGCATGAACATTGACTTCTCTAACTTCCGCTAGGCCCCACCTCCCCCTCATACCCCATCTGTTACTCATTTTTATGCACACATTCTTTCTCTCACTCTCCTTTTTCTCCCTCTGTCCCTCTGAATATACCTCTTGCCCATCCTCTGGGTCACCCCCCCCCGTCTTTCTTCCCGGACCTCCTGTCCCATGATCCTCTCGTATCCCCTTTTGCCTATCACCTGTCCAGCTCTCGGCTCCATCCCTCCCCCTCCTGTCTTCTCCTATCATTTTGGATCTCCCCCTCCCCCTCCAGCTTTCAAATCCCTTACTCACTCTTCCTTCAGTTAGTCCTGACGAAGGGTCTCGGCCTGAAACGTCGACTGCGCCTCTTCCTATAGATGCTGCTTGGCCTGCTGCGTTCACCAGCAACTTTGATGTGTGTTGCTTAATATACAGTATTTCTTTTTTTGCATGCTTTTTTTTATCTATTCAATATATGTAATTGATTTACTTGTTTATTTGTTATTTTTTAATTGATTCATTATTTTATTTTTCTCTGCTAGATTATGTATTGCATTAAACTGCTGCTGCTAAGTTAACAAATTTCACGTCACATGCCGGTGATGATAATTCTGATTCAGATTCAGATTCAATGTCTGATTGACCGCAATAGGTTCACCCAGATAACCTTCCAGTGCAGTGATCTGTAAAGGCGTGCAAAACCAGATGCAAAATCATTGTAGAACTATATCCAAGCGTATGTGCTGATTTTGCCAGTTTCAACAATGAATGCTATTTAAACGGTTTGATGTATCATCCATCAAGTTCAAGTTTAATTATCATTCAACCATACATTAATACAGCCAAACGAAACAGCATTCCTCTTGGTCCAAGGTGCCAAAAATACAGAGTAGGCTGCACATAGCATATAGCACAAATAGCTCATATTGTTACCATTTCAGTTAAAAAAAAAGTTACAAAGAGAAAATATGAGTGGCCTGACTGTTGAATTATGGTAATGGTAAGTGGTCCCTGGCCAGCTTGTTCTTCCACCAAGCGAATACCAGAGGGCAGCACTAAGCAAACACCAGCTGGCAGCACCACCTTGGCACCTCCTCCCCAGGCGACTGCCAAAGGTGACCTCGGCCTACAAAAGGAAATGCAACTCCCTGCCGCCCTTGGTCACACAAATGAATCAGTGATCTGGACTTGCAGTATTCTGTGTTACCAACGTCCAAGAAAAACATCCATGACGATCACTGACAGCGCTCACCTTCTCAGCATCACAGTACACAACAATTCCAGATGACTACACAACACTGCTGCACAATAAGTCCAGCTCCAACGCTATCGTGCAATTCACTGATGGGATAGTCCCGCAGTACTTTGATCTTAGTATCTATCAATAACTTGGGATCGTAAAGTAGGCTTACAAGACGAACGAAAGTACCCTTGATTGGATCTGAAGTGGCTGCTGCATCTGTGTGTGCCACCGTCTTGCCGGATTGATCTGTCCATCTCTTCAATAAATAATGTAGCTCTCTCTTAACACTTCGTTGTCTATACCCACACTTGCTTAATCAACCTAATTCTATCTCTTGTAAAGGAAAGCATGCTGCACTTTCACTCACCTGAATCTATGCCCTTTGGAAAATGCTTATTTAGGTTTAGTTGCAAAACTAGTTAGGTTTTTTGAAATGTGATAATGATGATCATGACTGTGCCCTCTGACACCAGAGAGGATGGAAATAAAAATTGTGACGAAGGAATGTTTAAAACGAGACTATCTGATCACTTTTTAAATTATAAGTAGTATATTTGATGCCAACATGAGTATGAAGGGTAAATAATTTCTTCTTTCAAAGAGCTATATAGTCTGACCTGTTTTAAACTCCTAAATGTCTACTAATGTGAAGCTCAATTATAGCCTGCAGTTGAGATCTTTGAACAGAGCTGTTTTTATGTATGTCAGACTGACACAGAAAATGTCAGGACTGTTGCAAATAGATGCATGATGTTGTAAAGATGAATGGGTTGTGAAAGGTCAAGGTTGATTCTGTAACACAGAAGTGAACCTGTTTTAAAGCTGTACCGTCGCAGTTTGTGTGATGCTGTTACAGCTCAGGTTGTTGGAGTTGCCAGGTGTCCTGTGTAAGGAATCTATACATCCTTCCCGTAGAATGCATGGGTTTTCTCTGGGTGTTCTGCTTTCCTCAAACAATCCAGAGTCGTACCAGGTAGGTGAATTGGTTATTGTGAGGCTAAGGTTAAATTTGGGGTTGTCGGGTTTACTAGGCGGTGATGCTTGCAGAGACAGAAGGGCCTATTCTCGCTGTATCTCTAAATAAATAAAATCTGCTACATTTTGCTTTTGGGGCTCACCCTGCAAATGTCTGGTGAAAGACAAATAGGAATGTCACTATTTTATAAATGCTGGCAGTCATCGATTAGATGTTGCATGCCCCACCCTAGGCAAATGAGTCAGTTTCATGTTACAGTGTGGCTGGTATGCAAAACTAATTCTTTTGCTTTCACATGAAATGTAATGTAAAGGCTGTTGATGCTGAGAAATGGAACAGAGTTGGTATTAGCTTTAGACTGTGACCTCTTCTCTATTCCTGAGACCAGCAATGCCTGTTATGAAGCAGATTTTTCAGTAATTTATTTCTAACCTAAATTTGTCTCTTGCCCATGACCTTGTGTGGATGCCATCCACCCTTAGAAGCAGTTTTCCTCTTGCCTCTATCTAAATTTTGTATGGATATATATCTTTAAAAAAACATCAAAATCATCTTTTGACAAGCGTTTAGTCATCCTACTTTATTTTTAGTTTGCTTTCTGAAGTGTTATATTGGCAGTACACACACAAAATGCTGGTGAACGCAGCAGGCCAGGCAGCATCTATAGGAAGGGGTACAGTTGACATTTCGGGCCGAGACCCTTCGTCAGGACTAATGAAGGATCCCGGCCCAAAATGGCGACTGTACCTCTTCCTATAGATGCTGCCTGTGACCTGCTGCGTTCACCAGCATTTTTTGTGTGTGCTGCTTGAATTTCCAGCATCTGCAGATTTCCTCGTGTCTGTGTTATATTGGCAGGTTGCCTCAATGGACAACAATGTTTGTGAATTACAATTAACGTCGTGCTTTTGCAACTTCCAAAGTATTTCACAGACAAAATGTTCGATAACCTGATGAAGGGTTTTAGCTCAATATGTCAGCTCTTTATTCCTTTCCATAGATGCTGCCTGATCTGCTGAGTTCGTCCAGCATTTTGTGGGTGTTATTCTGGGTTTCCAGCATCTGAGGAATCTCGTGTGTTTTAAGTACTTTTGAGAAAAGCGGCTGTTGCCTTAAAATTAATTAGTGCATAAAGTGGTCACAGCAAATGCAATGTGATGATGATCAAATCTAGTCTATTTGTGGCTGAATTGCTATTAAAAATAATGTCAACGTGGCTAGCATCAAGCCTTACTTGAAATAATGTTGTGGGATTTTTAAAAAATTGCCTTTTATTGAGTTGGAGAACAATTTAGCATTTCATCTGAAAGGGTCACTCACTGTGTTGCACTCCCTCACTGATGTATTGGATATAACATCATTTGTGTCCAAGTCTCTGGAGAACCCACACCCTAATGATTCAGATTATCTCCACTGAGGCTGACTATTTAGTTGATGGTTGATAAGCAGAATGTATTCCTCCATTTCATTTATAAGGCTCACCTTTTAAAAGTAGTTATTCATTGGCAGCTTCCACTTCCACTAGACTAGAATCTCCACGATTCAAGCTGATAGTGTAAACAGTCATAAATGTTTCTTCACAAGAGCTCTAACACTCTGATATTGACCATTATCCTGAATGAAGTTTGTCAGGCCGGAGATTCAAGATTGGTTAATGTCATTTCCAGTACACAAGTATAAAGGAGAACAAAATAATTATTACTCCAGATACGATGTAGCACAAAAAAACACAATTAGATAAAGAAGACAATAATAAAAGCAATAAATATAAATACATAAGATAACCTATATATGTAAATTACTTTTATGTCCATAAAGTGATGCTAGGCACAGGGGTGTCTGTACATAAGGTGAATGACAGGAAATAATAAAGTAGTGGTGGTTGGAGATGTTGATCAGACTTGCTGCTTGGGGAAGGTAACTGGTTTTCCATAGACGAGCTCAATAAGTATTTTTTGTCATTTTTTTTTCATAGAATAGCACAACACATTACAGGCCTTTCGGCCCACAATGTTGTGCCGACCCTCAAACCCTGCCTCCCACATAACCCCCACCTTAAATTCTTCCATATACCTGTCTAGTAGTCTCTTAAACTTCACTAATGTATCTGCCTCCACCGCTGACTCAGGCAGTGCATTCCACACACCAACCACTCTCTGAGTAAAAAAACCTTCCTCTAATATCCCCCTTGAACTTCCCACCCCTTACCTTAAAGCCATGTCCTCTTGTATTGAGCAGTGGTGCCCTGGGGAAGAGGCGCTGGCTATCCACTCTATCTATTCCTCGTATTATCTTGTACACCTCTATCATGTCTCCTCTCATCCTCCTCCTCTCCAAAGAGTAAAGCCCTAGCTCCCTTAATCTCTGATCATAATGCATACTCTCTAAACCAGGCAGCATCCTGGTAAATCTCTGCATCTTTTCCAATGCTGCCACATCCTTCCTATAGTGAGGCGACCAGAAATGGACACAGTACTCCAAGTGTGGCCTAACCAGAGTTTTATAGAGCTGCATCATTACCTCGCAACTCTTAAAACTCTATCCCTCGACTTACGAAAGCTAACACCTCATAAGCTTTCTTTAGAGTTTTGAGTCTGATATTCCTGCCATGGATGCTATGTAGCCTCTTCCCTGATGGGAGTGGACAGTCAATGAGCAAGGTGGATGGTATCCTTGAACAAGGAGGTGCCTTGTTCAAAGAAGAAAGAACTTGATAAAATTTTCTGGAGGGCAAACTGAGCAGGAATACTGTCTTCATAGGGCGAAGTTTGCTATGAAGAATGATTTCATCTGCAGTCTGAATAATGAAATAAGTATCCTTGAGACACTTGTGCGATAGAATGAGCATTTCGATAAACCTAACGTAGCTACAGTCATCAACAGGTACCACTCAACAGTGGAAAGTGCCTATGAACATAAATGCAGGGAATTTATTTTGGCTTTGCAGGCTATAATTTATTTGATTTTCATTTTTCAGTGGGTGTGAGCAAGGAGGCATTTTACTCCATCTTAGCCTGACTCTCCTGGATAACTCAGAAAATGCAAATCTGGAACAGCATGACCAGCAAAGAAGAAGTGGGAAGATTAACCTTCATGAAGTATTCTCATGGCAAAATGCTTGGGGCAAATCAGCACAACACCTTGCAGTAAGGTCCTGTTTCCTTCAGTGGCATTTGCTGGATGGCCATAAGCAAGAGACTGCAAAGCATTTCCTCATTGTGTACACCATGATAGGTAAAGATAATTTTGGGCCAGCTACCATCTTGTCTCCATCAACCTTACACCAAAATAATGAAATTGAAACTGTTGCCACTAGAACAGGGATACTCAAAAGAGTCGGGGACCCTACCTATATAACTCTCCTCAGCACTTAACAGACAAAGCTGATGACTCACTAACCAGAAACCAGAGTCTTCGGGTTGTTCTGAAGTCCGTTGTGATCACTTTGTAAATATGGTTATTAACCCACTAGCTACTGAATGTGTACTGATTCTGAGAATCCCAGTGAAAGTGCAACACAATGGATTCCACTTAATTGAGACACATCGGGGCCAGTAATTTTGGCCCAATTATGTGGCTGCCCTAATTAGCTGAAGCTTCATGGAAATAGTTTTAAAAAAGGATAACATTACAAACTACTGTTTAACTGAGTAACACATTATGTATTTAAATGAAACACAGAACAAAATGGAGCAGTACAAATACCACAGTACTATAAAACTGTATTTGTTCCCAATAGTTATCAAGGAAGGAATTCATCCAGTGTACACCGGCGCATTCTTTTGATTGACTGTAAATGAACAAAATCAGTGCAGACACCTGGTGCAGATAATGGTTTGCCGTCATACATTGTTTTCAATGATGGCATCCTCCAAATCTTCATTTTCATTGCAACATTCAAGATGATTGTCGATACCTTCAAATTCTTCATTATTCCTAACTTGAAGTAGTGAAATAGTTTCATTTTCACTCCCAGCCATTTCTGGGATCTCCAAGCCTAAATGTTTGAAACTGTAGTCAGTAAAACGGTTCTGAATTGTCTTGCTGCTTAATTCTCACCAACTATTGAGTGACAAAATCACTGCTTTTTGGACACAAACACATGCAATAGATGCTATTTAAAAACTATTCGCTTTAAGCATGTTGTAGTGTCTAATGGCCACATGTGACTGACGCTAGGTAGAAACTGTTTGACAACAATTTCCTGTTCCATTTAAGTGACATAGTGTCCCAAATAAATGAAGGGAATCATGGCTATTTTCTCAATTAGTTTTTGTTCCTTAAGAGTTATCCCAAGTAAGTGGCTGCCTTGATTAACCACTGGCCAATTAACCAGAATCCACTACATTTTTAAAGGGATGTCGAAGTGTCAAAGGTTTGTGTTGGGCACGTGACCAAGTGGTTAAGGTGTTCGTCTAGTGACCTGAAGGTCGCTAGTTCGAGCCTCAGCTTTGGCAGTGTGTTTGTGTCCTTGAGCAAGGCACTTAACCATACATTGCTCTTGTGTCTGTGTGAGGAGTGGCGCCCCACACAGACTTCCAATCTGCACCTTGTAAGGCATGAAAATGCCCGGCGCAGGCCTCACATGGTCTGAGTTGACATTCCCCCCCCCCCTCAGGTATGCATAAACATTAAAGCAGAAAGTGACTGATTTATAATTTACAAAGGTTCTGTCTCCTGTGTTACGTGTCAATAATGGACTGTTGAAAAATCGGTTGCGTAAGAAGCTGGGCTTGTTGGAACTACAGGGGTTGTAAGACTTGGAAGACATTCCAGTGAGGATTGATTCTATTGAGTAATGTGAAAATGAGGATGAGAATCTTCGTAAATTTATTATGCTGGCATTGAATACTGTTGGAAGACATAACAAAGACACGAATAAGAAGTGGTTGTTACTGGAGGCGGTGGTAGTGGGAGGCAGGAATGGTGTTGTGTAGCATAGAAGAGAGCAGAACTGTGGCATCCTGATACCTATCGATCTTGTGTTGTGATACAGACCAGAAGTATGTTGTGATCAGGTGTAGATGAGGTTTCTGCAGAGTGGTCAACTCTTATTCACGTATATATTGATATGTTCACACTTTTCAGAAGGTCCTAATTTTGCTGATGAAAACTAGCATCCTTTTGCAAATTTGTCTCCAGCAGTGTTGAAGCTGGTTATTCATTGTAAGAAAATAATCTCTTATGGAAATATTATGCAAAGCAGCTGTAACTTGTTCTGCTTCAGATAAAGTTAAATCATAATGTAGTGGGCGATGTTCTCAACATTTTCTTATGCTTCAGGTTAATTGGGATCTTGTTACCACGGTGCATATGTTGTAGAGTAGCTGTTTTCTAGATACTTCAATGGCTTGTACAGTTCATAGGACACCACCCCCACCTGACACTCCTGCTGTATAATTCTTAACAACACTACAAAATAGCCAACCTTGACCCCAATAATGTTTGTTCCTACCATGTCTGTGTTGACCAAGTACCCATCTATATCTCAGTGACCATGGCTTTGTGTACCTTGCTGATCCAGTGTTCATTCATGTATTTAAACATTGTAAGAGTATCTGCCTCCACCGTCCACTCAGGCAATGCATTCCAAATTCCAACTGCTCTCCGGATGGAAAAGGAATTCTTCCATAGATCACTTCCAAGCATGTGTTCTCTCCGAAGGGGAGAATGTTCCTACCATCCAGTGTGTTTTTCTGTGATGATCCAAATTGCAAAGCACTGCAGAATCAAAAACTGCCTTGTATAAACTTTTGACATTTTAGACTTCATCTGGATTGGAAAGTAAGCGGGAAGAAGCCAATGTAGATTGGGGGGGACTGCTTCATTGAGCACCTTTCGTCACAAAAGACAGGATTTTCCAGTGGTCGTCTATTTCATTTTGACTTCCCATTCCAATTGCGACGTGGCCTTCTCTATGGTCACAATGAGGCCACTCTCAGGTTGGAAAAGCAGCACCTTGTATTCCTTATGGGCAGCCTCCAAACTGATGGCATGAATATCGATTTCCCTAACTTCCAATAATTTCTGTCCCTCCCTTTCTCTCTTCCATTTCCCATTCTCATTCTACTCTTACCCTTTCTCTTATCCTCACCTCCCTTTGGTGCCCTCCATTTTCTTTTTCTCCCATGGTCCTCTCTTCTCGATCAGATTCCTCCATTTCAGCCCTTTACCTCTTCCACTCATGAGCTCCCAACTTCTTACTTCATCGCTTTTCCCCCAACCTTTCCCCTCACCGGGCTTCACCTATCACCTATCAGCTTGTCCGCCTTCACCCTCCTATGATGGCTTCTTCCTCTCTGGTATCCAATACTGGTGAAGGGCCTCAGTCCAAAATGTCAACTGTTTATTCATTCCCATAGAGGCTGCTTGGCTTCGTGAGCTCCTCCAGAATTTTGTGTGTTTTGCTCTGGATTTCCAGCACCTACAGAATCCCTTGTTTTTCTGTATAAATTTTTTCTGTGGAGCAATATGCACGTTGAGCTAAATCAATGAGCAAGGCCATCGGATATCAATTCTATCAGTTTGGTTAACGTTGCTTCAATATTTATAATCCTGTGTGAAATATACCTTTTACTTAATTATATGTCTTTAGTATTAGTCCTGAGTTTGTACCTCTGGCAATTGTCAGCCAAATAGGCTCAAACCTTTAAATCGTGGGTTCCCAACGTTTTTTTATGCCATGGCCCAATACCATTCTGCAAGGAGTCCTAGGTTGGGAACCTCTGATTTACGTGGTCCAGTTGTTGTCCGTGAAATTCAAGGAACCTCCCAACCACCAGACAGACCCCTCCTCTAATGACTGCAGTTTTTGAACTTTCCCAAAATTGAGCCATCCCGACTCCAATTTCAATCCACAGAACCTGCTCTTCTCCTTTTTATGGCCTCTATCCTTTCTAGAATGAGGTGCCCAGAACTATACACTGTTTTGCAACTGTGACTTAAATTTTGCACAGCAAAAGCTTGTATACAAGAGTCATAGAAAAGTACAGTACAGAAACAGGCCCTTCGGCCCATCTAGTCCATGCTCAACCATTTAAACTGCTTACTCCCATCAACCTGCACCAGGACTATTGTCCTCTATACCCCTACCATCCATATACCTATCCAAATGTTACTTTGTGCAAATGATAGTGAAATAGCTGACCATAAGACATAAGAACAGAATTTGGCCTGTTTAGTCTGCTTCACCATTCCATTGTGGCTGATTTATTGTCCCTCTGAACTCCATTCCCGCTTTAAATATACCCAAAGACTTGGCTGTGGCAAAAAATTCCACAAATTCACCACCCTCTAGCTAAAGAAATTCTTTCTCATCTGTGTTCCAACTGGACATCCCTCTATTCCGAGACTGTACCCTATGGTCATAGACTTTCCCACTATAGGGAACATGGTCTCCATGTACATTCTATCTAGGCTTTTCAATAGTCAATAGGTTTCAATGAGATTTCCCCCCCCCCCCCATTCTTCTAAAGAATGTTGCTTGAGAGATGGATGTCAACAAGGACAGTTCTTGCTCTTTGTAAAATTGACTTATGATTCTTTTTATCTTTGCGTGAACAAACAGCCATGTTGATCTGCTTATCAAAAATGTTAATACCTGCACATGGTAGTGCCATACTCCATTGGAATGTTGGTTTATATTGAGTGCAGAAAGCCGCCTTTCTCTGAGGTCTTACAGTCCAAAGTACTGAATAAATTTGTTATGTCACCATATGCAATCCTAAGGTTCATTTTCTTGTAAGCATACTCAATAGATCTATAGAATGATCTATTGAGCAGAATTAATGAAAGACCACACCAGAAGACAACAAAACGTGCAAATACAAAGAAGGAAATAATAATAAATAAGCAATAAATGTCAAGAACATGGCATGAAGAGTCCTATCAACATCTGGGGTTTACCATTGACAGGAAACTGAACTGGTCTAGTCATATAAACACTGTGGCTACCAGAGCAGGTCAAAGGCAAGGAATCCTGCGGCATTTAACTCATGTCCTGACTCCCCAAAGCCTGTCCACCACCTACAAGGCTCAGGTCAGGAGTGTAATGGAATACTCTCCACTCACCTGGATGACTGCAGTTCCATGAACACTCAAGAAACTTGAGACCATCAACAAGGCAACCCACTTGATTGGTACCCCTTCCACAAGCATCCAATCCCTCCACCATCGATGAACAGTTGCAGCAGTGTGTACTATCTACAAGATACACTGCAACAGCACACCAAAGTTCCTAAGGCAGCACCTTCCAGACCCACAACCACATCCATCTAGAAGGACAAGAACAGCAGATACCTGGGAACAGCACCACTTGGAAATCCCCCTCCAAGTCACTCACCATCCTGACTTGGAAACATATCTCTGTTCCTTCATTGTCACTGGGTCAAACTCATGGAGTTCTCCCATCTCCCCCCCCCCCCCCAACAGAACTGTAGGTGTACCTACACCTTGAAAGACTGCAGCTCATCACCACCTTGTCAACAGCAACTAGGGATAGGCAGTAAATGCTGGCTTCACTGGCGACACTCACATCCTGTAAATGAATAAATAAAAAATAAAAGGAAAAGTTCAGTGATTGAAATGTTGGAATTATTGCCTTCATGAAGCTTGCACAAAAGCTCTATACTCTGACTAACCTTCGTTTTTTCTTACATAGACTATTTAAAGCTTTCTGAGAACAAGTTTAACAATGAGTCACCTCAGGTATGGTCTACTTCATCCAAGTTAGGAATAAGGTTCAAATTTTTTTTAATTGTTTGACTATGAAGAAAAGGTCAGTGGATGGAACTAGAGTTGTTCTGGCATACGATGGGTTAAATTGCCTCCTAGACTACAACCATTCTGACTTGGTGGAGCCTTGATATTTTGAAGGCTTTAAAGTAATGTTAGATGTGCTGTATAGATCTATAGGCATATCAGATCATCAGGTGCACACCTATCTCTTATCAAATGCTATGAAGAGTATTGAATAACTAAATAATATTCTGCAGCATCTAATGTGAACTATTAAAATCCAACATTTATAATAGAGCAAATGAACTAAAATGCCATATTTCTGTAATTAAATTAAGTAATTGAATATTCTTCTGACCTTGGTAATCCAATCAAGTGTTTGTTTTGTATATTATTGATTTAAATTGCTATCTTGCAATCTACTGTTTGCTGATATTTTGTATTTTCATCCTGTCTTCCTGCTGAAACAAGATCTGTAATCAAATAAGTTGAGCAAGTGAATTTTATTTCATAAGGCTTCATATGTTTTTTTTATCTGAAGCTCAAGAAATTACACAGAGCACAACTGCTATCTTCACCAGCAGCAATGGGTTGTCATTTTAAGCACAAGTTATTGCATGTGTTGAGAGAAAGAAGGGTTCCTCCATTTTTGGTTCAGTGACCAACTTGGACCGTGAGTGATTTTCACACTGGAATGCCTTTAAGCTTTGGTTCATTTCATCAGTGTATCTGATGCTCCATCTGTTAAGGTATTTCTTCTTTCAGAGTTGAATCATTCTCTGTTCTTGATAGTGATGAAGACCAGATGAGCAGATATAATTATGGTGTAGAAAATTGATCGAACATTTCAGAGTTGAGTGGAACTGGCACAGAGGAGGAGTTGAGACCAAGATAAACCAGCCACTTATATTGAATGGCGGGACAGACTTATGGAGCAGAATAACCCTCTGTTTTGCTGTGTTCTTGTGAGTTCTCAGGGCTGAATCAGTAGATGCGAATATGGAATTGGGCTGCATGGGACCTGCATGGGAGGTCAGATTGGGTGTGGAAAGGAGAGTGAAAATGATAGAGTACTGGAAGTTCAGGATCACCCCAACAGACTGAACAGAGTGTCCTTTTAAAACTCACCCAATCGAGATCGTGTTTGACCTCTCCAATGCAGAGGAGATGTCCACTTTAAGCATCCACTAAAGATGATTTGTGATCACCTCCCACATATTCTGCTCTTGGATAACTTGCTAGTAGTGAAGTAGCATCTGCACTGGGCTTCGAGGTGAGCAGTCCTGGGTTCGAATCTGGCCAGTTATCCGTGCTAGGTTGAGCATCAAGCTAGCAATTTGCCTTCGTTAAAAAAAATAGACAAATGCTACAGAAGCTGCAAGGTTGCCACCTGATGCCACACAAGGCACGAAGAGGAACAACACATTACTTGGCTTAAAATGGTATAAAAAGAAATGTCTTCCCCTCCAGTAGCCACCCACTTCAACTCTGCTTCCCATTCCCATTCAGATATGTCCATACATGGCCTCCTCTACTGCCATGATGAGGCTAAACTCAGGTTGGAGGAGCAACACCTCATATACCGTCTAGGTAGTCTCCAGCCCCTTGGTATGAACATAGAATTCACCAACTTCCGGTAATTCTCTCCCCCTCCCTTCCTTTATCCCTATTTCACTCTGCCCCCTCCCCCAGCTGCCTACTACCTTTCTCATGGTTCCACCTCCTTCTACTCTCCATTGTGTTTTCCCTATTCCTCCTTCACCTTTCCTGCCTATCCCCTCCCTGCTTCCCCTCTCCCACCCCTTTATCTTTCCCCTTACTGGTTTTTCACCTGGAACTACCAGCCTTCTCCTTCCCATCCTCCCCCCACCCTCTTTATAGGGCCTCTGCCCCCTTCCTCTTCAGTCCTGATGAAGGGTTCCGGCCCGAAACGTCGACCGATCGTTTCCACGGATGCTGCCCGACCTGCTGAGTTCCTCCAGTGTGTTGTGAATGTCTTCCTTTATTTTTATTTTAATTGGGGTAATGAGTCGTTTAGCAAGAATTAAAAGTTTGCATTAGGTCCAGAAAGTGAATAAGTAATATGTTGAAATAAGCTCTGCGTTGCAGGATTTCAGCTTGCATGTCAGAACAATTTTTTTTTTACTTTGTTCCCTAATTTCTTCCCAAACGACCTTCCTGTATGCATGATTGCCTATGTTATGTTATTCTTTGTCTATATCTGTGATAGTCATCTTATCGTTCAGCTCTTCAAGTTGGGTATTGGTAATAGATGACAGGATCATCAGGAAAATTCATACTGTTCTCTGCAGTTGTGAATGCAAGTCTCAAAAGGTTGCAATACTTGTCTGGTGCCAGAGCTAAGGACGTTTTAGGACTGGAGGAGTGTAAAAAAGGAGGAGAATGGCCAAGTCCAAATGGGAGTTGGAATGGTTGACTGAGAGTAAGAGCATCTGGGATCCAAATCAAATCAACAATCGGCATCACAAAGATCAGCGAGATGAATATGGGGCTCAGAGATTGCAGTGGGAGAACTGAGTTTCAGTTCAGTTTAGTAGTGGAGAAGGAAGAAGCTGTTCCATTTCAGTAGGCTTTGCTTGAAGCAGACAGAAAATGCATTTAGTAGAACATTAATTTACTCGAGATTTGGCAAACCAAAATGATAATAGAAATGTGGAAATGGAATTTGAGGATTTTTTTAGATCGGTAAATTGAAACACATGGAATAAGCAGCTATTTTATATCTGGCATTGTGTAGTGAGAAAGAATTAATAATCTGGTTGCTAAGGGGCCTTCAGAGGAGAGTGATTATAACATGATATATGAAGATTTGAAAACAATTAAATTCAATCAGCACAAAGTAAAGGCTGATGCTGGTGAACTGGGAATTTATATTAAAAGATATGGTAGTAAAATGAGCAATAACTAATTTTTCAAGAATTGATGCATTATTTTCAGGAAATATCTCTTAAGGCACAGAAATCCAAGAAAAGTGGTTCGACCTTGTCTGAAGAAAAGTTAGTAATAATGAGAAATCCAAGGAGGAAGGTCATAAAATGGACAGTAGGGTATGAGATTTCGGCATACTTGAGAATTCCAAAAGGTAAACCAAGAAATATTAAAGAGAGGAAAAACAAGCTACCAAGGAACAGAAGAACTGTCTGTAAAACGTAAAAGAAATTCTTCAGATGCTGGAAATGTGTGTTGCTCAACAGTTTGTAAGGATTTTGATACGTACAGGCAAAGGAGATTATCAGAACTAAGGTAGGTCTGTTACGGATGCAGAGAGAACTTATTCTGGGAAGTAGGGAATACTTATTCTGGCAGAGGAATTGAGCAAATGTTGGAGTATCTTCAGAGAAAAAGTACAGTAAACCTGGAAATAGCACAACAGGTAGTTCAAGTTCAACCATATATGAATACCCATGAATACATCTAAACAAAACAGTATTACAGTGGGGGCAAGGTGCAAAACACAGTACCACAGTCACACACAACACAAGACTCATATAGCACATATAGAGAGCAGTAAAATACAGTCACACAAAAAAATACATGGTTCACTTCCCTGAGCGCATGAATGTTGCAGCAGTCTGCAGTCGAATACATTACAGGTTGTCTTCTGCCGAACGAACGCTCGGGACAGTGCCAACTCCAGCATGGATGCTGCACCACACCGCTTCCGGCTTCCTCTGGCGGCTGTATAGAGGCGACAATGCAACTTGAGGGCTAGTCCTTTCTAAGACCGAGGCCGTGCAGCTGACCCACCAATAAACTAATGAATTTGGACTTGAAGCATTCCACATCACCAATGTCCAACAGGGTCTTGCAATCACTCATTGGTAGACTACACACCTTCTTTGGTATAGAGTGAATAAGGAGTTAAAAGGATTTAACATTTGCTTAATGTTTAAGGGGAACATGAGGAGGATCTTCACTCAGAGGAAGGTGAGAGTGTGTTTCAGTGAGCTTCTAGCAGAAGTGGTGGATGCAGGCTTGATTTCAACATTTAAGAGAAGTGTGGATAGGTACATGGATGGAAGGGATATGGAGAGCTATGAGACTAGGCAGATTAATAATTTGGCATGGATAGGATTGGCTGAAGGGCCTGTTTCTTATTCTAAGACTATGACTAATTTTAAAAAAAAAAGCATTGGAGAAATAATTGGCATAGAAACCTGTCAAGTACCCAGGACCTGATGACCTGCATCCCTAGAGTTTCAAAGGGATGCCTGTGGAAATGTTAGATGTACTAGTTTTCATATTCCAATATGCCATAAATTCTAGAATTGCTCCCACAGATTTGGCAGCACATAGTGGAGCAAGTAAAGTTGCTCCTTTACATCCCCAGTGATCAGGATTCACACCCGACCTTCAGTGTGATGTGAGGAATTTGCACATTTTCGTTGAGACCAGATTGGTTCCTCACACTGCTCTCGTGTCTTTGCAGATCCCAGAAGTATGCAAATTCAAAGTTCAAAGTAAGTTTATTATTAAAGTACATATATGTCACCATATACAACCCTGAAATTCATTTTCTTGCAGGCATACTCAATAAATCCCTAATAGAGCAATAACTATAATAGAATCAATGAAAGACTGCACCAAATTGGGCAATCAACCAGTGTGTAAAAGACATCAAACTGCAAATACAAAAATAAAGAAATAATAAATAAGCAATAGATATCCAAAACATGAGATGAAGATTCCTTGAAAGTGAGTCCATAGGTTGTGGGAACAGTTCACTGATGGGGTTAGTGAAGTTATCCCCTTTGGTTCAAGAGCCTGAAGGTTGAGGAGTAATTATTTTCCCTGAACCTGATGGTGTGGGTTCTGAGGTTCCAGTACCGAGAAGAACGCATGTCCTGGGTGGTTATTAATGGTTTAATTGGCCAAGACACTGCCCAGTTAATGGAAGTGTGAGGAAAATAAAGTGTAATTACTATAAATGGACACTTGCTGGTTACTGTGGATGGCATTTCGAAAGGCCTGTTCCTAGGCCGTGCAATTGTGACACGAAATTGGGAAGGTAGTAAATGTAACCTCATTTTAGAAAGGAGAGAGAGAGAGATCAAACAGTGAACTACAGACGAGTGATCCTATCAGCAGCCAGAAAAGTGCTGTAATATATTATTAAGAAAATGGTAGTGGAACACTGAAATAATAACAGGATTGAGCAGAGTTGGCTTGGACTGAGGAACAGAAAACCATGCTTGACAGATTATGGGTTGAAACAAGCAAAGTAGATGAGGACATTGAGTGAAGTGGTTTTTGTTTGGCCTTTCAAAAGGCCTTTGATAAAGTGCCACCTCTTGCGTGAAACAAAACTAGTGTATCTAGGATGGGAGGAGAGGGTAGGTGGTATTCTGGGATGAGTTGAGTTTTATAGTTAGAAGACAGTTAGTCAAAGTGGCTCCAGAGACCCGAGTTCAGTTCTGTGTTTCAGTGCCATAGGGTGAAATCTTTACATTGTCCTGGTGATCAAGTGGATTTCTTCTGGATGATCCAGTTTCCTATCACGTGCAAAAGATATGGTCAGAAGGTTATTGGCTTCCTTAAATTGTGCTAGTGTTGTGGGTGGCAGGTGAATAAGGGGATGGCAGTGTTGATGGGAATATGAGAGAGTTTTAAAAAATGATTTGTATAGATGGGTGCTTGATGGTTGTCCCAAAAACAGTGGATCATAGAACAGTACAGCATAGGAACAAGCCCTTTGGCCCACAGTGTTGTTCTGAATTAATTAAATTGTTAATCGAATTGCCAACTAAAGTAACTCTTTCTCTCTACAGTGTTCCTACTCTTCCATTTCCTGTATATTCATTCTAGATAGCCTCTATCACATTTACCTCCACTTCCACTCCAGTCAGTGCATTAAGGCATGCAGCACTCTCTGTTTAAAAACCTACCCTGCACAACTCCTTTCAACTTCCGCAGTCTCACTTATACTTGTTGCTGAGAGAGATCCTGCACTCCGTCTCTTCCACTTGCCTCTCGTGATAGTCATCTGACTATCTGCATGGAAAGGTACAACAGTGGCCAAGCTATTCAGCCTGTATTCTTGATGCCTCATTGATACAAAATGTCCTCCTGTGTAATACCCATATCCCTCCATTCTTTTTACAATCACCTGTCTATCTAAAAGCCTCCTAATATCCATCAAATTCCATTACTACCCCAGTAACCTGATAACCCTTGAAACCAGAGGTCCTTGAGCCCGGCCTCATTGGAGAATCAGAAATGGAGAGGGTCAGCAACTTTAAATTGCTATTATTTTGGAAGACCAGTCCTTGGCCCAGCACTTAGGTGCAATTACAAAGAAAGCACAGCAGTGCCTTTACTTTCTTAGGAGTTTGCAAAGAATCGGCCTGACATCTAAAACTTTGATAAACTCATGTACATGTGTGCTGGAGTGTATATTGACTGCTTGCATCACAGTATGGAAACACAGATATCCTTGCACAGAAAATAGTACAAAAAGTAGGGGGTACAGGTGAAGTCCTCCCCACCATTGAGGGCATCTACACGAAGCACTGTCACAGGAAAGCAGCATCCGTCATCAGGGACCCCCACCATCCAGGTCATGCGCTCTTCTCACTGCTGCATTCAGGAAGAAAGTACAGGAGCCTCTGGACCCACGCCACTAAGTTCAGGAATAGTTATTACCCTCAACCATCAGGCTCCTGAACCATAGGGGGATAACTTCACTCAACTTTTCTTGCCCCATCACTGAATGTTCTCACAACCTATGGACTGGCTTTCAAGGACTTGTCATCTCATGTTCTCAATATTGTTTATTTATTTATTAGTTTTAAAAATTATTTTTGTACTTGCACAATTTATCACCTTTTGTACACTGGTTGCACACCCAACTTCGTACTGTCTTTCATTGAATCTATTATGGTTATTATTCTATATATTTATTGAGTATCCCACAAGAAAATGAATCTCAGGGATGCAAATGGTGACATATGTGTACTTTGATAATAAACAGTATTTACTTTGAACTGTGAACTAACCTGTTCCAGGCACCTACCAGTCTCTGCACGTAAGATAAAATAGATGGGTGTGAATGTGGAATAGAATTTGAAAGTTGTGGAGGGTCAGTTACTGAATATACTGAAATAATTGAAAAAATATCTGGAAAAAATCCATCAACTTAAGTTAATAAAAAAAAAGTGGAGTTTTGCTTTGAAACAGGAGATTGAAAGGTGTATTCAGAGGGACTTAATTGTCCTTGTATAATGGCCAATGTGCAAATACAGCAAGAGGATTTGAGTACAAAAATAACAATGTCACTGCCATTATTCAGCTGTTTGATGAGTGTGTCATTCACAGCTCTCGAAAGGGATTTGGATGAAGTTTTCAAGTTGAAGGTTTGTAAGGCTACAGGGAAGTGCCAATAATGTGTGACTACTTGAATAACTCTTGATGGCCTCACCCCTGGTACAGTGAGTCAAATGGAGGACTCTGTGATGTCAGTGTTCCTGTTAACTCCTTTAGTGTGATCTAGTATGCATGCTGTTTGCAAACTGTTCCTCTAGTGCTGATGGCATGAGAGAAGTTTAAAGCTAAGATTTGCTGAACCTTTATGAATTGAATGACAACATATGTTCAAAATATGGTTTCAGTGGCACCTGATAGTGTGACATTAGGCAGAGCTGAAGAAAAACCACCCATTCTTCGCTCAGTCTGAAATGAGTGACTGGTTAAATAAAACTCTTAATATGATTTAACACTGGAGTGATGCTTTGTTGAAATCTGCACTGAAAAGTTAGCTAAAAGAACATTAAAATATTAAATGTTCTGTTTGGTTTGGATTAGGTACAACTCCTAAGTGCAAATAACATGCAGTGTGGTACTTTGGACTTGACCTATAACTTGTTTATCAAGCAAAGTATCTGATTTGATGGCATTCTAGTGTGATCTATCACAGAGCTGCTGTACTATAACTATTCCCTCTCTTTTTGCAGTGTGATCGTGGAGACGTGTAGCTAGGGATGGAAAATCGTGTTGGTAAGTGTCTGACTCCATGTACTGCTCTGCAATTCTAGCATGTGATTTGCTAAATTAATCTGTGCGGTTTCCATTTCACTAGAGTGCGTTAGATCATTAACTAACTGACCAATTGAGAGTCTGAGGGTCCGTGATGGCAGTGAATGCTTTTTGTTTAGACAGTAGTTATGGAGTGGTGATGGGTAATGAAGGGGTAAGGCATCTGTGGTGGAATACATGTGAACACCACTTGAGGTTCCTGATCTTGATGGGTTTAACAAGCCTTCACCTATTTCTACAATTGGTTATGTTGTTGATTTCTGCATCACCCCTGAGTTATGTAACTGGAACACTAAATGTTGCTGTATATTTGAAATTATTGTTACTAAATCTATCACATGATCTGAATCACCACCTTTGACATTCTAATGCTCTGTTGCACAGTGGAAGAATTAGAATATGAGGGCTGAAAAAATTTGGGGCTAGAGTTTCAGCATGAGTCTTCGTGCTTTCCTTTCCGGTCTCAGTTGTAACCATAAGACGATAAAATATAGGAGCAGAGTAGGCCATTTAGTCCATCAAGTCTAATATAACCTAATTCTTTAGCCTGCTCCCCGTAATCCTTGACGCCCTTACTAATCAAGATTAGTGGCCACACATTTTAATTCCACGTCCCATTCCCATTCTGACATGTCTATCCACGGCCTCCTCTACTGTAAAGATGAAGCCACACTCAGGTTGGAGGAACAACACCCTATATTCCGTCTGGGTAGCCTCCAACCTGATGGCATGAACATCGACTTCTCTAACTTCCGCTAATGCCCCACCTCCCCCTCGTACCCCATCTGTTACTTATTTATATACACACACTCTTTCTCTCTCTCTCCCCTTTTTCTCCCTCTGTCCCTCTCACTATAACCCCTTGCCCATCTCCTGGTTTCTCCCCCCGCCCCCCCCGCCTTTTCCTTCTCCCTGGGCCTCCTGTCCCATGATCCTCTCATATCCCTTTTGCCTATCACCTGTCCAGCTCTTGGCTCCATCCCTCCCCCTCCTGTCTTCTCCTATCATTTTGGATCTCCCCCTCCCCCTCCCACTTTCAAATCCCTTACTCACTCTTCCTTCAGTTAGTCCTGACGAAGGGTCTCGACCCGAAACGTCGGCTGTACCTCTTCCTAGAGATGCTGCCTGGCCTGCTGCGTTCACCAGCAACTTTGATATGTGTTGCATCAAGATCCTATTTGTCATAGTTAATTAATCTATTCAATAATTGTGGGCACAGATTCACCAGTCCTGGCTGAATAAATTCCTTTCCATCTCAGTTTAAAGGGTCATCCCTTTATTCTGATGCTTTGCATTGGACCCTAGGCTGTCCTTCTAATGGAAAGATCCTCTTCATGTCCACTGTATCCAGCAGCTGATACGTTTCAATGAGATTCTTCCTATTCACCTTGAGAAATAGAAAATTAAAATTGAGAACGAGTTATTGAATGAAATCCACACTCATCAAAGTGGTGTAAAAATAACCTTTAAAGTAACTTGCATTTGGCCTTGATGTCATTTTCCCACTTCTTCCAGTTTCTTTTTCGCCTCTGTCTGGTCTTCCTGGGCCTTTTTCTCTTGCTCAAACTCGGCATCATTTCCTGAAGAAGGGTCTTGGTCTGAAACGTTGCTGTCTGACCTGCTGAGTTCCTCCAGTATTCTGGCTGTTTTCCTGCCTCTTTATCCTTGACCTTGGCCTAAGCCCCTCCTGCTCTCCCTCATCTGGCTGCTCCGTTCACTTACTGAGAAAGCTCAGTGTTGTTAATGACTGACAATAAATCAAGTACTCTTGGTAATAATGTTGTGAAAGCTCCATATGCATGCATTTGTTGGATTTACAGTCATCTGGAAATTTTACACCAGAAAAACCCAAAGTAACATGAAGAAGCAACTGCTATTTAATTGTTAACCCATTGCGTCTTTTTTGTGTGTATTTGCTTGCTAGCGCGGTCATTAAAAATTGAGCAGTGGTGATTCCAGAAGCAGTGAACTCCCTTTATTTCCTGTTCTTTCAGCCGATACTGTAATGGCTTCATTCACTCTTCTGTCTGATGAAGTATATGTTTTGGGCTTCCTGAATAGTGACCATGTAGACGAGTGATAAGATTGTGTCTACATTGTTTAGGGTGGAGAGCCTTCCGGCAATGCAGTTTCAAAAACCTGAATGCATTCCAATAGAACATTTAACTTGAAAACAAATTAAGCTGTGAATTGAGAACCAGGTGGATTTCTTGTGTTCGGGTTCCTAGTAATGCCTGTTTCTATCACTGAAAAAAAGCTGCTTTACTTACCGTATTTAGCTTTGATGACAGTTTGACGGTTCTGACTAATTACAAGACAGATCACTGGAATGTGTTGTATATAAAGGATGTTATTCAATTCTTTGATCCTGCCCCCCCCTCCACATTGCTTCAGACCTTCGAACTCTGCACCATCACAAATGAAAGGGAAGGGAGCATTTCTCATCTTCTTCACCCAATCATATTGGTAGCATATCCTTGTCTGATCTGGAAAATGTCTAGTGGGTAAAACACCAATAGTCAGCCTTTCGTATGATGCTGATAGCAATACTTTCCTCATTTTCAAAACCTGTATGTTAGACTACTGTATATTTGAGATTGCTTACCAAATGGACAGTTTAAGAAAAAGCTAGCTGTGAAGGTTCCTTCTCAGCTGATGTGGATTGATATCTCCATCCTCTGATGTCATATGCAAACGGGAGCTTTTTATCCATCCACTTTTTTTTTTGCTCCTTGGCTCTCTGAGGATTCCATTAAGTTTTCTTTCTCCTGTACATGGTTTCAGGGACCTTTGCTAGACCCTGACATCTGTTGCCAACTGTGTGGAATTTGCAGATTTTTCCATTGACTTCTTCCCCGTTGCAAAGATGTATTGATGGGTTAGTGAGCGAATGTAAATTACTCCTTGATGTTGATTAGGTGCAGGGTTACAGGAGATCAACGGGCCTGGAAACAAGCATCAAATAAAATGTGTTGAATGACATCCTCTTTGTTATATTATTGTAGGATATAATGTATATGTTTGTCACATTCCTGTAACTAGATTCTTCCACCAGGCCATCAGACTGGTTAATTCTCGCTGATACAATTGTATTTCTATGCTCTTTTGACTGTCCTGTTGTACATACAATTTACTGCTACTATTTATTACAAATTAATATAAATTGCACATTTGGGCGGAGACATAATGTAAAGATTTTTACTCCTCATGTAAGCCAATTCAATTCAATAGATTTATTTTTAATGAATACATTTTAATAGAAAACATTGTGGAATTTATCCTAATCTGGGGAATTCTGATGGATTTACTGTTACAGCTTTACTTATTAAAACCCACATCCATAGTGTCATAGAAAAGTACAGCGCAGAAACAGGCCCTTCAGCCCACCTAGACCATGTCAAACCATTTAAACTGCCTCCTACCACCTGCACCGACCTGCACCATAGCCTTCTGTACCCCTACCATCCACAGAAACAGGGCTCCCTTCACTGTTTATTGGACTTTTCACCCATTTTCTGCTGCCTCCCTCAGCTCAGTACTCCGAAATTATAACTGATCTTGGCACAGTCTCTGTGGGTCCATTTGAGGGGCCCTCAACACATGTTTAACATTTCATGGACAGCTCCCTTTTGCCATCAGTTTTCTGAATGGACAATGAACTCACCACCTCACTAGTTTGTTTTTCCCCTCACTTTTTGCACTACTTTTTTTTCTATATATACTTATTGTAATTCAAAGGTTCAAATGTCCAATTTAATGTCAGAGAAATGTATACAATATACATCCTGAGATGCTTTTTCTTCGCAACCATCCGCAAAAACAGAGAAGGGCCCCAAAGAACGAACGACAGTTAAACTAAAGACTATCGCATTTCATCCGGCATTCAACAAACCACAGGTTCTCTCTCTCCCTAATAAGGGAGAGGGACGTACCCCCCCCATTTTCATAGCGAGGGGGAGACATAAACCAGCGGGTTGTTATTATGATGTTTAAAAGGTCTGTTTTGTTGCTTTTTACAAGCTCTGTGCCTGAAGATCGCAAAGGTCTCAGGTCTTCGGGCCCACAGTGAAAGATTTTCCGACCTCCCCGACGACACACAAGTCTCCTACTGTGACACTGACCCTCGATCCACCCGTCCCAGAGCCCTGAGATCTTAGGCTTCCAAACACAAGCCGGACTCTCAGGCTGACCCTTGGCCTCTTCAAGGTTTTTGGGGACCTACATGAAGCAAATTGGCTGCTGGTTTTCCTACATTGCAAGCATTTGGGACATCTTGAGAACAGTAAAAGTGCTCTACAAATTATAAGTAACACACATCAAAGTTGCTGGTGAATGCAGCAGGCCAGGCAGCATCACCAGCAACTTTGATGTGTGTTGCTTGAATTTCCAGCATCTGCAGAATTCCTCGTGTTTGCGTCAACAAATTGTAATTCAATCGTTTCATTATCAGATACTCCTGAGTTCACAGAGAATTGATAAAAGACTAGTTTGCTAGATACTGAAGTGCTTATTGAGAACTGCTTAATTTGACATCGAACCTCGATGCAGTCTTCTACATAGATGACTTGTTTTTCAGAGCTCCTGTTCTATGCCTGCAGCAACCATTTAATTCTTCCGTTTGTGTCCTTTCAATTCTCCATCCCATTCCTACATCAGCATGTCTGTCCTCTGCCTTCTCCACAGCCATCAAACACAAGAAGGCCAGCATCTTGTGTAAACACAAGAGGTTCTGCAGATGCTGGGAATCTGGTACAACACAGAAAATGCTGGAGGAATTCAACAAATGTGGCAGCATCTATGGAGGGGAATAAAAAGATGATGTTTTGGGCTGACCCTTAATCAGTTTTTCATCACGACTCTAGAAAACAATACTAGTGCTGTGCTTGGGTAGTTTATAGACTGAAGGTATCAACTGTGAGTTTTCTAATTTCAGGTAACCCCCCCCCCCCCAAATGTTTCTTTCCAACTCCTACCTGCATACCCCGGATCTCTGGCCCTTAGTTCACCTTTTCTGTCTTTCTCTCCACTCCATTTCCAAGACTAGACGAAGGATTGTAGGATTAATGTAGATGAGGAAAAAGGTCAGTATAGATACAATGGGCTAAATATGCTGATTCTGTGCTGTGCAGCTCTGACTCTACAATATAACACTCTTAAGCTCTTCAGAGACAAAACAAAAACATTGTGCTCTGGTAGGAAAAAAGTGTGAGGAAGTGAAAGGACTGCAAAGTGCAGGCATGGGATTTGCCCACATGGCTCAGTGGAAATCAGATGATTCCAAGTTCAAGGCGCACTTCAGAAACCCAAGCAGAAAAAATTCTGATGGCTGAGGGGAAGCAGCTGTTCTTAAAACATTGAGTATGGATCTTCAGGCTACTGTACTTCTTCCCCGATGGTAGTAATACAAAGAGTGCATGTCTGGACGGTAAGGTTCTTTAATAATGGACTCTGCATCTTCACACACCAACTCTTGAAGATGTCCTCGATGGTGGGGAGAGTTGTGCTCGTGATGGAATTGACTTAGTCCTCGACACTCTGCAGCCTCAAGCGATCCTGTGTATTAGAGGCTCCTTATCAAACTGTAATGCACCCAGGCAGAATATGCTCTCCACAGTACATCTGTAGAAGTTTCTAGAGTCTTTGGTGATGTAACAAATCTCCTCAACCTCCTAATGAAGTAGAACAGCTGGTGTGCTTTCTTCATGATTGCGTCAGTGTGTTGGGCCCAGGATAGATCTGAGTTGTTAATACCCAGGAAACTGAAGCTGCTTGCCTTTCCAGCACTGACCCCTCACTGAGGACTGGCGTGTGTTCTCCTGACTTCCCCTTCCTGAAGTTCACAATAAATTCCTTGGTCATAATGACATTGAGTGTGAAGTTATTGTTGCAATGTCACTCAACCAGCAGACCTACCTCACTCCTGTATGCCTCCTCGACATCTGAGATTTTGGCAACAATGGCGGTCTTCTCAGCAAATTTATGATGGTGTTTGAGTTGTGCCTAGCTGTGTAGTTATGTGTTGAGAGGAAAGCAGGGGGCTAAGCACACGTCCTTGAGGTCACTGGCATTGGTTGTCAGTGAAGAGAAGATGTTATAGACCTGCATTGAATGTGGTCTCCTGATAAGGAAGTTAAGGATCCAGTTACAGAGAGAAGTACAAATGCCCAGGTTTTAAAATTTATGGATTAGTACTGAAGGTGTGATGTATGATGGTGTTGACGCTAAGGTGTAATCAATTAACAGCAGCCTGATGTAGGTATTGCTGTTGTCCAGCTGCTACAAAGCTGAGTGGAGAGCCAGTGAGACTATATCTGCTGAAAACCTGTTGTGCCGGTAGGCAAATTGCAGCAAGTTCATGTCCTTGTTCAGGCAGCAAGTTCATTCTAGCTCTGACCAACCTCTCAAAGCATTTCATCACAGTAGATGTGAGTGCTCTGGGCAATTAGCATTGAGGCAGCTCTCCCTGCTCTTCTTAGGCATTGGTATTGTTGATATCCTTTTGAAGCAGGTGGGAACCTACTGCTGCAGCAGTGAGAGTTTGAAGATGTCCTGCAACATTCCAGCCAGTTGGTTTTCTGTACCTTGTCAGGTATAACAGCAGGGCCTGATGCCTTTTAAAAGGTATGGAGCTCATTGGGAAGTGCTGCTTCATTGCCATTTGTGCTGAGGTTTCACCTTACAGGAAGCAATGGCATACACATGCTGCTGTAGCGGCTGTTCATCTCTTTGTGCCTTTAATTTCAGCAGAATTGCCCTTTCAATTTCATAATGGCTTTCTCTAGGTCAGACCTGTGCTACTTCGTAGGGTTTTTGGTCACCATGCTTGGCCGGTACAGACCCAGCACACAGCAGACTGTAAATCCTAGCAGACTGGTTTGGCAAGACTTAGTATGTTCTTGAAGCCACATGCAGGTCCAGATGAAGAAATGTTAATTTGGATCCAAAGGGGAATCCCTGAATATGGTCCAGTCCACAGACTCAAAACAGTCCTGTAAATGCTTCTCCACCTCTCTTGACAGTAGTTTTCACAAACTGAGAAAATTTGTTCCTTAAGATACCAGGAAAACCCTAAGATGTGAAAAAAAATTTTCTTCTTACTCTGGCTCCAGCCAGAAGTTGCAGTCCTTATATTTGTGATACTTTGCTCCATCTGGGTTACACCCATGGTCTGTTTGTATTAATTCCATTGTTTTCTAGACACCCTGCTCTCGTTCTTCTGAGAAAGAAATATCTGAAAAGGCTATTTTGACTTGGCTGTAATGTCACTTTAATTGTAAACACTAGCTGTGATCCTCCTCTCAAGCCCTGTGTTAATCAGTGAGCTAGACATTTCCTCCTCCTCTTCTACGTAATTCACTGCTGAATTAAACCTACGCCCACCTCAGTTTCTCACAGCCTTCAACGGCAGCCGGCTTGAAGTGGGAGCCAAAGACAGCTAGCTGATTAGTGGAGCACTGTCTCGGCTGTTTACATGTTTTGTACATCTTGTGTTACGAAGCTGGTGTCTCAGAATGGAAGTAAGTTGATTTTAAGTTCCATTTTTAATGTATAATTTTCACATTCACATCCATTTTCACTTCACCTTTCTCCTTCTATTCTCCTGATTAGCACCCTGAATCTGTTTAAAGGTGTGTCATCATTTTTTACTATTTTTGTTCTGCATAGTGAATTTAAGCAGTTAATTCAGAAAGGATTTGTATAGCATTTGAAGAGGGTTCTGGCTGGGTTTGGACTCTACCAATGACTATCCTTGGGTGGTCCATAAACAGGGATGCACTTACTCTGATTATCACTAAGGTGTTTAGTCTTGAAATATTTTTATTTGTAAAACTCCATTTAATATTGTTAAACTAAGTATAGTGTGAGATGGTAACAGGGCTCTGGATTCATTCAGTACTTTGTTGATTCAATTCTGCACATGGGGAAAAAAGGAATTCAAAAAGAATCTACTACTTTCCTAGTGTGTATGATGAATAAGCTCTTCTTGGGCTTCCAGGCTGGTACAGGTATTGATTTTACCCGACATTTCGATGACAAACTCTGCTATATTCATCAGTGATGCTGCCTGGGCACTTCTTATCCGTTGGTATATATATACCCCAGTCATCACCCCTCCTGATTGGTTACTCCACATCCAATCAGGTTTCCGCTGTCCCACATTGTTTACGATCGAATTCCAGTTCTTTCTTAAGTTCTTTTTCTCTAGTTTTATTTCAATGACTTCCTTCACCAGAGAAATCGGTGGTAGCAGGACATTGCATTTGCAATGGCTGTCGGATTGACTTCAGTGGCACAAAACTACTGTGCAGCACCAATGGCTTTTGAGACTGCCTGGTGAAGGAAGCCATTGAAATAAAATTAGAGAGAAAGAATTTTAACAAAGACAAAGGTCTCACTCTAAATAAGAACTGGAATTCAATTGTGCCTTTGGCTTAGGTACCAAACTCTGAAATTCTCTTCCCAAACCTTTTTGCCCTTCTGTGGTTAAAGATGCTCTTATAACCAAAACCTTTGATCCATCTTCCCAAGCCTCATCTTGTGTAATTTGTTCTCAGATATTTTCCGATAACATTCCTGTATTGAAGTCTGGGAGATGTCTTGAAGATGGTTATTGTAATTAATTGCTTTACAAAATAGACTTGGATTCACAACTAATGTAACATCGTACTGTAGCATTTGAGTTGCTCCCTTGCAGGTCCAGGATGGTTCAGTCCTGACATTGGATGTTGTCCTTGTGGAATGTGTTCTGGTCACCTCACTACAGGAAGGATGTGAAAACTATAGAAAGGGTGCAGAGGAGATTTACAAGGATGTTGCTTGGATTGGGGAGCATGCCTTATGAGAATAGGATGAGTGAACGCGGCCTTTTCTGCTTGGAGCGACGGAGGATGAGAGGTGACCTGATAGAGGTGTATTAGATGATGAGAGGCATTGATCGTGTGGATAGTCAGAAGCTTTTTCCCAGGGCTGAAACAGCAAAATCAAGGGGCCACAGTTTTAAGGTGCTTGGAAGTAGGTACAGAGGAGATGTCAGGGGTAAGTTTTTTGCGCAGAGAGTGGTGAGTGTGTGGAATAGGCTGCCGGCAATGGTGGTTGAGGTGGATATGATAGGGTCTTTCAAGAGACTCCTGGATATGTACATGGAGCTTAGAAAAATAGAGGGCTATGGGTAACCCTAGGTAATTTCTAAAGTAAGTACATGTTCAGCACAGCATTGTGGGCCGAAGGTCCTGTATTGTGCTGTAGGTTTTCTATGTGACTGCGTGGGTTTCTGCTAGATGTTGTGGGTCTCTCCTGCATCCTCAATTGTAGTTAATGGGTGTGGGGCAGCATCTTAAAAAGAAAAAAGGCCAGAAAAATGTAGGGAGAGCTGATGAGAGGCACTATGTTGTAGAGCTACAAAGAAAAATGGAGACGGAGAACGGGACCAATAGGATTGGCCTTCTGGGAACCTGCATGAACATGATGGGTTGAATGGCCTTTGTCTTATTCAGTAGGCAAATGTGTTTGGAGCAGCAGCTCATCTTTAGTACGGCGTTAATCATTCATGATGGGTGCCTAAGGATAGCCTTGCTATTTTTAGAAAGGGATCTTATTTTTAATTTCCTCTGTTTCCTTGTTCTCTGTCCTTAATCTGTGTTGCATTTGTGGTCAGTCTCCTTTGACACCTCTGCTCATAATGTATTTTACTATTCCTGGTGCCCTGTCTCTTTCCCTCTCTCTAGGGAGAGGTTCATCCTGTCTTACTTTCTCTGAACCAATTTCACTGGTGTTTAAAATGGGAAAATTGTTTTTTTTTCACAAGGACAGATTGTTTTTTGTTGCTGGGATAATTTCTAACCTTCAGCTAAGCAGGCTGCTGGTTGCTTGCTGTGTGTCATTCCTAACGCAGCCCCTGCTATTCACAACCTCATCTTACTTATCTGGTAAAACATGTAAGATTTGCAGGTATCTAAAGGCTGTCTTATCAATGATGTGACCCAAGCTCAACTTGCTCTTGCCAGCAGGAGATTCTTGTTAGCTGATCTCCAGGAAGCAATCCCAACTGTAGGACCATTGTGTCATGTGAGATCATCTACTGGACAAATATGGTTATGTTAGGTGTTAATTGGTATGGGGACCAATGGAGCCAGGCTGTCTTCAATTGCTCAGCCTTCACACGAGTGCAGAGGACGCCATGCAAGTCTTGGAGGGGTGGGTGGGGGGGTCAAGGGGAATCAGTGTTATAGTCATAGAGTTAGACAGCACAATCTAACACACCATGAACCAAGGTGCCTACTGGAGCTGCTTGCATTTGCCTGTGTTTGGCCCACATCCTTCTAAACCTTTTTCCACGTATCTGTCCAAATGTCTTTCATACAGTATTATTGTTCATGCCTACACCCTCTTACAGCTCATTGCATAATACCACACCAATTCTAGGTGAGAGATAGTTTGTTCTGTCAGCCTTGGTAGAGCTCTAACCCCTTCCCCTGCCCAGATTTATATATGCAAGCAAGTCAAGTCAAGTTTATTGTCATTTTGACCATAAGCTGCTGGTACAGTACACAGTAAACACGAAACAACGTTCCTCCACGACCCTGGTGCTACATGAAACAACACAAAACTACACTAGACTATGTGAGACAGCACAAGGCTACATTGTCTGTCTAGGTACCATATCCGATGCGGACTTTGGTGACCATGGATGGCTTCCATTTCCTTGATGTGTAGCTATGCTTTTGATGTACATAAGCCGAGGTCTTCCTCCAGGTTTACTCCCCTCAGTCTTTCCAGAGAGTATGAGTTTTTCTAGTTCATCTTTCTGATGTGTCCTAGGAATCTGAATTGTCTTTCTCTTATTGTTGGTATGAGTGATCGAACTGCTTGGGCTCTTCTGAGAACTTCTTCATTTGATGTGTGTGTGGTCCATGATATTTTTAACATTCTCCTGTAGAACCATAATTCAGCTGCTTCTAGTCTCCTTTCCATTGCGGGAGAAATGGTCCAGCATTCACTTCCATAAGTCAGGATAGAATAAATGTAGCGCTGCAGTATTTTGTTTTTAGTGTACGTGCTCATCTTTCTGTCTGTTAATATGGTCTTCAATTTTTGGAAAGCTTCTTTCGCCATGGCTATTCTGTATTTGATATCTGTGTCGCACCTGCCATTACTTGTTATTAAGCTGCCAAGATATTTGAATTTGTTGACTTGTTTGATGTTTGTATTTCTGATCTTGATCACACATTGTCGGATGTTTATCCCTAGTACAACCATGGTTAAGGCTACACTAGACTACGTAAAACAACATAAAAACTGCACTAGACTACCGACCTGCACAGGACTACATAAAGTGCACAAAGCAGTGCAGGGCAGTACAATAATTAATAAACAAGACAATAGGCACAGTAGAGGACAAATTACAATATAATAATAAATGATGTAGATGTCAGTCTAGACTCTGGGTATTGAGGAGTCTGATGGCTTGGGGGAAGAAACTGTTGCACAGTCTGGTTGTGAGAGCCCGAATGTTTCTGTACCTTTTGCCAGATGGCAGGAGGGAGAAGAGATTGTGTGAGGAGTGTGTGGGGCCCTTCACAATACTGTTAGCTTTGCGGGTGCGGCGTGTGGTGTAAGTGTCTGTAATAGCGGGAAGAGAGACCCCAGTGATCTTCTCAGCTGACTTCACTATCTGCTGCAGGGTCTTGCGATCCGAGACAGTGAAATTCCCGAACCAAGCAGTGATGCAGCTGCTCAGGATGCTCTCAATACATCCTCTGTAGAATGTGGTGAGGATGGGGGGTGGGAGATGGACTTTTCTCAGCCTTCACAGAAAGTAGAGATGCTGCTGGGCTTTCTTGGCTATGGAGCTGGTGTTGAGGGACGAGGTGAGATCCTCCGCCAGGTGAACACCAAGAAATTTGGTGCTCTTAACGATCTCAACGGAGGAGCCATCAATGTTCAGCGGAGAGTGGTCGCTCCGTGCTTGCCTGAAGTCAACAACCATCTCTTTTGGTTTGTTCACATTCAGAGACAGGTTGTTGGCTCTGCACCAGTCTGTTAGCCGCTGCACCTTGTCTCTGTATGCTGACTCGTTGTTCTTGCTGATGAGACCACTACGGTCGTGTCACCGGCGAACTTGGTGATGTGGTTCGAGCTGTGTGTTGCGGCACAGTCGTGGGTCAACAGAGTGAACGGCAGTGGACTGAGCACACAGCCCTGGGGGGCCCCGTGCTCAGTGTGATGGTGTTGGAGATGCTGCTTCCAATCCGGACTGACTGAGGTCTCTCAGTCAGGAAGTCTAGGATCCAGTTGCAGAGGGAGGTGTTCAGGCCCAGTAGGCTCAGCTTTCCAGTCAGTTTCTGAGGAATGATTGTGTTAAATACTGAACTGAAGTCTGTGAACAGTATTCGAACGTACGTGTCTTTTTTGTCCAGGTGGGTGAGGGCCAGGTGGAGGGTGTTGGGAATGGTGTCGTCTGTTGAGCAGTTGGGACGGTACATGAACTGCAGGGGGTCCAGTGAGGGGGGCAGCAGGGTCTTTGTGCCTCATTCGAGCCTCTCGAAACATTTCATGATGATGGATGTGAGAGCAACGGGACAGTAGTTGTTGAGGCAGGACACTGAAGGCTTCTTCGGCACGGAGACGATGGTGGCGGCCTTAAAGCACGGTGGAACGACGGCACTGCTCGGGGAGATGTTGAAGATGTCGGTGAGAATCTCTGCAAGCTGGTCTGCACATCCTCTGAGCACTCCGCCAGGAATATTGTCTGGTCCAGCAGCCTTCCGTGCGTTGACCCTGCATAGAGTTTTCCTCACATCGGCCACGGTAAGACACAGCACCTGGTCATTGGGAGGAGGAGTGCTCTTCCCCTCCGCCACGTCATTTTCCTCCTCGAAACGAGCGAGAAGTTGTTCAATGCATCTGGGAGGGAGGCATCACCAGCATAGGCAGGTGATGTTGTCCTGTAGTTGGTGATGTCCTGAATACCCTTCCACATGCGCCGCGTGTCGCCGCTGTCCTGGAAGTGGCTGTGGATTCGCTGGGCGTGTGCACGCTTTGCCTCTCTGATGGTCTGGGACAGTTTGGCCCTCGCTGTTGTTAGGGCTGCCTTGTTGCCTGCTCTGAAGGTGCAGTCACGGGTCCTCAGCAGCGCACACACCTCCGCGGTCATCCATGGCTTCTGGTTAGCGCGTGTAGTGATGGTCTTGGCCACAGTGACGTCATCGATGCACTTGCTGGTGTAGCTAGTCACTGATGCCCTGTACTCCTCTAAGCTGGTAGAGTCGTCATCGGTTGCAGCCTCCCTGAACATGTGCAAGAGAAGCAGTTTAATGCAGGCAAGTAGACTATACAGGCAAGAACAAATAACGTAAATACTTTATACTTCAAGATAGTTAAAGTATCTTGAAGCGAATCTAAAACACTTTGGCACTTCAGTTTCAGTGCTAAACATGCTTATCCAATGCCGAACAGCAACCAAAAGCAACGGTGTGAACTAGAAGTCAGAAAGTTAGTAACAAACATACCTATGTTCTGAGCAAACCCTACTTTCAATATGTAGTCCAGTTCTGGCCAGCCAAACATGAGAGAAACATTCAGTTGCTGGAGGCCATACAGTTAAAATAACACAAAGCTAATTCTTACTGTCAAAGTCTGAGATGAGGAAAGAATGGAGAATTCATTGTTTCAGCCTCAAGCAGCAAATGAGGTGATCTTGGAGGTGTGCAGTTAGTTAAAGAAATGGCAGAGATAAATGCAAAATATGACCTTAAATTGCAAAGCAAGGAAGCATAAATGCTTTACCATGAAATGCTTCTTCAAACGCCAGTAGATGGATTTGACTTCCACCAAAGTCTTTTGTGTTTGCCCTGCTGCTGAGATTATCCTGCGATCTTGGTGCAGATGCAGATATGGCGAGAAAAAAACCTTCTGAAAACTAGGCCATTGGTTAAACAAGGGCCTTGGCATTCCTGAGACAGAGACATCAAATTCTAATATTCTGTATCTGTAGAAAATAAGTACGCAAAACATACTTAAAAATGTGTTTATTGAAGTAGTCCTCTTGGCAGTGTTACACTGTTAATTTGTTTTCATTATAGTCCTCAAAGAGTGGAGGTAGTGAGTGGGTGGGGCTGTGTGCAGGAGCTGATGCTGAACAGAAGGTGAAACATATTTGGGGTGGAATAGGGAAAGGAAGCATGGCTGAAGACAAAACAAGAGATTCTGTGGATGCTAGAGATCATGAGCAACACAAAACATGAGGAACTCAACAAGTCAGGCAGCATCTACTGTGTGTGGAGAGTGAGCAGTTGACATTTTGGGCTAGGTCGTGATGAAGGGTCTCAGCCAAAAACATCGACTGTTTACTCCTCTTTGTTGATGGTTGAAAGGAAGTTTTTAAGTCGCCTTTGCTGTAAATCAGTGCAGTATTGGATAGATGATTTCTTTCCAAAAGTGGTATCCATGCCAGAGCATTGGCTTCCATCTATATAGTGGGAAAAGCTCAATATCAGCAAAAATTAACATTCGTAGCTTAGCAATATTTTAAACCAGGAGTGATGAAATGTTTGAGTTTATTGGCTGAAGTAAATCATTCTTGAGAAAGTAATGAAGAATAATGGAGAGATTTAGAACCAATAACTAATAGAAACAATAAGTAAAAGTAGCCCAGATGCATTTTGATTTATACCTTTGGCCTCCACACATGCTGTGTGCCTCCTTGAGCTCCTCCAGCATTATGCTTCTGATTTTTTTGAAGTAAGTTGTGGTCAGGTTTGTCGGTGACACAACAGTGGTGGGGGTCATGACCAACAAGTATCAGATGGCCTACAGAGAGAATGTGGAAGAGCTAGAGGCCTGGTGCCAGACAAATAACCTCGTCCTCAGTGTCAACAAGATGAAGAAGAAGGTTATTGACTTCAGGAGAATTTGAACCTCTAATATCTGCCTGTACAGTGGGAGCACAGCAAATGGAAACTGCAAGCAGTTTCAAGCTCCTGAGAGTGCACATCTCATACAATCATTCAAGGTCCCAGAGCACACCCTTCACAGTTAGGAAAGCTCACCAATGCCTCTACTTACTGAGGAGGCTGAAGAGAGCTGGACTTTGCATATCTGTCATCTATAGATCCACAGCAGTGAGCATCCTAACAAGCTGCATCACCATATGGTATGGAAACTGCACTGCAGAGGGCAGGAAGGCTGTACAGCAGGTAACCAAAACTGTCCAACATGTTACCAGTACCAGCCTACCTGCCATTAAGGACATGTATACAGAAAGATACTGGAAAAACGCCAGTAATGTCATGAAGGATCCCTCCCACCCACCCTGCTCATGACGTGTTTGTCCCACTTCTATTAGCGAAGAGGCTACATAACTTGCACACCGGGACCAACAGACTCAACAAGTTACTTTTCCCAAGCAGTAAGGCTGACCCAAGCACTAACCCACCCCTCACCTCTACTACTATATCATTTCCTGTCATTCACCTTGTGTACAGACACTCCTGTACCTAGTGTCACTTTATGAACATACAATCAATTTATGTATGTTAACTATCTTATGTAGTTATATTTATTGTGTTCTTTTGTGCTATGTTGGATCTGGAGTAACAACTATTTTGTTCTTTACACTTGAGTACTGGAAATGACATTAAACAATCTTGAGATGTGATGATTACTCAGAAGGGAAGCCTGTGCAATTTCTCCGGGGCAGGGACTGATGGACAAGCAGGGACTTTGAGGGAGGACCTGGCTGGAAAATGTCATCTTGAAACAATAGGCCATGGTGAACGTTAAAGGACAGAAGTTAGCTTATTATTTAATGAGATCAGCATTTCCCATTGTTCCTTTTTCAGGAGGGCAGGAGGAATGCTGATATTTTTTAATGTCAGTATTAGCTCAGTATTCACTTCTGGAACATGGACAGAGAGTTTTTCCACATTTTAATCATACCTGAACTGATCTGTGGCTGAATCCATGTATTCACTCTTACCATAAGCCTTTACTAAAGAAAAATCTGTCAAACCAAGATTTAAGATTAACAATTAATGCAGCATCAAATGTTATTTGCAGTGGGTAATTCCAAAATTATGTCAGGATTTGCATTTCCAGTTATTTCCTCTTTCCATTCCTGTGAGGCCTGCCATTAATTGTTAGGGTTGGTCTTCCGTGCCAACAGAAATAATTTGTTGTTTACTTTGAATATTCTGAAAACTTAATCAAATCAGCACATGACCTAAAAAAAAGAGAAGATCTGCAGATGCTGGAAGTCCGAGCAACTCACTCAAAGTGCTGGAGGAACTCAGCAGGCCAAGCAGCATTCTAGGAAAAGAGTACAGTCAACGTTTTGGGCCGAAGTCCGTGATCTTATCATTGCTGATGAATAGCTCAGTGTTTTTTATTCTGTTTTTAATTTAAATTATGGATTCTAGATGTAATTCTAGGTAATGTATTCTGGATTTACGAAGAGTAGAATATCCTTCCTAAAGTATAATAAAACCTTGTAGTTCAGAAAAATGTTCTTTTACCCACTGAGTCAACACCAAATGTCAAGCACTCATATATATCATCATCATTATTATGTCCTGTGTCGTATGATGTGGGTGATCGTGGTCTTTCATCTGTCTTTAATCTGAGAAGCTCTTCAAACCCTTTGCCTGTCTATCCCTTGCTGCAATTCATGAATGTCATGCGCTGTCGACCATGGCTTTTTCTTCTGTCAGTTTTTCCCATCTCTGCAAGATGTTCTGGTTCCTCTTTCCTCAGTAAATCCCAGAAATCCCAGCTGCTGTTTCCTGATTGATTATATCAGCTGTCTTCTTATTTCTCCCAGATATCCATCAATTCTTCCCAGATTCTACCACTGTTACTACATTCATCTGCCTTTGAGCAATTAACAGTGGGCAGTCAGGAAGAAGCAGATAACCCGGGCAATACCCTCGGGGAGAACAAGCAAACTGCACACAATACCCAAAATCAGCATGGAACCCAGGTCACTGCACCTGGGAGGCAGCACTTCAGTTATCTGCACCACTGTACTGCCTTAAAGTTGTGGTCTAACCAGGGCTTTGTAAAGTTGCAGATTGTATACACCTAATATTTTAGTCCTTTAGTTTCTTTCACACTTACTAATTATTCCCTACTTATATTATAATGATATTTAATGTCAATGTAATTATACAGATGCAGGCAATGTGAAATGCTGCATCTGTGGCAACACCCAAAATAGTAATATTAATGACTCAGTGGGCTGAATGGTTTATTCTACTCCTATATCTTATGATCTATTAACTTTGTAAAACTGTAATTGATTTGTTATTGTCACGTGTACTGAGTTAGTGGATAAACCGGACTGACCATTCCGAACATAAGCACACTGAGCTAACAATGCAGCGTATTATGTTACTGTTACAGCCAAAGTGCAAGCAGACAGATAGAGGCAAGGACCATGATGAGGTAGATTGAAAGATCAAGAGTTCATCCTTATAGTACTGGTGGTCATAAGGGCATAACAAGATAAGAGCAGGAGTCAGCTTACCTCACTATTCAACGAGAACACAAGGATGAGGAGCGGGAGTCGTCCATGTGGCCTTTTAGGCCTTTTCCACTGCTCAGTGAGCTTATGGCTGATCTGGCTGTCGACTTGGCTCCACCTGCCTGCCTTTTCCACGTAACCCTTCATTTTCCTATGTTAGAGAATTTAGTACCGATCAAGCACAAAGTAGGCAAAGACCTCGAAGCTAGTTATTGCCTTTATTTTGTGAATTCACGGGGAACCATTCCTCACAACGTCTCCTCCAATGCAAGGTTACAATTCAAATTTATACCGTCAATCTAATCACACTAGGTCAACTGGTCTCCAGACACTGTTTTCACAATTTATACAAACTTAGCATCCATACAATTGGTTCTTCATTGATGACAAGATCTATTATTAGTTTGTACAAGGAAGATAGACCCATTTTGCTTCCCATCACACCATCCTGAGGACTGTCAACCCCAGTCTTCAAGCTTAATTTTTCCTCCACACCCTACTATGCAAAAATCTAATTGTGTCTTGAATATACTAATGATGTAGCTTCTGCAGATATACAACTCTCTTGAAAAAGCAGTTTCACCTCATCTCTTCTAAATCCATTCCCCTGAATCTTGATACAATGTCCCTATTCTATTTTTGAGTGGAAACAACTTTCCTGCCTCTATTTTATCTACCCCTTTCAGAATTTTGTATGTTTCTCTAAGATGCCCTCACATACTTCCGGATTCCAGTGAATATAAATGCCTGGCAATTCTGAGGTTAACCTCTTCATCTCCGGAATATACCTGGTGAAGCTCCTCTGAACCACCTCCTAAACCAATATATTCTTTCCTCAAGTAAGGAGACGGGAACTCAAACAGTACTCCAGATGCTCCAGGACAAATATCTTAAGAGGGAACTGTGAAAGGGCTGTGTGAAAGAAGTGGGTGTGGGGTGGTGTGGTGTGGTGATGGAGTTTAGAAAACACTGAAGGGGTTGTGTGAAGGGAGGGGGTGTGGGGTGATGTGGTTGGTGGGGTTCAGGAAACAGTGTAAAGGCTGAGCAAGGGGAAGGGGTGTGTGGTGGTGCGGTTCAGGAAATGGTGAAAGGGCTGAGTGAAGGGAGGGAGGTTCAGGGTGGTGGAGTTGGTAGTGATAGTACAAGCAAACCACTGAAAAAAAAACAGAAAATGCTGGAAATACTCTGTAGGTCAGTTCAACAGGCTTTTACAATGCAATAGAAGAGATGTTGTCTAATCTACCTGCAGCCCTGATGAAGCCCAGAATGAGTCTTTATTCCTCTCCATCGACACTGCCTGACCTGTTGATTTGTGTGTTCCTGCTGAGTATTTCTAGCTTTTCTGTTTTATTTTCTAACATATTGATGATACTTGTACATGAATGTTTAAGTCTTCCATAGTTTTTAGTATTTTCATCAATGAGACAGAAGCTTTTGTTCTGTCCTTTTTGTCTCCATTGGCTGCATTAAAATCTATTCATCAAAGTCTGGGCTTTTAATCGATATGCACGTTCATCCTTTCATTTATGACATAACCTAAATGTGTAATATTGGCAAATTAGTGTGGGTAGTTTAAAATTAAGTAATTAATGAAGATGATGAATTTGTTGAAAACACTGAGAGACAGTTCTGCAAATTAGCAAACCTGTCCAGTTTTCCTTCAAACAACACACACAAAATGCTGGAAGAACTCAGCAGGCCAGGCAGCATCTATGGAAAAAGGTACAGTCAATGTTCAGGCCAAAACTCTTTGGCAGGACTGGAGAAAAAGAGCTGAGGAGTAGATTTTAAAGATGGGGGGAGGGGAGAGAGAACCACCAGGTAATAGATGAAACTCGGAGGGAGAGGGGTGAAGTTGATTGGTGAAAGAGACAGAAGGTTATGGAAGAAAGAAAAAGGGGGAAGAAGCACCAGATGGAGATGATGGATGGGCAAGGAGATAAGGTGAAAGAAGGAAAAGGGGATGGGAAATGGAGAAGCCGGGGGGGGGGGCATTACCAGAAGTTTGAGAAATCGATGTTCATACCGTCAGGTTGGAGGCTACCCAAACAGAATATAAGGTGCTGTTCCTCTAACTGAAGTCCGGCCTCATTGCGACAGTAGAGAAGGCCATGGATGGACATATTGGAATGGGAATGGGAAGTGGAATTAAAATGGGTGGCCACTGGGAGATCCTGCTTGTTCTGGCAGATGGAGTGTAGATGCTCGGCGAAGTGCTTTCACAATCTACGTTGGGTCTTACCGATGTACAGGAGGCCACACTGGGAGCACCTAAAATCAGTAAATGACCCCAACAGACTCACAGGAGAAGTGTTGCCTCACCTAGAAGGACTGTTTAAGGCCCTGGATGGTAGTGTGCGAGGAGGTGATGGAGCGTAGATGCTTGGCAAAATGGTCTCCCAATCTACGTCAGTCTCATCGATGAACAGAAGGCCACACAGGGAGCACTGAACACAGTAAATGTCCCCAACAGACTTACAGGTGATGTATTCCGTCAGTGTTTCCCCCTCAGCCTCTTTCTTAACAAGAGCAATAATTTGCTTACAGCTTTGAGGTTCAATTTTAGTTAACGGTCTTATACAGGGGATTTTATCAAATGCCTTCTGGAAGTTCAGATAATAACTCATTAATTATAGACCAGAGTTTCCTGAGGACAGTCATCAGTAACTAATCCATAATTCTCTGATGTCCCCATCTCATTCGGAAGCTTGTGGTTTCAACTCCAATGACTTAAGATTTGTGAGCTCAGGGCCTCACACAGTACTCTGTAATCAGTATGGTAATTTAACGTGCATTTTCCACTGTAAAGTAGATAGAACAGTTGCCAACTTTATGTGGCAGAGTTTCACAAGTAGCATTGACAAAATGCTTAAATGTGCTTATAGTACTGGTTGAGGCTTGTGTATTGGTCGGTGGAGTCGAGCTGATTTTGATTTCTTCTAATAGTGCTGTGAGATCCTTTGTATCCACTCTTGATTGTACATTGATGTCTAATTTAACTTCTCAGCAATATTGCACTGTTTAGAAATTGTACTACACTCTTAACTAGGGTGTGAACAGCATCTTTCAGTTATACAATGATTTCCTGCAGTAAATCATTTTAAGACCCTTTCTAAGAGTATTATTTTTATTTATTTAGAGATACAGCACAGTAACAGGCCCTTTCAGCCCAATGAGCCTGATTATATCAATATGGCCAATTAACCTACCAACCTAAATACCTTTAGAATGTGGGAGGAATCTGGAGCTGTCAGAGGAAACCCACACAGTCACAGGGAGAACATAGATACAAACAGCAGGATTGACCCCGGGTTATTGTCGATGTAATAGTGTTATGTTATCCGCTGTGTTACTGGGTTATGTTCAAACTATATTACCAAATGCAGTGTGACACCAGGCGACATGATATTTTAGGAAAATTGGAGTTGAGGAGTATTTTAGAGGAGGAGCAAAAAATGATTTAAGAAGCTGGGAGATTTAGGAAGAAGATGGCTCCAGCATACAACATGACCAGAGGCAATGTCCTTCAGACATTTCACAAAATTACTTATTTTACTTCCTTTGCTAGTACTATTGATTTCAAATATGATTAGTCTACGACTGGAGCCTGTGATCTACAGTTTGATGGTGTGTTTCGGGCCCGCTGAGCGACCTGGCACTTTGCTGTCTCTGAGTGAATTTCGTGAGGTATTGAGCAAATAGTATGGCCTGGAGACGGTGCAAGCCCATGATCAACTCTATTTCTCACCGATCCCGCCAATTAAAGTGTTGAGGAAGATTAAAATCCATGAGGATGAGAGTGGAAGACAAGCAGGTGTTCAGCAACGGCTGCCTGTGAGTGACTTGTCTCTCTCTTTGCCCCCAGAGGAAGGTTCCTGCATTCGATTGGTGTCTCTCTCTCTCTCTCTCTCTCTCTCTCTCTCTCTCTCTCTCTCTCTCTCTCTCTCTCCCTCTCTCTCTCTCTCTCTCTCTCCCTCTCTCCCTCTCTCCCTCTCTCCCTCTCTCCCTCTCTCCCTCTCTCCCTCTCTCCCTCTCTCCCTCTCTCCCTCTCTCCCTCTCTCCCTCTCTCCCTCTCTCCCTCTCTCCCTCTCTCCCTCTCTCCCTCTCTCCCTCTCTCTCCCCACCTCCCCACCCCTCTTGCTTGTTGCTGGGATCTTGGACGTGGTTCTGTAGTTTGTGATATGATGTGTTTCTAGTTTGTTGTTGCTATTTTGATTGGGGCGGACGGGCTGTGTGACCTGCAGTCACCAACAACGCAGCTGTAGATTGAACTGAGCTGAAACTGCTTAATTGATTTTTGATGTTTTATATTCTGTATTTTTTGCCATTCATGCGATTTGTTCCTTTTTGCACATTGTGTGTTTTTTGTTTTTCTTTACATGAGTTCCATGGTTTTCTTTGTTTCGTGGCTATACTTTGAATCTTGGAATTCCCAAGCTTAGGAACCAGATGAGTCTTGCCCACCTTGACCCCTAGTTAAGGGAGTGACCAACTGAACTGTGGCTGGTTCTTTCCAGTGAATCTGAAGAAAGGATCTGAACATGCTATTTAAAAAATGGTGGGATTGGAGGAGTCAGTTTGTCATATTGTGTTCTTACCAAGCCAAAAATAGCTTATGTGACCTATCACATTTCTCAGCTCTTGTTTGTTGCTTTATAAGAATCCCTGGCAGTTATACTTCAAATGAGGTGTGTCTTCTCCATCTGATACACTTCAGGCAGTGAGGATTCTTGTGGCTCTTTGTACACTCTACTTGAACAGTCTGTATGCTTTAAATTTTAGAAATAGATTCTTTAGCTCTCCCAAAGAGAACAATTGCTGTCTAGTTAATTCAGCTTTAGCAATGTCTTTGCAAATCTTTGTGCACTGTACAGCTATCTAAGCTCTCCTGTGATTATGGGGAAAGTGGAGTGCTGAACTGAAGTAGGTGCCATTCCATTCTGTTTACTGAATTGCTGTTCAGTCCAGACTCCAAACCCTGTCACAGTGACTCGCAGAATTCAAAAGGTTTTGAAAATACATTGCATGTCTTTCTAACTATACTTGTAGCCTAGTGACAGTTTACAAGGATGTAATTAGACAGTAGTCACACCATTACGGTTTGCAGATGACACTCATTTTCACATCCTGGTAGTACCAAAGCTGCTCTTTAAAAATTGGTTTAATTTTGAACCCATCATACATTATTTTCTAAAACCTACAATAGAATATAAACACAATGATGTTATGCTGAGGCTTTATAAGGCATTAATCAGACCACATTTGGAGTACAATGAGCAGTTTTGGAACCTTTATCTAAGAAAAGATGTGCTGATGTTGAAAAAGATTCTCGTGTTCATGGGAACGGACCCGGGAATGAAAGGGTTAACATTTGACTGCCCTGGGACTGAATTCACTGGAGTTTAGAAGATTGAGGGACGAATCTCATTGAAACCTCTTCAATATTGAAAGACCTAGATAGAGTGGACATGGAGAGGATGTTTCCAATAGCGTGGGAGTCTAAGGCCAGAGGGTGTTGCTTCAGAATAAAAGAGCATCCCTTGAGAACAGAGATGAGAAGGAATTTCTTTAGCCAGAGGTGGTGAATCTGTGGAATTCATTACCACAGACAATTGTGAAGGCCAAGTTATTGGGTATATTTAAAGTGGAGGTTGATAAGTTCTTGATTAGTGAAAACATCAAAGATTATAGGGAGAAGGCAGGAGTGTGGGGTTTGAGAGGGATTATAAATCAGCTGTGATCATATGGTGGAGCAAACTCGATGGCCAAATGGCCTAATTCTGCTTCTATGTTTCATGGTGGTCTTGGCTGTCAATGGTGACCCCAAAATGAATTTGTTATATTTTCTAGTTGATATCTCTGATTATTTGAATGAGAATTGCAATACGTCTTTATAAATCTTTTTTAAATGTTAAATTTGTTGTTCAGACAGTTAGCGACTGTCTGAACGTGTTGTTGACTGCTTTTCCTTTCCTCTATCTCTTCCATTCTCACCCAACCCATGAGCCTACCAGGAGCTGCATGCTGATGATTTCTGAGGACAGTCTTTTGTGGCCACATGCAGTACAGGATGGTCCTCTGTGAGACCTCATCAAATTTCATTATTATCGAGTAACTTAGAACTTAGTAATCTCCATTTTCCCCAATGCTCCTTCAGTCTTCTCTCTGCTCGGCTTGGTTCCTGTCAATGTATTTTGATATATGCCATCAGGTGTGAGGAATGTTGTTCTGAGAATTAATATTTTTTTGGTCATGAATTTGTGCACTCTCCTTGTTACGTCTAAGTTTCACAACAGATTAAAGCACCCATGTTGTCTACCAACATGACTTGAACAAAACAAAGAGCATCACCATTCCTGAGCTAGTTTCAGGTTAGTAGGACACTAGATAGTGAGCTAGTGAGATGAACTGAAATTCTGGTGAGAGTAATCGGTGAGTGTTAGTTACTTGATATTTTACTTTTTTATTAAGATTGCTTATGCTCTCTTCCCCCCTCACCCCTCACCCCCTCCTTTTTTCGCATTACCTTTCGTTATTGCCTCCTTTTCACCCCACATCCTCTTTATATCCCATTTTGCTTGCTATCTTTTCACCTATGGACCCTCTTTTTTTTAACCATACTCCACCCCTTCGCTTCTCTTTCTACTCCAAAATGCTGAGTTTGTTTTATACTCAAGTTCAGAAGACTGAGTGGTATTCTCAATGAAACAAAAAAAAATTACAGGGCTTAACATTGCAGACGGAACTGATGATTCCCCTGCCTACGATTTCTAGGACTATGGCCCACTGTGTCACAGCATTGGCCATTCAGGATAGTTCGAAAGATATGTCTTTATTTCTGACTGTGGAAATTTGTGCACTAATATATTCAAGGTAGAGAATGATGGGTTTTTATATATTAAGGAATTTCAGGGATAAAGGGTGAGTGCAGGAATGTGGTGATGAGTTCAAAGGTCAACCTTCATCCCATTTTGAATGATGGAACAGGCTTGACGGCTTCATCTCTTCAGAGTTAAATAACATGGAACCAGGCACTTTTGGCCCAACTCATTCACACAAAGTGATGTTTCTTCCTGACGTAATTCTATTTGTTTGTGTTTACCCTATGTCACACTAAACATTTCTTATCCATGTATCTATCAAATATCTTTCAAACACTTCAATTATACCCGCCGCTTCCACTTACTTTGGTAATATATTCCATTTACCCACTCAAGCTTCTTGTTATCATCTCATCTGTATACTTGGATAGAGCACTTGAAAGTCGCTGGATCACCTTTCCAAGCAGAACCTGTTTCCCAGGTGCACTAAGTCAGGATTTTGAAATCTGATATTATATAAAGTATGAACGTTCTTGCTAAAGTTCAGCTTGCAATCATGAGGAAGCTGTTTGTTTCACCTTCGATCTCAATTGGAATCATAAGACCATAAGATATCGGAGCAGGATTAGGCCATTTGGCTCATCGAGTCTCCGCCATTTCATCATAGCTGATCCATTTTGTCTCTCCATATCCTTTCATGCCCCGAATCATTTTTCAGGAATATCTGGAATCTAATGAAACAGGTTACCATGATGTCGCATCTGCATTTTTTCCATATTTTTCTTTGCCCAAATTGTCAATTTCCTCCTAAAACACTTTTCCCTGTCACAACCCCTCCCATGCCATCTTTGCCTTTTTTTGATGCCTGGAATTGGCAAACTATCAGATCTCCCTGACATTTGAAGCTCAATTGCAGTTTAAAAAGTCAGTCATCACTGCTGACTTGTAATTTAAAATTTTGATCAATAAATATGCTCTGAAGTACTACGGGGTCTTTTGCTTTTAGCTGTCTCTGAAATTTCTTCTTTAAGCTCTCTTAAAATGTACTTGATTTCTCCTGATGTTATCTAGAGACAAACGTTATAACATTCCTGTATTTCTTTATTTTACTACATTAAATTTAAATCATTTCCTGTATTTATAATTAGAATATCTAGCACAGTCATTGGCTCACTCATTTTATATCTTTTATTGCAATTCTGTGAAGAGGCCATTGACTTGTCAAGCTTTTGGTTCTGAATGGATAGTACAGGTGTCCCCCCGCTTTTCAAACATTCGCTATACGAAACCTCACTGTTACAAAAGACCTACATTAGTTACCTGTTTTCGCTAACAGAAGGTGTTTTCACTGTTACGAAAAAAAGAAGCGCAAAAAAAAGCAGCGCTCGCCCCGAGCAGCCGCTCTTCCCCGGATTCGGAACTGCATTCTAGCCGGCATTGCTTTAACACGAGCCTGTGAGCATCCATTTGCAAGATGAGTTCTAAGGTATCAGAAAAGCCTAAAAGAGCTTATAAGGGTGTTACACTTAGCGTAAAACTAGACATAATTAAGTGTTTCGATCGTGGTGAACGAAGCAAGGACAAAGTGAGTTTGGCTTGTGAAAGTTGACGAAGATGATGTTGAAGAGGTTTTGGCATCCCATGACCAAGAACTGATAGATGAAGAGCTGATGCAATTGGAAGAGGAAAGGATAACAATGGAAACCAAATGCAGTAGCGAACGGACTGAAACTGAAGTCGTCCAGGAACTGAACGTGAAGCAACTGCATGAGATTTTCGCTGCAATATAAAGTACGACTTTAATTTTGGAAGGGTACATCAGTTTACGGCATATTAGCAAGATGGTTTGAGTGCTTACAAAGAACTGTATGATAGAAAAACGTGGAAGGCTAGCAGTCAAGCAAGCCTTCAGCAAACGATGAACCTCGACCTTCAACATTGAGGCAGGCAGACATAGAAGAAAATGACCTGCCTGCCCTGATGGAAACAGACGACACCTCAGTGTCCCACCTCTCCAACCCCCAGGCCGCGGACAGATACCGATTCGCGGAGAATGCAGCGGTAGCCGGGAGGCACCCAGCACGTCTTTAAGAAAAAAGCCGAAATAAACAAGCTAATTAATTAGGTGCTGCCTGGCATGTAAATGTCGGCCCAGATCAGAGGTGATTGCCGATTGTGTCGCCTCTGATCTGGGCCGACATTTACGTGCCGGGTGGCATCTAATTAATTAGCTTGTTTATTTCAGCTTTTTTCTTAAAGATGTGCTGGGTGTGTTCCAGCTATCGCTGTACCCCTGCATGCTTCACGTATCAGTCAGCGGCCCGGAGGGTGAGGACCACTGCACCACCCCAACCTCCGACGACTCAGCCTAACACACCATCATCAGTGTGCTCGGTGCTGTCTTCCCGATTCCAGTAAGTGATACTACACTGTACATACGTTATTTCTACTTTATATAGGCTGTGTATTTTTTATGTGTTATTTGGTATGATTTGGCAGCTTCATAGCTTAAAGATTACTGGAGAGCACTTGCGCCTTGTTTTTGCCAAGAGCGCTTGCGTGAGATTTTCGCTACGGAGAACAGTGCAGGCAATGATTGTAGAGAAGTATTTCTACTTGATATAGGCTGTGTATTTATCATAAAATTCCTGCTTTTACTATATGTTATTGTTATTTTAGGTTTTATGTGTTATTTGGCATGATTTGGTAGGTTATTTTTGGGTCTGCGAACGCTCACAAATTTTTCCCATATAAATAAATGGTATTTGCTTTTTCGCTTTAGGATTCCACCTTCGGATCGCGGGGGAAACCGGTAATGTTTTAAGGTGTAAATATTGTGTGTGACAGTCCTGGTGCAAGCCTGGTGGAAAGGTTATTACACTTTACAAGACATTTCAAAGTTCAAAGTAAAATTTATTATCAAAGTACATTCAGTTGAAGTCAGAAGTTTACATACACCTTAGCCAAATACATTTAAACTCAGTTTTTCACAATTCCTGACACTTAATCCCAGAAAACATTCCCTGTCTTAGGTCAGTTCGGATCACTACTTTATTTTAAGAATGTGAAATGTCAGAATAATAGTAGAGAGAATGATGTATTTGAGCTTTTATTTCTTTTATCACTTTCCTAGTGGGTCAGAAGTTTTCATACACTTTGTTAGTATTTGGTAGCATTGCCTTTAAATTGTTTAACTTGGGTCAAACATTTTGGGTAGCCTTCCACAAGCAAGGAGGCCTATAAACCTGACTCAGTTACACCAGTTCTGTCTGGAGGAATGGAACAAAATTACAGCAACTTACTGTGAGAAGCTTGTACCTTCTACCTCATGGCAGCAGCGAGAAAAGAGCATGGCTTGGGTGGTGAGGATCTTTGATGATAGATGCTGCTTTTCCTCGGCACCATTTTATGTAGATATGCTCAATGGTTGAGAAGGCTTTCCCCATGATTACTGGATCAAATCCATTACCTGTAGTAGGATTTTCCGCTCAAAGGCATTGGTGTTCCCATACTAGGCTGTAATGCAGCCAGTCAGTCCACTTTCCACCGTCCCATCCCGTGAGCCTGCTGTGCCTTGACCAGCACAGAAGTAAAAGAGGAGGCTCAGTAGTCTGATAATCTGCCATGATTGCCTGATTCAAGCAAGGTGAGAAATTTTCTGAGTTGCAGGAGTACATGCTGAGGGATGCACTGAAGCTGGGTGGAACTACCGCAAGGGTTCAGAGGGCAAGGACAACAGTGTCTGGAGAGGGAGAGGCTGGGGTGGGTGAGGAAACCCTTCAATTATCGTAGTAGTGTATCTCCTTAGAGGACCACATGCGTGTCAGCAGTACTATTGATGTGTGGGAATGTCACAGAACAGTACTAACAACATCAACTAGGAATGTAAAGAATGAAAAGGAATTACATGGTTTGTTTGTTGTTTGTGTTGTTTACATGGTTTACTGTTGTATTTTTTATTATGAATAAAGTTTATTTTGTTTTTAATTATCTCGTTGCTTGTAGATGATTTCAAAAGCTAGGAAATAGGATCGTTGTATCAGAGGTTGTTCTTGTGGCCTCATCCCTATTAAACTTTGTAACCTCGTAATGTCATGTGTCTGCACATCTCCAATTCCATTACCTTCTACTTCCTAGAACTCCTTTACTCTGCCATCATGAGGCATGCCTTCAGCTGTCTAGGTCCTAGTTTTGCGATTCTCTTCTAAACCTCAGCCTCCCTTTCCTCTTTATTGCTCATTTCCATGGACATTCAGCACCGAAGCAGGTCGTCTGGCCCAACAGGTCCGTGCTGCCTCATATGCCCATGCTTGGCCCATATCCCTCTACTAGAGGTTCCCAGCCTTTTTTATGCCATGGACTCCTACAATTAACAGAGGGGTCTATGGACCCCACGTTGGGAACCCCAGCTTTAAACCTTTCCCATCCACCTGAATTGAGCAGAATGACTTTGTGTTCTTCAGAATTACAAAAATAGAGGCAATTGCACAGAAGCATGTAAGGCTCAGATGATTTAATGCAATGGAAGCAATGAAGCTGTTTACCTTGTTGTGACGTTAAAGAATTAAGAATCTAAGTCTCGCTTGGGGATCAGCCACTTTGTGGTAAAATGAGAAATTTCATTTCCTTCCCAAGAAGATGGTAAATGCTAGGGCATCAAGTATATTCAAGACTGAGAAGCTTGAACTTCAAGAGATTGGAACATTCAAATAAGGCTAGGAAACAGTGTGGGGTGCATGATACAGATTAAGTTATTGATGTGGTGCTGTGGTGATTAAGTTACTGGCTCAACAGGTAAAGTTCAAAATAAATTTATTATCAAAGTACATATGTATCAGATATACAACCCTGAGATTCATTTTCTTACGGACATACTCTGGTCCACTGAAACAGAAACTTGAGTTTAAACCCTACCTTGATCAATGTTAAATGCAAATTCAAGGAATTAAATCAGGAATTAAAATAGTTTAATTAACAATGAGCACAAAGCTGGTGGATCTTTGTCAAAATCCACTTTTGAAGAAAGACACCTGCCATTCTTGACCATATGTTACTAATATCGCCTTAATTGCCACCTCAGTTCAGGGGCAGCTCAGGATGAGTAATAAATGGTACATCACCGGCAATGTCCACATCCCATAAATGAGTAAATAGTAACAAAATCACTTCAATCTGTTACAGTGAGTTATGGGGGGGGCGGGGTGGTGTGGAAGCTGTTGGACAGGATCGAAGGAAGCTGCAGAAACCTGTAAAGTTAGTCATGGATACTAACCTCAGTAGTATCCAAGACATCCTCAAGGAGTGCTGCCTCAGAAAAGTGGCACCTATCATTAAGGACTCACAGCATGTAGGACATGCCCTCTTCTCATTGTTACCGTCAAGAAGGAGGGACAGAAGCCTGAAGGCACACACCCAGCAATTCAGGATTAGCTTCTTCCCCTCTGCCATCTGATTCCTAAATAGACATTGAACTCACGAGCACTACCTCACTACATTTTTTTTTGCGCTACTTAAATTACTTAATATCCATATGTACTTACTGCAGTTCAGTTTTTTCATATATTTGTCATGCATTGCATTGTACTGTTGCCACAAAGTTAACTAGTTTTACGACATATGCCGGTGATATTATGCCTGATTCTGATTCATAATTAGGTATTGTAGTAGGTTGTCCTCTCGGGGTAGTCAATAACTACTGTCTGTGGTCCTTCTGAGATTCATTAGTAAGGAAATTTTCTAACTCCTACATGTTGACATGCCAAGCAACCCACTGAATTTATGACTGAGAAAAATGTAATCCGTTGTCAGAATTGAAGACACATCCTCATTAGTGGGATCAGATGCAGGAACAAGATAATTCTCCATAGTGAAGGAAGGTTTCAATAAAGTGTACCTTTGATTTTGTCCCTGTTCTCAATCTTGACAAAACTTTATCCAAACCAACATGTAACTGCTGAATATTTTCAGTATGTTGGTGTATGGACTGTACTGTCAGGGGTAGTGGTGGAAACCAATATGACAGTGGCATTTAAAGGTCTGTTAGATATATGAATATGGAAGAATGGGGATAATGTACTGGCAGAAGAGATTTAATTTAATTCAGCATTGTATTTGGAACAGATGCTGAATTAAAATCAGATTTATTATTACTGGCTTGTCGTAAAATTGCACTGTTGTTTGCAGCAGCAGTAAAGTGCAAGACATAAAATTGCTGTAAGTTACAAAGTAAATAAAAGATGTCAGAGATAATAAATCATGAAAATCTGATGGTGGAGGGGAAGATGTTTTTTTTGAAAACATTTCAGTGTGGATCTTCAGGCTCCTGTACCACCACTTCGATAGCAGTAACATGAAAGAGGGCATGTCGCGATAGTGAGGGAATATAATGATGGATGCCAACTATCGAGGAGCAGGTAGGGCGACACATTCTGGGAAGGTGTAATAATAACAGGGTTGTCATGGTGGGAGATTTTAATTTCCCAACTATTCACTGGCCTCTCCCCAAAGCAAGGGGTTTAGATGGGGTGGAGTTTGTATGGTGTGTTCAGGAAGGTTTCCCGACACAATATGTAGATAAGCCTACAAGAGGAGAGGCTGTACTTGATCTGGTATTGGGAAATGAACCTGGTCAGGTGTCAGGTCTCTCAGTGGGAGAGCATTTTGGAAATAGTGATCACAATTCTATCTCCTTTACCATAATATTGGAGAAGGATAAGAACAGACTAATTAGGAAAGCGCTTAGTTGGAGTAAGGGAAAATATGAAGCTATCAGACTGGAACTTGGAAGCATAAATTGGAAACAGATGTTCTCAGGGAAATGTACGTCAGAAATGTGGCAAATTTGTGTGGCGATCTGCATAGGTATGTTCCAATGAGACAGGGAAAAGATGGTAGGGTACAGGAACCGTGGTGTACAAAGGCTGTTGAAAATCCAGTCAAGAAGAAAAGGAAAGCTTATGAAAGGTTCAAAAAACTAGGTATTGATAGAGATCTAGAAGATTATAAGGCTAACAGGAAGGAACTTAAGAATGAAATTAGGATAGCCAGAAGGGGTCATGAGAAGGCCTTGGCGAGCAGGATTAAGGAAAACCCCAAGGCATTCCAGAAGTATGTGAAGAGCAAGAGGTTAAGACATGAGAGAACAGGAACAATCAAGTGTGACAGTGGAAAAAGTGTGTATGGAACCGGAGGAGATAGCAGAGGTACTTAATGAATACTTTGCTTCAGTATTCACTACGGAAGAGGATCTTGGCGATTGTAGGGATGACTTACAGCAGACTGAAAAGCTTAAGCATATAGATAGTAAGAAAGGGAATGTGCTAGAGATTTTGGAAAGCATCAAGTTGGATAAGTCTCTAGGACTGGACGAGATATACCCCAGGATACTGTGGGAGGTGAGGGAGGAGATTGCTGAGCCTCTGGCAATGATCTTTGTATCATCAATGGGGAAGGAAGAGATTCTGGAGGATTGGAGGGTTGCAGATGTTGTTGCCTTATTTAAGAAAAGTAGAGATAGTCCAGGAAATTATAGACCACTGAGTCTTACTTCAGTGGTTGGTAAGTTGATGAAAAAGATCTTGAGAGGCAGGATTTATGAACATTTGGAGAGGCATAATATGATTAGGAATAATCAGTACGGCTTTGTCAAAGGCAGGTCGTGCCTTATGAGCCTGATTGAATTTTTTGAGGATGTGACTTAAACACATTGATGAAGGTAGAGCAGTAGATGTAATGTATATGGATTTCAGCAAGGCATTTGATAAGGTACCCCAAGCAAGGCTTATTGAGAAAGTAAAGAGGCATGGGATCAATGGGACCTTGCTTTGTGGATCCAGAATTGGCTTGCCCACAGAAGGCAAAGAGTGGTTGTAGATGGGTCATATTCTGCATGAAGGTCAGTGACCAGTGGTGTGCCTCAGGGATCTATTCTGGGACCCCTACACTTCATGATTTTTATAAATGACCTGGATAAGGAAGTGGAGGGATGGGTTAGTAAATTTACTGATGACACAAAGGTTGGGATAGTGTGGAGGGCTGTCAGAGGTTACAGTGGGACATTGATAGGATGCAAAACTGGGCTGCGAAGTGGCAGATGGAGTTCAACCCAGATAAGTGTGTGGTGGTTCATTTTGGCAGGTCAAATATAATGGCAGGGTATAGTATTAATGATAAGATTCTTGGCAGTGTGGAGGATCAGAGGGATCTTGGGGTCCGAGTCCATAGGACAGTCAAAGCTGCTGCGCAGGTTGGCTCTGTGGTTAAGAAGGCATATGGTGCATTGACCTTCATTAATCGTGGGATTGAGTTTAAGAACCGAGAGGTAATGTTGCAGCTATATAGGACCCTGGTCAGACCCCACTTGGAGTACTGTGCTCAGTTCTGGTCACCTTACCACAGGAAGGATGTGGAAACCATAGAAAGGGTGCAGAGGAGATTTACAAGGATGTGGCCTGGATTGGGGAGCTTGCCTTATTTGAATAGGTTAATTGAACTCGGCCTTTTCTCCTTGGAGCAGTGGAGGATGAGAGGTGACCTGATAGGGGTGTATGAGATGATGAGAGGCATTGATCATGTGGATAGTCAGAGGCTTTTTCCCAGGGCTGAAATGGCTAACATGAGAGGGCACAGTTTTAATGTGCTTGGAAGCAGGTACAGAGGAGATGTCAGGGGTAAGTTTTTTACACAGGGAATGGTGAGTGCGTGGAATGGGCTGCGGCGACGGTGGTGGAGGCGGATATGATAGGGTTTCCTGGATAGGTACATGAAGCTTAGAAAAATAGAGGGCTATGGGTAACCATAGGTAATTTCTAAAGTAATTACATGTTCAGCACAGCATTGTGGGTTGAAGGGCCTGTACTGTGCTGAGGTTTTCGATGTTTCTGTTTCTGGAGGCATCACCTCTTAAAAATGTCCTCAGTGGTTGGGAGGGTTATACCCATTATTGAGCTGGCTGAGTCCATAATCCTCTGTATCCTCTTGCAATCTATCCATTGGAGACGCCATGCCAATTACAGTGCTCTCCACTGTGTATTTGTAGACATTTAATGGAGTATTTGGTGACATAAAAAACCTCATCAAACTGCTGCCATGCTTTCTTTATGATTTCCCCCCCTCCCTCCCTCTCACCCCCTCCCTCCCTCTCACCCCCCTCACCCCCTCCTTCTCCCCTCCCCCACCTCTCCCTCCTTCTCCCCCCTCCCCCACCTCCCCCTCCTTCTCCCCCTCTCCCCCACCTCTCCCTCCTTCCCTCCCTCTCGTCCCCCCACCTCTCCCTCCTTCTCTCCCTCCTTCTCTCCCTCTCGTCCCCCCACCTCTCCCTCCTTCTCTCCCTCTCGTCCCCCCACCTCTCCCTCCTTCTCTCCCTCTCGTCCCCCCACCTCTCCCTCCTTCTCTCCCTCTCCTCCCCATCTCTCCCTCTCTCCCTCTCTCCCTCTCTCCCTCTCTCCCTTCTCCCCCTTCTCCCCCCTCCCCCCTCCCCCCCCCCCCCCCCCCTCCCCCCTCTCCCCCCTCTCCCCCCTCTCCCCCCTCTCCCCCCTCTCCCCCCCTCTCCCCCCTCCCCCCCTCTCCCCCCCTCTCCCCCCTCTCCCCCTCCTCCCCTCTCTCTCCCTGTCTCTCCCTCTCTCTCAGTTTGTAGATCAAAGCACCTCCCCCTTTAGACCCGTGGCTTCACGTAATCTGCATTGTGGAATGATAGGCATTCATCTGAGAAGGGAAGTTGTAAGATTATCTTATTTATGAACGTAAGGCAGATCTCTGAACCAACACTGGACTGTCCAGCTGTAGTTTTCCATGGTTTTAGTGTTCATGGCACTACATGATCCTGAAAGTTAGGACGGGACGAGCAACTGGAATGGGTTATGCTCCTTCGAAGGTGCCCGAGGCTGTCGTTTATGGTGAGTGTTGTGAGTACAGTGTTAATGTATTCTGCCGCAGGTAAACTGATGAGCTGATAGGAATTTACGGGCTCCACAAGGCTGCTCCAGATCACATTTCACTCTGGTGTGTCAGCCAAGGAAAAGAGTTGTAGGCCTTTGATATGTTGCACCTTCATGTGTACAAGAGCTTGTGTATTCCAGGGACTTTGCGTATGGGACCGTGTATTTCTTTCATCGAAAGTAACCATCATCTCTTGATGGGGGGAAGCCACAGCTTTCAGTTTAAGCTGAAGATTGTTTTGCTTTCCCTCGGCTGATACAATGTCCAAATAGTTTTTCTTCCCGAATCATTCTTCCTGTATTACTGTGTATTTCCAATTCATGCCACTTACACTTTACTGATTTTAGTTTGCTCTGACTTTGCAATGGCAGAAGAGAGCTGCATCCTCCATTTATCACCTCAGCAGTCCAAACCAACCCCTCTCTTCCCACCATTATATCCCCCCCTCCACCTTTACGCCTGCCCCCTCTCCCCACCCTTCATGAGCTGAAATGATTAATCCATGTTTGTTGGGTGTGACAGCATGCTGTGTCTTTGAGTATCTGTTTCATTCCTTTTATTGCAATTTTCAATAAAGAACTGCCTGACCTGCTGAGTTCCTCCAGCATTTTGTGTTATGTTGCTCTGGATTTTCAGCATCTGTGGAATGTTTTGTGTTTATGATTCCCCTAGCCTAGTGGATAAAAATTCCAAATTGCTGAAAAAGTGGCTAAGTTTTAGATTTTTAAAAAAAATCAGTGTTTTCTAAAAGCAGAATTTCAGGATTGTTGAAGATGTTTTGGCATTGTGTTCTCAATTCTTGGATTTTTCTGGGACAGTTGAAAGTTGGCCTTGCTGACTCTCTTCATTGTGAATAATAGACAGTTGTTTGTTATGTTTTTAGCATCCCTATTTGAGCGATTTGTAAGATTTTTAATGATGGAGCAAACAAAAGTGAATGGAAGCAAGGGCTGGTGAGAAGCAGTTGTCAAGTTTGAACAACGTCGAACCTCGTCACCCTGAATCATGTTTCTGGAATCTGAAGATTCCGAATTCTGATTTCTTCCCAACTTTTTTCCAGCTTCAGGTCCACACTCCCTCTCTTCAAAGTGCAGACTTAGTAGAGAGAGACCATAATACATTGGAGCAGAATTAAGCTATTTAGCCATCGAGTCTGCTCCACCATTCTATCATGACTGATTTATTATCTCTCTCAAACCCGTTCTTCTGCCTTCTCCCTGTAGACTTTGATACCCCAACTAACGAAGCACCCAGAAAACTCTGCTTTAAATATACTCAATGACTTGACCTCCACAGCCGTCTGTGGCAATGTGTTCCACAGATTTACCACCCTCCGGCAAAGGAAATTCCCTCTAATCTCTTTTCTAACTGGATGTTCCTGTATTCTAAGGCTGTGTCCTCTGGTCCTAGACCTAGCCGCTGTAGGAAATACCCTTTCCACATCCACTCTGTCTCGGTCTTTCAATATTCAATAGTTTTCAATGGGATTTCTCTCCCAGCCCCAACTGTAATCTCCTGTGAATATAGGCTCGGAGCCATCAAAAGCTCCTCATATGTTAACCGTTTTGTTCCCGGAATCATTCTCTTGAACATCCTCTGGACAATCTCCAGTGCCAGCATATCTTTTCTTAGATAAGGGACCCAAAACTGCTCACAATGCTGGATGTGCAGTCTGGCTAATGCCTGAAAAGCCTCAGCTTCACATCCTTGCTCGTATATTGCGAGGGACAAAATTGGTCCTCTGGAAGGTCGAATGATAATCCATGTGTGGAGCCAAGTGAGATAAGGGAGATCTTAAATTATTTTTTTTGCATCTGTATTTATTCAGGAGATGGACATAGAGTATAGAAGTGAGGCAAAGCTGCATCAGCTTCATGGGCCTATACATATTACAGAGGAGAAGGTGTTTGCTATCCTGAGACAAATTAGTGTGGATAAATTCCCAGGGCTGACAAAGTGTTTCCTCGGATCCTATGGAGGCAAGAGCAGAAATTGCTTGGGCCCAAACAGAGATATCCTTAGTGACAGGTGAGCTGCCAGACATTTGGAAGATAACCAATGTTGTTCTGTGTTTAAGAAAGGCTCTAAACATAAACTATAAACCTGGAATTATAGGCCAGTGAGCCTTACATCAGTGGTGGGAAAGTTATTGGAAAGTATTCTAAGGGACTCGTTATATAAGTATTTGGATAGACATGGATCTAGTGAGAATAGTCAGCATGGCTTCATGTGTGGTAGGTCATGTCTAACCGTTCTTGTTGTGGTTTTTGAGGAAGTTACTAGGAAAAACTGAAGGCAAGGCAATGGATGTTGTCTACATGTATTTTAGCAAGGCATTTGACAGGGTTCTACATGGGATGTTGGTCAAGAGGGTTCAATCACTTGGCAGGCAGGATGAGGTAGTAAATGGATTAGATATTGGCTATGTGGGGAAGCCAGTGAGTGGTGGTAGATGGTTATCTATTTTACTGGAGGCCTGTGACTAATAGAGTTCCACAGGCACTGGGTCCATTGTTGTTTGTCAGCTATATCAGTGATCTGGATGATAACGTGGTTAACTGGATCAGCAAGTTTACAGATGATACCAAGACTAGAGGTGTAGTGGACAGCAAGGAAGGCTATCATGGTTTGCAGCAGTATCTGGACCAGCTGGAAAAACAGGCTGAAAAATGGCAGGTGGAATTTAGTGCAACACCTCACACTTGTCTGCATTTCAGTAGGATCAACCAGGGTAGATCACAGTAAATGGTAGAGCAGTGAGGAGTGTGGTAGAACAAAAGGAACTGGGAATGCAGTTCATAATTCATTGAAAGTGGCATCACAGATAGATAGGATTATAAAGAAAGCTTTTGACACACTGGCCTTCATAAATCAAAGTATTTAGTATAGGAGATGTGGTGTCATGTTGAAGTTGTATAAGACATTGGTGAGACCTAATCTGGAATATTGTATGTAGTTTAGGTCACCTGTCTACAGGAAAGATGTAAATAAATAGTGTCTAGTTCTGGTCGCCTCACTATAGGAAGGATGTGGAAGCATTGGAAAGGGTACAGAGGAGATTTACCAGGATGCTGCCTGGTTTAGAGAGTATGCATTATGATCAGAGATTAAGGGAGCTAGGGCTTTACTCTTTGGAGAGAAGGAGGATGAGAGGAGACATGATAGAGGTGTACAAGATATTAAGAGGAATAGAGTGGATAGCCAGCGCCTCTTCCCCAAAGCACCACTGCTCAATACAAGAGGACATGGCTTTAAGGTAAGGAGTGGGAAGTTCAAGGGAGATATTAGAGGAAGGTTTTTTACTCAGAGAGTGGTTGGTGCATGGAATGCACTGCCTGAGTCAGTGGTGGAGACATACACTAGTGAAGTTCAAGAGACTACTAGACAGGTATATGGAAGAATTTAAGGTGGGGGGGTTAACCGAAGGGCCTGTACTGTGCTGTACTATTCTATGTTCTATTAAAGTTATAAAAGTATTAAAGAGTATAGAGAAAATTTCCAATGGTATTGCTGGGTCTGGAGTACCTGAGTTATAAGGAAAGATTGAATAGGTTAGGACTTAGGACTTAAGAGAAGATTTGATAAAGGTATACAAAATTGAGTGGTATAGACAGGCAAGCAAGCCTTTTCCACTGAAGTTGAGTGGGTCGACAAGCAGAGATCATGGGTTAAGGGGAAAGGTGAAAAGTTTAAGGGGAATATATGAGGGGAAACTACTTCACTCGGTGTGTTGTGATAGCGTGGAATGAGTTACCAGCACAAATGTTGCATGTGAGCTTGATTCAACATTTAAGCGAAGTTTGGATAGGTACATGGATGGTAGGGGGATGGGGGCTATAGTTCTGGTGCAGGTTGATGGAAGTATGCAGTTTAAAAGCTTTGGCATGGACTAAATGGGCCAAAGGACCCTTCTGTGCTATATTCTTCTATGACTCTATATTCTTGTCCTCTCAAAATGAATGTTAATTTTGCTTTTGCCTTCCTTACCACTGACTCAACTTGCATGTTAACCTTTGGGTATTCCTGCCCAAGGACTCTCAAGTTTCTGCACCTTTGGTCTTTGAATTTTGTCTCTGTTTAGAAAACAGCCTACACCTTTAATCATTCTACCAAAGTGCATTTCCATTCAGTTCCCTACACTGTATTCCTTCTGCCACTTCTTTGCCCGTTTTCCTAACCTGTCCAAGTTCTGCAGATTCCTTGCTTCTTCAACACCATCTGTCCCTCCACGAACTTTGCCACAAAGCCATTAATTCTATCATCCAAATTATTAACATACAACATGAAAATCAGAATCCCAACACTAACCCCTGCGGAACACCACTCGTCACTGGCAGCCAGCCATAGGGCCTCTTTAAACCCTGTACACCTGACAGCGAAGTTCTGTGGGAGAGGTCTGTGCTCAACAACTCTTCCTCACTTCTACTCTGTGCCTTTTGTTCATTTAATATCTCACATGAAGTACAGTTTTGCTATTTTCTGATACAGGTTTACCATCTGAGTGTAGCCATCTGAGGAAACTTTTTGTTTCCTCAGTTTGGTGCTGAGCTGTCTGCACTTCATTCTGAGACAGTGATCCCTGTGATCTCTTGCCAGTCAGGCCCTATGAAAATTCTGAGGATTTCCATTACAATGCTGTTGGGGGGGCATGGGCTATTAAGTCTCTGGACTTCTTCAGATTAGTTGATCGCACACTTTGATCATCGCATTATACCTCTAACTTCGAAATACAACAATCCACATCATTATCAAACAGTAGGCAACCTTGAAATGTTTCTTTGTGGTGTAATGTTATTTGCAATTTATTTCTCTTGTTTTTGGAGTTGACTTTTAAAGGAAAAGCAAAAATGACACTTTTTTTCATAATATTTAGCCTGTCATCAGCTCCCTTCAATTTTAATAAATTGGTATAAAGCTCTGTAATGGCTGTTTTTAAATTGGTAAATTGGTTTACTATTGGTTTACTATTGTCAACTACTAAAGCAGGGGTCGGCAACCTTTTTGCCTCTGTGGGTCGGATCACGTACTAATGAGCGGACATTGGGCCAGATAAATGCCATAAAAAACTTGAAATATGGGGATTATCCTTTTAAATACGTCTAGTTATGTTTTGCCTCAAATTAATGAATAACGCATGCTAGAAAATCATTTGTGCTTAAGGTTGCCTACCCCTGCACTAAAGCTACAGTGGGAAAATGTGTCCATGTAGATCATTTTGTTACAGCAGAGCATTGAGGTGGCGCAAGTTAAAGCACTAACAGAATGTAGAATAGTGTTGCAGTTAGAGAAAAAGTAGTTTGGAGGAAGACAGTAAGGTGCAAGGCTGCAACGAGGCAGCTTGTGAGGTCAAGAGTACATTCTATCATAGTAGGAGTTCGTACAGTAGTCTTATAACAGTGGGATAGAAGCTGCCCTAGAAACTGGTGGTATGTTATTTCAGACTTTTGTATCTGCTGTCCGATGGGAGAGGGAAGAAGAGAGAATGTGAGCAGAGATGTAGATCGCTGAGCTGATTCTGGAAATCCTAGTTCTGGCAAGGTAGCAGAGAGATTTATGCTTTGAATTACAAACTAAGATACTTGTTAAATTTGCAGATTTCTGAATAATGTTAACCATTTGAGAATTAAAATAATGTGTCCCAAATAAGCAGAGCTGATGTACAGTGGAAAATAGCTTCAAAATTGAACTGGCTGAGCATGTAAATTGTACTTGGTAGCCAGATACTGATCCCTGTGTGAAAGATTTTGTGTTCTTTGATGAGAAATTAAAGAAAAAAAAGTATTTTTGGAACATTTTCAAAACTATAAATATGTCTTAAATATGCTTTCATTCAAGTTTTGGTTTATATATTTTTGAATGTTGACCATCTATAACGAACTTAGAGTCTGCTGCATGCTGCAAAATGCACTTCGACATGCTTCATATAATTAAATGTTGTTATGAGGAAAGGTTGTCTTTCAATAAGGATTTCAAACCAAGTTTTCCAGACACCAGGAACTATTCTGTAGCTCTTCATCAATGATCAGTGAAAATCTATTATATATAAAATCACTTCCTTGATTTGCTGTTCCCCTGTCAGTTTAGAATGAAAAAACAGCACTGGTCTATCTCGCTACATGTTATGCTTTTTAAAAATGCATCCAAATTTGTTTTAACTGTTTATGAAGCTGCTTGCCTCTGCCCTTTTAGAGCTGAGTTCCAAAACACCATCATCCTCTGAGTGAAGAAGCACTCGTATATCTCCTTTCTCATCTTTCTCACAATTAACTTAAATCACTACTCCCATGCTTTTGACCCCTTTAATAGGAACGATGAATCCTTCTCATTTTCTTCTTGTATTTTAACTGTATGTTTCATTTTCATGTTCAGTCCCTTCAGACATATACTTCTATGCACTAAGACCATAAGTCATAGGTGTTATGTTTTGTAACTTCAAAGCATTAAACTAATTAAAATTAAAAGACAGGAGTCTGAAATGAGAGTTTTTACTGTGAGGCACGCACGTTTCACATGGTAGCATCATAACATATACAATTCATGTATTTTTACATATAACTATAATGGATTATATAAACAACAAATAATGTGTAATCAAACAATATATTTACAAGATATTACTCAAATATTACTGTATTATTAAATGCACAACACTCCTCCCTGCTTATCTATAAACTCCAACTCATAGAATACATCTCAACGTACACACAGTACACTATATAACACAACTACATAGACGTGCATAGCATAGTATATTTTAAGTTGTCTCATTCAGGTCCTAAAGATTAAATTTCTGTGGAGGATTTCTTACTCTTATGGTTCAAAATCTTTCCTGACAAGGGAGGTCACTGTGCTTGACAGGTGAGTCTTGTGGCTGTGAACACAGTTTGGGGCTCCTCCATGGTGGTTGTACAAGTTGACTTTGAGACTGCCAGAAGTGATTCTGATGGCTCTGGCCATCTTTCTTTTCCTTCCTTTTTCTTCATCTAGTTTGTGCATCTTGATCTTGGGAAGGTCCATTTAGTTCACTGGAGTATTCTCCTGGAAGAGTCTGCTGAGGGCTAGATCTGTGGCATTTAAGTCTGATGATCCAGCTTTGTATAAGAAAACCAGGTATGATTTGCGGAGGGTTCCGGCCTGAAACGTCGACTCATCGTTTCCACGGATGCCGCCTCACCTGCTGAGTTCCTCCACCATGTTGTGAGTGATGATTTGCGGAGGGTTATTTCAAGAGCCCAGAAACAATTCCGGGAGAGGTTGGTAGCGACATCGGATGCATGTCAACTCTGGCAGGGTTTGCAGGCCATTTCTTCCCACAAAGCAGGCCCAACCTCAGGAATGGCAGTGATGCTTCATTGCTATGAGCTCAACACCTTTTATGTTGGCTTTGAAAGGGAGAAAACAACCACAGCTATGAGGATCCCTACAGCATCTGATGACTCTGATCTCTGTCTCGGAGGCTGACATCAGGCTGTCTTTCAAGAGGGTGAACCCTCGCAAAGCAGTGGAGCCTAATGGAGTTCCTGGTAGGGTTCTGAAGCCCTGTGCCAATGAACTGGTAGGAGTATACAAAGACAATCTCTCACTGCTAAAGTCAGAAGTTCCCACCTGCTTTAAAAGGGCAACAATTATACCAGTGCCCAAGAAGAGCAGTGAGAGCTGCCTCAACGACTGTTATCCAGTAGCTCTCTCATCTACAGTGATGAAAAGCTTTTGAGAGGTTGGTCATGGCTAGAATCAACACCTGTCTCAGGAAGTACCTGGGCACGTTGCATTTTGCCTATCGTCACAATAGGTCTATAGGAGATATGATCTCAGTAGCACTCTATGCTGCTTTGATTCACCTGGACAGTGCAAATACCTATATCAAGATGCTGTTTATTGACCATAGCTCAGCATTTAACACCATAATTCCTACAGTCCTGATCAAAATGCTACAGAACCTCGGCCTCTGTACCTCCCTCTTTATCTGGATCCTCGACTTCCTAATTGGAAGACTATAATCAGCCCATTTTTCCAACTGGTCCAGATCCTGCTGCAAGCCATGATAGTCTTCTTCCCTCTCCACTACGTCCCCGATCTTGGTGTCGTCTGCAAATGTACTGCTCCAGTTTACCACATTATTATCCAGATTGTTGGTGTAGATTACAAACAAATCCTTATCGTTAATAATAGACTCCAGCATGTTTCCAACCACTGATGTCCAGCTAACTGACCTATAATTTCCTTTCTTCTGCTACCTTCCTTTCTTGAAAAGTGGAGTAACATTTGCAATTTTCCAGTCCTCCAGAACCATTCCTTACCACTTCAGTTAAGTTTCCCCTTATCCTTCTCTGATTCTAAGGAAACTGTGTCCCAACCTATCCAATCATTCTTCATAACCAAAGCTTTCCACTCCTGGCACCATTCTAATGATTCTGCACCCTTCCCTTCAGTCTAATCACATCTCTCTTGTAATACGAGGACTCAATCTGTAGACAGAACTCAAGTTTTGCTTCTTTAATGTTGTATACAGATCTAGCATGGTCGATAAGGAAAGAATCCCATTACTTTTATAACTAACTGTTTCTATCAATTAAGGACCAGTAGTCTGAGGTCCCTTGCATTCTTCACACTACTCAACATGATCGCAGTTATTATGTATTCCCTCACCTTGTCCTTCTCCAAATGCTTTGCCTTATGCTGTGGATTAACTTCTATTTGCCACTTTTCTGTTCAGTCTGTTGAAATTCTTCTTGCTGTCCTGTAGTCTAAATTTTGTCTCCTCGCTGTGAACCACATCAGTTTTTGTATCCTGTATTTTGTGCCTCATGTAATTAGGTCTAAATCAAGGGTTCCCAGCCTTTTTCATGCCATAGACCAATACTATTAAGCAAGGAATCCTTGGACCCCGGTCTAAATCATTGATATATCCATCGACCAGCGAGGAATATTGTACTGAGCTCGGTAGAACTCAATTGGAAATGACCATGCATTATTGCAAAAAGTTTCCTTCCAGTCACTGAGCTAACTTTGGAACCAGTTTTCCATTGATCCCACAGACCTATTTTTTTTGACAGATTCTACCATTTTGGGATGTGGTTAAAAGTCTTGCTAAAATCCATACAGTATAAGCTACATTGACCCTTCTTGTTCTAATTATGACAAAGGGTCTTCAGCCTGAATTATCAACTCTTATAATAGCAGAGAGTGGTGAATCTGTGGAAATCTTTGCCACAGGCAGTTGTGGACACCAAGGCTTTATGTATATCTAAGGCAGAGATTGACAGCTTCTTGATTGGTCAGGGCATGAAGGGATATGGAGAGAAGGCAGGAGATTGGGGTTGAGAGGAAACTTGGATCAGCCATGTTGAAATGGCAGAGCAGACTCAATGGGCCAAATGGCCTAATTCTGCTCCTATATCTTGTGGCTTTATCCCATCCACTGTTTCTCCCACTTCCTCCCTTAACAACCACATCTATGCTTCTCCAGACTTGAATCAAATAATTAGGATTGGATGAGGAGACAATAGGAAAAGAGCCATAGAAAATCTTTACTCTGCTGTTGAAAGCAGGGGCACTGCGAATAATATGGGAGAAATTTTGCAGAGCAGTTGAGGGAGGAAACACTATGGTTGGAGATGGAGGAACTTCAGTATGGAGCCTGTGGGGGCAGTTTGAAGTTTCTCTCATGAAGGGTGATCCTGAGTAGTAATGTGGGCTAATGGAATCAGTTAAAGAATAGGCAAGTGTTTTTTTAAACCTTGAATGTGGCACATAAGATGAGCAATAAACCTAGAAGATAAAAATAGTCACTGAACTCCAGGAATCTGGAAGGAAATGCATGGCATGCCATTTGAAGAGAGAGAAGAGATAGGGGTGTGTGTGTGTGTAGGCACTTTTCAATTAGCCTTCTGTAAAAAGTATATGTTTTGAAAACTTTTGGGGAAATGGTAGTTCATGGTGGGGATGAGTGCTAGGTATCTCTCGTAGAATGTTTAAGGTTATGCTGTGTACACAGATTTTCAGAAGTTATCATGAAGGAACTGCATGTGTTTATAAAACATATCTTATTAATTGCTGTTAATGTAGTTCACAATTTTTAATAAGTTTTAGTTATTAACACAGTTTATGGAGTAAACCGCAGAACTAAATGGATGGTTAATTCAGATGATATAACATTGCCTAGATAATCAGTAGGATTCTTTTACTTGTCCCAGAATATCCTAGGAGTATGCTGGGAGGGGTTAGGTGCAAGAGGTGAAGGGCTAGAGAAGAAAGAATGTTTTAGAAGAGGGCGGTTGACCATGAAAGATAGAGAAGGGGGAGAGACACCAGAGGAAGGTGATGGGCAGGTGAGAAGGGATAAGATAGGAAACAGAATAGGTAATGGAATAAACAAGAAAGCGGAGGAGGGAGAATTACTGGAAGTTAGAAAAATCAATGTTTTTGCCATCAGGTAGGAGGCTACCCTGTTGGAATACGAGGGTGTTGCTTCTCCAGCCTGAGTGCACCCTTATCATAGCAGTCGAGGAGGCCATGGACTGTCAATTTGGAAACAGACGTCGATTTGAAGTAGGTGGCCAATGGGAAATCTCACCTTTTGTGGCAGATGGAGCAAAGGTCCTTCCCTTTCTCCTACGGCCCACTCTCTTCTCCTATCAGATTCCTTTTTCAGCCATTTATCTTTTCCAAGTATCCCCACCCAGCTTCTTATTTCATTACCCTGCCCTACCCACCTGCCTTCCCCCTCACCCGATCCTGCCTGTCACAGCCAGGTTGTACTCCTTCCCCTTCTTCTCCCCCCACCTTATTCTGGCTTCTTCCCCCTTACTTTCTGGTACTGATAAAGGGTCTCACCCTGACATCAACCGGTTATCCCTCTCCATAGATGTTGCCTGACTGGCCGAGTGCCTCCAGCATTTTGTGTGTGTGAATCAGAAAGCAGCATTCCTTCCACTAGCATGTCACTCTGGGTGAGGCAGGCCATTTGCTAATCAGGCATTGGGAACAGATTCTACCCCTAAGCCAACATGACACCATGAACTAATACACTTGCACATGCTCATCAGAAGATGATGCGTTTCAAAGTTGGTACATAGTCTCCAATAAATAGCCACAGGAGTTGCACCTCATACAGTACTCTGTTTGGGATCACTTAGAAGTTTAAGGGTTTCAGAATTTAAAGCAAATAATCATTTTTGATACAGTATTATGGCATTAATGCTGATCCAACCGGCACCATGGAAACTGGGTGGCTTTCTTTTTCACATTATTGTAGAACCTTTAATTATAACATCTATAGGTGAAAAAATTCTACAGGTGACTGAGTTCAGCTTGCACTGGGAGTTCCTGCATCTATGCAATGGGAGTTGCTACTCTTTTGAATTTCATATTGTTTATTATTGTCACATATACCAAGATAGAGTGAAATGCTTGTCTTGCATACTGCCCCTACAAATCAAATCATTACACAGTGCATTGAGCTAGGACAAGGTAAAACAATAACAATGCAGAATGAAGTATGAAAGCTACCCCAAAAAGTGCATTGCGTATAAATAACAATGTGCAAAATCTTAATGAGGTAGATTGTGAGGGCTGAGAGTCCATCTTATCCCACAGATCCATTCAGGAGTTTGATATCAGCGGGATAGAAGCTGTTTTTGAGCCTGGTGGTACATTCTTTTAGTTTTTTGTATCTTCTGTCTAATTCAAGGGGAGAAGACAGAATGTCCAGGGTGGGTGAGGTCTTCGATTATGCTGGCTGCTTTACTGAGACAGTGAGAAGTATAAACAAAATCCATAGAGAGAGGCTGGTTCCTGTGATGTGCTGAGTTGTGTCCACAAATCTCAGCAGTATCCTGTGTTGATATAACTGAGTGATGAAATGCTGCTTCCAAATTTTCACTCACTTATCAATCGTTGCTTAGAATGTCAAAGAATTAGCCAGTAAATCTCCTGTTCATTTGCCATAGTTCAGTTCTGCTGCAAGAACTGAGGATCTGTTTAGGTTGGTAGATTTCTCCACGACATTGGTGGAATGTTGGCTCAGGACAGAGGACTCCAGCGAGACACACTCCGCAGCCTGTGCTCCAGTAGGGGAGATGGCCTTAAGAAGTATGAAGAGCAATTAACTTTTTTGCTTCTGCACATTCTCTGTGGGTCCTATGCTCGTGGCATTTAATACAATTCTCAAGATTTATAGAACTATAAGTATTTTCAGCAGTCCTGATGAAGTGTCTCTGCACGAAATGTTGATTGTTTATTCATTTTCATAGATGTTGACTGACCTGCTGAGTTCCTCCAGCATTTTGTATGTGTTACTCAGGAAATACTTGATTTATGTATATTTTAAAAAAACATAAGAATTTTCTTTGTGATCCAAGCAGGAGTTCCCCCTTGAACTCCTTGCTTAATGGTATTTATCCATGGTATAAAAAGCTTGGGAATCCCTGATACAAGGAGATTTAGAAATTTCTCTATTGTGGGAGAAGCTTTAAATAAACCAAATTTAAAGTAATTAACTAAAAATGTGTGAGTTGACGTGGGTCAGAATGAAATAAAAGCATTAGCTTGCATTAAATGGCCTGTTTCTCTACTGTGGTGTTTGTTTAGTAATGTTTTGCTTGGTGTGTGATTAAGATGCATGTATTTTTCTTTAATCTACATGTACTTTCATCTTGGCCCATCTTCCCCTTCTTGTCCCTCCCCACTTCCACTCTCATACTTGCTCTCCTTCCCTTCAGCTCCCCAAACGACCTCCATTCCTGTTGAGAAAAAAGAGCACATTCTTTTAACCAGTATATCGAGACAATTAAATCCTTGGCATGCTGACAGCTTAGAGTTTCAAAGCCAAAAATATTCATACCACAGCTCTTTAACATGCAGAAGTCTAATCTCTGTACTGAAACATGTAATTTTACTTCTGCCGACTAGAGTATGGTAATTGTACACTTCCTGCACTAGGACCCTAGTTTAAACAACAGAATTCTTCCAGCAGTCATATGCATTTCTTAGCTGGACTTGGGTGTCCTCAGCTGTGAGCATGAATCTAAACATTCAAGGGCAACCGAGAAAGAATGCGGACAATACTGGAAACATAAGAAAGTTTGCAGATGCTGGAAATCCAAAGCAACACACACAAAATGCTGGAGAACTCAGCAGGCCAGGCAGCATCGGTGGAAAAGAGTAAACAGTCGACTTTTCAGGCCAAGACCCTTCATCAGGACTGGAAGTGTTTTGTGCGGTTTTGAAAGGATGTGATTTCATTGGAGGCACTACAGAGGAGGTTCAACAGCATGTTGTTGGGGATGGAGCTTTCCAGCTGTAAACAGAGACTGGAGTTAAATTGCAGGGTCTGTTCATTTATTGAGATACAGTGTGAAACAGACCCTTCTGGACCTTCGAACCACACCACCCAGCAGCCCCAGATTTAACCCCAGCCTATTCAAAGGACAATTTACAATAACCAATTAACCTACTCATTGGTATATCTTTGGACTGTGGGAAGAAACTGGAGCACATTCCACAGGAGGGCGTACAGACTCCTTACAGGCATTGCTGGAATTGGACTCCGACCATCGATGCCCCCAGTTGTAATAACGTTGGGCTACTGTGGTGCAATTTCTCATGGCACGGAGAATATGAGTGAGTTGTACAAACTTACGAGAGGCAGTGGTAGAATAAATAGTGAGAAACTTCTCTCCTTAGCACTCAGTGTAGCTTTAAGGGATGAGATAGGGGATTTGAGGAAGAATCTTTTACAATGGGTGGATGTGGAATTGAACAGATAGCTGGCAGATACCACACAAAATTTAAGAACTTTAGATGGGTACATGAAACAGCTTGGCATGGAAGGCTACAGACTGAGTGTAAGGAAATGGAATAGTATAAACAACTACTTGATGGCTGATACATGTGTGGTGATCCGAATGGCCTATTTACCCCTGGGATAGTGTAAACAAGTACTTGATGCTTGGTACAGGTGTGGCAGGCCGAATGGCCTGTTTACCCTGGGATTGTATAAACAACTACTTTAAGGCCAGTACATGTGTGGTGATCCGAATGGCCTGTTTACCCCGGGATAATATAAACAACTACTTGATGCCTGGTACAAGTGTAGTGGGCTGAATGGCCTGTTTACCCCTGGGATAGTGAAAGCAAGTACTTCATGGCTGGTACAAGTGCAATGGGCCCAGTACCAGTTTACCTGCTGCAAGTCTGACTCTCCAGAATTACACATTTTTAGGAATGGATAGGAGCACAATATCTTTGTCGATAGAGGCAAATCCACCTGCTTAATATACAACGATTTGATTGTACAGTTCAAAATAAAATCAAAGCTTAAAATGGTAATGCCAAGGCATGTGAGATTGTTTTACCTTCCAGAGCAGCAGTCACTTTGAATTGCTAACCCGCGTAGAGAACCCAGTCTCACAGAGCTCATGTTTCAGAGAGGTAACTGTACAATTCACACTAGATAATTAAGTATGGTGGATTCTGGTTAATTGGAACACATCGGAACCAGTACATTTTGGCCCAATTAGCTGAAGTTACAGGGAAATGGTTAAAAAAGGCATTAAGAAGCCAAACTACCATTTAACTAAATAACAACTTATGTATTTAAATTAAATACAGAATGTAATAGAACACTACCAATATTACTTCAATACAATAAACTGTGTTTTGGTTTCTAATAATTATTGACAAGAATTTATCCAGCGTACCTGTACACTGTTGCGTTACTTTGACTGTAAATGAACAACATCAGCACAGACACCTACTGAAGATAATGGACTACATTCATTCTTACAATGCTTCAGATGATGGCATCCTCCAAATCTTCATTTTCATTGTAACGTTCAAGATGATTGTACATACCTTCAAATTCTTTATAGTTCCTAACTTGAAGCAGTGGAATAATTTCATTTTTTCTCCTGCCATTTCCAAGCCTGAATGCTTGAAACTGCAGTGAGCAAAACAGTTCTAAATTGTTTCTCACCAACTATCTGTGAAAAAAATCACTGTTTTTTGAACACAAACTCACGCAACTGATGCTATTTAAAAACTGTTCTCTCTAAGCCTGGTGTAGCGTCTAACAGCCACAAATTGCCATGACTAATGCTAGTTAGAATCTGTTCAGCAACAGTCTCCTGTCGCAATTAAATGGCCTAGTGTCCCAAATAAACAAAGGCAATCCAGGTGATTTTCTCAATTAGTTTTTGTTTATGAGTTGCCTCGAATTACCGATGGCCCCATTAACTGGAATGCACTATACTTACAATGAACAGGTTTTCTAAATGGCACTGGTTTTTTTGGTAAATATTTCAGAGGAATTCGCTTAATCTGAAGCTGTATTTCTAATATGAATTTTTGTATATGAATGTATGTGTATATTGTCATGTACTGAGGTCACACGTACAGTGGAAATCATTGTTTTGTATGCCATCCATACAGATCATTTCATTACACACTACACTGAGATGATACAATGATGTAATGCAGAGTAATGCAGTGCAGGCAGAAAGTAAAGTGTAAGATCATAAACGAGGTAGGTTGTAAGGTCAAGTGTGCGTCTCTTGTACTCATGGGATTGTTCAATAGTCTCACAACAGCTGCCTTTGAGCCTGGTGATATGTCTTTCAGACTTTCATATCTTCTGTGTGGTTGGAGGCAGAGAAGAGAGGATATCTGGAGTGGACACACACAAAATGCTAGAGGAGCTCAGTAGGCCAGGCAGCAACTACAGAAAAGAATATAGTTGACGTTTCAGGCCAAAACCCAAGAGTTTCGGCTTGAAATGTCAACTGTACTCTTTTCCATAGATGCTGCCTAGCCTGCTGAGTTCCTCCAGCATTTTATGTGTGTTGCTTGGATTTTCAGCGTCTGCAGATTTTCTCTTGTTGATATCTAGAGTGGATGAGGTCTTTGATTATGTTGGCTTCTTTACCCAGGCAGTGAGAAGTGTAGAAAGAATCCACTGATGGGAGAACAGGTTTCTGTGATGTGCAGAGTTGGGTCTTCACTCTGCAGTTTCTTGTGGTCTCAGGCAGAGCAATTGTTATACCAAGCCATGATACCTCTGAATAGTGTTTTTTATAAATTAAATAAAAATTGGTGAATATCAAAGGGGATGTGCCAAATTACTTTAGCCTCCTGGTGAAGCAGAGAGGCTGATGTGCTCTTTTGGTCATGGATCTGGAAAGGCTATTTGGTGATCAAACCTTGGACTTGAAGCTCTGAACTCTTCTGGCCTCGCAGTGTTGAGGTAAACAGGAGCGTGTGCACTGCCCACCCCTTCCTGAAGTCAATGACCCGCTCCTGTGTGTGTGGTCCGGGGTGGGGGGGTGTGATGTAGGGCATGCAGTAGGCATTTGGTTCTTCTGGTCAATGCTTGTGAATGTGACTCCATAGTCCTACAATTAAGAACCACTGCTCTAACCGTTGAAAAGATGGTTATTCTAATTTAAAATCTGTTCACTTCCCCTTTTTGAGCACTATCTACCTTAGGTTTCCTAATCATTTAATGAAGCCACCAATTCTTGGGTGTTAATGACAGCATTCGGAATTAATCTGGTTTTGGAGCTGCTTAACACCTGAGCTGTATGTGGAGTCAGAATTTTGAATACTGACAGCAAATTGGCAGTTACTTTCTTATATAAAGAAAAGCTGAACAGAGAATTTCCATCAGTCCAATCATAATTTACTGTTCTCGACTGGAGCAAAGGGTAAGTAGATACAAGTTTATCATTATCTCATGGTCTGAGAGCTAGGGAAATGAAGATATCATGAAAGGGCAGTATGAAATATAAAATGCCTCCGAAAACACTTAACTATACATTCAGGGTCATCGATCCTGTCTTGCTGTCATCCTGTCATCTGCTTAAGTGTTCAGGAGAATGTGTTCTTGCCTTGTCTGAATCAATGCATTTCAGAAGCTTTGCTGTAATGTTCAGTACTGCAACAGATTTTTGCCTGTGGTTTCGTGTTTGGCAGGTTGAAAAATGGTGTTTCCAAGCAAGAAATAGATAAATACGAGTCATTTTTGTGGCTTCTCTTGTAATAGAAAAATAAACTCAATAACTTAAGTGTGGTGGTATGTACAAGAAACAATTTACAATCCACAGTTCAGCTCTTTCGTAATAATGGTGAAGTCGTCCTTCCTTTATTGATGCTGAAATCTCCAGTCAGCATTTTAAAATACTCAACAACTAGTTTAACTGTTCGATTGATGAATTAACATTGCAAAAAAGTATTTTCTTTGGAAAATTATTCATTTTTTTAAAGATCTTCATACATGTATCCCAAAGGGGTCTATGCACCATTGTTCTTTAGAAACCCATTTCTTAGTGGAGGAATCGGTCACCAACAGAGGAAAGTCTGCAGATGCTGGAAATGCAAAGCAACACGCACAAAACACTGGAGGAACTCGGCAGGTCAGGCAGCATCTATGGAAAAGAGTAAACAGTTGTTGTTTCAGATCGAGACCCTTCATCAGGACTTGGAAGGGGGAAGATGCCAGAATAAAATGGTTGGGGGAAGGGAAGAAAGGCTAGCTGGAAGGGAAAGGTCAAGGACTGGAGAAGAAAGAATCTGGTAGGAGGTGAGAATGGACAGTAGGAGGAAGAGAAAGAGGAAGTAATCCAGGAGGAAGTAATAGGCAGGTGAGAAGAGGTAAAAGATTAGGGTGGGGAATAGAGGAAGAGAGGTGAAATTTGCTTACTGGAAGGAAAAGAGGATTCGTTGATAGACATCGGTACTGTGTTAACCAGGTCTTTGGTATTTGGTACACATCCTCCAAAACCACCTCCTGTGCTGACTGACACTGATTGACAATGACTTGCCAGTGACTATTTACTCCATTGAGAAGTAACCTTTGGCAATTTAATTCTCTTCCCCACCACCTGAATTTAACTGTATGATTTTTCTCCTCCAATGCATATTGACAGCTGAGGAAGAGGAGCAGCATCCACCAGTGGGCTCGGGGAATGACGTCTCTGGTTCAAATACGCCCACAGCACGGAGGAAGGGAAAATTTCCAGGATTTGGAAAAATCTTCAAACCTTGGAAATGGAGGAAAAAGAAAAGCAGTGAAAGGTTCAAGGAAACTTCTGCGGGTAAGAAATTTGGGAGCCTTGTGGAAAATGCTTTCATAATTTGAAAGAACAGTATAAAAATGTGAAAGATATTACATTATTTCAAGTCATTCAACCTTCCTACAGAGCAGTGTAAATTTGAAATGATTGAAACTGAAATCTTCACAGCAGTGCCCTCTATTGGACATTGCATGAAAGAACACTCCACAAACATTTGAGTTCCTTTGCCCCATTCTTTGCTTGGCAACCCACCAGCATTCCTTGTCTGACTTGAGCCTGGCTGCAAGGGCAAGCTGCAAAGTATTGGAGGTGTCAATGGTATTGTATCCCAGCCACTGTGCACTTTTAATAAAAAGAAATAAAATATAGTTAGAGTGGATAATGAGTGCGAAAGTGACCACTCCAGATAGCACAATTAGTTAATGCACTGAAGAGGCCATTTCTGTTCTTTAGTTTCATTAGACTTTTCGACTAACACCACCCCCTCTCAGTACATGTGGTCATCTTCAAGTTCTCCTTTAATTATTTTATCTTGTTCATTATTGAGAGTTATAGTTGTCTGCTTTGTCTACCATACAATGCTATGCAATCCAATGGAAAGCAACATTCTGCAAAGAAAAATTGCCTCTTATTAGTTCTGCTTCTGCTGCTAGATGCATTAAATCTGCTGTCTTAATCTGCCTGCTGCTTGAAGCAGTTTTCTTTCTGTACTCTATTAAAACTAAAGTATTTGTAACTTTCAACTACATTATATTATTTCTTAATCTTCTCAACTCCAGGTAGAACGATCCCAACTTGCCACTTTATTCCTGTAATTGTACAACTTCATCTTTGGCACCATTCCTGTGAATCTCGTCAAAAGAATCTTGCTTGGAACTAAATACAAGCTGTCACTGGGTTAAGAGCACTTGACTTGTAGGCATCCCCAACATATGAATGGGCTGCTGTAATGTTAATGAATTCAAAAGTCCAACCTACAGTACTGTGCAAAGGTCTTAGGCACCTTAGATTTTTTTTATATAAATCAGGTTTGATATCATTGGCATATGTCGTGAAATTTGTTATGCGACAGTAGCACATTGCAATATATAACAAAAACTGTAAATTAATATGTGTGTGTGTGTGTATATATATATATATATAAATTTTTGTGTATATATAAACTAGGACAGTATCATCCATCATTTTGTTTTGATGTTCATTTTTTGGCTTCTGCATTAGTGTGTCAGTAGAAAAGAGCAAATTTTAGATTTCCAAACAGTTATCTTCAAAAAAAAATGTTACAAATAACTTTTTGCATTTCATTAAAGAAAGTAACATATTAAGTAATAGACGGCTTTTCAAATAAAAACTTGATTATATAGCCCAGCGCATGATTAAACGAAGATAACAAACAGGTGCTAATGATCAATGACATAATGAGTTGAATAAACTAAACTGATTAATTGATACAGAAGCAGGTGTAGAAAAAATCAAATTGGGTGAAGGACAGCCAAACTAAAAGATGAAGGTGAGACTGTTCAAACTTCAAATCATCGATTTTTACAGCAAGGCAAGAATGAGCATATAGCAACAAAACACAAGGTGGTCATCCTGCATCAGCTGGTCTTTCTCAAGCAGAAATTTCATGGCAGACGGGAGATTCAGGATGTGCTGTCCAAGCTAGTGCAAGGAAACAGGAGGTCTGGAAATGCATGGAGACTGAGTGCAGCAGACGAGGGATACATCAAACTGACTTCCCTTCGACATCAAAGAAGTCCAGCACTGCTATCAGCTTTGAACTCTCAAACTCCTGAAACCCAAGTATCCCCCTCTACAGTCCAGAGAAATTTTGTCAGAAGTGGTCTCCATGGAAGGGTTGCTACCAAAAAGTAATTCCTCTGAAGTGGAAACAAAGCCAAGAGACTCACCAACACACAAAAACACAAGGACTGGGGTGCTGAACAATGGCAGCAAGTACTCTGGACTGACGAGCCAAAAATTGAAATTTTTGGCTCAAGCAGGATGCAGTTTTGTCTGTAGAAGAGCCGGAGAGTGCTACTTGGATGAGTGTCTGCAGTCAACAGTGAAGCACAGCGAAGATAACAATGGTCACAACCTACTGCCAATTTTCTTATAAAACTGCACAGTAGTGCACCAAAGAGAATTAGTACAGATTTAAAGGGCAAAGGGTCGTCACTCCAAATATTGATTTGATTTAGTTTTATACTTTTTACTGCTCTTAATAGAAAATCTTTTGATATTTAGAAACTTTTCATTATTTTTGAAATCAGAGTTTTTTTTACCTGTGCCTAAGACTTTTGTTACATACTGTATGTACTTACGTCCATTCATTTACACAAACAGCAGAAGTAGTTTCTCACTACAGTGGATTCTGGTTAATTGGGACACATTGGGACCAGTGCAATTTGGCCAAATTAAGCAGCTGCTCCAATTAGCCAAGTTTCATAGAAATAGTTAGAAAAGTTTGAAAAGTTTTTTTTTTAAATTTTATTTTTATTTGGATAAGGAGTTCACAATTATCATGTACTTTTTTCACACATATAACCTTTTCCATTTTTTTATATGTATAAAACTACAATTATTTATACATTCTTAAGTACACATTGAGATGATATAAAAGCAAAATAAACATTTAAATAGATAATTATGTACTGTGGTAAATCTAACCTATTAGGCTAAGTAATGAAATTAGTTGTTAAGAAAAATGGTAATAATAGTTTCCATACAACCCTTCTGGACCATTTCCACTGGTCCAAAATGTTGCATACAAGCCTATATACCAACCATTGTAGGTGTTTATATCCCAATTTCTTCGTGCTTGTTCCTGCCCGCAGACATAATTATCCAATCCCTATGTACTTATTTACTTAATTTTTTCATTTTTTTTTATCCCTTTCCCAAATCTTTCCCTTTACTTGTGTTAATTCTCTATTTTCCAAAAAAAAACAACAACAAACATTTAGACTAGGGGTGCTTACGTTAGCAATATTACTGTGTTGATGAGAAGAGCAATATAAATCAATAGGAGAGTCATCTAAAGTCTGCTCGCATTGGGGTTATATATTCAATCCATTTATTCCAGATTTGATAAAATGTTTCTTTTTGAGTTCTCAGGGAGTAGGTCAACTTTTCCATTTTAAATATTTCCAAGATAATTTCGTACCAATCTTCTAATGTAGGTGGTATTGGATTTAGCCATTTTCTAGTGATTGATTTCTTACTTGCCGCTAAGAGGGCCTGCAGCAACTTTATATCTTCCTTCTGTTCAAGGAACAATACATGCAAAAAGGAAAGAACTACTGGTGGTTGTCTGTCATATCTGACAATTTCAGAAAACCTATGCAGGAGAGATTTTAAAGTGGGAAGGCCATTGCACTGGGCCAGTTACACTCTCTTGCCCTCAGAAGTCTGGGACCAGTGAGACGAGTAGTTGTCACAAACTGGGTTCTTCCCTGGTTGAGTGGATGACCATGACTGTTTCTGTGCCTCATCATGCCCTTCGCTCTCCATGGAGTGTTGCAGGACAGACTTCATGGCTGTTGTGTCTTGCTGTAGATCTTACCCACCAGTCCTTTGGAGCTGATTTCACATGCTAGGATAGGCATCTCCCTATCTCACCAGGGCATGAGGCATACTGGCTAGCCTCACCTGGTTTAGCCCGCCTGTTGACACGGTGTACTTGATGTGGCTGCTGTCACATGCAAACAACAACTTTGAGCCATAGGTCAGGGCTGAGTGTCCGGTGGAGACCAAAGGTAACTTTCAAGATGATTGTCAATACCTTCAAATTCTTCATTGTTCCTAACTTGGTGAAGAGTGAAATGGTTTCATTTTCACTCCTGGCTGTTTCTGACATCTTCAAGCCTGAATGCTTGAAACCACAGTGAGCAAAATCATTCAGAGTTACCTTACTGCTTTTTGAACACAAACACATGCAGCTAACACTATTCACTCTAAGTGTGATATACTGTCTAATGGCTGCACGATATTGATGCTACTGGTGCTAGTTAGAAACTAGCAGTAGTCTCAATTAAGCAATATAGTGTCCCAAGTAAATGAAGGAAATCTCAGCTACCTTGTACAGTTTTTGTTCTTTCAGAGTTGACCCAAATATCCGGCTGCTCCGATTAACTGATGGTCCAATTAACCGAAATCCACTGTAATTGTTCTTATCAGTCTTGTGTTACTTTGATGCCATTGATTACAATACTATGGCGATATGATTAATGTTTTGAGTATTTTTGTACTTTTCGACTCATGGACAAATGAACTTAATGATCATCTATAAAAACTGAACCCATTGTGCTCTGGGATGACCTAGCTTTAGTTCTGGATGAAGCAAAACAAGTACTTCAACAGTTGGTATAACTGTTGAGAGATGGGGAGAGCTTCGTTGTTTCAGTTGTTCAAAGTAGCACCTTAGGAGCACATTGATATGAAAAGCAGATGAGATCCTGATTTGAAGTCTTTTTCAGTCTTATGTTGGGGTTGAAAGCTCCAATTTTGTACTTAATTCACTGGTATAACACTAAAATGAACATTCAACTAAGAGAGCCCGAACTGATACCCTAACAATTGCCTGCAAGGCCTACAATGCAGCAAGTTTTGTAATGGTTAGAAAAGGTGAGAGTTTGAGCAGTTTTGGTTAGTTGAAGTCGCACAAGAAAACAGGAGCAGGACCTGGCCACTGAAGTCTGCGTAGCAATTGAGTGTGACCCTGACTAATCTGCAGCAGGCCTTGCTGCTCTCTAACTTTCTTCAACACTCTCAACTCTAGAATCTTTCAGCAAGTTGCCTACCTTGTTTTTAAATACATTCTGTAATTTATCTCCAGGATAGAAAATTCAAAAGATTTACTACTCTTGGTGAAAAAGAAATTCTTACACACTTCAGTTTGAAACAACAGCATCTTCCTTGTAACCAGGACACCTTCATTAGGACTCCTGCTGATGAAACATCTCAACATCTATCTTGTCATGCTTCCATAGCATCTTTGATGTTTCAGTAAAATTCTCCCTTATAAACTCCAAAGAATACATATCTAACTTTTTTAAGCCATCTGTGATAGGATAATCATTTTAGGATAACCCTCTATGGAGTATCAATGTTAGGATAACCTTCTCACGAGCAATTAGACCAATTAATTTATTTCGGTCCAGCTCCAATACTAGCACATTCTTTCTTGTATAACGTGGTGCAGCCTTGCCAATGCACGGAGCATGTAATAGTTTGTCTAAATTCCAAACTCCCTCCTTGCAATAAAGAGCAATATACCATTTGCCTTCCTAGCTACTTGTGCCTGCATTTTGTGTTACATGCTGAAGAACATCTAGATCTCTCCGTACTTCAATTACATGGAATCTCTCTCCAATCAGACATTTGATTTCTGCTGGCAAAGTGCACGATCTCTCTCACTGAACTCCATTTACCAAGTTTTCACCCACTCACTCAGCCTATGTATCCTGAATAAGAGTCCAGGTATTCTCATCACATTATGCCCTGCCATCTTATTTGATGTCATCAGCAAACTTGAATAACTTAACTCTACCCTCTCCTCTGGGATTTTAACATGGATAGTAAATAATTCTTTATAAAATCTAGCATCTTGCCAACAATGTATGTTAAGCTAACTGGTGTGTAGTTTCCCACTTTTAAATGTCTGTTTGTTCTGAAAGATGGGAATACTGGAGTTGTGGAAATCCACAGATTTCCTGTTCCATTTGTAGTAAAAGCTTCAGAATGAGTGGCAGAGATAGAAAGATGAAGAGCAAGGTAATTGTATCTGCCCAGGCATTAGAAATTAATGCAATTTGAGTGTAATATATCATACATAATGTATTAATTTGTATGAGGCATGCAGGTTGGATGTTGTGCACTTTCATCTGTTCTTTATGTTCCAGACATCCGTATTTATTTCTCATTTTCCTCTCAGCTCATGCTTTCACAATAAAATTGAAAACCAAATTAGTTTTTTTAAGAAACAAGGTTCCATTATAAATATTCTTGAAGTTACTTTATCTTGCATTTAAAACTGTCAGCAAGAATACTCAGCATAATATAAACATTTCAAAATGACTAAGGGAACAGAGAAACAGGAACAGGAGCAGACCATGTGGTCTTTTGAGCCTGCTCAGCATGTTCATGGCTGATGATCTGTTTCAGTTCCATATTCTTGCTTTTCCCCATATCACTTGTCTTTTGTGACCAGATATCTACCTCCTTTCTGTTGTGTATTTACTAACTCGATTTCCACCAAGTCTGGGAGAGAATTCCACAGGCTTGCCACTCTATCTCATTTTCTCCTTCTCAATTCCCAGCGTCTTATCCTATGGGAAACTATGACCTATAGTTTTGGACTACTCAGCAGTAGAAACACTCTTCCTACACTGACTATCTATGCATTTCTATTGTCTCAAAGTTTGCTTCATTGTCTCAGGAAATTACGAACTTACAGTAGTCCTAGAGTTCCTTTGATATTGTCTATAAAAATTCCTTTTGTGTTTCATGCCTCTGCTGAGGATCCCTTGTAGTGACAGAAGGTAGCACTGTCAACTGGGAAAGATGAATATTGAAATGCTTCTATTACTGCCCTCATTCATTGATAAAGGGACCATCAGCAAGGTAAACATTTATGGCTCGTCCTAATTGCTCTTGGGAACTTAATGGTAGATCATCTAATGAAACCACAGTTAAGTGAAAAATTCAAGATTTGAACTAAATGATGTTACAAGAATAATAATTTTCCAGGTGAAGTTAGAATTTGGTTGTCTTTAAGATATAATGTCCATATCCTTTTGGGTGTTAGAGATTGCAGGTATGAGATGTTGTCAAAGCGGCCCTAGCAAACGCTACCTTTTCCTTTCATCTCAAGATGTACGTTGCTTCCAGAATATTCCAGTAGAGTAAGGAGTAGTTGCTTAAAGTTACGGAGTGCATGCCAGTGAAGAGGATTGCTGTTGCTTTTGATCTTTCCATATCAGCAATTCTCCTAGGGAGGGCCTTGTACTTTGCTTGTTTCCAAATGCCAGAGTCTGCAGTTATATGGTAGCAGAGAGGATTGAATCTATCATGTTATATTACAACTCAAAGAAAACATTATCCTCATTTGTTTGTTCCACACTCCACCCCTAGTGAATGTCAAAACCGAGAAATTGTTTGCCTCTTTGCCTCTCATCTTGAAGGTCGTTGCGGGCTTAAAATGCATCACAGCCAGGTCTTAATTGATTTCCATGTGGCACTAAGTATAAATAGGAATGCCTGGCTCTTCTCTCCTTAACCCCAGTGGGGAGAATGAGAATTGTCCTTGCCTCATCTTGTTCCAATATGTAGTCCTGCAGAATTCACCAATACACTGCCTCTTGGTTTCAAGCTTTCTGAAAAGATTTATCAGAAATAGATTTATCCTTCATGCTCAGTATTGAGTTTAAACACTGTCTGTACCTTTAGTACATCCCAAACTTGAGATTTAATGTCTTTTGGATCAACTTTTTCTATTGGAGCTGGAGGTGGAAAGTATGTATAAAATACAATTAACTCTTAATCGGAATCAAAGGGGTAACTGCTGAAGTGAAATATAGTTGTATTTAGTTTTACTAGTTATAGTTAGCACCACAACTGAACGAACAAAATTAGAGATTGAAGATAATAATTCATTTAGAAGATAAAATACTTAACTTGGTTTGACCCACTTTTCTTGGTTTCTACTAAACTTTTTGCTTTTTCCTTTTGTGGGTATTTGCACTTTGCATATTCCTCCTTTTCCTTTAACTGAATGCAGTGTTTGATTTATGAGTATACAGATCTGTCATCCAGGAGGTTTGAATAGATAATACTGGTATGAGATATAATGCTTTTCACCCCAGAAATATTGATGTACCACTTCCATGGAAATAATTTCATTGTTGCCATTTAGAATATGTGTTATGAAGATGTTGGAATTTAAAACAAACCTTTTAATGTGGATGGTAAAATGAGGCTCCCCTTGATCGGACCCCCTCAATCCTAGTAAAATCTCCAGTGAACTATCTTGTATCTAATGACAGCATCGCACCTGGGAGTGCTTCACCTCTACAAGGGGTTCTTGTATGTCCTCCCCATGGAATGCCTGGGTTTTCCTTGGGTGTTCAGGATTTGTTCCACAATCCCAAAGTCATACTGCGTAGGTTAATTGGTCATTGTAAATTGTCCCGTGATAATTAGGTGCGGGTTAAATCAGAGTTGCATGGGTTGAAGAGCTGGAAGGACTTATTCTACACTGTATCTCTAAGTTAATAAATAAATTGTTATAAACTGTTGTTTGCCTTAGTGATCAGATGTCCCAGGCACATCATACGGGTGACTATTCTGCATGTACATTTCCAAATGATGTGAGACAGCCTGCCTCATAAGGTCAAATGGCTGAAATTGACCTCAGTGAAATTGGAGGATTTCAGATTAGCAATGGCAATGTATTTTTTATCTTTATTGTCTTCTGTATTCTTGTCCCCAAGGGGCTGAGAAATTAGTTGTGTCAGGGCAATCATCTGGTCAGAGTTGAGCTACCAGAATTCTCCTAGTGGTTCAGTACTACAGAATGTTGTACAGTTTTCCATTCGAGCTGTTCCTGGAACAGCGTGATCCAGCTCACTAATCCACAGTTCCCAATAACATATGGTGAAAGGAAGGTCATTTGTTAATGTAAATGGTTTTATGTTCTTATTTCATCAGATAAGCCATTAATGCAGCTGTTCAAGTTGCAAATCAAAATCGCATTATATATTTTTTAAAAAGCTCCCAATTAATCTATTGTCAATCCACGATACACAATTATGGGCCAGTTTGAATTAGCCAGTTATTAATTTGACATGGTAAATCTCCCTTTTTAACTAAAACAATTACATTTTGAATACACCTCAGAGAGGTGAAGATGAAATTTTCTGAATATGTGGTAAATAATACAGGCTCATGCTCACTGGGGAAAAATAACTGGTTAATTTAATTTGGTGGTCCATTTAAAAAGTGTTTGTACCAACTATTAGACAAGTGTTTGTGATACAATATGTGCAATTGAAAGTAACATATTCTCACACTGTAAAAGCTGAAGCTAGGTTTCAACCAAAGCACACTTGAAAGTAGGAAAGAAAAAAAGAGAGCGCTCTATTGTTGTAAGATGTTCATGACCTATAGATCATAACCCATTGTGTATGTCAGCTCTTCAAAAGCTATTCCATTGTGAGCAGAAAATGAATGGTGCAGTTTCCAGTCAGTGACTGCCTCCATCAGCATTTGAAGTGCTTTAGCTGAAGTGACATTTCTTCATAGGAAATTTATTCCAGTGTGGCAATATGCAGAAGTGGTAGATATAGTCCATTCCATCACACATGGGTAAAGCGGTCTGCACCACTAAGTACGTTAACTGAAGCACTCCCACAAGAAAGCACCACCCATCACCACGACCAAGTTTATGCTGTCTGCTCACTACTATCTTCAAACAGGATGTACAGAGGTACAGGAGGCTTTGGGTCTCACACCACTAAGTTCAGGAACAGTTAGTACCCAAAACTATCAGGTTCCTGAATCGGCGTGGATACATTCACTCACCACAACTCTGAACAGATTCTACAACTTACTGGCTCACTTTCAAAGGCTTTTAAAATCATTCTCAGTGGGGTTTTTTATTCTCAGTTTTGTTGTCTTTTGCATATTGGTTGTTTGTCAGTCTTTGTGTATTGTTTGTTTTACTTATATTTCTGTAAATGCCTGGCCAGAAAATGAATCTCAAGATGATGTTTTGTAACTTCAAAACATAAAAACTAATTGAAAAGAAAACAAAAGTTTGTAGATAAGTTGTGTACTTCGTTTACTTCAGGCGAGGCAGGTGCATATCACATGATAGTGCCATGTTGTATGCGATTCACAATTATTTAGACGAACCAAACTGGTTAATCAATATATTTACAATATTATTCAAATATTAATACACAGCAAAGGTTGCATATGGTGATATATACGTACTTTGATAATAAACTTGCTTTGAACTTTGAAGCTCTGACAGTGTTATCAACAATAACGCATCAGTACGGGTGCCTTGCACTATTAAGGCTAAGCAGAACTCCTTGGTAAGGTGGATTGAAAGAATTTAATTATGTTAAGAATCCATTGACCCATTGTGCTCAGTGAAAAACCAGTCCACTTAATCCTTTGCTAGTACTACTTCCTGATGAATACAATGGAATCTGGTTAACTGTGACACATCGGGACCAGTACATTTTGGTCCAATTAAGTAGCTTGGCCTAATTAGTTGAAGTTTCAAAGAAATGGTTAAAAAGGGAGAAACTACCATTTAACTGAGTAACAAATTATGCATTTAAATGAAATACAGAATAAATTATAGTGTTAAGAATACTGCTACAGCACTGCATTAGTTCCTAATATTTATCGACAGAGGAATTTATCCAGTGTACACTGCCGTGTTCTTTTGATTGACTGTAAATGAATAAAGTCAACACAGACACCTACTGCAGATAATGGACTCCCTTCATACAATGCTTTCAATGAGTGCATCCTCCTAATCTTCATTTTCATTGTAACATTCAAGATGATTGTCAATACCTTCAAATTCTTCATAGATCCTAACTTGTTGAAGTAGTAAAATAATTTCATTTTCTCTCCCAGCCTTTTTCTGAGAACTCTAGGCCAAATGCTTGAAACCACAGTGAACAAAACAGTTCTGAATTGTCTTCCAGCTTATTTCTCACCAACTATTAATGCCAAAAATCATGGCTTTTTGAACACAAACGCATGCAACTGACGCTATTAAAAACAGTGCGCTCTAAGCACAGCGTAATGTCTAATGGCCAAACAAGTGCACACAACTGGTGCTAGTTAGAAGCTTTCGGTAACAGTCTCCTATCCCAATTAAGTGACATAGAATCCCAAATACATGAAGGGAATCACAGCTGTTTTCTCAGTTTTTGTTCTTTAAGAGTTGTCCCGAAGAAGTGCTCCCCGATTAGCCAATGGCCCAATTAACCGGAATCTGCTATATTTATGTTTTGATTATGCTTCAGCATGTGGTGGACTAAGTTTCCATAGTATTTTCTGGTAGGATGTTCCATGACCTACAATACTGTGCAAAAGTCACAGGCACACATATATAGCTAGGGTGCCTAAGACTTTTGCACAGTACTGTATCTGTCAACGTGAAGTGGAGAGAGAATTTGTAAATCTGGCAGAAGCAAGGGATATTGGAAATGGAGATGATGGAGTGCCACGGGAAGTGTGTGGTTCAGGTGGCAGAGAGGAGTGCCAGGACGGGGGTTGATGCAGGTGCAGACACACCCAGCCCTGAGACCACCAGACAAAGTCATTTTATTCCAAACAATTGGTAGATTGATCATTACAGAATGTCTCTGTTGCTTCCTGCTCCCTCCCCTCTCCCTTCCTCTTTTCCCAACCATGATTCCCCTCTCTTTGCTCAATTCCCACTCTCAGTCCACAATAAAGACCCATTATCAGACTCAGGTTTGCTACCTCTCACATGTCATGAAGTTTTTTTTTCCAGCAGCAGTGCAGTGCAATACATAAAATTACTACAGTACTGAGCAAAAGTCTTGGGCACCTTCGAGATATATATACACACATACATACACACGCACACACGCGCGCGCCTAGGACTTGCAGAGTACTATGTGTAACTTGAGTAGAAATTCGTTAATTTTTTGACGTCATTCTTCTGTTTGTGAACTGGAGCGATGATCTGTGTTTCATGAGGAAACTTCTGGAAAAGCATTTATTTGATAGCCTGTTGACAGTAATGTTTTTATAATTGCAGTTTTGGACAGGAAATTGTCTGTGAGACAGAGCAGAGCTGAACTGGTTAAGAAGGGAGTGTTGAAAGAGATTCCTGAACAAGGCAAGTATGATGTGTGCAGAGTGATCAGAGATTTAATCAAATAGTCAAATCAAATCATGAAGTTGGTTCCCTTCTCCCTATTAAACCCTTTGAGGAATATCTTGATGTGGTGTTGTCACCAGGATCTATTTAATTAAAATAGTGTCGGACTTGAGAACATTTCCTAATCTGTAAAAAGTACCCAGCTCATTGTAGAGTTGGGCAGGTATATGGGCCAAGATTTCTAAACTTTGTCATACCAGCACTGCTATACGTTAGTCAGTGACATCAGATAAGTTGAGGGCAGTAAATGAAACGCAACAGATGAATGAATTTTATATGTGTGTGTTCCACAAAATACATACAGTTTGTAACTATCTACACCTGGTGACAACAATAGTTGCAGTTCCTTTAACAAGTATGCTCGTGCTTTCACACTTCAAGCTTTCAGTCAGGATGATTACTGCGAATCAGCCAATAACCCAAATTAAATAAAGCTAAAGCCAATGCCTTAGTGTGATATTGTCTTCACTTGAAGTGTCAGCTTGGTTCTGGCAGGAGAAGTGGCTTTCAGGGGCTGGTTAAAATGTGGAATTTGGTATGGTTGACATTGATCTGATTCAGGCCAATCCGGATACAGATATGAAGGTGGATGGATTAATAAATGATGGCGGGGTTCATTGAAGTAGGTGGAAGGTGTTTTACATGGTACCTAAAATCTTTCTTCTTCAAAGCTCCTCAGCACTGAGCACTTCTGTTAGATTTCATAACCTTCCTTGTTATCATGAGAACCACTGGGGCTTGAGTTCAAGTTTATTGCCATTCAACCATACACATTTAAACAGATAAACAAAACATCGTTCCTCTGGGGCCAAAGTGCAAAACATAGTACATTTAGTATAGTCACACACAGCATATAGAGTTATGATCCAGCAAGTATAGTCACAATATAATAGCACAAGTCTTGGACTGACATGACCTGAAGATTAACAGCTTGACGTAAAGTGCAAAGTACACGTTTATGTAAGACAGTATAATGTTATTGGCACTATTATAATAAAATAGGCAGTCATATAAATATGTGAAACAGCAGCAATAAAAGATTTAAAAAAATTGGTGGGTTGATCAGTGACCAGAGTATTTACACAGAGTATATACAGTACGTTGGCTGGGTGACAGCAGGGTGTTCTCTGTGTAAATGACACACACAAAATGCTGAAGGAACTCAGCAGGCCAGGCAGCATCTATAGAAAAGAGTACAGTCGACATTTTCGGCTGAGACGTGCCATGCTGAAGGGTGAACGTTGTTTGAAAGAAACAGCACAGACAAAAATGGCTTCATGGCAGCTTCTGTTCTGGAAATTTCTGAGCCCATTATTCCAACATTGAATTTTGACACTTTCAGGTTGCACATTATTTCCATAAAGGCCAACAGCTTTATATTAAAACGAAAACATGCGATGAGCATGCCAAATGCTTTCAAGATTCATGCATTTTCAAAGAATGTATTAATTATACAACCTTGAGATTTGCTTGCTCACAGGTAGCCACAAAGCAAGAAACATGAAGAACCCAATTAAAGAAAAAGAAAAGACCAACACTCGATGCGCAAGAGAAAGAAAATAAATTAAAATCGTGCAAACAATTGAAGTGAGAAACAACATCATTCCAAACCAAAATTGAGTCCTCAAGCTCGGACACTGGAGCAGCCTGGAGTAGGCGCAAAGCCTCACTTATTAGCTCATCATATTAGCGGGCATGGAGCACAGCAGCCAGGACAAACTTTATAGCCGTAGCGCCATGGAGAGAGGAGTGACCATCGCGGAGAATGAGTGAAATCAGCTCTCATCCCATCTGACACCCCATCATTTTAGTCTGTCTGGGCCAGCGTTTGGATTGACCCAATGATGGAACAGCAAAAGGCTGCGGTGCCCTGGAGAGAGAAGTGAAGATCACAGAGAGTGAACTAAATCAGCTCTTGCTCCCAGTATGGACCAGCATTTAAATTGTCTAAACAGTGAATCGTACCTCGCACTAGGACTGATGCAGCTGCAGCAAAAGCCTCCAGGCCTAGACCACATCGCCCAGTGACTCGCTCTGGGCCCAGATTCCATCACCCAGCCTGAACCCACTTTCAAGCTCTTTAGATCATCTCAGCACCTAAACGTTCCATCCTCACACCCGGCCAGTTGAACAAGCATTAGATCTTCTCTGCCCTGGGCCCCACTTCTTTCTGTGTCCAGAGTGATACAGCCTTGCACCCGGGCCAGTTGAACGAGCATCGGAACTCCTTCTGCAACACTCCACAAACTCGGCTCATCCAATGAAATCGCCTCACCATTGATTGCCCCTTTGCTGTCTGCGGCAATAATTTATCACAATTTACCACAGGAAAGGTATTTTTAGTTGGATTTCTCATCTTTTTGACTACCAGAAGCTGTCGCACATGTTCAAAAGCACCATCTTAACTAGAAGTTACTTCACGGAATTCTTGAAAATTATGATGGTTCTTGATAGGGTGAATATAATCGTTGTGTGAATCCAAAGTCAATAAGTCCACCAAAAAAATCTGAGGAAAAACCTTTTCCCAGAGCGTAGCTAGAATGTGGAACTGACTATCAAAAGGAAGAGGTGAAGTGTGTATTTAACACAGAGCCATGTCAGTACATGATGCTGAAAGAAATAAGGAATGTATTTATTTAGGAGTCTTCTTTAAAGAATACCAGCTAGATGTGTTTCTTACTGATGATTCAGTGTCAGCCTGTGAAGATGAGGCTCAAGACTGAGGTGACGTCCATCTGTAGATCCAAGTGGGAGCTTTCATTTTTAACCATGTTGTCTGGTTATGGAAGTTTGACTATTAGAACAAAAGAAATCAGAATCAGGTTTAATATCACTTGCATCATGAATTTTGTTATTTTGCTGCAGAAATACATTGTAATACATAAAAATAAAAACTATAGATTACTATAGTTACTAGATAGATACTATCTAATTTTACAGTTGCAAGAAAAGTTTGTGAACCCTTTGCAATTAGCTGGTTTTTTTTGCATAAATTACTCATAAGATTGGTCTGATCTTCATCTAGGTCACAATAATAGTCACTTCATTTTGTGTGTGTTACCCTTATCAATTTGTCGATTGTTTTAATTCATTTAAGGGGTGCATAGCCAAGAAGGGCCAAAAAGCCTGTTTCTGTGCTGTAGTTTTTCTCTGGTTTCTATGGTGCAGATTCACAGGATGAGTAATTACCCAAGTTACCCAAGAAGTGACCTACCTTTTTAAACCAGTGTAAATACGCCCACAATGCTGTTAGGGTGGGAGTTCTAGGATTTTGACAGTGGCAAATGGATAGATTCTGTATATTAAGCTTCTGAAGAATTTGTGTTTAGAGGCTTGTATTAATCTAAAGTATAGATTTATATATGATTTTAGCACAAAGGGAAGTTACCAGTAAAAATATTCGGAAGAGGATCTTGGTGCTCACAAAGCATTTTCAATGGTTTTGACGTGTAATTTTCTGCACTTAATGGGATTTTTGCGACTGCTGTCATTCTGAGTATTTTCTTAATAAGCAAAGTGTATCAACATACCAACCTAACCCCTTGCATTTTCAAAATGTACAATTTTAGAAGGGACAGGATCTGTCATATCTAGCTAATGTATTCACAACAGAGACATTAATCTTTTAAAATAAAATTGGGTCAGTAGCTAGGATTTTAAAGTAAGTAAATATTTTGCAAACTTGGCAAGCTTGCCCTGAAAATTTGTTTTATGCAAAATAAGCTTTTACATGATCTATTTTATCAGTTTATTTGTATATAGTTTGTGGCAATCTTCAAGTGGAACATTATAGCATAAATAGGCTAGAAATTGTTTCCAGTAGACTGTAAACATTTGTAAAGTACTAAAGGGGGCAGTTATTTTTACACTGCATCCAGTGTTTCATCACTTGCGCACCTTGAGTCAGTTCAGATTGGTAGCAACTTCTCCACAATCTCCATTAGCCTAAAACTTTGATAAACTTGAATATATCATTGATGAAGAGTTTATTGACTGTTTGCATCATGGCCTGGTATTGAAACACCAATACCCTTGAACAGAAAACCTAACAAATAGTAGTGGATACAGCGCACTCCATCACGGATAAAGCCCTTCTATATCTACACGAAATGCTGTCGCAGCAGTGCAGCATCCATCATCGGGGACATCCGCTCTCCAGGTCATGCTGTCTTCATGCTGCTGCCATCAGGAAGGTGCACAGGAGCCTTAGGATTCACATCATGAGGCTCTTGAATCAGAGTGGATATTTGCTCAATTTCGTTCACCCCATCACTGAAATTTTCCCACATCCTATGGACTCACTTTGAAGGAATCTTCATCTCATGTTTTCGATATTTATTGCTTATTTATATTTTTTTTCTTTCTGTATTTGCGCAGTTTGCTGTCTTTTGCACATTGGTTGTTCATCTGTTGAGTGCGGTCTTTCATTGATTCTTTAATGCTTCTTGGATTTACTGTATATGCCCACAAGAAAATGAATCTCAGGATTGAAGATGGTGACATATGTGTACTTTGGTAATAAGTTTACTTTGTTATGATGTGGAATGTGCTGCCTGAAAAGATGGTGAAAACAAGTGCTTGGTAATTTTCTAAGGGAAATTGGACAAGTATTTCAAAAGGGAATTGAGTTGCTTGAAAAGAGCAGGTGAATGTGATTAATTGGATACCTCTTTCTGAATCCTCACTGATGCGTTGAAGGAAACAGCTGTATTCTGTGTTGCAACTTGTGCAATTGGGATTTCAAAGCCAACAATTAATTTTTTAAAAATTTTCGCATCATGGTTGCAGCTTGCAGTGGAAAATTAGAATTTAGTTCTAGTCCCATTTGCCTGTGTAACTGGTTCGGATGAGATGCAGCCCCATCTGTCAAGTTGTTTGTTAATCAGTAAACTTGTGTCTGTGATGTTGTAGTAAATACTTTAATATTGGTTTTAAAGCACTTTTTAAATATATGCCAGTTCTCAGAATGACTTGGTGTCATTTGCAAGATGGGTATTTATCTTCAATCCCTGAATGCCCCTTGAGAAGGTGGTGTAGCTGGTGGACCAATGCAGTTCTGTATGATGAAGGTCCCCACTCATAATGCAGAATTGGTTGTGATTCAGCAATGCTGAAGGGATTTCTGAAATGTTTTCCTCTTCGTGTTCGTTAGTGTATCAAGAAAGGACTAGTACTTAGTAGTGAAGTAGTTACGTCTGTCAATACATTATAGCCAAGTTGGGTTACATGCCATTCTTCATTGCAAAAATGTGATTCTGTTATTTCAAGATATTTTTTGAATCACTCTTGGAATGGGTTCAGTACTTGCTTTAATTAGTGAGGGAGGTTGAACTAGAATTTAAAAGAAAAGACATTTAATTGACAGGTAGCAGGAGAGTTTGGGATTCACGATCATCCTCTCATGCTAGGATATCAGCCATATAGGGGCAGGATGAGGTAATCTCTTTACTTAGGGTGATGAATGTTAAAAATTCTCCAGCTCAAGATGGTGGATTCTTAATTTGTTGAATACAGTGAGGAAAAAGATTGTTGACATTCAGAAGTGAAGTGATGGTGAGACATGGTGACATTGGCTCAAGATTCAGGGGACAAGATCGGAGGACGGAGATGAGGAAAAATTGTTTTTTTCCAGAGGGTGGTGAATCTGTGGAATTCTCTGCCCAGGGAAGCAGTTGAGGCTTCCTCACTAAATATATTTAAGAAACAGTTAGATAGGTTTTTACATAGTAAGGGAATTAAGGGTTATGGGGAAAAGGCAAGTAGGTGGAGCTGAATTTATAGACAGATCAGCCATGATCTTATTGAATGGTGGGGCAGGCTCGATGGGCTAGATAGCCTACTCCTGCTCCTATTTATGTTCTTATGTTTAGTGAAATTGAGGTAGAAATGTATTTGTGATTGATCGGATTGAGCAGCTGGTGTACTCATACTCTTGTATTGACCAGCTGAAGACAATTTGATGCAGGTGAATGAGGGGAAAGGTGCATCAGTCGGTGTTCCAACAACTTACGAAAATGGAGAAGGTGCATTGAAGAGGAATGAATGTTGTCCATTCCCTTCAAAGTATGAATGGAGTTTATTCTTACTCTGGATATCCCTGTTGTAAATATTAATAGTTGCCAGCCTGTTACTTTAGTCACACACTTTGGATGTGAATACAGTTCGTCACACAATATAATCGTTTTAGAGTTTTCAGGAATTAAATGTTATTCTTCTGACATTGCTTTCAGAAACTAGAGAAGTGGTAAAGGATTGTTCTTTGAAAATTGAGATTTTGCTCCTTAGCTTGAACATATTTGTGATACAAATCTGGAGGAGCCTGCTTGGCAAGTTTTGCCCTTCTCACTTCCAGGGTCTGTTCAATTTCCAATTGTCAGTAGAAAAATAGAGTTTTGTGAATGAAGATGGATGTGACAGATGACCAATGGCAAGAGTGTGGTAAGAGAGATTTGAAAGCATTATGTCCATAAGACCGGTTTGTTGTATCCGGTTGGTTACATGCCCTCCAATACGAAAATTGTAGAAGGAACATAAGTATCCCATTCAATAAGATTGTAGCGAATCTGAAATTCCTCTAATCTATTTTCCTGTCCTTTTCCCATAACCCTCAATACATTCACTGGTAAGGAACCTATCTAGCCTTGAAGCTACTGATGAATTTTGACACAATCCCCAGCTCTTCTCTCCGCGGTATGGAATTCCAAAGGCACTCAAACCAAAGTAGAAATTCTTCCTAATCTGGGTCCTATTCTGAGACAATGGCCTCTGGACCCTCCCCGTAAATGAAAACTTAATTTCAGTATCAAAAGGTGTAGGTGACAAAGAATCTTGCATCGTGATATCGTTCTTTAAATGAATAGAATCCCAAAACATTTTCCCTTCTACGACACCCCAATGTACCACAGATCATTCTTTAAACTGTGGGTGGTACTGTAGCATAACAGTTAGTGCAATCACTCTATTATACCAGCAATCACCAATTGGGGTTCGATTCCTGCTGCCACCTGTAGGAGTGGGTTTCCTCTGGGTGCTCCAGTTTCCTCCCACATTCCAAAGATGTACCAGTTCGGGCTAGTGAGTTGTGGGCATATTATGTTGGCATCAGAAGCATGGCTACATTTGTGAGATGCCCACAGCACAATCCTTGCTGGTTTGATTTGATGGAAAGTACCCATTTTACTGTATGCTTCGATGTGCATGTGACAAATAATGCTATTCTTTCTCTTGTAAAATAATGTCGTTCTTTAAACAGGGGAACTAGAATTATTCCTAGCACTGCAAATTGGCAGTTAGTGTATCTCGAAGTGATGGGATAGAGGCTGAATTTTCTGAGTCAACTTAATGCCTGGCTACTGAAAAGATTCTGTGTGATCACACCTTGCTTTCCACACCAATTCCACCACTGGTTGAATCGAGGGAAATTCGTGCTCAACGCTTTATGGATGAAGAAATGTTCATGGTGGTTATCCATCATAAATGCCAGAACTTATCTGTAGGCATTTTAAAGAGAAGTGATTGCGGTGGAAGGAAGCCTCTGTCATTTAATGGATCACAGTGAGGGGAGTAAAGGTAGAGATTTATGAGTTGTGGTACGATGAAGACTGCCAAGCAGGTAAAAATGCTTCATGGAGCTAAAAGATAAAGGCTGATTGAGAAAGCTTATGTAATGAAAGGAGGAGGTAGCAGGGCAGCATTGTGTCCTTGGCTACACAACTATTGTGAGCAGTAACAGTTATGTTGAGAGAACAGGTTTGCATTAAGACATGTCTCTGACTGGACTAGAGCATCATTGCTTCAAGTTTATAGAGAGAAAACAGTGTGAACTGTGCAAGACGGGGATTTGGTATGAACTGTGCAGAACGGGGAGATGAGCATTCAAGGCATTGTTTCTCTGCCATCCTAGAAAATTATTATTCCTGCCACCTCCCTCTCTACCTCCTTCTACAAACACTGCAAATTATACTGCTTTACATAGTTGTTCATTTTAAATTGTATTGGCTTCCTCCATCCTCCAGAGACACATTCCAGATTATAACTTGCAATGAAAGATAAAAATTCTGTCAGTTCTATTCTGGAATTTCTGCCGGTTAATGTTTCCACTGGCTCTTGACCTTCCTACCATTGTGGGGGGGGAGAGGGAGAAAATTATCTCAATATCTTTGTCAAACATAGAGTTCTTTCTTTCCCATTTTGCAGATGGAGAAATTAACAGCAAACCTGCCCAGAACAGTACACTAAAGAATGGTCACACCATCCCCTTGGGTGAGTTGGCCACCTCAAAGGAGCCAGAAGCAGCGGCCGGAGCTGAAAAGAGACCAAGCATTTCAAAAACTTCACAGAATGGTGAGGAGGAAATGGTGAGCTCTTCTGAAGAGCCCCTAAAGACAAAAGGTAAGAAATCAAAACCATGTAGAGACTTTTTAAAATTAGGGCCATAAGACAATAGACATAGGGGCAGAATGAGACCACTCAGCCGCTTGAGTCTGCTCCACCATTCCATCATGGGTGATTTATTATCCTTCTCAACCCCATTCTCCTACTAATCAAGAACCTATAAACCTCCTCTTTAAATATACCCAATTACTTGGCTTCCATCACTGTCTGTGGCAATGAATTCTGCATATTCACTCCCATTAGCTGAAGAAATTCCTCCTCATCACTGTTCTAAATGGGCGACCCTCTATTCTGAGGAGGTACTCTCTGATCCTTGACCTCCCCACTATTAGAAATACCCTTTCCATGTTCACTCTATCTAGGCCTTGCAATATTCGATAGGTTTTAATGAGATTCTGTCTCCCCCCCCCCCCCGCCCACCGCCATTCTTCTAAACTCCAGTGAGTACAGGTCCAGAGCCATCACATGGTCCTTTCAATTCCTAGAATCATTCTCATGATCCTCCTCTGGACCCTGTGCAAGGCATTATGCTTTTTCTGTTTTGGTCTCTAAATGTGCTTCAGTACTATGTGATGTACTGTGCTGTGGAGTGAATGGACAGATAGAGGGAAAATATTTATCATTTGCAGAAGAAAGTAGTTAAGTTTATAAGTAAATCAATGTAATCCTCCTCTCCCACTATAAGGAACACGAAAACAGGGTCGGTAGGTCCTGTTGAAGAACTGAGCGTGTCTCCTGAAGGGCACATCATTGTGGTTTTATAAGTCAGTTTTTGTTTGTGCTATAGTTCAAAGGATTGAGAGCAAAGTACATACGCACATGCTCTGTAATTTTAGTGACAAACCATTCTTTTCTAAGTACTGTTGAGTTTATATTTGTATTTATCGTGCTTGCCATCCCTCATATACTTGCCTGATATGTCTACTTTCATTCCTGTTACCCAGCAGAGGTTCTGGACCGACGACCATACTCAGAATTGGAGCCCATGCGTGAGCAGAAACAGGCTTTGCTTCCTCCCAAAAGACCTGTGTCAGCTCCCAATCTGGAAGCAGGCGAGGGGCAAGTGAAAAATTCTGGAGTCAGTATGACTAGCGCCAAGGATGTCTCCCCTATTATCTCATCCTTCTCGACTTCATGTTCCATAACTACCTCCAGTATCACTGAATCTTTGGCTGCTGCTACAAATACTACCACCACCGTATCAAGTGCATCTGTTTCCTCGACTACCACGGCCCCTGCTAAGCAACCTCCCATCCCACCTCCAAAACCCAACCGAAATAGTAATCCTTTATTTGGTGAGTCAGGGAATGCAACTGCATGGCACACTTTATATTAAAAAGTGAAGGTAGAATTTCTGTAGATGCTGACAATCCAGAGCAATGCACACACAAAATACTGGAAGAACTCTGCAGCTCATTTAGCAAGTATAGGGGGGAATAAACAGTCCTGATTAAGGTCTTGGCCCAAATTGTTGACTGCTTATTCCCCTCCATATATGCTACCTGGCCTGCTGAGTTCTTCCAGTATTTTATGTGTGTTGTAAGGCATTATAAATGTCATTTACCTCCATCATTCCCTCTCATTATTTTTTTACAGCTGTGCAGATGAACCATTGTTCTGAGCACTGCCTGAAAACTGAGCAGGATTACTTCAGTTACTGCGTGGCCACGCACCAGCAGTTTAAAGTAAAAATATTTACCTCTTTACTGATTTGTGAATGTAAGAAGATACTTTGCCAAGTGTTTATTGAAAGCTAATGTGATGGTCAGATTGTCCAAATCATGCACTCTGTTGATCACCGAAGATGAGGCAGCACATTATTTTGACTGCGACTCACACAAAATGCCGGAGGAACTCAACAGGCCAGGTAGCATCAAGGGAGAAGAGTAAACAATTGACGTTTCGGGCCAAGACCCTTCTTCAGGATTGAAACGCCAACTGTTTATTCATTTTCATAGATGCTGCCTGATCTGCTGAGTTCCTCCAGCATTTTTAGTGTGTTGTTTGGATTTCTAGCATCTGCAGACTTTCTTATGTTTGTGACATTATTTTGACTATTTGAAATGGAATTGAATCTCTGCTTTGAACTTAATGAAGGGAGAACCTTGACTGAATATTATCTGATTGCAGTGGATATTTTCTCTTTAAAGGTTAGGATGGATTACCATAAGATTACTTTCAACGAAAGGCAGAACTTGGTACATGAGGGTTTGATGTATTCTCTGAACAACATTCTTTCATAATTTAATATTAATAAGGAAAAAGATATTAAAATAAATAATCATAAGTGATTGAGATGCATATTATCCACCTTGTCAGTTTGTTATTTTAGATGTTGGCTGAGTGGAAAAAGAAGCCTATAGTTTTATTGTTCAATCTTGGTGGTGCTAGGTGAAAGTAACTGAACATCAAGTGATGAGAACATTTGTTTTAGAAAAGTAAGCACTTAATATAAATTTTTTTAATGGATTTGAAAAGTTAGGGCAGGATTGTAATGATGGGAGCTTCAGTGATGATTGCTCGTGTGGAAGTTGTGGTAACATCTGGGCAAGGATGACTACAGCAGTGTATAGCCAAACCCATAGAAGGGAGACCATTGAAGTGAAACCACTGGGGGCAATCTCTTGCTTACTGGTGACATAGTTGAGAATGACTATGGCACTAGGTAATCAACCTAGAAGAACATGGCTTCCCTTTACCCAGTAGGGGAGCTGGAGACAGATGAATAATGGGAGAATGTGAAACACACCCAACAACTAAGGGACAGTTGTTTTACTGACTTCAAAATAATCATTGGTTGTTAACTTGAATTTTCGGTTGACTTTTAACACCTCTATTTTGAATAGCGAAGGATCTTGCAAGTCAGTAATTCAAATATATACAACTTACCAAATGGTCAATATCTGTACTTGATAAGCCAATTTTATATAAAAATAACAGTTTTCTGTCCTCCTGGCTTCAGAACAATGTGGGTGACAGGGGCCATGCTATTCTTCTTGTGCACAAGTAAAATAATATGTTTGAGCGACAATATAATTCTGATTGAGTGTAGTTCAAGGACGAGCAAATTGAATAATGAGTTGCCTTCGGTCTTTGCTTTTAATGGACAATGAAGATACCGTAACTTCTTTGAATTAATGAAATAACCTCTCTCTGTGTTCTTATATAGTAGTGTTACTCAGTTTTGAAATTTATTGTTCCTCTGATGTCATAAATTTAGTGTCTGCGCATATCTCATGGTAGTGTAGGAGCTTGGGCTGCGAAGGTGTGCATTATTGAAGGTTATCCTGTGTTCTTTCAAGACAATCTTAAGTGTAGGAAATCGAGAAGAGGAATGTCCAACCTTGCACTAAACAAATTAATGCAATATTTCATTCTAGGACGAGGGAGATGTCTTTCTTTTTTAAAGAAAGGGGCTTCCCTTCCTCCACTATCAACTCTGCTCTTAAACGCATCTCCCCCATTTCACGTACATCTGCTCTCACTCCATCCTCCCGCCACCCCACTAGGAATAGGGTTCCCCTGGTCCTCACCTACCACCCCACCAGCCTCCGGTCCGACATATTATTCTCCGTAACTTCCGCCACCTCCAACGGGATCCCACCACTAAGCACATTTTTCCCTCCCCCCCCTCTCTCTGCATTCCGTAGGGATCGCTCCCTACGCAACTCCCTTGTCTATTCGTCCCCCCCATCCCTCCCCACTGATCTCCCTCCTGGCACTTATCCGTGTAAGCGGAACAAGTGCTACACATGCCCTTACACTTCCTCCCTTACCACCATTCAGGGCCCCAAACAGTCCTTCCAGGTGAGGCAACACTTCACCTGTGAGTCGACTGGGGTGATATACTGCATCCAGTGCTCCCGATGTGGCCTTTTATATATTGGCGAGACCCGACGCAGACTGGGAGACCGCTTTGCTGAACATCTACGCTCTGTCTGCCAGAGAAAGCAGGATCTCCCAGTGGCCACACATTTTAATTCCACATCCCATTCCCATTCTGACATGTCTATCCACGGCCTCCTCTACTGTAAAGATGAAGCCACACTCAGGTTGGAGGAACAACACCTTATATTCCGTCTGGGTAGCCTCCAACCTGATGGCATGAACATCGACTTCTCTAACTTCCGCTAAGGCCCCACCTCCCCCTCGTACCCCATCTGTTACTTATTTTTATGCACACATTCTTTCACTCACTCTCCTTTTTCTCCCTCTGTCCCTCTGAATATACCTCTTGCCAATCCTCTGGGTCCCCCCCTCTTGTCTTTCTTCCCAGACCTCCTGTCCCATGATCCTCTCGTATCCCCTTTTGCCTATCACCTGTCCAGCTCTTGGCTCTATCCCTCCCCCTCCTGTCTTCTCCTATCATTTTGGATCTCCCCCTCCCCCTCCAAATTTCAAATCCCTTACTCACTCTTCCTTCAGTTAGTCCTGACGAAGGGTCTTGGCCTGAAACGTCGACTGCACCTCTTCCTACAGATGCTGCCTGGCCTGCTGCGTTCACCAGCATCTTTGATGTGTGTTGCTTGAATTTCCAGCATCTGCAGTATTCCTGCTGTTTAATGCAATATTTAATACTTTCATACCCTGTCCACTGTTGCCTGACTTTGGATAGATAACTTTGTCCAGGTAAACATTGTAAAACTATTGCCTCGTTGTTTGTTTCACACACAAGGTCTTATGATGTTCTTATTGGGACAATGCTTGTGTTTCTATAGTGCTGCATTGTTTTTAATGGGTGAATTTTGGAGCACCAACTCAATTTACAATATTCTGTTTCAGCGGAACTTAGTCAAGTCATGACCCCTGGCTTAGCTTTGCCAGGTAAGCATTCGCCACCAGTGCCACACAAGAGGATAAGCTTCAACCCACCCGTGACCGAGCCAAACAACACTACCCAAAGCTCAAGTGAGAGCAAGGAGAGAGTACAGTTACCAACAAAAGTACCAACGTCAGTGCACGCACCTGTGTCATCACCATCATTGCCTTCGCGGCCACCTTCCGCTCCAGAACCCGCTCCTCGACAGTCCCTTCCACCAAGACCAGTAGTCAAACTCATTCCTCCCACATTGACGTTCAGTCACGCCAACGTACAACATGAGAAAGAACCAGATCCTTCACCTGATGGCCACTCTGACGCGGAGCTCCTTCCGAATCGCCAGTCCCAAGTTCCTTTGCACATAATGATCCAACAGGCACTGTGTAGCCCTCGACCTGTCATCACAGCAGCTGATGCCTCAAATACAGCAAAATCACAGCTTTTTGAGACAGCCTTTGAAGATGCCAATAAGAATCGAGGGTTGCAAGTCACCCTGGAAAAGTTAAAATGGTAAGTGTGGATTTTCATTTAGTAACTGGTTTGCAATTTTAATTTTCTGTTTCTCAAGGTGAGAAAGAGGAATCTCATTAAAACCTACCAGTTACTGAAAGGCCCAGAAAGACTGGATGTGAAGAGGATCTTTCCATTAGAAGGAAAGTCTAGGATCCAAGGCAGAGCCTCAGATTAAAGTTGAAAAGAGGAATTTATTAAGACAACTGGTGAATATGTGGAATTTTTTACACACAGAAGGATGTAAGGCCAGGTTATTCAACAGATAGTCTCATTTAGTAAGGGGGAGAAAGCTGGAAAATAGGGATTAAGTATCAATTGTGACTGAATAGCGGAACAGTCTTGATGGACCAAATGGCCTGCTTCTGCTCTGATATCTTAAGGTCAAAGTCAACCAATATATGAACTGTACATTTTTCATGACTGTAGCCTCAACGTTCTAAGTTTTGGTTTGGTTGAATGCAGCAGAACAGTTTCCTATGTTCTTCCCCAACCTTGAAAGTATCTCAATCCCTGCCATCATAAAGTTTCTCCAAACCCAACGTATCACTCAAGCAGTCACAACTGTGTGAATACTACTGTCAACTGGTCCCAAGTGAGGTGGCATCTTGTGAGCTTTTGCCCATCTGAAGAGATTCTGGAAATTGGGTCCTGACTGATGCATTTATACAAGCAGGGAAAGAGTAATCAAATGATTCTTCAATTATTTGAGGATATTGTTGCCAGGATTCATGGATCTTTGCATAACTCACTAATGACAGCACAGTAAGGCAGTGATTAGCACATCAAATTACAGTGCCACCGGTGATCGGTGATTAGGGTTCAATTTCTGTGCTGTCGGTGGGGAGTTTGAACATTCTCCCCAAGACTGCGTGGGTTTCCTCTGGGTGTTTCAGTTTCCTCTCACATTCCAAAGACGTACAGCTAGGGTTCGAGAGTTGTGGGTATCCTATGTTGGTGCCAGAACTGTGGCGACACTTGTGGGCCACCCAGCACAGTCCTTGTTGATGTGATTTGATACAAATGATGCATTTCACTGTATGTTTTGATATACATGTGACAAATTAATTTTATTTATGAAGATACTAAATGCAATTAACCCTGATCATCTGGTTTGCACTTTCTAAGCCGAAGTGTATAGCATCTGACAAATAGAAAACCAGTGATTAAAGTGTATTAACAGCAGAGAAGCACAGCTCAAACAGTTGTTGCCATGGTATCAGCAGTCTGAGTTCAAACCTGACCTTGGGCTGGTGTTTGCATGCTCTTCCTGTCACCATTTGGGTTTTCTCAAGGCCATAGTCAATGCACAGAACTGGGCCCCTAAGCCCATGACAGACATGACACCTGTTTTACTCATTTATGCCTGGTTGTCTGAACGAGGACTGCATGCTTCTAATTCTTTCCACGCTAGCTCTGCCAGTATGGTCCAGATGTACTCTGGTTTTGTCTCTCATCTCATAGTTGTGAATGATTGGAAAGTAAAGATACCACGGAGTATGATAGGATGTAGGAGAATTTGAGAGAAATTGCTTGGACGATATGTTACAGGGAAAATTTAATGATGGAATGGGATTGCCAGGCATAGACTTAGTATGTTGAACATGTGACTGGTGTTACCAGAAAATATCAAAATATGGATTTTGAGTACAGACAGATGGAAAAATGATGAGATTAGAGGAGGAGATGTGGAAGGTGATAGGGTGGAATTCAACCATAGACCATAAGCCATAGGAGCAGAATTAGTCCATTCAGCCCATCAAGCTTGCTGTGCCATTCCACCATGGCTGATTTATTTTCCCTTTCAGCCCCAGTCTCCTGCCTTCTCCCTATAACCTTTGACACACTAACTAATCAAGCCTCGGCTTTAAATATACCCAATGACTTGGCCTCAACAGCTGTCAGTGGAAATGAATTCCACAGATTGACCACCCTCTGGTTAATGAAATTCCTCCTCATCTCTATCCTAAAGGGACGTCCATCCATTCTGAGTCTGTGCCCTCTGGTCTCAGGCTACCCTACTATAGGAATTATCCTTTCCACATCCACTACATCTAGGCCTTTCAACATTTGATAGTTTTCAGTGAGGAGGTTCCATAGATTCACCATGCTCTGGCTCTGGAACGGATTGTGCGGTTGGCTTGCTTCAATGCAATACTTGGAAGTTATTGTTTTCATGTTAAACTTAATCTAATCAGTCTCTGTTGTTCAATTGTTCTGTTGTTCTATTAGTCTGTTGTTTCCCATGGAACGCACTCATCATACCTTTCTTTAACCTTCTATATTACAACCTGATCACCAGTCCCTCTGATGATGAGAATACAGAAGATGAAGAGGAGGAAGAGGAGGAGGAGGAGGAACAGACAGAAGAGAGGTTCGAGGAACAGAATGATACAGCATTAGTTTCAACAGTCGTTATCATACCAGAGCTTGTGAGACAGGATGAAGACACGAGTGATTCCGATGATGATGGCCCAATACTGTACAGGGATGACAATGATGAGGATGAGGAAGATGATTATCCCAGTATGTATTTAATTCACTAACTTAAATTATGTACCTGCAAAACAATTGTGTAAAATCCACCTTTTTGATCAACCCGAAAAAGCATTGAAAAGTAGGAAGCATCATATTAGTATAGAATCCTGCGTCTAACTCCAGCTTCGTGAATGAAATGTGACCTTTCACAGATTTAATGTGCCTTGCCTGAAATTGTGGTCTAGATTTTTACTTAAATATTTTGGTAAAGTGAATTGTTTCCACAAAGGATCATATGTAAGAATGTAGTTACAGTATTTTTTTTGAGTAATAGTATAGATACCTTGTCTTCCTAAACATTCTCTTGTCAAAATTGTGCGTAGATTCATTGGCCAATAAGGTAAAGCGAAAAGATACTTTGGCTCTTAAACTGAGCAACAGACCTACGAAGCAGGAACTTATAGAGAAGAATATACTACCTCGCCAATCTGATCAGGAGAGGCTTGAGATTCGACAGCAGATTGGAACAGCTCTCATCAGGTAGGGTATCATCTGAATGTCTGATAGGGAACACTGCTTCTCCTCTTTGAATTCTTTCTGTGCTCTGACATGATGCATGCATGCTGATTGAATGGATGTTAGGCTACAGAGTGTATTGTGCTATCATTGTCGTTCAGTGGCTAGTTCTTCTACCTTTGAGCTAAAATTTGGCTCAAGTCCCATTTCAGTGTTCTGAAACATTCACTACCCAGGCCAAGATTTTGTGAGCAGTACTGAGGGAATACTGCATTACTGGAAATACCATCATTTGAATGTAAAAGCCTGTCAGTTCTCTCAGATAAATGTAAAAGATCCATGTACAATCAAACAGAATATCCAGTTTTGTATTTTCTTATCCTGTGTTGTAAACATTATTTACCTGTTGACTAGCCGTGCTAAAAATAAGTAGGTTATCAGTTATTATCTTCATGCTCTTTGGAGGAGCGTGCTGTACATCTATAAGACCGTGAGACAGAGGAGCAGAATTAGGTCATCTGACCCATTGAGTCTGCTCCATCATTCCGTCACGGCTGATTTTTTTCTTCCTCTTAACCTGATTCTCCTGCCATCTCCCTGTAACCTTTGACACCCTGACTAATCAAGAACCTGTCAACCTCCACTTTAAATATACCCAATAACTTGGCCTACACAGCCATCTGTAGCAAGGACCACTCTCTGACCAAAGAAATATATTATCTTTGTTTTAAAGGGCTATCTTTCTATTCTGAGGCTGTGTCCTCTGGTCCTGGACTCTTCCACTATCCACTCTGTCTAGACCTTTCTGTGTTAGACAGGTTTTAAGGAGATTCTCCACTCCCCCCACCCCCCATCTGAACTCCATCGAATACAGGCCCAGAGAAATCAACACTCCTCAGACATTAACATTTTCATTCCCAGAATTGTCCTTGTGAACCTCTTCTGGACCCTCTCCAAAGCCAGCATATTCTTGCTTAGAGAAGGGGTGCAAAACTGCTCAGAGTACTCCAAGTGTGGTCTGGCCATTGCCTTATAAAGCTTCAGTATTACGTCCTTGCTTTTCCATTCTAGTCCTCTCAAGATGAATGCTATTGTCACATTTACCTTCCTCACCACCGACTCAATTTGCAAATTAACCTTTAGGGAATCCGTGGCTATTTTATCCTTCCAGGAAAACAGTAGCTGAACATACTCCATTGGCTGATGAGTGTCTAGAATATCCTGAGGTAGACAAAACTATACTACAGATTCAAGATCTTTTTTTGTGTGAATTCTGAATCCACTGGCAGCATTATTGTATTATCAGCACTGCCATTATTTTTTAATACTGAACTAAATTTAGACAACCTGACCCAGTAATAATTTGTCCTCCATTCCATCAGGCGTCTGAGTCAAAGGCCAACTGCAGAAGAACTGGAGCAAAGGAATATTCTTAAAAGTTAGTATATTTTATATTCTTCTATCTCCAAATGTAAATTTCATTCAAACTGTAATAAAAGTAAGCTGTTATGGTTTTAATTCTTACTAGTTACTTAACTTTATAAAGCAAGCTAGTGCTTGTGGAGAAATTTGGATAGTTTAAGATTTTTGAAATTTCTGAAACGTATCCTTGGGAATAGCCTTAGAGATGCTTCCCAAACTCAGGACCACCATGTCCATAAGGCATAGGATCAGAATCAGGCCATTTTGCCCCATGGAGTCTACTCTGTTCATTCATGGCTGATTTATTTTTGCTTTCAACCCCATTCTCCTGCATTTTCCCAATTGTTCTAAGTGGATGTCTTCTATTCCGAGCTGTGCCTTGTGGTCCTACACTCCCCCACCATGGGAAATATCTTCTCCACATCCATTCTCCTCAGTTTGGGAACAAAATATGACTGACGATGCAAGGATGATTCTTGGAAACAATCAAAATGATGCAGGGGAGGGAGGAGCAACTGAGCGAAAATGACAGTATTGATTAAAGCTGGTAAAACCCTCTGGATTCATAAAGCTAACCCTCAGGGTAATCTGTGTATAAAAATGCCCATGACTATAATGTCTATTGTGTCACTCAATGTACTGCATATGATATTGACTTTTCTAATCTCAGCTTGAGTAATGGAACAGATGAAATAATTGTTTTTCTTTAACATTTACAGAAAAAGATGAAGAACAGGAACGGGCAGAGAAACGGGAAATCAAGAGACGGCTCACTAGAAAGGTACCCGACTATCAAATGGGCAATTTATAGTTTGTTGGACGCAGGTCTGCATTAATAACAAATCAAATGGAGTGAGTTTGTGGCCTTTTACCTCAACCAAAATTAGGTGTACAGCAAAACGAGAAACTTCCTTGTAAGGTATGCTTGCATAACAGATGTTGAGACTAGGAATGGGAACAGTCGAATTTTCCCAGAGTTTTGAACGAAGCTGCAGGGAAAGGGTGATCGGGATTATCATGTTCCAAAATTGTATAGATCTAGACTGGTTCTTCCAGATCAGAGGGTAGGAAATGTGACCCCACTATACAAAGAAAAAAGGGAGAGATTAAGTGAGCTACCAACTTGTTCGCCTGCTGTTAGTGGTTGAAAAAAATGTTGGCATCTATAAGAAAGAATGTGTGATATTAAAATGCTAAGAAAATAAAAATATGACTCAGCAAATTTACGAAAGGTAATTCATGTTTGATGAATCTATTACAGTTGATAAAAATGAAGCAATAGGTGTGCTTTTGAATTTTCAGAAGGCTTTCAATAAGGTCTCATAAAGAAGGTGACTGAACAAAGAGCATGTGGAAATTGGGGTACTGTACTAAGTAGAATGGGTTACGAGCTGGTTAAGAAAGCAAAGGATAGGAATAAACATATCCCTCTGGAGCTTGTAGGTTTTGAATAGTTGGGTAACATAAGGATTGATACTTAAATCCAATTACACTCAATCCATATAAACAAATGTCAAGTATGATAAGGTTTGCTGATGGCAGGAACCTTAAGTGTGAATGTGAGTAGTGACGAGGCTTCAGGAAAGTAGACAAAGTGAACACGTGGGTGGAAGCATGCCTGAAGATTACAAGAAAGGAAAATGTGATAGAAAAATGGTAAATGTGCTATTCATCTTAAATAGTGAGAGATTAGGAGATGATGATGTTCAAAGGGAGCTGGTGTCCTTGTAGACAAAAGCTGACAACCTGGTATAACAGGTAGTTAAAGGTAGATGCTGTGCTGTCCTTACCTGAGAAGATGTATACTTGTTAGAGGGAGTACAACAAAGATTCATCTAACAGGTTCCTCAAAATTGAAAGTAAAGTTTATTGTTAGAGTAAGTAACATCACCACACACAATCCTGAGATTTTTTTCCTGCAGGCACACTCAGCAAATCTATGGGACGGTAACTAAACAGGGTCAATGGACAACAAACTATGCAAATATAAATAAATAGCAATAAATAATGAACATGAAATAACAAGACAGAAGGCACTTTAAATCAGTGTAATTATCCCCTTTTGTTCAAGAGCCTAATAGTTGACGGATAGTAACTGTTCTTGAACTTGGTGGTCCTAGTATGGTAGGTTTATGAGGAAAAATTCAGTAAACTGGACACACAGTTTTTAGAGTTTAGAAATTGACAGATTGAAATGTACAGTATTCTCAGGGTAAATGCAGGGATAATGTTTTCCATAGTTGAATGTCAAACTAAGGATCAGAGGACCAAATTTAGGGATATGCTATTTAAAACCGAAAGGAGGAGAAATAAATCTTTGTCAGAGGACTAGTGATTCAATCATTGATCACATTCAATGCAGAAATGATTGGTTTCTGTACGTTAGAGGAATAAGGGATATAGATATAGGATAAGAATGTGCTGCTGAGGTAGATTAGCCACTATCACTACATACTGGAGCAGGCTCAAATGGCCAATTGGCCTAGTCTTATTTACATTCTCTTTTACTGCTCTTTGATCTCCAACAAAAAAAGGGGGTGCACAGAGGTGAGTGACTCTTCCCATTCATAGTCATAGAAAAGTATAGCACAGAAATAGGCCCTTCATCCCATCTAGTCTGTGCCAAACCATTTAGACAACTTACACCAGGACAATAGGCCTCCATACTCCTACCATCAATATACCTATCGAAACTTCTCTTAAGCATTGAAATTGAGCTTGCATACTCCTGTCTGCATTTCTAAAATAGTTTATTTGTTCTTCCCAGTTTAAGAATTCTGGACTGTGACATATTGGCAAATAGTGTATGTTAGGAAAGTTCTTTTGATTCCTACCACAAGTCTTCATGGCAGATACAGTATATTCACTGTAATCTCTGATAAACAGCTCAGTGAAAGACCCACCGTGGCAGAACTCCAGGCAAGAAAAATCCTGCGATTCCATGAATACGTTGAAGTAACGGATGCCCATGACTATGATCGACGTGCTGATAAACCGTGGACAAAACTGACACCAGCAGATAAGGTAGTGAAAATGGTATCGTTAGCTGTGATATTGTCTATATTTCACTAGGAGCTTGGACTAATGCTAATTATTGCATTTAGAATTGGTGTGAATTTTATATTTTAATTGCTCACTGGCTTGGGGACTGGGACTGAGGAGGGGAGAAAAGGATCAGCCATGATGGAATGGTGGAGCAGACTTGATGGGCCAAATGGCCTCATTCTGCTGCCATGTCTTATGGTCTTATAAAATGTTTTCTAAATCTTTGTTTGAATTATTAGTGACTGTTTTATATTTGTTGGCATTAAATTTTTTTTCCCAGTAAGTGAAAACATTTGTCTTACCAAATACCGTTAAAACTTTTATTCAAGTAAAGTTATTCTTTATGTTTGTAGTGAATTGGCTTGAGTCAGGAAATTGTCCCTTTGTTTCTTTATGCTGGCCTATGTGTGCTCCCCAAAAGAAGCAAAATGATCCTACTGACAAGCATCTTTCCGTACAGAAGTCAGCTGCGATGATCTTAGCAAGCCATTACATTTGCAATGCCAGTGTAGCACAGAAAATGTTTTTGACAGAATTATTGTGTATTCTCTTTGATACAATAATTTGGAATAAAAATAAAGATTTCCTTCTAAAGCTTTATTTCATGGTTGCAACCTTCCAGGCAGCGATACGCAAGGAGTTAAATGAATTCAAAAGTACAGAGATGGAGGTGCACAAAGATAGCAGGGTGTATACAAGGTAATTTCAGCCTTTTAACTTTAAAGGAACACCTAGAGAGTCCCAACACAAAAACATGCTGCAGGATCAGATCAGGTCAGGTCGGGTGTGAACAGTCAGCGGTCTGAAGTGTTCCCTCTATGGATGCAGCCCGACTTGATGAATTCCTCCAGCACTCCCTGTATTGTGCCATTCTAAATCTGCAGTCTTCTTTGTGTTCCCACTCTTTCTAAACCTTGCATGCCTTTCAGGTGGCGATGATTTCTAATTCGGTGTCCACTCTGCTGGTACTAGGGTGCTTCAGTTTGCAAAGAGGGAATCAGCTGCCTAAATATTGACCTTTGCTGCAACTCTTGACTGCTTCAAAGATGTTCTGGGTAATACCAGCAAAGATATGAGTAGATCACACTCATCCTGACACTGTTCATTCAGGTCAAAAGTGACCTTTTTGCTCATTTAACCACTTTCAATCCATGTCATTTGCCATTCCCAGCAAAAACCCATCAATTTTTTTTTTTCTGAGGGCCTCCATCAGTTTGAGTTGAACGCAGATATTAAGTCCTAGCTGTCTAGATACACAAGCCTGGGCAGTACAATATAGAGACCGAGCTGTTTCCCATGTAGCGGGCTCCCCCCTCTGCACGCATCGGATGAACCCAAAGGAATGGCAGAGACCGAATCAGTTTTGTACCAGCAGCGTCACAGGAGTTGCCAGTCAGAATTGAACTCAATGTTGGACTGCCCTAGGGACTTCAGCTCTGGATTTTTCCCTCAGGGCTTACTCCTGAACGCTTCCTCATGAGTGGGTATAGCTGCAAGGCAGTGGAGATTTGAGATCAGAGTTTTCCTTCTCCTAAATGAGTTGCCAACCACAACTAACGAGCCCTATCTGACCAAAGCAACTGGTTTTAAGGCGCCAGTAACCCACCTTTGCCCACTCACTTCTCAGGGGAAACTGTTCCGTTGGGCTTAATAGCTATGCATCATGTGAAGACCAGGTGCCGGAATTGATTATCAGAGGCTGTTTGGGGTGCACACCATTGGGAGCATCTAATAGGTAGTGGGAGCTTGTCCCCATTACCACCCCCAGCTATGACAGCCTTAAGGAGTACATTGTGTATATGTCCCCGTTACCACCCCCGGCTAGGACAGCCTTAAGGAATACATTCTGTATATGCCCCCATTACCACCCCTGGCTACGACAGCCTTAAGTGAAGTAGCATTCGTGGGTTCACTGTCCATTCAGAAATTTGATGATGAAGGGAAGAAGCTGTTCCTAAAACATTGAGTTTGTGTATACAGACTCCTGTATCACCTCCTTGATGGTAGCAATGAGAAGAGGGCATGCCCTGGGTGATGAGGGTCCTTAATGATGGATGCTGCCTTTTTGAGGCATTGCCTTTTGAAGGTGCCCTCAATGCAAGGGAGTGTAGTGACCATGATGGAGCTGACTGAATTTACAACTTTCTGCAGCTTTTTCCATTCCTCTACAGTGACCCTTCCGTACCAGACAGACCACCGTAGAATATTTCAAAGCTACCTGGTGGAAAGGGAGGGCCTTTGTTTTAAGATCTCCGCACAAAGATGGGCCCTCTCATTTTGCAATAGTCCCTCAATGCAGTGTTACTGTTAATAATGTTCTCATTTCCTGAGGTGTACATTACCCCATATTTTCTGGAAGTGAAAGTCAAATCAAATAAGACTAGGAGAAGGAAACAAAAATAAGGGATTGTATAGATAGATAGACGTACTTTATTGATCCCGAGGGAAATTGGGTTTCGTTACAGTTGCATCAACCAAGATAGCCTCAAGATAGTCAGACACTCTGTGATTAATATTTGTTTTTCTTCTCCCCCCCAGGTTTCATCGACCATAAGAATATGCACAGATACAAATGGAAAGCAAGCTTGATGGTATATGTGCATAGATGGGGATGAGGCCCAAGCACTGTAGCTGATGCCCTGTTACACTGACACTTGTGTTCTATGTACTCAGTACAAATTCAGTGAATCCGGTGCCATGAGAAAAAATTAATACTTGATAAACATATGTAAATTCAGTTTTCAGCAAATCATAATCCTCAGAATGGAGCTTTCCCTTGATCATATCTGTCTCTGCACCTGCAGATTTATACAATACTGCAGTTGTATTGAAGTCTCAGCACTTGTTTAACACTTGCTGGGATGATGTGCCAGGGAATGACTGTGTTTCCTTTTTTAAAGCAGAGATGGAAGAATAGTAGGCCTTTGTATAGACTGTTATCTCTTCACCCCCAATCCCCTGCTCAAGAATATCTTCTCCCTATGAGTGTGCATTTGCACGCACTTTCAAGTTTCAAGGAAAACAGAGTGTCAACTGCTGACGAACCACCGAGGACCCCGATTAACTGTCTGGCCCTCTTCTTCTGCCTTGCCCTCACAACTTCCATCAGTTCTATTGCCCTTTAGTTGCTGGTGTCTCCAGGAGCAAAACTGTCTCCTGGAATAGAAAAAAAACTTTATATAAGGGTTTTCTAACCACCCACTCTGTGTAAGAGCTCCCCCCCCCACCTTTTTTAAAAAAAAAATCAAGTGCTGATTTTCACTGAAGCGGGTCTGTTTCGAAAGGAATATATCACTGTGTTGGGTGCCTTTCTTCTGAAGGCATCATGGGAGAGGCAAAGAGGCCTGGTTGGTGCAGGGAAACCATAACCCTTTGTACATAGGAAGTGACTGGTTTGCGTTGAATGTTGAATTGTGCCTCCGTGGGAAAAGAAAATTGCACCTCCCATTTTTGTTTAGAGTGAATATGTATTCATTTGTCTTCATATTTAAATATTGAATAAAGTATAATTGTGACTTTTTATAAAAAAAAATCAGAATCCATTCAAAACACTATGCTGATTTACTTCACAATCAAACTGTCAAATAGTTCATTTTAGTTTTGTTTTATCTTGACATTTTAAATTGCCTTGTAATTTATAACAAATCAGTTTTCTCAGTCTTGATCTCTAACAGGTGATTGCATAGACAAGATGGCAGTGAAGAATGTAATTTGTTTTTCAATTCCTTGTCTTCTTTACCCTCTGGCAACCAATCATCTTTTATGTTTTATATGAGTGTTTTTATCCAAGTGAACAGTTCAGTTAATTCTAGTCCTTTTTCGCGATGGAATGCGGTGAATGGGTTGTGAATGGGTTGAAATGAATCTATGTGAACTTGCTAAGACTTTTTTTACTTGCAGAGCTTGTGGCACTTGCTCTATTTTTAATTTTCAACATTCTCAGTCCTTGAAATCTGGATGTATATCAGTAAAATTCCAAGAATCTTGTCTATGGATAGACCAGTGGGATAGTTAAAATTAAATATATCTTGAATTAAAGCTTGGCAGTAAAATCAATAAAATCCCATCTAAGTATTTGATTTATTTGAGCTGTAATGGAATTACGAAAGGCCATAATTTTAACAAAAATTAGCAGCACTGAGGTAAAAGGCAGGGCAGCAGTGAACAGCCCCTCGGATGCATTATGATGCCACCACATTGTCAGGTTCAACCATGGTCATTTTTCATGCGTAATGATATTGTTTCTCTGCTGTTTCTTGTCTACCTTTGTGCATTTAAAGTTGGCAAGAATACAAGAGGATTCTTTAATAAGAGATTTTTTTCATTTATTATTCAAGTCATTGTGACAAGTAGCATTTGTAATACATCAGTGCTGCACTTACTTATTGGTTGATGGGGTCAGTAATATAGTAATGACCCTTCCTAATAGAAATCAGAGTTATCCAATGGGTTATTGGTTAATGCAATGGATGGTGACATGTTGTACAGGTTGGAAAGGTCTCTTTCTGATCTCCTTGTGTGCTAACTTAACAGCTTGCATCTCACAGTCTAGACACCATAATTATCCTTGGGGGCCCTTGGGCAAAGGAGGAAGGTCAACTCAGGATTCCTCCTCCTTACTATGTTATTTCCCAGTGGGAAGCCCAGGAGCGGGGCAGGGATATGGTGAGTCATTGAAGAGCCAAGTTGCACTTGAAGAATAGCCACATGGAGCAAGTACTAAAGGAATACCAGTACCCTCCTGCTCCGGTCAATGATCGAGAGAGGGAAGATGAGACAACAAGGGTGCTGCAACACACTGGAGCCTAATGGGCATGCTAAACTGCTAACAATTAAACTTTAGTATTTTTATTAAGCCAGTGCATACAATGCGGCAGGGATTAAGATACCCTCCCCTCCTGGAATGATTGCACATCTGTTGTATGTAATGTTTTTAGCAAAGTATCTTAACACATTTCTTTTTTTTGTAAAGTGTTGGATATTTTAAAATGGTCTTCCTTGTATCTTTTTTTCCCCTCTGATACAGCTTATGAGTTTATTCATTGAAACCACACCATGGTGTTTTTGTATTTTGAGGGGATCCAGGGTATAAAATTGCTCAAGAGCTTTATCATAATTGTTTGTCAGTTTTGAAATTCAACTGTACTGGGAGGAAGAATAAAAGACCAGATTGAAATCCAGCCTCCCTCATTAGAATCTTTCATCAAAGACATGCAAATTTTTTTTTTGCGGTCTGTATAGTTGTTGTATGTACATTTTCATATGAGTTGTAAATAATTGACAATTAATGTTGCTCTTATAAATTTTTTTTGGTGTATTTTGTTCTCATTCAGTGCTGCTTTCTTTTATTAAAAAATAGATTCCTATTGGTTGTGAATCAATGTTCTGTTTTAATGTTGATTCTTGCCTGAAAAACACTTGTACAAGTTTTGTGGTAAAGATTAGCTTTATTTGTCACATACACATCAAAACCTAGTGAAATGCATTGCTTGCTTCAATGACCAACATGTCAGACGATGTACTGAGGGCAGTCTGCAAGTGGTACTATGCTTCTAGTGCCAACACTGTATGCTCACAATTCACCCCAACCGTACATCTTTGGAACGTGGGAGGAAACCAAAGCACCTGGAAGAAACCCAGATGCTCACGGGGAGAATGTACAAATTCCCTATGGTGACGGGAGTTAAAACCTGTTCTTACAGTTGGTACTGCTAAGCATTGTGTTAGCCACTCCACCACTGCGCGAATAGTATCTCCAAACAGCCAGCAGGTTAATTTCACTTCTGCTTTCTAAACAGCTGTAACAATAACTTGGCAGTTGGAGGAGGAGGAGGAGGATCTTTGTCTGGATTTAGATTTTGGTTAATTCTATCCATCCACAGCCTCCTCAAGGCCAGTGGGACTAATCCATTAGAAATCACACAACTGAGAAACTTTTGACTTTCTGTTCAAGTTTTATTACTCCTGGAAGTGTTCATCATCAAATTCATATTCAACCATACTGGAAATAAGAGTGAGAAGACCAAGCAGCATCTGGAGAGTAAATTATTGAAGTTTCCTGATCAAATGGATCTGGGAAAAGAAGCACCCTGTGGTAGGATGGAAAATTGGAGGGATTTGTAATATAAAGGATCATGGTAAATCTGCCCCAGGCCCCAGGCCTCAACACCTTTGCACCTGTTGCACAAAGCTCACAACTCTCCTAATCTTTCAAAAAAAAACAGCCTCCTTACAATGCAGGTACCTCAGTGATGCAGCCATCACAAACCTCTGGCATGTAGCACGCCAGAGATTTCCCACCCTCTGTTTGAAATGATGGTTCTACCATCTGTCCCCTCACTCAGGGCTCTCCTACTGGGGGAAACATGTCGTCCTCTATCTTGTTACATCACCATAAGATCTTACATATTTAAGAAAGAACAGACTTTGTTCTTTTAATCTTCAAAAAATACAAAGCTACCTCAAAGTACAAAATAAATTTATTATCAAAGTACGTATATGTCACCATAAACAGCCCTGAGATTAGTTTTCTTCCAGGCAGACTCAATAAATCTATAATATAAAAATAACCATAGTAGAATCAGTGAGAAACCACACCAAATGGGTGTTCCACTAGTGTGCAAAACACAAGAAACTGTATATACAAAAAGAAATAATAATAAACAAATATGCAATAAATATAAAAACATTAGAACTGTACCTTCCAATACTAAAAATTAATGCACTTTAGTACTCGTGTGATTCATCTGTAGACTTTATCCACATCTTCATAAGTTACTGTGTGTATGTGTACTACTGTGCTTTACACCCTGGTTTGAAGAAACATCTCATTTCTATATACATTATACGTTATATACATGTATATAGTTAAATGACAATAGACTTGATGAGATGAAGAGTCCTTGAAACTGAGCCCATAGATTGTGGGAACATTTCAGTAATGGGATGAGTGAAGTTACCCCCTTTGGTTCAAGAACCTGATGGTTGAGGTGTAATAGCTGTTCCTGAACCTTGTGGTGTGAGTCCTGAGACTTGTGTACCTACTTCCTGATGACAACAGTGAGAAGAGAGCATATAGTTTCCCTTCTTCTGCCCTTCTACCTTCTTGAAGGGTGGAGTGACGTTTGCAATTTTACAGTCTTGCAGAACCATTCCAGAATTAGCAAACATGGACACCTTGCAGTTTGTGCTTTCCACTAAATCATTAAGGTAAGGATTAATCCTTGGAGCAACCTATTAATTACATCTTTCCAGCATAGAAAAGAGAGGTTGCTTTTCCTCAATTATAAAATTTGTACACACTGGGAAAAATGTTCTAGGACCTGCTCAAAATTCAACCATTGTGGAAATAGTACACACACACACACTGGCTTTTTCTTTACATACACCTGCTCATTAATGCAAATATCTAATCAGCCAAACATGTGGGAACAACTCTGTATAAAAGCATGAAGACATGGTCAAGAGGGTCAGTTGTTTTTCAGACCAAACATTAAAAAGGGGAAGAAATGTTAGCTAAGTGACTTTGGCTGTGGAATGATTGTTACCTCCAGGTGGGGTCGTTAGAGTACCTCAGAAACTACTGATCTCTTGGGATTCTCAAGCACAACAGTCCTAGACTTTACAGAGAATGCTGCAAAAAAACAAAAACATCCAGTGAGCCGCAATTCTGTTAGTGATTTCATTAATGAGAGAGGTCAGAAGAGAATTGTCAAACAGGTTCAAGCTGACAGGAGGGTGACAGTAATTCGAATAATCATGCGTTACAACAGTCAGAACGCACAAAACATCAAACCTTGAAGTGGTTGGGCTACAGCAGCAGACCACGAGCATACATTCAGTAGCCACTCTACCAGGTACAAGAAGTAGCTGCTGGGTGTACATCAATAGAGATGAGTACAGAGCAAGTTGCCCTGGGAGTTCAGGTTTTGTGGCAACAGGTCAAATATAAATTAGGAAAGTTCTTAACTGATAATTGAGTTTTCTTCCATGTGAAATACCTAGAAACAGCACTGAAAGTAGGGTACACAATGTACTCTGGCTGGGGGACTTTAATGTCTCTCACCAAGACAGCTTGAATACTACCACCAGTGTCCAAGCTGACTGTTTTGAAGATGGCAGCCTCCAGATTGTCATGAGAAGTATTAGTGAGCATAGCTTTCTGCTCACAAATCTATCTATGGAGATAAAACCTTTATTATACAATCAGATGGGCACCATACAATTATGTGAGGATAATCCCTTCTTCACACCAAGGCCATCCTTAGCATTTTGTTTATTGCCTCAAGCATACTAAACATCAAAGCTGGATCATGAGCAGCGTCAGAAATGTACACCACAGTAACCTGTAACCTCATGACCTGCTATACTCCCTGTCCTTACTGTCAAGGAGAATTCAGTGAGGAAATCAGCAGCACTGGGCTCCTAGCATCACCTAAAAACAAGGTGCCAACATATTGAAACTGAAACAGAGGGCTGGCGGCTTGTGTAATCAAGAGACCTCACGATAGATCGTCTACTTGATTAATTACAGAGGTTCCAAAAGGCAGCAGACGAATTCAACAGATTGGGCAGTAGTCAAAGGAGGAAAAGGACAGTCAACATTTTGGTTCGAGGCCCTCCAGCTGGCCCTTCAACGTTGACTTCATTTTGCTGCATGGATGCTGTCCGACCTGCTAAGTTCCTCCAATGCCTTTTGTTTTGCTCCAGAATGAAGCAGCTGCCACATCCTATGTCACAGTTTAAAAAACACACTGCATTTTGTAAGTGGTGCACGCTGGGTGTCAACATCTCTGTGGATCTAACCTGGTCCCAATATATCAATGTAGCTATAAAGAAGGCAAGACAGTGGCTGTATTTAATTAGAAATGGAACAGAAATCTGCCTGGTTGAACAAATTGTGTTATTCTAGCAGGGGTGAATGTACACCAGACCCATGCAAGTTTAAAGATAAAACTTGTAGAAACTGCAATGAAGTAGGACACATACAAAAAAGCATGTCGGGAGACAAAAATAAATGGACTGCACAGGGAAGAGAAAAAGATTTTTTAAAAAATCAAGTTACAGTTACAAAAGGAGCACTAATCTGCATGCTGTTGATAATGACAAGAGTGATACAGGACTGCGTAGCCTTGAGACGTACAATGTGAAAATTAACAAAAGATAAGCAATATGGCTTACACACCAGAAGTGAACAGTAAAATAATTGAAATGAATTGGACACTAGCTCAGCTCTTTTAGTCATTCCACAAAATGAATTTGAATGGCACTTCAAAGATACTGAACTGAAGCCTGCTGACATCCAACTACGAAGTTATACTGGAGAAAAGATAACTCCTGTGGGAATAACATTTCTAACAGTGAAATACAACAACCATCAAGTCACATTGGGATTGTATATGGTAAAAACAGGAGGGCCAGCACTCTAGGGCTGTGATTGGCTGAGACAACTACAATTTGATTGGAAATCTGTCCTCCATTTGAATGCCACACTCCCTACAATAAACTGAAAGCAAATTAACAAAGGTACTGGATGGATGCCACAACAGTGTTCAAGGATGGCATTCAAAAACTCAAACATATCAAGTGTAAAATAGTATTAAATGAAAATGCCAAGCCCAAGTTTTATGAGGCCTGTCCAGTTCCTTATATCATCTGTTATAAAGTGCCCGGTGAGCTAGATTGCATGGAGCTGAAGAAATTCTCTCCAAGATCAAGTGGAGCTCATGGGCAATCCCAGTGGTCCCTGTAGCCAGGAAGGATGGCTCTGTCCGGATCGGTGCTGATTTTAAGGTCACCATCAAATTAGATCAATACTCTCTACCCAGGATAGAGGACATCTTGGCAAACCTTTAGAAACATAGAACATAGAAAACCCACAGCACAATACAGGCCCTTCGGCCCACAAAGCTGTGTCAAACATGTCCTTACCTTAGAAATTGCCTAGGGTGACCCACAGCCCTCTATTTTCCTGAGTTCAATGTACCTGTCCAGGAGTCTCTTAAAAGACCCTTTCGTGTCTGCCTCCACCACTGTTGCTGGCAGCCCATTCCACACACTCACCACTCTCTGTGTAAAAAACTTACCCCTGACATCTCCTCTGTACCTGCTTCCAAGCACCTTAAAACTGTGCCCTCTTGTGCTAGCCATTTCAGCCCTGGGAAAAAGCCTCTGACTATCCATACGATCAATGCCTCTCATCATCTTATACACCTCTATCAGGTCACCTCTCATCCTCTGTCACTCCAAGGTAAAAAGAACGAGTTCAGTCAAGCTATTCTCATAAGGCAAACTCCCCAATCCAGGCAACTTTGTGAATATCCTCTGCACCCTTTCTGTGGTTTCCACATCCTTCCTGTAGTGAGGTGACCAGTATTGAGCACAGTACTCCAGGTGGGGTCTAACTAGGGTCCTAGATAGCTGCAACATCACCTGTTGGCTCCCAAACCAAATCCCATGATTGATGAAGTCCAGTGTACCATAAGCTTTCTTAATCACAGAGTCAACCTGTGCAGCAGCTTTGAGAGTCATATGGGCTCAAACTGCAAGGTCTCTCTGATCCTCCACACTGCCAAGAGTCTTACCATTAATACTATAGTCTGTCATCATATTTGACCTACCAAAATGAACCACTTCATACTTATCTGGGTTGAAAACATTTTATGGAGGTGTTACGTACCCCGTAACTGGGTTGCCAAACCAGCAGAAATGGATCACTCAGTTGGAGTCTGGAGTACTAGAACTAAGAAAGTTTTATTAAAGAAACAAGCAACACAGTAATCGAAAGGATAATAAATGCAACAGTTCAGCGATGATAAACACACATGTGCACAGAATTAAGATAACAGCATCAATCAAGCTCTATCGTTGTCTAGGGGTAAATGACCAAATTTCAAAATGACTCAAAGTTCAGTCCAGTTCAGTTCGCAGTAATCGTTGCCATGGCGATGGACAACGTGGGGGAAGAGAGACAGAGAGAACAGGAACAACTGATCATTCAGACACTGCTTCACTCACAGACCGGCGAGATTGCTCACATGCAACTTTTGGGCGGGTCCTTGGTGATGTCACCTGAGGTCACCGACTGTGACCCCTCCTCCAGATGTGGTCGATCCTCTGCAGTGAACCCGGCACCCAGGCAAGGGCGGACACACACGGGGTTCCCGCTGATCGTACCTTTCCACCCGGGTCGTTGTCTGGTACTTCTCACCCACTCGTGAGAGGCGCACCGCTTCCAGGGTCTCGTTACCTCGGGTGGCGTGTGTGTGTCTTAGCGAACCTGTCCCTTTTTATCCCCCTGCTGGGGTATCGCCTGTCCATCACTTCAAACAGCTCAGGGTTCAAAGGGGGAGCCGCTCCAGACAGCTCTCTCTCTCCCACGTCCCTTCTTTACACATCTCCAGACGCTGCTCCATTGTTCCTTATCTCTCCTTCCCCTGAGACCACTTGCTGATGTCACTGATGCTAACCCAGACCAGCAAACATCTTAATTTTATGTGTATTCTCGTAACAGAGGAAAACACTTAAGCAAGGTGGACTTAGCTGAGGCCTACCTACAGATGGAGATGGAAGTGTGTCTCACGATAAACACTCACAAAGGGCTTTATTGCTATAAAAGGCTTATTTCTGGAGTAGCATCTGCATCTGCACTCTGGCAGAAAGCTGTGCTGCAAGGCTGCCCAGGCACTCAGTGCTACCTGGAGGACATCATTGTTACCTGTAAAGATGATGAAATAGCTCAAAAATCTCAAAACAATGTTAAAAAAAATTAGGAGATTATGGGCACTACTCAAGAAGTGTGATATTTTTGTAAACCAATCATCACTTACTGTGGTCACACTATTTACGTACAAGATTTACACAAGTATGCAGAGAAAATTTGAACAGTGGCAGATGCCCGAAGGCCAAAGGACGTATTACAACTGTTAATTACTGACACAGGTTCCTGCCAAACCTGGCTACTGTGCTCCACTCCTTGAACACATTACTACAGATCAGGAACAAATGGCAATGGACAAAGCAGTGTGTGGTGGCTTTCCAAAAGATGAAGGAAATGGTTATGTCAGATACTGTACTCACACATTATGATCCACATTGTTCAATGAATCTTGCCTGTGGTGTCTCATTCTACGGGACACGTGCAGTCATGTCACATGTTAAGAGCGATGGAAGTGAACATCCCACAGCCTTCGCATCAGATTCCCTTTCTGCTGCAGAGAAAAACTATGCACAGATTGACAAAGAAACCTTGAGTCCTGTTTGTGGTGTAAAACACTGCAACCAGTATCTGTACAGGAGAGAGTTTACCCTCATTACTGTTCGTGATCCACTAGTGTCTGTTTTCAATCTACAGAAGGGTATTTCAGCAACGTGAATGCAGAAATGGGCTCTGATTCTTGAAGGAACAACTGATCATACAAATGCTGTTGGATTATCTCGTTTACCCTTAGAAAAGGAAATACCTGAAAAATTTACAAAAGAATATACTCTTGAAGTATTCTCCCTAATGCAAATTGGAAGTCCCCCTATAATGGCACAGATGATCCAAAGGGAAACCAGTAAAGACCCCACACTGTCTCAGGTCTCCACACAAACTGGTTGGAATACGCAGCAGAAATCCCATTTCCCCCATTTTTACCAGCATAGGGATGAACTCGCCCTTGATGGTGGTTGCCTTTATATGGGGATTGAGAGTTGTACCGTCCAAGCTGAGAAGTAGAGTGTTGGAGGAGTTACATGTCAGTCATCTTGGCAAGGTCAAAATGAAAGTGTTGACTTGAAGCTTTGTTTGGTGGCCTGGGATAGATCAGCGGATCAAGCAGCTTGCTGTGCACTGTTCAGGATGCAACACGCCCAGAAGATGGCAAGAGAAGCGCCTCCCCATCCCTGGGAACGGCCTGCATTGCTCTGTCAGAGAATTCATATGGATTTTGCCGGACCATTCACAGGTACAAATTTCTCGGTGGTAGTGGTCACAGCTACCAAGTGACCAGTAGTAGCCTCCACTAGTGTTGTTGATGTGTTGAGAAGCCTCTTCTCAAAGGGAAGGGACTGTTTTTTTGTACTGGGGCAGTGGACCTGATTGAATTACCCTCCTCTCAAAACTTGCGATGTTCAGATTGGCTGCTGCTCAAATCTCTTTTTAAAGCTCCCTTTTGATTAAATCAGGGGATTGCTGGGCAGTGTGGCTCGAAGGGCTGGAAGGGCCTTACTCCATTCTATATCTCAATAAATTTTTAAAAACCTGAATATTTGCTGCATTCTTTCCAGCTTAACAATATCCTTCCCACAGACTGACGTTCCAATCCTTCACCACAGTTTTGTATGTTTTTATTATTCATTATTGATGGCAGAGTTTGGGATTTTGCGGTCATAAAGAACACTATCCGATATTCTATCTAAGTCAGCGGTCTGCCAGCCTGTGGGTGGCAGTGTACGGGGAGGCGGTGCGTAGGCGGAGGGGTGACTCTTTATGACCAGACGGCTTGTCGGCCCGAGCCCTATAAAAGGGCGTGTCGGGGACTGCTGGGTCTTTTTCTGACGGAGCGCAGCGGGGGGAATTCGGGTTCTCCGGGTAATGTTTCGGGTGAGTACCGCAGGATGCACTCGGTCTCATAAAAATTACACACTGCGCGTACCCCACCACTGCGCTCCCCGGCAGGGAGAGCAGGATCCGAGTAACCGACTCCGACCGGCAGTGCCGGAGCCGGATGTGATGCGTGAGGCCGCCGACCACATGGCGCCGGGAACGGGGAAGGTGGAGGCCTTTCTCCCGGTTTGTGACCGGGATGAGCCAGCGATTCGCCGTTGCTGCTTTTATGAGCTGGGGTTTGCACCTTCCACCCGCTAATTGGTGGAAGTTATATTTTAATCAGTGGGGAGAGGTGATTGTGGAGCAACTCACCCACTTAACGGCTTCAGAGCCGGGTTCGATGCAGAACGCGGCTATAGGTGATGGTCTGCCCCGAGTTATGTGGTTTTTTTTCTCGGGAGCTCTACTAGCAAAAGGCGTGTTCGCTTATTGGCTGATTTAACGCTAGATATTGCTAGTGGAGTCTGGCCCGACTTTAGACTCGTGGGCCGAAGGAGTTTTTGAGGTGTGTAGCCAGTATTATGCTTTCAGGGAACTGGAAATGAATACCAATGAATTGATCCACTTGACACTCCGCAGTGGGCCATGGCAGTCAAAGCTCAAACTGGGCACGGCACCTGATGATGATGATACCTTGCCCTTTGTTTCACGGGGTGTCCTGGCTGTTGCCACGTGTTCTCTACCTTTCCCTGAGCTTACCAATTTCTCTTTGCCTCGACCAGATTGGCGAGTGATGGCTTCTAGTTAGAAGTGTGCCTCAACTAACGGGCGGCTAAGAGACAAGTTGCAATTGTATATTCACTTAACACGCAAGATGCTGATGAATTCAGAGGCCAGACAGCATCTATGGGGGAAAGCGCAGTCGACGTTTCGGGCCATGACTTTCCGGCAGGACTTCCCCAGTCCTGATGGATCTTTTCCGTAGATGCTGCCTGACCTGAGTTTCTCCAGCATACTGTACTGTCTTGGTTTTGGATTTTATATAGGCTTTTGGGAGGGTAGTCGCAGATTTGAGTGAGATGCTTAATAAAATCATTAGTTGAGGTAAGTTCTAATGTGGACTTGACTTCTGGGCAAATGCAGTGCCTTGAAAAAGTATTTATCCCGCAACCCTTCGTGTACATAAATGAGTATTACAGGGATTTTGGTCAATTTGAGAATTTTTTATTTGTGAATCAAATAAAAAACCACCTTCATAGTAGCGTCCCAGAAAGTAATATTGCGAAGCATGAAAACTAAAAATTTTAAACCTGAAACATCGGCGTTTTCCCCCTGGGGAAGTTCAGTACTTCATTGAGCAACCTCTGGCAGCTTTACTGCCAGTAGTTTTTATCACTATTGGCTTTGCACAATGTGGTCGAGCATTTGCCCATTCCTTGTAAAATTCGTCCAGGCTGTGCCACGATGATTGAGTATTGTGGACAGTAATTTTGAGACCTTGATAAATGTTTGGTTAGGTTATGGTCAAGACTGACTGGGCGACTCGATTACATCAAGTTTCTACGAAGCCACTACTTGGGTCACTATCCTGCTGAAAAGTGAACTTTCCACTCTGGTCATGGGATGCGCTCAGCTCAGAGCCTTTGAGATAGTATTGTACCCTTCCCCAGATTAGTGCTTCTATTATGGTTTCCCTGACTCGAATGCTCTTTGGTCTTTCCATTTTGATTTGGTCTGTTGAAAATCAACCAAAATACTGCACTTTATTCAGGTGGTCCTCCAATTTTCTAAATTAAAACATCACGAGTTGGTAAGGTAATCTAGTGTTGCACATGAGAAATGTTAGTGTAGAGACATTACAAAGGGGACCACTGCTTTTTCAGTCTCAATTTTTTTTTAGTAAATTGCAGGCAGATTTTGGAATTTTTCTTTTGATTTTAACTTAAGCACATTTTTGTAGATTGGCTCAAAGTCCTTCAATACATTTTAAATTTAGAAAATGGGAGTAAAATGAATTTAGATGTGGGGGCTGAATACTTTCCAAGGCACTGTAAATAAGGAGGCCTTCCAATGTGAGAAGTTTTTGACTGACATCTTTTACTCCACTGAACATATTGTTTAAAATATAAACCCAACGTTGACATCCAGCAGTTTCTGCCTGGCACTGTCTGTGTGGTATGAGGGAGCATAGACATTTTGTCGATGATGTACGGTCCCATTCCACGTCGTTGGAGAGCATCTGTGTCCCTGGCTTTTAGCTGGTGAGGACTGAATCCTATATATTCCTAGACCTTCTCTGTCTACTGTGACAGGGGAGACAAACCATATAGGGTACATGTTTATAATAAGCCAGAAGCTCATCTCAGGCACCATCTGAGTTAAAAGTTTAGGTTGATGACCTTTGGTCAAGGTATTTTGATAGTTTAAATTTAGATCAGGATGAGCAGAACAGTGAGCTGAAAATCCTATCCAAAATGTTCTCAATGATTTAGGTAAGCTATATGATTCTGTCTTTCTTTGATACCTTAATCTATCCATCTACCTGTGGCTTTGGGATTAAATCTTGAAATCCAATTTGTTGTGATAAAGTGTGGTCCGTGAGTCCTTAAACTGCTGGAGAACAGTGTACTATTTTTTAATGTTTAATTGTACATATGATTTTTTGTATGTTCTATAGCTGAGCAGCAGTGAACCATCTGATTGACCTATCCGAGTTCTCTTTGGGAACTAGTTGACGATCAGCGTTTCTGATCTGGCTATTGTTCACAATTGCACTTAATTAAAAAAATTAGCATCTCTACAAAGTTGCTGGTGAACGCAGCAGGCCAAGCAGCATCTATAGGAAGAGGCGCAGTCGACGTTTCAGGCCGAGACCCTTCGTCAGGACTCGGCCTGAAACGTCGACTGCGCCTCTTCCTATAGATGCTGCTTGGCCTGCTGTGTTCACCAGCAACTTTGATGTATGTTGCTTGAATTTCCAGCATCTGCAGAATTCCTGTTGTTAGCATCTCTACAAATGTCATCAATTACTGGCAGTGACAACGCAGTGACTATACATTACATAAGATGTACTTAATGTTTCACATTTATGTCTTGTATATCGCCATTTATACATCTATATCCCCTTTGCAGCAGGTGCTTTTTTTTTCACCAGCAAAGTTAATGTGATTTTTTTTCTGTTTCAGGTACTGTGGTGGGTTGGTCCTGCACAATAGAGGACAGAGAAGAGTAGAGTAGATTTAGATCTGGAGTAACTGAATCACTTCAGAATGGAGAGCCATAAGCACAAAGAATTTATTAAGCAGTGTATCATACACTGGAAAACATCAAAAGAAGATGATGACCACTTAGTCCTCAAGACTATGAATCCTGGAAAACATTACTTGAAGCAGCCAAGGTGAGAATCTCTGCCCCTATTTTAGACATTGCTAAAGAACTTGGAGAAAGAAGTCCCAAGAATCTCAATCATCATGGCTGGCTTTGAGAATGAAGACTTAGGAAGGGGGCTGCCCATGTCTGCTACAGGCTTGCTGGCTGGTGGCTGACGAGGCCAATACGAGACAGGCAGGCCCGGCCACAGCGGCTGCAAAAGATATTCTGTTCTGGGTTTGGTGCTGCTGTGTCACGGTTCTCCCTCCTCCTCCTTTTGTCCTCAATGCCAGCCCTGCGTGCGTTCTACCCAGGAATCTACTATCACCGAAGATGCTGAGGCTTCATGAAGAGAGACTCTGAAAAGGAAAGCATTACTGATGAAGCTGGTGAGAATACTTTTCAATTATATCAGAACTGATATACCCAACAAGGTGATTGTAAATCAAAAGAATTCCAGAATCTGGCTGCAATTTACTAAAAAAATTAAAAACCAAGATTGAGAGACTGAAATTGAGTGACCACTTTGGTCACGAATCTTTCATGCTATCTGGTGGAGTTACACTCCTGCAGGATTCTACAAGGAAGCACATTGGTAGGAAACTAGAATCTGAGCTGGCAATTCAGTAAACAACAGGAATTCTGCAGATGCTGGAAATTCAAGCAACACACATCTGGTGAATGCAGCAGGCCAGGCAGCGTCTCCTGACGAAGGGTCTCGGCCTGAAACGTTGACTGTACCTCTTCATAGAGATGCTGCCTGGCCTGCTGCGTTCACCAGCAACTTTGATGTGTGTTGCTGGGCAATTCAGTAGATGTATTTCCAGATGACAAAGGAAAATTGTTAATGGTTCCTGAAAGTGTAGCATTAAGGGACATTGTCTTGGAAAATCAAACTCTACAGAGGGAAGTTTGGAGGGCCAAGGCAACCAATTTCAAGCAGTAGAAGAGCAACTTCTGAAAGGGGACCGATGCTTTTTCAGTCTCTTAATTTAGGTTTTTAATTTTTTAATAAATTGTATAAACCCAACGTTGACATCCAGCAGTTTCTGTCTGGCACTGTCTGTGTGGCATGAGGGAGCATAGACATTTTGTCAATGATGTACAGTTCCATTCCACGTCGTTGGAGAGCATCTGTGTCCCCGGCTTTTAGCTGGTGAGGACTGAATCCTATATATTCCTAGACCTTCTCTGTCTGCTGTGACAGGGGAGACAAACCATATAGGGTACATGTTTATAATAAAGCCAGAAGCACATCTCAGGCACCATCTGACTTAAAAGTTTAGGTTGATGACCTTTGGTCAAGGTGTTTTGATATTTTGATAGTTTAAATTTAGATCAGGATGAGCAGAACAGTGAGCTGAAAACCCTATCCAAAGTTTTTAATGACTTGGGTAAGCTATATGATTGTCTTTCTTTAATAACCTTACAATCTATCCATCTACCTGTGGCTTTGGGATTAAATCTTGAAATCCAATTTGTTATAAGGTATCGCAAGAATATGTGCCAAGTCTGATGCACAATCAGCATTTACGAAATAGCTAAATTAAAATCTTGCAATTTATTGATGAAAACTGATTAAATGGAATTATTTTAGTGTAAGGTGGTCTTAGTGTTAAACTGAAATCGTTACGGTAGTGAATTGCTTCCTGAACTACATTAGGGCTGATGGTCAAATGGTGTTGGTATGTTTGTGTTCATTTCTACAGTACAAGATTTCACGTGGTGGATACTGTCATCTATTCAATGTAGGCAGTCTGCAACTTGTCACCATGGTTCATCAGTGCCATTTTAGCTTCCTATCCTGGCATTAGTGTTCCTATTCCTGGGAATAAAGGCTGTTTTTATGGAGTTAAATATTTTATTTTACTATCCCAATGTATTTTCAATTCATCTGTTCAATTTTTTATAATAAAATCAACTGTGTAAGCATTGAGAAATGATTTTTACAACTTGCATGTATTTTGTTCTCCTTGAAATGGATTCATGTTGATTGGAATGCATCAGAGCAGAACATTTTGGCCCAATTAGTGGCCAAGCTTCATGGAAATAGTTTTTTTTAAAAAAAAGTTAAGCAACCATTTAAACTAAGTGACAAATGATGTATTTAAATGAACACAGAATAAATTCATTTAAACTAAGTGACAAATGATGTATTTAAATGAACACAGAATAAATTGGGTCACCACCAATGCTACCACAGTATTATAAAACTGTTCTTTCCTAATGAGTTAATGACAGGACTACTTTTGATTGACTAAATGAACAAAATCAGCACAGGCACCTAGTGCAGAAGCAACTGATGCTATTTAAAAACCTCACTCTTAAGTACAGTGTAATTAGTGTCCAACGGCCACATGACATGCTGGTGATTGACACTAGTTCGACAATGTTTATCATGTCTATCCCAATTAAATTGCCCAAAAAGTGTCCCAGATGTGTGGCTGGCCTGGGTAACTGATGACCCAATTAAACTGGAGTCTGCTGTATTTGCATAGTGATTTGGGAATTCTGTTAAGGGCAAGTTGTCTGGGCACTCATGCATGTGTTGCATGTTATGGATTTGTCTGCCGCTCACTGAATAACTAGATTGCTTATGCTGGGCTTTGTTCATGTGTGAAGTGATGGCTTTGGCCTTGGATCTGTCGCATTCCACAAGAAAGCAGATTGAGCAGCACCCAAGGCCATCTACGGTATCCAGAGAGAAAATAATGCAGTTGATTGGCTGAGATTGTGATGCGGTGAAAGTGCTAACACATTAGTAATAGATTCAGGGTTTGGTTTTGCCCTTCATTTGCTTTACCTTGATTTTTTTTTCAGGCACACTGAATTTTGCCCTTGTGAATGTGGATGAAAATGTGAGGAAGGCTGGGATCAGGCACCTAATGAGGTAAGCTGCTGAGCAACTCATTTCAAATACAAACCCAACGTTGACATCCAGCAGTTTCTGTCTGGCACTGTCTGTGTGGCATGAGGGAGCATAGACATTTTGTCAATGATGTATGGTCCCATTCCACGTCGTTGGAGAGCATCTGTGTCCCCGGCTTTTAGCTGGTGAGGACTGAATCCTATATATTCCTAGACCTTCTTTGTCTGCTGTGACAGGGGAGACAAACCATATAGGGTACATGTCTGACAAAGCCAATACTTCGGGAATTTGTTTTGATTTTCAGTATCTAGCTTTAGGGTACAAGATTACTTTGAAACATAACATTTTTTTAAAATGTTAAAATAAAATTAAAGTGCTGAAGCGAAATTTTATGCAATAAGTTGCTTCTTGAAATACACTAGCATTTAATCTTCATTACTCAAGGAGGCATATCTCCCTGGTGTGTTAATTGAAGAATACTTGAGTACGTTGGTGAGAATTTCAAAAATTAATTTAAAAAAAATTTTGTTTTGCAGAAGAATGTTTAATAAAGTTGGATGAGACTGGTGAGTATTAGTAGAACCAAATTGATATAAAATACAGGTCTTCAGGGTATGGCAAAGTTTGTTCTGTAATGTTTGACCTGTGTAGTTCATAAATGTTAAATGTGATTTGAGTTCCTCAGCGGCAGTGTGCAGTAGCTGGCAAATCCTGCTAGTCAAATTTGGGTTGCATGAAACTTGAATGTTTGTAATCTGGAGAGGATCTGTAGATCACTTAGAATAATTGAATTTTATTATTAGTTGTCCTTGGATCAATGTTGAATTGTAGAATTAACTTCTGTGATTCCAATGTGGGCATCCAGTGAGGTTATTCTCATCTGGCTCTGTCCATATGGCGTGTGGGAGCATAGACCTATGGTCCATGATGTACAGTCCTTTTCCATGACGTTGGAGAGAAAGCATGTCCCCAGCTGTTAGGCTGGTGAGGACAGCATCCTGTATATTCCTAGGCCTTCTCAGTTATTACAGTGTCTGAGGAGATAAACCATGCAGGGTACAATGTTTGGCGTTTGAAATGGGCATGGAGATGGGGTTGATCAGTGGCTCATTGTTCTGAATTGCTTTGATGTTCCACAGTACCAGATTCAACTTTTCAACTGGGGAAGATGAAAGCTGGAAGTAGTAAAGTATTTATTCACTTATTTATTAAAATGAAATGCCCCTCCCATCCCATTGTGGACATGGACATTCAGCATGTTTTACTCGTGTGGTGTATGGGAGCATAGACCTTGGTCTGTTATGTACAGTCCCATTCCACAATGTTGGAGAACAAGCATTCCCAGTTTTTAAGCTGGTGAGGACTGCTTGTATATACCTAGGCCTTGCCTGTCTGGTGACTGGGGAGATGAATGATGCATGAGACAGTACCTTGTAAACCAGAAAGTTGATCATTATTTTTGAGATAGGTGCCTGCTGTTTAATTGAATACTTTTCACTTGGTCTCCTTGGTTTTTGGGGCTGTCCTCTGGCTGGATGGGCTATGTTAAACCTAATCTGTTAGCCATTCCTGGAGCTGTGATTATTTTTCAATGTTTTCAGCATATTTTCCCATTTATTTCAGTAAAAAGTGATTCTGTTGGTGATTGGGGAATACTGAACAGGACACTAGGATTCCTGCTGACTTGGGATTCTGCCTATGACAAGATTTGGTTGCCTCCAATTAATTTAGCTTTTGTGGTGTCCATGGTGGAGCTAAGTTTCAGCTTGCTTTTTTTTTTGAGGTCACTACGTTCAGTCCCAGTATAGTGAATCTGTGTTAGTACAAGTGAAGTAATGTAAAGACAGTTGTGCAACTGCATTTAGAGCTGTTTTGATGTTAAACCCGTTGTTATGATTGAGTTGTGTTTGCTAATTTTAATGATTCTTATTTTGCTTCAGGTACCCCAATGCTCTAACAAGAGAGCAGTGTGATCTTCAGGTGGGCTCCTGAACGAAGTGCATTTGACTTCTTTTTGAAGCTGCCAACTTTTGACGTTCAGAGGCTGAAATCAACAGTTCTGTTGAATGTGTACTAGTATTTTCTTGGTATTTCACATTTAAATAAAAGTTTATGTTGAAATCACTAATCTGATTGCATCTTAATGACTGGCGTGAATAAGTCATCTGCTGTGTCCTGGCGTAGAAAGTCCTTGTATGAATAGGAGTCAGAGATCAGATCCTTAATGTGATATATACAGAGGAACTGTTTTGAAAGGAATGTCCTTCACTGATCAGTAACTTGTCAAGTTCCATCAGATTTACTAGTGGCTGTTTCTTTACTGCTCAAATGTTGTGTATTTAAAAACTTATGGAGTAGCCATAATGAGACAGAGCTAACATGAGAACAATGGGCTGTTGAAAAAGAGTTCAAATTTGTTACTCAATTTTGTATACTGCCAAATGAAACAATAAGATGCACAACACAAAAGTGATTGTGGATAAATTAACAAGTGAAAATTAATTCCAGAGGATTGAGATGTTAATATACTTGTGAATAAGTCATCTGCTGTGTCCTTCAGCTGTTTAGAGACCTGTGACCATGTGGATTTCTTCCCACATTCCAAAGACCTAGCTATTGGTAGATTAATTGTCCTGTGATAAGGCTAGGGCTGCTGGGGATCATGGTACAAATTTGGATTGCCTAAATTTTCATATGAATTAGTTTCTTTTATAAAAGTCCCTCAGTTTTACTTGCCTCACAGTGGTACAATATATAATTACTGGAATTCAATCTAATCATATTTATTATCACAGACGTGTTGTGAAATTTGTTAACTTAGCAGTCGGATGCAATACCTAGAAGAAATAAATGTGAATCAATTACAGTATATGTATATTGAATAGATTAAAAATAGTGCAAAAATGGATTTTTAAAAAAATGAGATTGTGTCCAAGGATCTAATGTCCATTTAGGAATCAGATGGCAGTGGGCAAGAAACCGTTCCCTGAATCATTGAGTGTGCCTTCGGGCATCTATCTCCTACCTGATGGTAGCAGTGAGAAAAGGGCATTCCCTGGGTGCTGCAGGCCCTTAATAATGGATGCTGCCTTTCCAGGACACTGCTTTTTAAAAATAACCTGGGTACTTTGTAGGCTAGTGCCCAAGAAGGAACCAACTAAATTTACAACCCTCTGGAGCTTTGGGTTCTGTGCTGTAGCCCCCCCACCATACCAGATGGTAATGCAGCCTGTTAGATTGCTCTCCACGGTACATCTATAGAAGTTTTAACGTATTTGTTGACATACTAGATCTCTTCAAACTCCTAGTGAAGTATAGTCGCTATCTTGACACCCAGGAACTTGAAACTGCTCACTTTCCACTAATGATCCTTCGGAGGACTGGTGGTATGTGTTCCTTTGTCTACTTCCAAAAGTCCACAATCTGCTCTCTTGCCTTGCATCGAGTGCTAGGTTGTTGCTGCAACACCACTACTTGGCAAATCTCACCTGTACACCCTTTCATCACCATCTTGAGATTCTACCAACCCTGGTTGCATCATCAGCAAATTTATAGATGGTATTTGAGCTATGTCAAGCCACACAGTCATGGGCATAGAGAGTAGAGCAGTGGTCTAAGCACACACCCCTGAGGTGTGCCAATGTTGATAGCAAGGAGATGTTATCACCAATCTGCAGATTGTGGTTGTCTAGGTAGGAAGTAGAGGATTTAATTGCAGAAGGAGGTACAGAGGCCCAGGTTCTGCAACTTCTCAATCAGCATTGTGGGAACGATGGTATTAAATGCTGAGCCATAGTCAATGAACAGCATTTTGACATAAGTGATTGTGTTGTCCAAGTTGTTTAAAGCTGTATTAAGAGCCATTGAGATTGCATCTGCTGTTGACCTATTGTGATAGGCAAACTGCAGTGGGTCCAGGTCCTTGCTGAGGCAGGAGTTCAGTCTAGTCATGACCAACGTCTTGAAAAGCATTTCATCACTAGATGTGATATACCTAGACTGTGTAGCTAGGCATAGCTCAAATAACCATCTATAAATTTGCTGATGATACAACCATTGTTGGTAGAATCTCAGGTGGTGATGAGAGGGTGTACAGGAGTAAGATAAACCAACTAGTGGAGTGGTGTCGCAGCAACGACCTGGCACTCAATGTCAGAAAGACTGTGGACTTCTGGAAGGGTAAGAGGAAGGAACGCATACCAATCCTCATAGAGGGATCAGAAGTGGAGAGAGTGAGCAGCTTCAAGTTCCTGGGTATCAATATCTGAGGATCTAACTTGGTCCCAACATACGGATGCGGTTATAAAGAAGTTAAGACAGCGGCTATACTTTATGGCCAGGCAGCATCTATAGGAAGAGGTACAGTTGACGTTTCGGGCCTGGCTTGAAACAGATGCTGCCTAGCCTGCTGCGTTCACGAGCATTTTTTATGTGTGTTACTTGAAATTCTAGTATCTGCAGATTTCCTTGTGTTTGCAGCTTCATTAAGGGTTTGAAGAGATTTGGTACGTCAACAAATACACAAAAACTTGCATAAATGTACCATGGAGAGTATTCTGACTGGCTGCATCATTATCTGGTATGGGGAGGGGGTGCTGTTGCACAGGACCGAAGGCTCCAGAGGGTTGTAAATTTAGTCGGCTCCATTTTGAGTACTAGCCTGCAAAGTACCCAGGATATCTTCAAGGAGCGTTGTCTCAGAAAGGCAGCATCCATTATTAAGGACCTTCAGCACCTAGGGCATGTCCTTTTCTCACTGTTACCATCAGGTAGGAGATACAGAAGCCTGATGGCACACACTCAGTGATTCAGGAACAGCTTCTTCCCGTCTGCCATCCGATTCCTAAATGGATATTGAACCCTTGGACACTCCCTCACTTTATAAATATATATTTTTGTTTGCATGATTTTTAATCTATTCAATATATGGTTGTAATTGATTTACTTTATGATTCTTCTTATTTTTTTTTTCTTATTATGTATTGCATTTAACTGCTGCTAAATTAACAAATTTCATGTCACATGCCGGTGATAATAAATCTGATTCTGAGCGCTACCTGGCGATAGTTATTAAGGCAGTTCACATTATTCTTCTTAGGCACTGGTATAATTGTTGCCTTTTTGAAGCAAGTGGAAACTAATGCCTGTAGCAGTGAGAGGTTGAAAATGTCCTTGAATACTCCCACCAGTTGGCACAGGTTTTCAGAGCCCTACCAGGTACTCCATCAGGACCTTCTGCCTTGCAAAAGGGTTCACCCTGTTTAAAGACAGCCTAACATTGGCCGACAGGGTCACCAGATGCAGCAGGGATCTTCACAGCTGTAGTCATAAGCCGTACAGTACTGTACTATTATACAACTTGTGCCAGTACAAGTTGTACAGTCAGCAAAACATCGTGAGCATCTGAATCAGCATCGTTCCATGTCACTGCATTGATCCCTTATCCAACATGAATTTCTATTTTCACAGCTGAGCGTGGGGACTGAAGCATACCTAACATGGCTGTGTTTAAAACATTAAGCCCCGCAATTGCAGCTGTTTATTCTCTGTAAACAGTCTTGACACTGCTGTTTGATTTAACACCCATGGAATATTTTACTGAAATTATTTAGTTTCTAAATAAAAGTACTTCCATTGAAATAAGTTCTCTGTAATGAGATGATGCCTCAAATTCATGAAGCTGCTATTGGGTAGATATGTTTTCTGGCATCAATCAAGTGAACTTGGTGAAGTGTTTGACCCTGACCATGAAGCCCAATTCTGTTCTTGCCCGAAGATCATTAATGAAGAGATTGTAGAGGAATTGCCCAGAAAATTGCTATTCCATTCTTTCTCTCCTAAATTTGCAGCCTAACAGTGACACAAGGGAGCCACAGTAGTGTAGACGTTAGCGTTTTGCTATTACAGCTCTGGGTGTCGGAATTCAATCCGCTATCCTCCCTGTGGAATGCATGGGTTTTCTCTGGGTGCTCTGCTTTCCACCTGCAGTCCAAAGATGTACCAGGTAGTAGGTTATTTGGTCATTGTAAGTTATCCCATTATTATGTTAGCATTGAATAGGAGATTTTCAGCAGTTGCAGGATGGCACGGCTCACAGGACAGAAGGGCCTATTCTGCATTGTATCTCTAAAAAATCTGATTTAGTTATCCTTAATGCAATGAAATATTTTTAGTTTTCTTCACTGGAGTAATCAAAACATTTAATATTGAGTCAGAGGGAGAATAAACAGGATGAATGAGCAAAGGGAAAGTTTAATGAGCTTCTTAAACAGAAACTGAGAGACATATGGAAGGAATTTGACAGTTTGGGCCATACTGCAAATGAGAATGGTGGGTCCAAAATTGGATGACTGCATAATTCTCATAGAGTCTTTAAGCTTGTAGAGTTTAGATGGCAATGTAGATGGGCATTTGGGCACAATTCTGAGAATCTTTAGATTAAGTGATAGCATTGATCAATAATGTAGACAACTAGACTTGTCATGAACTGAGATAGATTGAACAGTTCTTAAATGTTTATTGCGAGTGAAAGAGGAGAGGTTAGAGCAATCATTGAATTGGCAAAATCACATCAATATTAATCTAATGGAAAATAATTTGCATGAGCCATTTACTAAACTGTTCCCATATTCAATTGGCTCATTTTCAAGGACTCTTCATTTCATCTCAATATTTATTGCTTGTTATAATTTCTTTTTTTCTTCTCGTATTTGCAGAGTTTTTTGTCCTTTGCACATTGGTTGTCCTGTTGGGTGTGGTCTTTCATTGATTTAGTTTTTGTGTTTCTTCTTTTTACTGTGAATGCCCACAAGAGAATGTACCTCGGGAATGTATATGGTGATATATATGTACATTGATGATAAATTTACTATAGGCTTTATGTTTAACTCTGAAGATATGTGAACTGAGGATTTCCAGCTCTTTCAAATCTCCACCCTACTCCCATGGTTTTCTAGGACCCCCTGAATGTTGCTTTGAGTTTACCACTGAGCTATCTGTACTGAATATGGTAGATCGAAAATCGGATGGATTTATTATTTAAGGAGCTGACACATTCATATCTGATTGAATGTGCTTCCTGTGATTAATGAGGACAGTTGTGCATTGCTGTTCCACCCCTAAAATAAATCAGCCAGTTAATTGCCAATTAAAATGTAGTCAAGAGTGCCAGAGCCAATCGTTCGCAGCTCAGCTCAAATAACCTGTGTAGTGTTGGAGAATGGAAACCATGAGCATGTAGTAGCCATTATAGTAACAAATAGATGCTGCCTGTCCTGCTGAGATCCCCCAGCATTTTGTGTGTGTGGCTTGAATTTCCAGCATCTGTAGGTTTTCTCTTGTTTGTGATGGCAACAATGTTGTCTCCTGTCAGTAGAAACATAATGATTTGCAACAAAGAATGAAACTATTTTGTGAAAAGATGTAGCTCACTCAGGTTCACTAACTGAGTACATAAGGGATCTAGTCAATGCAGTTTGGTGTTTTGAGCAGCAGCCAATCAGCAGCCAGAATTGATTGGCAAGGACAGGTTGAAATAGGGCAGGAGCAAATGGAGCAGCCATCGCTGGAGTAGACTGTGCTAAAGAGGGGATTTTGAGGCTTTCGCTCTTCAAGGCTTCAGTGAGAAAAAATGCGACAGCAGCTATATTTCATTAGGAGTTTGAAGTTTCATTTGGTATGTAACTAAAGACACTCGCATATTTCTACAGATGTATTGTGGAGAGCTTTTGAACTAACTGCATCACTGTCTGGTATCATGGGAGGTGGGGGCTACTGCACAGGATCGAAATAAGCTGCAGAGACTTGTAAACTTAGTCTGCTCCATCATGGGCAATAGCCTCTGTAGTATCCAGGATATCTTTGAGGAATGATGCCTCTAAAAGGTGGTATCCATCATTAAGGACCCTCCTTTGCTCAGGACGCATCTTGTTCTCATTGTTAACATCAGGAAGGAGGTACTAAAGGCATAACCTCAACAATTGAGGATTAGCTTCTTCCCCTCTGCCATCAGATTTCTGAGTGGACATTGAACCCATGAACATGACCTCACTACTTACTGTATTTCTATTTTTGCACTACTTATTTAATTTAACTAATATACGTACTTATTGTAACTCATGATTTTTCACTTTATTATTATGCATTGAATTAGAAGCATGGAAAGTCTACAGCACAATGCAGGCCCTTCAGTTCACAATGCTGTGCTGAACATGTACTTACTTTATCCTAGAGTTACCCATAGCCCTCTATTTTCTAAGCTCCATGTGTCTATCCAGGAGTCTCTTAAAAGACCCTATCGTATCGGCCTCCACCACCATCGCCAGCAACCCATTCCACACACTCTCTATGTAAAAATCGTATCCCTAACATCTCCTCTGTACTTACTTCAAAGCACCTTAAAATTGTGCCTTCTCGTGTTAGCCATTTCAGCCCTGGGAAAAAGCCTCTGACTATCCACACGATCAATGTTTCTCATCATCTTATACACCTCCATCAGGTCACCTTTCATCCTCTGTCGCTCCAAGGAGAAAAGGCCGAGTTCACTCAACCTATTCTCATAAGTCATGCTCTCCAATCCAGGCAACATCCTTGTAAATCTCCTCTGCACCCTTTCTATGGTTTCCACATCCTTCCTGTAGTGAGGCGACTAGAACTGAGCACAGTACTCCAAGTGGGGTCTGACCAGGGTCCTATATAGCTGTAACATTACCTCTTGGCTCCTAAACTCAATCCCACGGTTGATGAAGGCCAATGCACTGTATGCCTTCTTAAAGGCAATTGTACTGCTGCTGCAAAGACAACAGATTTCACGGCATATGCCGGTAATATGAAACCTGATTCTGATTCTGAAAAGCTGTAGGTAGATTTTTTCCCTAGTTTAATTTTTTTCCTTTTTTATATTTGCTCAATTACAACAGTCGGGGTGCCAGGCAGGATAGTTGAATGCTCCTCTTGCGGGATGTGGAAAGGCAGGGAAGCCTCCGGTGTCCCTGATGACTACAACTGTGAGAAGCAGCTTCAAACACCTAGAATTATGGAGATGGAGCTGGAACTGGATTAAGTCCGGATCATTCAGCGGACTGAGGGAGTGATAGATACAGAGAGGCAGTTAAACCCAAGGTGCAGGACACAGGAAACTGGTTAACTGTCAGGAAGGGGAAAGGAGTAAACTGCCAGAGCAGAGTACCCCTGTGGCCATCCCCCTCAGGTATACCACTTTGGATACTGTTGGGGGGGGGTGGAAAATAACTTAGCAGAGGAAAGTCATAGCGGTAGGGTCTCTGGCACGGAGTCTGGCTCTGACTCAGAAGGGAAGGGGAGAAAAGAGGCACGCTGAGGTGTTAGGCGATTCATTAGTTAGGGTAACAGAAAGGAGGTTTTGTGGACGAGAACAAGATTCACGGATAGTATGTTGCTTCCCGGGTGCCAGGGCACTGGACATCTCAGCATTCTTAAGTGGGAAGGTGAGCAGCAAGGGCTCATGGTCCATGTAGGTACCAATGACATAGGTAGGGAGAGTGATGAGGTTCTGCAAAATGAGTTCAGGGACTTAGATGCCACGTTAAGGGTCAGGACCTCCATGGTTGTGAGCTCAGGATTGCTGCCCATGCCACATGCTAGTGAGGCCAGAAATAGGAAGATTATACAGTTTAACATGTGGCTAAGGAGTTGGTGTAGAAGGGAGGGTGTCAGATTTTTGGATCATTGGGCTCTGTTCAAGGGAAGGAAGGTGGGACCTGTATAGACCTGTATCGCACCAGAATTGGAGGGGTCTAATATCCTACTGGGAAAGTTTGCAAGTGCTGCACAGTGGTGTGGGGGTGGGGATTAAACTAGAGTTGCAGTGGAATGGGAACCAGAGTGCCAGGACAGTTAGTGGAGAGGTTGTAGAGACAGATGTTAAGACCTCAGACAAAGTTAGGAATCAAAAGGTTGAGCATGAACTGACTAATGCCCTGAGCTGCATTTATTTCAATGCAAGAGGTATTGTAGGAAAGACAGATGAGCTCAGGAATGGATCAACACATGGAATTATGATATTGCAGCCATTGGTGAGACAGGAGGGGCAGGACTGGCAGCTCAGTATTCTGAGGTTCTGTTGTTTTAGATGCGACAGAATGGGAGGGATTAAAAGGGGAGTGGTGGCGTTACTCGTCAGGGCAAATATGGCAGTGGTCAGTCAGGACAGACTGGAGAACTCGACTAGTGAAGTGTTATGGGTGGAACTAAGGAATGAAAAATGTATGACCACATTAATGGGGCTATTTTACTGGCCACCTAACAGCCCGAGGGATTTAGAGGAACAGATTTGTAGAGAGATCACAGACTGTTGCAAGAAACATAAGGTTTATAGCAGGTGATTTTAACTTTCCATATATTGACTGGGACTCCCATAGTTTAAAAGGACTAGATAGTATAGAGCTTGTCAAATGTGTTCAGGAAAGTTTCCTTAATCAGCATGTAGAAGTCCCAATGAGAGAGTGAATGATACTTGATCTGCTATTAGGGAATGAGACAGGGCAGGTGACAGGTTTGTGTAGGGGAACACTTAGCATCCAGCTATCTCAAAGCCATTAGTTTCAAAGTAAATAAGAAAAAAAAAAGTCTGCTCCCCAGGTTGATATTCTAAATTGGAGATTCTAATTCTGATGTTATCAGAAATGATCTGGCAAATGCGGATTGGGATAGGCTGGTTCCAGGCAAAGCTGTACTTGATAAGTGGGAGGACTTGAAACTTTGAGAGTATAAAGCCTGTATGTGACTGTCAGAAGAAAAAGGTAAAGTGTTTCCATGCTGTAATTGTTATATGATTATATATGGTTATAACAGGTTTAGGGAACTTTGGTCTTCAAGAGATATTGATGCTGTGGTTAAGAAAAAAAGAGGTGTATAGTAGGTATAGTCAGGTAGGAACAAATGAGGTACTTATGGAGTATAAGAAATGCAAGAGAACACTCAAGAAAGAAATCAGGAGGGCTTAAGGAAGGCACGAGGTTGCTCTAGTAGACAAGGTGAGGGAGAATCCTAAGGGATTCTACAGATATGTCAAGAGCAAAAGGATTGCAAGAGACAAAATTGGTCCTCTGGAAGATTATAATGGTAATCTGTGGAGACAAAAGAGATGGGGCAGATCTTAAATAGATTTTATGCATCTGTATTTACTCAGTAGACAGGCACAGAGTCTATAGATGTGAGGCAATGCAGCATTGACTTCATGGACCCTATACAATTTACAAATGAAGAGGTGTTTTATGCCTTGAGGCAAATCCTCGTGGCCTGACAAAGTGTTCCCTCGGACTCTGTGGGAGGCAAATGTAGAAAATGCAGGGGCCAGAGCAGAGATATTTAAATCATTCTTAGTGTTAACTGAAGAACTAGAGTATTGGGGTCTGACATCAGTTGTGGGAAAGTTATTGGAAGGTGAAAAAAAGATCTAGTCCTTTCCCGACATATATGACAAACAAACTCTCTTGGGCTTTCAGCCAGGTACTGGTATCGATTTTAACAACGTTTCAATAAAAGACTCTGCCATTTTCGTCAGGGTTGATGCATGGGCATGTCTACTATGGTGGTATATATACCCCCGTTGTCCATCCCTCCTGATTGGTTAGTCTTCATGCAATCAGGTTTCCACTGTGCCACCTTGTTTACAATCAAATTCCAGTTCTAACTTAGAATAAGACCTTTGTCTTTGTTAAAACTCTTCTCCTCTAGTTTTATTTCAATGGCTTCCTTTATCAAGTGGTCCCAAAAGCCATTCGTGCCACACCGCTGTTTTGCGTTGTCAAAGTCAATCCTATGATCATTGCGAATGTAAGTTCTGCTACCACCGATTTCTCCAGATAACCCAAATAGATATTGGAAGGTATTTTAAGGGAACGGATATATGAGTATTTGGATAGATATGGACTAATTTTGGATATTCAGCATGGCTTTGTGCATGGCAGATCTTGCCTAACCAACCTTGTAGAATTTTTTTGAGAAAGTTGATGAAGTCAAGGCAGTGGATGTTGTCTACATGGACTTTAGCAAGGCATTTGACAAGGTCCCGCATAGGAGCTTGGCCAAGAAGGTTAGTCGTGTGGCATTCAAGATGAGGTAGTACATTGGATTAGACATTGGCTTTGTGGGAGAAGCCAGGAGTGGAAGTAGATGGTTACCTCTCTGACTGGAGGCTTGTGACCAGTGATACGCCATAGGGATTGGTGGTAGACCTGTTGTTGTTTGTCATTTATATCAATGATCTGGATGGTAGTGTGGTTAACTGGATCAGCAAATTTGCGGATGACACTTACGAGAGCAGCAGTTATACCAGTGTCCAAGAACAGCTCGGTCAGCTGCCTTAATAACTATCATCATGTAGTACTCACATCTACAGTGATGAAGGGCTTTGAGAGCTTGGTTAACACTACAATCAATTCCAGCCTCAGCAAGGACCTGGACCCACTGCAATTTGCCTATCGCCACGAAGGGTCTACGGTGGACATAATCTGTTGGCTCTCCACGTAGCCTTGGTCCACCTGGACAATACAAATACCTATGTCAGGATGCTGTTTATTGACTACAGCTCAGTGTTTAAACCACCATTCCTACAGTTCTGATCGAAAACCTCCAGAGCCTTGGCCTCTGTATCCCCCTAACAGGATGACCACAATCTGAGCGGATTGGAAATAATATCTCCACTTAAATAAGTGCGAGAAAAGAGGAAAAAGTCCGAGATAGTGTTCATTGGTTGTTTGACCGTACAGAAATCTGATGGCAAAGGGGAAGAAGCTGTTCCTGAAATGCTGAGTGTGTACCTTCAGGCTCCTGTACCTCTTCCCAGATGGTAGCAATGAGAAGAGGGCATGTCCTGGGACATGGTGCCCTTAATGATGGATGCTGCCTTTTTAATGTGTAGATAGGATCCATAGAGGGGAGGCTCGTTTCCCTGATGTATTGAGCTGTGTCCACAACTCTGCAATTTCTTGCAGTGATGGGCAGGACAGTTGCCCTACCAAGCTGTAATGTGTCCAGATAGGATGCTTTCTGTGGTGTATGGATGAAAAATGGTGAGGATCAAAGAATCTTTAGCTTCTTTAGCAGATTTCTTTAGCTTCTAAATGTTTAAAAAATGTTTGGAATAGCAGCATTTGTGAAAGAACAATGGAAATAATGGTCATGTGCAGGGAGAGGAGTTAGCTTTCATATTCCTCTGATTTTTTTATGGTGATTGGCAGTCCCATTTAAAGGAGCATTACTGCCACCATGGAGGATGGTGTAGAAAATTGGGGGAAGAAAATAGACACTAACTACTTCATTTTTTAAAATTGACATACAGTGCAGAGTGGGCCTTCAGGCTCTTCAAGCCACATCACCCAGCAGTCCCCCAATTTAATCCTAGCCTAATCATGGGACAATTTACAATGACCAATGAACTCACCATCCAGTACCAGCAGTATCTGAACCATGGGAGGAAACTGGAGCACCCGGACGAAACCCACACAGTCACGGCAGAACGCATGAACTCTTTACAAGCACTTCTTTCAAATAAAAGCTAAACTACCCCCAAAACCCCTATCGATTGTAAGAAATGAAATTATGACAACCCTGGATGATGTTTTCCAACAATATACAAGAAACAATTAAGCATAGTGTACCCATTTGTAAGTCGTGTCAAAATAATTCCTTCCCTTCTTCCATACACCTTACAGCTTATAAAGGTGTCTCCCTTTATGCCCATAATCCCACGTCTTGCCATAACCCCCTAACTCTTAACTCTACCAACCCCTTAGCTTCTGAGTTGTTAATTGGAAGGTCTATTTCCACTGTGGAACTTTTAACACCTTTCTGAGCGAAACAATCAACCCCCTCATTCCGCTCAACACCTCTGTGTGCAACGACCCATACGAAGCATACATGTAGACCAATGCTTGACGAACTTGTGAAAGTAAATCTGACCTACTGCTGGAATGACCAGTTTGAAGACTCCTGTTTGGCTTCCACGTGAGAAAAGTTGGCCGGTGGATTTCAAACCGGGCGCGCTGCCCTGCGCAGTGCGCATGCGCCTTCGGGCCGAGTGAGGGGCGAACGTGCGATTCGGCTCGGCGGGCGGCCCGGTCACCGAGCGGACGGGTGAAGTGCTGGACCGAGAATCCTTCTGTTACCCGGTTTGTTCCATCGACAGCGACCGCGGTGGCGTGTCACGGTGCTCAGGCGCTGAAGGCCGCTTCATTTTCCCCTCACCCCACGGGGCCTGGATCCCGGGGCGCACACTGACTGACCGGTCGCCCCGACCCTCTCCCATTGGAGTCCGCGCTGGCCGGGGCCAATCCCGCTCGTCCCCCGGACCCGGGCGCCCCCGGTCCCGGACCGACTGGAGTGGGGCCGGTTTCCCGGGACGCGGGAATTTCAAACGCCTTGGGCCCGAGCTGCTGGGCTCAGGCTGCCCTGCAGTCCGCTCCAATGGGCTGGATGCATTTCAGCATTATTCATTATTCCCCGCGTTTAAAAGTAGTTTTAACCATTGTAGTCGCGCAGTGTGCCTGTGATTTCTTTTATCAGATGTTCTTGGGGTGTTGGGGATGACAGCAAGATGTTTGAGCGCATTCAGTTAATTTTGAAGAGTCGTGTGGATAACGATAGTTGTCGCTTTTATTTTTGGCTGGGCACAATTATAAGGCCCGACTACAGTCAGCTGGGTTAGTTTTTTTGCTATAGTTCTGTTGTGATCATTTTTTATTGCTGGAATTATTTCTGAAAAAGGATTTCGAAATATTCTTGAAAGGAATAATCGAGACTGGGGATGGGGGTGAGGGGTGCGACTGTTGGCACTGAGCTGGAAGTCGGCCTCTACTATAGGAGTCTAGACATGTTTTTAGATGTAGCCTGCTGCAGTCTTAATGTGGAGTTATCGTAATGATTCAATGTAATGCAATATTTGTGCCTTTATAACCTAATAAGAATCAATGACTTAATACAAAATCAGTTATTTATTAGTTAATTTTTAATTATTTATGTATTATGCGGACTGACCTGCTGAACAGTAGTTTGTTGCTCCATGTTCCAGTATCTGCAATCTTTTGTTTCCAGTTATTTATTAAAATGCTACACATATTCAGCATTTGTAGTTAAACACAGCAATTATCATAAAGTGATGGGTTATTTAACAAAGGAACTTTAAAGTTGGTTGGTTATTTTAATGTGTTTCTTATCCGAAAAGCTTCACAGATGGGTGTAGCTAAATCTCATGTCATCATGTCATACATATGTATTTTTTTGACTCTGTGTGCAATGAATTAAATCATTATTCAATAATCACTTAAATAATGTTTGTCAGGAATTTCTGAATACAATGTCAGGAAAAAGACCAGTGAAGAGATCAAAAGATAATGAGAAAAAGCAAGATGAAGAAAGTAAAAAGATAAAGAGTGAGTATATTAATTTACTTTGTCAATCACTGATGTAAAATGCCAAGATTTCTTTGTGGTATTAGCTATTTACTTATTTTTAGATGCCTTCTAAGCTTTTAGTAAATATTCATATTTTCTGTTACTCTGATTTTAGTGTTCGATCAACAAGTGTACAACAATTGATAATAGTATTCTGCTTGAGAGTGCTTGGTCCCTTTTTTTTTAAAAAGGGAAAAATTGGTTAAGTATGACTGTTTTGGTGGTCTGAATTGGTGTTGCAGGTGTAGTGCAAATTATCTAAACTGCAATGGCAGTTTATCTATATACCAAAACAATGTGGGTCAAAGTTATGGGAAAACACAGATGAAGATTATTGGGATGTTAGTGTCAACTTCTGAGAAATGAGATTAATTTTCCATTCATCTTTTGGGAATTCTGGTATCCCACACTAAACTGATTCCACAATCTATGGACTCACTTTCAAGGACTCTACAACTCATATTCTCAATATTATTTATTACAGATTTATTTTTATTTTCTTTTTGTATTTGCACAATTTGTTGTCTTTTGCAAATTGGTTGTTTCCCTGCCTTTGTGTGTATTTCATTGATTCTGTTGTGTCTCTTTGTATTCGCTGTGAATGTCTGCAAGAAAATGAATCTCTGGGTTGTATATGGTGACATATATGTATTTCAGTAAAGGTTGTTATAGCCAGGGGTGGTAATGGGGACAAGCTCCCACTACCTATTAAATGCTCCCGATGGCGTGCACCTCAAACGGCTTCTGACAATCAAGTCCAGCTCCTGGTTTTTGTATGTGGCTTAGCTGCTAAGCCCAGCGGAACAGTTTCTACTGACAGGAGAAGGGGCAATGGCAGTTTACTGGTGCCTTGAAACCAGTCACTTTGGGCTGATGGGGCTCTTTAGCTGCGGTTGGCAGCTCATCTAGGAGAAGAAACTTCCACTGCTTTGTGGCTATACTCACTCATGGGGAAGGCTTCAGGAGTAAAGCCCTGAGGGAAAATTCTGGAGCTAGAGGCAGTCCTGCATTGAGTTCAATGCTGATTGGCAACTCCTGCGATGCTGCTGACACCAAACTGTATTGGTCTCCGCCATTCTTTAGGTTCACCAGATGCATGGAGAGGGGGAGCTTGCTACACATGTAACAACTTTCTCTCCATATCATACTGCCCAGGCTTGTGTATCTATACAGCTAGGACACAATATCCATGGTCGACCCTGACCGACGGAGGCCTCGTATGTACTTTGAAGGGTACTGTTTTAGTTGCTAGACTAGTTTTTAGAGATCTGGACTATTGACTAAATGACTTGTGTTTGAACTCCCACTGCAATAGCTGTGACATTTAAATTTAAGTAATTAAGTACATTTGGAAAACTAATCTAGTAATATAAAATAAGTGAGTATAAATGAAGTAAAATAAATCTAAAATAACAACCATATAACAACTGGATTTTAAAACCCATTTAGAGTCATAGAAAAGCACAGTGCAGAAACAGGCCTGTTGGCCCAACTAGTCCATGCCTTTTAAACTGCCTACTCCTATCGATCTGCACAGGGAACATACCACTACTGTCCATGTACCTATCCAAGCTTCACTTAAATGTTGAAATTGAGCTTGCGTGGACCACTTTGCGGGTTTACTAACGATCTTAAGTCCTTGTCTGTCCTGGCCAATGTAGTTAATTCTTAACTGCTTCCTTTGAGACAGATGTGGTAGTGATGCCTACATCTAATTATCTACAGGCTGTGTACTCCCTATGAAACAACGGATAGAGAATTCTCCGTACTGGGGAGAAAGGTCTTTATGGGTTAGTAGTCCTTTAGCAGCCAGTGCCCCTATATGTCCCTAATGTTTGCAGCAGCTTTATTCTTGCTGGTAAGTAGCTTAGCTTTCTAAACTGAAATTGATTTATCTTCTTGGAGATAGTACCATTGTCAAAGAACACAGATTTCAGAAGAGTAAGTGACAAAACAAGCCTAGCTTCAAAGCCAAGCCTAGGCAACAAGCTCATTAGCATGGTGACAACAAGTTTTGAATTGTTGATTGAACTTCAGTTGCTGTTCACTGAATCCTCCGAAAGAGCTCTTAGGTATGGCAAGAGAGTTGGATTTGGCTTTCATGCATTTCATGGTTGAATAATATGTCAAGTAAAGGCTTGCCAGTTAGTTGAGATAAATTGGAAGTAGACTTCTGCCACTCTAGGTATCTAGTGATAGGTGTCTGATAATCTGAATCAGGTTTATAACCACTGATATATATCATGAAATTTGTTTTGTGGAAGCAGTGCACTGTGAAACAAAAGATGCTATTAAGTTACAAAATAAATGGTACAAAAAATCAAGAAGTAATGTTCATGGACAGGGGAAGAAGTCCAGAAAATGGGTTTTCAGACTCTTGTACCTCCTCCCCAATGGTTATCCTCTTCCGGAAGATAGGGGTGCGCTTGGATGCAGCAGCCACTCTGGATCCAAACAAAGTAATTGTTTGTCCTTTGTCTTTTTTATGATCGCAAGACACTGCTAAATATTAAGAACATTGAGTGCAGCAAGGCTACTCCACTAGTGATTGACTCGATAGTAAGAGAGCTGGAGCCTGACCTGTTGCGCACTATGTTGCTGCCTGCATCAGCAACCCAAGGAGGAATGTGCTAAAGGCAATATGCAATCCAACAAACGGTGGAAATGATTATCTTGGATGATTTTATTGTGATCACAAGACCTTGTTGGACATTTTTAATGTAAAGCACTGTGAGTCTGATTTGACAAGACCGATGACAGGAAACTGTGTGGCCTCGGTTATGGCGCGGACCAGGCCCTCATGCCTCGGAGTTGTCTGTTAACAGCCGCCGGGGTAAGAGGAGCTGGAGGTGGCTATGTGCCACCAGATTCCATACTGGGTTGGGGGTTTGCCCTCCTGTTGGTGCTGCTCTCCAGCGTTTGCCCAGTGGAAGGCAAGCTGGGCTGTTAGTATATAGCTGCACTTGCGTGAGATGAGGAACTGTTGTGTGCTGTTCTTGCAGAAATATGGCTTCAAGACAATGACCGTGCACCATCAATGTACAGGCCATGACGTTCGGGGACTTGGGCTGTGTTATTTAAAAAAAAGCATTTTGTAACTTTTTTTTTGCTATCGTAATTATATGTGCTGTATGTGACTGTTGGTACTGTGTTTTGCACCTTGGCCCCAGAGGGACACTGTTCTGTTTGGCTGTACTAATGTGTATAGTTGAATGCTAATTGAACTTGAAGGTAAGCTAATAACTAGAAGAGGGCATGTCCTCGATGGGTTAGAGTCTTTACTAGCAATGCCACTTCTTGATGCATCACTTAATGTCATCAGTGGTGGATGCCCCCTTCTTGAGGTGCCTCTTGAAGGTGTTCTTGATGGTGGAGAGGGTTGTGCCTTTGATGGAGCTGGTTGAGTTCAGTCTTTTTCAATCCTGTGTGTTGTAGCTTCTACACCATACCAGGCTGTGATGCAACCAGTTAAAATTTTCTCCTCAATACATCAGTAGAAGTTTGCAGCAGCATATAGTAACATGCCAAATCTACTCAAACTCCTAACGAAGTAGAGCTGCTGACATCCTTCTTTGTGATTGCAACAATTTGGCCAATCTTGGTTAAAATCAATGATAAACATTTCTCATTTGTCCAGATTACAATTCTTCTGTGAGGCATTTGTTTTTCAGTGAAAACACTTTTGTCTTGGATTGAAATGCATTTCAGTGATCCTCATACCTCGATAACGCTCTTCTGATAGCAAGATGAAAAATGGGTGTCTGGAAGGATCAAGCCCAGATATAATGAAGGAAATCAGTTGTTTTTTTGTGGCAGGCTCTGAATACCCACCCCTTCACCTCTGCCCTGAAACCTTTTGAAGCTGGTACCTCAGATCAAGACTAGTATTGGTGATAATGCTTACTGAATTAGTGTGAATTTCCTCAATTCCCAAATTTCCTCAATTGCATGATTAATTTCCTCAATTAATTTCTATCAACTGACTTTGACAGCTGCATCTGAGCCTTGAGTACTGGAGTTCCCCACCCCCAGCCTTCATATTTTTAGCATCTGCAGTGTTTAGCTTTTTATTTTTTGCTATTGATAATGTCAATGAATCTTTAAGGGTCAGAGAGAGTAGAGACAGAGAAGGCTGAAGGCAGGGTGAGTAATGGAGGGAGATGAGGTTATGACAATGGCTTAAAGTGACTGTATGATGTCTACACCTGCCCACACAAGTGTGTTTTTAACCCATACAAAAGAGCCTGGTCTCCAGTATCTGAATGTCCTTGGTTCTGGTCAGGGCTCTTAGTCTGCCAAATCTGTGCTAGCATGCAATAGCTGTCTCATGAGGTCATGGGCAAAGAAAGAAGTCATAGGGCATCTTCCATTCGGTAGGAATTTTGGAACTGAGCATATTGCAATGGCTGTTGGGGGTAGCCCTGACAGAGCAAAAAAGAATATTGCTCTGAGATGAACTGAGAATTCACATCGATGTTAATTGATGAAGAGGGAATAATTAGCTCATCTAAGGAAAGGAAAACCAGGAGGAGAAATGCCATCTTCATATGATATTTACTTGAGAATATCATATATCATTAAGAGTTATTTCAGACAACTGCTTGCAGGCAATCCTGACAACTTCTAATTAAACAGTCTATAGAATCTGGATTTCCCGTAAAGTTCACATCAGAATCAGTATTAGGTTTATTACCACTGGTATGTGTCATGAAATTTGTTAACTTGGCAGCAGCAGTTCAATGCAATACGTAATATAGAAGAAGAAAATTAATCAATTACAGTATATGTTTATTGAATAGATTAAAAAACCATGCAAAAACAGAAATAATATGTTTTTAAAAAGTGAGGTAGTGTTCACGGATTCAATATCCATTTAGGAATCGGATGGCAGAGGGGAAGAAGCTGTTCCTGAATCGGTGAGTATGTCCCTACAAGCCTCTATACCTCCTACCTGATGATAACAATGAGAAAAGGGCATGCTCTGGGTGCTGGGTGTCCTTAATAATGGACACTGCCTTTCTGAGACACCGCTCCTTGAAGATATCCTGGGTACTTTGTAGGCTAGTACCCAAGATGGAGCTAACTAAATTTACGACCCCCTGCAGCTTCTTTTGGTCTTGTGCAGTAGCCCCCACCCCCACTCCCCCCATACTGGACTGTGACGCAGCCTGTCAGAATGCTCTCCACAGCACATCTATAGTTTTTCAGTGTTTTTGTTGACACACCAAATCTCTTCAAACTTCTAATGAAGTATAGTCACTGTCTTGCCGCCTTTATAGTTGCATTGACATGTTAAGCAATTAATCAACACTTATGAATATTCTCTTGGCTTCCCTATCAGAAAGGAAAAGGACTTTTTGTGAAATGTCGGAAGCTACTTAACTACAAATGCAAGGTTCTTGGAGGATTGGATTGTACTCGTGAAGTCTGAAGTTCAACAGAACACCTATGAGTTAAAAGCTTGATGCAAAGAAGGAATGCAGAGTGTCCAGGGATTTGCTGACTACTAATGACATGTATAGATTCATAACTACTGCAATTTGCAACAGTATGCAGTGGAGGAGAGATTGAAAATAGAGGGACAGTCAGCATTTATTGGAATCACGAGATGCTGGAATCTAAACTTTGTGGGCCAAAGGGCCTGTATTGAGCTGTAGGTTTTCTATGTTTCTAAACGACAAAACTTTTGGAAGAACTCTGGTTAAGCTAATCTGTGGAGGGAAATGGACAGTTGACATCTTGGGTCAATGCCTTCTGGACTGGAAAAAATAAGAGGGATAACCAGTATAGAGGTTAGAGGAAGAGATGGATGAGAGCTGGTAGATGATAGAGGTGAGGAAGAATGAATGGCAAATAGAGGAGGAAGGAGTACCAATAGTGGGTGGTGATAGGTAGAGGTATTTATTGGAAGAGTGTTTTGAAGAACTCCTGTGCCATGACTCCATCCTTGATGCTAGTGCCCTATAGAGGTTCTGTGGTGAGCTATGAATTCCGTCACCCCATACTGAAAAGAGATTGAAGCTCTGGAAAGTTGACCCATGAGGATTCAGTGACTTAAGATATAGGTACTCTGTGTCAGGGTGACTGGATATTAATTGGCAGTGGGTGCTCAGACTCTTTCCATCATCACATCTGTTTCAGTGACATTCATGTGAGGTAACCTAATGAAATTTGATGTAAATACCTTCATGACCTCCTGCTACACACATTTAATTTGATGTAATTTACAAGTTAGATACTTAATACTCATATTTTTCAAGCCACTTAAAATGTTTGGAGAATACATACTGACATTTTTGGAAGCATCATTTTTTATTTCCCAAAAATGTCTCCTTACAAATATTTCTAAATCCTTGAAGTCCCTCCCCCAACAGCATCTTTGGTAGCTAAGATTATAATCCTGAGCAATTATGGATGGGCAGTAAATCCTTCCGTGATATTTGCACTACAAAAAATAAATTTTAAAAAGTCACTTGAGATCTGATATATTATGTATAGGAATATTGTAAAAAGCTACTTCAGTTGCAATCTCTTGTACAAGTATGGTCGCCAGTAAACCTCTGGGTTGATAGCTGACTGCTAAAGGCAGGCACGGGGCCATGTCAATGCAACGTGGAAGGAAACTGCCATTTGAATTGCAATTTGCAAATACTGAAGTGGTTTTATGGGACATAAAAACAAAAAATCGTCATTCAGTATTGAGCCTTTTCGCTCCCATTCTAGTTAAATTGCTTTGTATTATGGCCCCATTTGACCACTTTGGTTACATAACCCTGTCTAAGAAGAAACTACTTTGTCCAATTTTACTTTTTTCAATTTGGGGAGAAGTTCTGGTTTTCCTTGGTGCTTCCTGATCTAGCTCTGGAGAGAAACAAAGTATGTCCCCTTGCTTTCTCCAACATCAGAAACAAAGGAGTTATGTAGTAATAAGGAAGTGTGGCAACCAATTTATGCACAGTACATTTCCTCAAACATTAATGTGATAAATATCCCGGAAAGTTTTTTGTCATTTGTGTGGGATAAATGTAGGCCATGACTTTGGAGTTCAATCAACTTGTGGGATTTTTTATGTTCAGCCGAGAAGAGAGTTGAATCTTTGGTTTCACGTTTCATCTGAAAAACTGCACTCAAAAGTAGTTTTGCACAGGGCAGTATGGGCCTTGAAAGTTTAAATTTTAGTTTTTAAATCTCTTGAACAGAACACCCTTCTAAGCTGTAAAACAATATTGTAAACTTCATCTGCATTTCTTTCTTTGCAGTCTCACATTCCTCCCATGGGGTAAACTCAGGAATTGTCCTGACGCTGGGTCAGGGTGATGTGGGCCAACTTGGCCTTGGGGAAAATATCTTGGAGAGGAAAAAACCTGCGTTGGTCAAGGGGCTGCAGGAGAAGATTGTGCAAGTGGAGGCTGGTGGAATGCACACTGTCTGCCTAGGACAGACAGGAAATGTAAGTATTGAAAGAAAGGTCAAACCTACTGGCTAGTTGTGTGATACCTGGGTTATGATGGAGGGGGATAGAAAAGGCTGGAGTCGCTTAATACTTTAGTGCAAGTGTGTTTATTAGTTATGTTGAAAAACAAATGTAAAAAAGTTAATGAAAATAGTGAAAAGAAAACTGACAGTATTTACCAAAAGATATCCACCAGTAAACACCATAATAGTTCATACTTTTTGTCCAGTGTGAGCTCCTGGCAACTCCGACCTGTGTCTCTCCCAAGAGCGATGAGCTCTGTTTATTAGGCACTAGGACGTACATTTTTAATTACCCTCTAAGTTAACTCAATGTTACACATGAATCAGAATATGATGCACCCCACAGTGTAGATACAATCTTATTACAAACCAAACAGAGGTATCTACCTTGAATGCAGAATACAAACAATATATATACACATTTACATATCCCATTACAGTACTAAGGAAATGGAATATTCTGCTGTGTATGGTGGGAAAAGCACAATAAAACCAACCCCTTAGGACCCATTATTAGAATATACCGGAGAAGACATTGAAGTGCGTACACTCAGTGCAACAACAGCAGAATTGTTTGTGCGTGTGAGGAGTGCGTTTACCGAGTGCTCAAGCACCATCTATTTTTTCCAGATGTGCTCTGAAGAGCGTTGTAGCTGGTTGCATCACCGTCTGGTATGGAGGGATCATTGTGCAGGATTAGAAACAGTCTATGCCAAACCATTAATTCAACTAGTCCCATTGACCTGCATCTGGATATAGCCCTCCATACCCCTCCCATCCATGTATCTATCAAAAGTTCTTTTAAATGTTTAAGTCTACCCTGCATCCACCACTGTGCTGGCAGTCCATTCCACACTCTCACCACCCTCTGAGTGAAGAGGCTCCCCGTCAGTTCCCCTTAAACATTTCACCTTTCACCCTTAACCCATGACCTCTAGTTCTAGTCTCACCTAACCTCAGTGGAAAAAGCCTGCTTGCATTTGACCTATGTATATCCCTCATAATATTGTATACCACTATCAAATCTCCCGTGAATCTATACATTCTAGGGAATAATGTCCTAATGGATTCAACCTTTCCCTATTAACTCATGTCCTCAAATCCCAGCAAACATCCTTGTACAGTTTCTTAACTCTCTTTCAATCTTATTAACATCTTTCTGGTAGGTAGATGACTAAATCTGGGCACAGCACTCCAAATTAGGCCTCAAAAACATCTTATACAATTTCAACAAAACATCCCAACTCCTGTACTCAGTACATTGATTTATGAAGGCCAGTCTGCCATTTCTCAGCCAATTTCATCAATTTGATACTCTTCCTTGCTGTCCACTACATCCCCAATCTTTAGACATCTGCAATTTTGCTGATCTAGTTTACCTCTTTGTCATCCAGATCATTGATGTACATGACCAACAACAATGGACCCAGCGCTGATCCCTGCGGCACACCATTAGTCACCAGCTTCCAGTCAGAGAGGCAACCATCTACAGCTATTCTGACTTCTTCCATGAAGGCAATGTCTAATCTAATTTACTACCTCTTGAATGCCAAGCGTTGAACCTTCGTGACAAGCTTCCTAAGTGCGACCCTGTCAAATGCTTATTCCTAGCTTATTCTTAGAACCTTTCTTAAACAATGGAACAACATTAGCTATCCTCAATCCTCTGACACCTCTCCTGTGCCTAAGGATTTAAATATCTGCTAGGGCTCCTGCAATTTCTACACTAGCATCCCACAGGGTCCGAGGGCTTGTCAGTCTGTCAGGCCCTGGGGGTTTATCCGCCTTAATTTGCCTCAAGACAGGAAGCACCTCCTCCTCTGTAATCTATATGGGGTTCTTTACTTTGCTGCTGCTCGCCTCATCTCTATAGACTGTGTCTGTCTCCTGAGTAACTACAGATGGAAAAAAATGCATTTAAGATCTCCACCATCTCTTTTGACTCCATGCATAGATTACCATTCTGATCTCCCAGAGGACCAGTTTTGTCCCTTGCAATCCTTTTGTTCTTAACATGTCTGTAGAATCCCTTAGGATTCTACTTAACCTTGTCTGCTTGGGCAACCTCATGCCGCCTTTTGGCCTCCTGATTTCTTAAGTGTTCTCTTGCATTTCTTATACTTCTTAAGTACCTAATTTGTTCCTACTTGCTATGCACCTTCCTTTTTCTTAACCAGGGCCTCAATATCTCTGAAAACCAAGGTTCCCTTAACCTGTTATCTTTATTCTGACAGGCATACACAAGCTTTGTATCTTCAAAATTTCATTTTTGAAGGTCTCCCACTTACCAAATCACTCTTGCCAGAAAACAACCTGTCCCTATCCATACTTGCCAGATCCTTTCTGATATCATCAGAATTGGCCTTTCTCCAGTTTAGAATCTCAACCGAGGACCAGATCTATCCTTTTCCATAATTACTTTGAAGCTAATGGCATTATGCTCATTGGATGCAAAGTGTTCCCCTACACAATATTCTGTCACCTGCCCTGTCTCATTCCCTAAGGAAATCTAGTATAACGCTTTCTAGTTGGGACTTTTATGTACTGTTAAGGAAACTTTCCTAAACACATTTGATAAACCTTTTTCCATTCAGCCCTTCTACATAATGGAAGCCCCAGTCAATATGTGGAAAGTTAAAATCACCTACTATTTCAACCTTAGGTTTTTTCCAATGGGTTGCGGTCTCACTACAAATTTGCTCCTCTAAATCCCGTGTTCTGTTGGGTGATCTGTACTATAATCCCATTAACATGGTCAACCTTTCTCATTCCTTGGTTCTACCTGTAAAGCCTCACTAGACAAGTTCTCTAGTCTGTCTTGACCCAACACTGCTTTGAAGTCCTCCCTGACTAGTAATGCCACCTCTCCCCCTTTAATCCCTAGCGCTCTTTCATGTCTAAAACAACTGAACCCTGGAACACTGAGCTGCCAGTCTTGCCCCTTCTGCAACCAAGTCTCACTAATGGCTTCAATGTCATAATTCCAGGTGCTGATCCATGCTCTAAGATCATCTGCCTTTCCTACAGTGTTCCTTGTGTAGCCCCCCTGGCCAGCCTCAGGATCTCTCGGCTCGCAGTCGTCTAGGAAAACAGCCCTCGGCCCCGCCAAACTGGTAATCAGTTTGTGTGGATGCTGTGTGATGTACCCCACCCTGCCCAAATAACAGACAATACACCAGATACGATTAAATGATTTACAGTTTATAGATATTACTGGAACTATATAATTGATAGAGAATAAAATATAAAAGGAAAATAAAGGCGCTACACTTATCAAAGTTCAAGTTCTTCGTGCACAAACAGTTGGAGCTCAGGACCCTTTTTCTTCACCCTGTGACCCCTCGGACCACCTCGACTGGCCGCCTGGGACCAACAATGGTGGTCGACCAGATGGTCCACACGAGTCCGTCTCCGTCTCCTCTCCTCGCTGAACGCCCCGCTCAGGGTCCGACCTCTTTAGCGGACTCGCAGCACCCGGCCCATCCTCTGTCTCTCTCTCCCGCCTTCTGCCCCAAAACCTCGCGCATACAATATCTTCAGATACACCAAAAACATAACAACTGTCCCAATTGGTTTGTAGCATCTTCTTATCCTAGTCTAACCCAAAACAAGCTGCTAGCCTAAGAACTTTCTCAGCGTTTAACATAACAAAGAAGCATTCCTAAGTATAACATAACAAAGAAGCCATTTTAATTAGCCTACGCAGTAACATAAAAGACGAAACCCCCTTACACTTGATTTGAATTACACACAGCGAATTCAACATTTGTTCCACTATTCTCAACCTTTTAATACCTGACTTTGTATGTAGACTTAATGATATCTATCGTCACAACTACACCATGATTCGTTTTGGCACTGTGGTTCCTATCCCTCTGAAACTCTAGTTTAAAGCTCCCACCCTGTGCAGCACTTGCAAACTATCCCACTAGGATAGTAGTTCCCCTCCAGCTCTTGGGCTGTATTCCCTGGAGTTCAAGGGAATGGGCGGGGGGGGGGGGGGATGGATCTCATTGAAACATTCCGAATGTTGAGGCCTGAAAAGATTAGATATGTCAAAGCTATTTCCAGTCGTAGGGAAGTCCAAGACAAGTGGGCACGACTTCAGGATTGAAGGACATCCATTTAGAATGGAGATGAGGAGAAATTACTTTAGTCAGAGGGTGGTAAATCTCTGGAATTTGTTGCCACGAGCGGCTGTGGAGGCCAAGTCATTGGGTGCATTTAAGGCAGAGATAGTCATAGTCATACTTTATTGATCCCGGCGGAAATTGGTTTTTGTTACAGTTGCACCATAAATAATAAATAGTAATAGAACCATAAATAGTTAAATAGTAATATGTAAATTATACCAGTAAATTATGAAATAAGTCCAGGACCAGCCTATTGGCTCAGGGTGTCTGACCCTCCAAGAGAGGAGTTGTAAAGTTTGACGGCCACAGGCAGGAATGACTTCCTATGATGCTCTGTGCTGCATCTCGGTGGAATGAGTCTCTGGCTGAATGTACTGTGGATGGGAGACATTGACCAAGATGGCATGCAACTTAGACAGCATCCTCTTTTCAGACACCACCGTCAGAGAGTCCAGTTCCATCCCCACAACACCACTGGCCTTACGAATGAGTTTGTTGATTCTGTTGGTGTTTGCTACCCTCAGCCTGCTGCCCCAGCACACAACAGCAAACATGATAGCACTGGCCACCACAGACTCGTAGAACATCCTCAGCATCGTCCGGCAGATGTTAAAGGACCTCAGTCTCCTCAGGAAATAGGGACGCCTCTTACCCTGAGATGATAGATTCTTGATTAGCCAGGGCATCAAAGTGTACGGGGAGAAGGCAGGGGAGTTGGGATGACTGGAAGAATTGGATCAGGCCATGATTGAATGGCGTAGCAGAATGGCCTACTTCTGCTCCTCTATCTTACAGTCTTATATGCCCTCTTCTCATTACTACTATTGAGGTACAAGAGACTGAAGGTGCACACACCACACTCAAAATGCTGGAGGAACTGAGCAGGCCAGGCAGCACCTATGGAAAAGAATATAGTCGATGAAGGGTCTTTGTCCAAAACATCGACTACTGTTTTTTTTCCCATTGATGCTGCCTGTCCTGCTCAGTTCCTTAAGCATTTTCTGTGTGTTGCTTGGATTTCTGGCATCTGCAGATTTTCTCTTGCTTCTGAAGGCACACTCTGAACTTTTCGGGTACAGTTTCTCCTCTGCTGTCAGATTTCTGAATGCACAGAGAACCCATGAACACTTCCTCGGTATTTTCATCCTCTTTTGTGATGAACCAGGAGGTTTGTCGTCTGCTGAAGGTTAGATCTGTGGCATTCAAGTCTGGCAACCCTGGCCTGTACCAGAAAACCAGGTATGATTTGCAGAGGGGTATTTCAAGGGCTAAGAGACAATTTTGAATGAGGTTGGAGGTGACATTGGATGCACAGCAACTCTGGCAGGGTCTTCCTACAAAGTGAAACCTAATAGCATGAATGGCAGCGATGCTTCATTACCAGATGAACTCAACGCCTTCTGTGCCCGCTTTGAAAGGGAGAACACAACTATAGCTGTGAAGATCCCTGCTGCACTTGATGACCCTGTGATCTCCATCTCAGGCCGATGTTAGGCTGTCTTTAAAGAGAGTGAACCCTCGCAAGATGGAAGGTCCCGATGGAGTACCTGGTAAGGCTCTGAAAACCTGTGCCAACCGACTAGCGGAAGTATTTAAGGACATTTTCAACTTCTCACTGCTACGGGCGGAAGTTCCCACTTGCTTCAGAAAGGCAACAGTTATACCAGTGCCTAAGAAGAATAACGTGGGCTGCCTTAATGACTATCGCCCAGTAACACTCAAATTGACAGTGATGAAATGCTTTGAGAGGTTGGTCATGACTAGATTGAACTCTGCCTCAGCAAGGACCTAGACCTATTTCAATATGCCTATTGCCACAATAGGTCATTGACCGACGCAATCTCAGTGGCTCTCCATGTGGCTGTAGCCCACCTGAACAACACAAACACCTGTGTCAGGATGCTGTTCATCAACTATAGCTCAGCATTTAATACCATCATTCCCACAATCCTGATTGAGAAGTTGCCAAACCTGGATCTCTGTACCACCCTCTGCAGTTGGATCCTCAACTTCCTAACCCGAAGACTGCAATCTGTGTGGATTGGTAATAACAGCTCCTCCTCACTGACGATCAACACTGGCGCACCTCAGGGGTGTGTGCTTAGCCCACTGCTCTACACTCTATAAACACATGACTGTGTGGCGAGGCACTGCTCAAATACAATCCATAAATTTGCTGACAATACAACCATTGTTGGTAGAATCTCAGATGGTGACGAGAGGGCGTACAGAAGTGAGATATGCCAACTAGTGGAATGGTGCTGCAGCAGCAACCTGGCACTCAACGTCAGTAAGATGAAAGAGTTGATTGTGGACTTCAGGAAGGGTAGGATGAAAGAATGCATACCAATCCTCATAGATGGATCAGAAGTGGAGAGAGTGAGCAGCCTCAAGTTCCTGGATGTTAATATCTCTGAGGATCTAACCTGGTCCCAACATATCGATGTAGTTATAAAGAAGGCAAGACAGCGGTTATACTTTATTAGAAGTTTGAAGAGATTTGGCATGTCAACAAATACACTCAAAAACTTGTTGTACAGTGGAGAGCATGCTGACGGGTTGCATCACTGTCTGGTATGGAGGGGCTACTGCACAGGACTGAAAGAAACTGTAGAAGGTTGTAAGTCTAGTCAGATCCATCTTGGATGCTAGTCTATAAAGCGCATCCAGGAGATCTTTAGGGAGCAGTGTCTCGGCAAGGCAGCATCCATTACTGAGGGCCTCCAGCACCCAGGGCATGCCCTTTTCTCACTGTTACCATCAGGTAGGAGGTGCAGAAGCCTGAACGCACATACTCAGCGATTCAGGAACAGCTTCTTCCTCTCTGCCATCCGATTCCTAAATGGACATTGAATCTTTGGCCCCTCATTTTTTTTTAAGTATACAGTATTGACGTTTTTGCACGTTTTTTAAAATCTATTCAATATATGTAATTTATTTATTAATGTTTTTTTCTCTGCTAGATTATGTATTGCATTGAGCTACTGCTAAGCTAACGAATTTCATGTCACATGCCGGTGATAATAAACCTGATTCTGATTTAATATTTTTTACTGTACACTTGTAATTTATAGTTTCATGCATTAGAATGTATTGCTGCTGCAAAACGACATATTTCACAGCACATGACATTGATATTAAACCTGAATTTGATTGTAAGGTATTGCATTGGTGTGTTCTGAGAAGTGCTTTATTTGTGAATTCTTCTGTTTTAATGTTAATGAATTTGACAAGTTAATGATGGTAACAGCTTGAAGGAGCAGCTGTTGATTACTCTGATTTAAATGGAAACTCTGCACATTTCGGTTAGTCATTGGGACAATGAAGAATTACTATTGACTGTGATTTGATGAGAACGTTCAGATAGGTTGTGTTATTCACTTGCCTTTCAAAATACTATCTCTGAAAGTATTGCCCTACTCTGGATCTTTAGGTGAATCATTAATATTTAGTGCCTCAGTGATCGTATAGTGATATTTGAAATCAACACACTGAATGAGCAGGTTAATGTTATTTTTTTCCCCAAAAATCAAATAATAAGCCAACCGTAGGAATTTTTCTGTAAATATGAATAAATTTGTCTTTCTTTTCAAGTCATCAAAAAGGAATAATTAGTTCCTGTAAGTCCCCTCCACCAGTGAATAAGATCAGAGAAACAGACATAGAAACATAGAAAAACTACAGGACAATACAGGACCTTCGGCCCACAAAGTTGTGTCGAATATGTCCCTACCTTAGAAATTGCCAGGCTTACCCATAGCCCTCTATTTTTCTAAGCTCCACGTACCTATCCAAAAGTCTCTTAAAAGACCCTATCGTATCTGCCTCCACCACCGTTGCTGGCAGCCCATTCCATGCACTCACCACTCTATGAGTAAAAAAAAATTTACCCCTGACATCTCCTCTGTACTTACTCCCCAGCACCTTAAACCTGTGTCCTCTTGTGGCAACCATTTCAGCCTTGGGAAAAAGCTCCTGACTATCCACACGATCAATGCCTCTCATTATTTTATACACCTCTATCAAGTCACCTCTCATCCTCCGTCGCTCCAAGGAGAAAAGGCCAAGTTCACTCAACCTGTTTTCATAAGGCATGCTCCCCAATCCAGACAACATCTTGTATATCTCCTCTGTACCCTTTCTATGGCTTCCACATCCTTCCTGTAGTGGGGCGACCAGAGCTGAGCACAGTAATCCAAGTGGGGTCTGACCAGGGTCCGATATAGCTGCAACATTACCTCTCAGCTCCTAAATTCAATTCCATGATTAATGAAGGCCAATACACCATATGCCTTCTTAACCACAGAGTCAACGTGCGCAGCAGCTTTGAGTGTCCTATGGACTCGGACCCCAAGATCCCTCTGATCCTCCACACTGCCAAGAGTCTTACCATTAATATTATATTCTGCCATCATATTTGACCTACCAAAATGAACCACTTGATACTTATCTGGGTTGAACTCCATCTGCCACTTCTCAGCCAAGGTTTGCATCCTTTCAATGTCCCGCTGTACCGTCTGACAGCCCTCCACACTATCCACAACACCTCCAACCTTTGTGTCATCAGTAAACTTACTAACCCATTCCTCCACTTCCTCATCCAGGTCATTTATAAAAATCACGAAGAATAAGGGTCCCAGAACAGATCCCTGAGGCACACCACTGGTCACTGACCTCCATGCAGAATATGACCCATCTACAACCATTCTTTGCCTTCTGTGGGCAAGCCAGTTCTGGATCCACAAAGCAATGTCCCTTTGGATCCCATGCCTCCTTACTTGCTCAATAAGCCGTGCATGGGGTACCTTATCAAATGCCTTGCTGAAATCTATGTACACTATATCTACTGCTCTTCCTTCATCAATGTGTTTAGTCCCATCCTCAAAAAATTCAGTTAGGCTCGTAAGGCATGACCTGCCCTTGACAAAGCCATGCTGACTATTCCTAATCATATTATACCTCTCCAAATGTTCATAAATCCTGCCTCTCAGGATCTTCTCCATCAACTTACCAACCACTAAAGTAAGACTCACTGGTCTATAATTTCCTGGGCTATCTCTACTCCCTTTCTTGAATATAGGAACAACATCCGCAACCCTCCAGTCCTCCGGAACCTCTCCCGTCCCCATTGATGATTCAGAGATCATTGCCAGAGGCTCAGCAATCTCCTCCCTCGCTTCCCACAATAGCCTGGGGCACATCTCATCTGGTCCTGGCGACTTATACAACTTGATGCTTTCCAAAAGCTCCAGTACATCCTCTTTCTTAATATCTACATGCTCAAACTTTTCAGTCTGCTGCAAGTCAGCACTACAATCACCAAGATCCTTGTCCATAGTGAATACTGAAGTAAAGTATTCATTAAGTACCTCTGCTAATTCCTCTGGTTCCATACACACGTTCCCACTGTCACACTTGATAGGTCCTATTCTTTCACATCTTATCCTCTTGCTCTTCACATACTTGTAGAATGCCTTGAGGTTTTCCTTAATCCTGCCTGCCAAGGCCTTCTCATGGCCCCTTCTGGCTCTCCTAATTTCTGTTTTAAGCTCCTTCCTGTTAGCCTTATAATCTTCTAGATCCCTAACATTATCTAGCTCTCTGAACCTTTTGTATGCTTTTCTTTTCTTGACTAGATTTATTACAGCCTTTGTACACCATGGTTCCTGTACCCTACCATAACTTCCCTGTCTCATTGGAACATACCTATGCAGAACTCCACACAAATATCCCCTGAACATTTACCACATTTCTTCTGTACTTTTCCCTGAGAACATCTGTTCTCAATTTAAGCTTCCAATTTCCTGCCTGATAGCCTCATAATTTCCCTTACTTTAATTAAAAGCTCTTCTAACTTGTCTGTTCCTATCTCTCTCCAATGCTGTTGTAAAGGAGATAGAATTATGATCACTATCTCCAAAATGCTCTCCCACTGAGAGATCTGACACCTGACCAAGTACAGTCTCTCCCCTTGTAGGCGTATCTACATATTGTGTCAAGAAACTTTCCTGAACACACCTAACAAACTCCACCCCATCTAAACCCCTCGCTCTAAGGAGATGCCAATCGATATTTGGGAAATTAAAATCTCCCATCACGACAACTCTGTTATTATTACACCGTTCCAGGATCTGTTTCCCTATCTGCTCCTCGATATCCCTGTTATTATTGGGTGGCCTATAAAAAACACCCGGTAAAGTTATTGACCCCTTCCTGTTCCTAACCTCCACCCACAGAGACTCCATAGACAATCACTCCATGACGTCCACCTTTTCTGCAGCATGACACTATCTCTGATCAACAGTGCCACGCCCCCACCTCTGTTGCCTCCCCCGCCCCATCCTTTCTGAAACATCTAAAACATGGCACTTGAAGTAACCCATTCCTGTCCCTGAACCATCCAAGTCTCTGTAATGGCCACCACATCATAGCTCCAAATACTGATCCACGCTCCAAGCTCATCGGCTTTGTTCACAACACTCTTTGCGTTAAAATAGACACATCTCAAACAGTTGGTTTGAGCGCGTCCCTTCTCTATCACCTGCCTATCCTCCCTCACACACTGTCTCCAAGCTTTCCCTATTTGTGAGCCAACCACCTCTTCCCCAGTCCCTTCAGTTCGGCTCCCACCCCCCAACAATTCTAGTTCAAACTCTCCCCAGTAGCATTAGCAAACCTCCCTGCCAGGTTATTGGTCCCCCTGGGATTCAAGTGCAACCTGTCCTTTTTGTACAGGTCATACCTGCCCCAAAAGAGGTCCCAATGATCCAGAAATCTGAATCCCTGCCCCCTGCTCCAATCCCTCAGCCATGCATTTATCCTTCACCTCATTCTATTCCTATACTCATTGTCACGTGGTACAGGCAGTAATCCCGAGATTATTACCTTTGCAGTCCTGCTGCTCAACTTCCTTCCTAACTCCCTGTACTCTTTTTCAGGACCTCTTCCCTTTTCCTATCTATGTCATTGGTACCAATATGTACCACGACTTCTGGCTGTTCTCCCTCCCACTGCAGGATACCTTGGACGCGATCTGAAATATCCCGGGCCCTGGCACCTGCGAGGCAAACTACCATCTGAGTTTCTTTCCTGTGTCCACAGAATCGCCTGTCTAACCCCTAACTATAGAGTCCCCTATTACTACTGCCTTCCTCTTCCTTTCCCTACCTTTCTGAGCCTCAGGGCCGGACTCTGTGCCAGAGGCACAGCCACTGTTGCTTCCCCCAGGTAGGCTGACCCCCCCCCCCAAACAGTATTCAAACAGGAGTATTTATTGTCAAGGGGTGCAGCCCCAGGGGTACTCTCTAGTACCTGACTCTTCCCCTTCCCTCTCCTGACTGTTACCCACTTGTTTGTCTCCCATGGCCCTGGTGTGACCACCTGCCTGTAACTCCTTTCTATCACCTCCTCTCTCTCTCTCTCTGACCAGACGAAGGTCATCGAGCTGCATCTCCAGTGCCGTAACTCGGTCCCTTAGGAGCTGCAGCTCGACACACCAGGTGCAGATATGGCTTTCCGGGAGGCTGGGAGACTCCAGGACCTCCCACATCTGACATTGAGCACAGAAAACCGGCCTCACACACGTACTTCCTCCTTTCTGCAATTAACACAGGTAAACCTACCTCACCTCATTACTGCCTAAGCTCTTTGAGCCAAAGCCCTATCACTCTACTACCTCTTACTCCGCTGCCCACTGGATATGGCAGTCTTTTTAAATTTTTCCTGCTTTACTGGCTGACGTCATGCACCTGCGTGGTCTTCCTCTCTTACCCTGAGTAGTAAAATGCCTTTGCTCCGGAAATCCTTAGCCGATCATAGCTGATGCTGTGTTGAACTCAGCGTCACCATATTCCTGAACTCACCATACCTCTGACTCATTAGTAGTTTAAATGTCTGCAATCTCTTATTTTCGTTGTATTCTAGTGTAGTGAATTATGAAGATACATAATGTACTGAGAGTAGAAATTCCTGTGCCCATCTTGCATGCATTTATTCTGAAAATGGTTTTGGATATGTCCACTTGAAGAAACGTCCCCCTTTTCACTCTCCCCCTGAAATGTTCTGCAATCGCTTGTTCCAAGATCACTTATCTTTCAAATTTTTAGTCTATCAGTCCAAGCTGCTTAATCTTCCTGAATTTTTCTCAACCCTGTCATCTAAGTAACCAAATACTTGAAACTTTTTTTTTGCACTGCAGTTGCATCATTCATTAGATGTAGAGATTAAAACTATGTATAGTATGCGGTAAAGTTATATTAAGACCTCATATGCCATTTGCGATACAGAGTAACACACACAAAATGCTGAAAGAACTCAACAAGTCAAAAACAATCTATGCAGAGGAATAAGAGGGCTGCAGAAAGTATAGGAGGGAATGTCAGAGATAAGTTACAAGGTCACAGGGAGAACATGCAAACTTATTTGCATGTCGAGGGGGGTGGGGGTGTGTGATAGGCAGCGTTATTGAACCCAGGTCACTTATGCTGTGATAGTATTATGCTAACTGCCACAATATCCTGCTACCTTACCTATTCATGATCAGTTTAGTGAGCTTCAGTTAGAACAAATTGTTGTTTGGGGTATAAAACTGGAAACACATTGTTCAACTTATCCATTGACAGTGACAAAGAAATAGGTGACCAAGTTATGAAAGTTGAGTGAGTATTGGCCATAACTGCAGTTCAAACAGACTAGAATTTGCTCAACTGATCTTTTCTATCCTCAGGTTTACACATTTGGTTGCAATGATGAAGGTGCACTTGGACGTGATACATCGCAGGATGGGTCAGAAATGGTTCCATCCCGAGTTCTCCTTGATGAACACGTGGTTCAGGTTTCTGCTGGTGACAGTCACACAGCGGCTCTGACTGAAAACGGCCAAGTCTACATCTGGGGTTCCTTCAGGGTAAGCTGTGGCAAGGCTAATGGGAGATTTAATGGATTGATTTTAAATTGTTAGATTTTGAGATGGTGAAAGATGTGCATTGATAACCAGAAGATGCAGGTTTAAAGTAATTGCTGAAAAGCAAAAGATAGCTTTTTTTAAAAAATAATTAGTCGTTAGGGTGAGGATTGTGTTGCCTGCAAGGTCAGGTTAAGTCAAGTCACTTTTTATTGTCATTTCGGCCATAACTGCTGGTAAGTACACAGTAAAAACAAGACAACATTTTTCAGGGCCATGGTGCTACATGAACAATACAAAAACTACACTAGACTACAGACCTATCCAGACTGCATAAAGTGCACAAAACAGTGCAGGCATTGCAATAAATAATAAACAAGACAATAGGCACAGTAGGGGGCAGTAGATTGGTGTCAGTCCAGGCTCTGGGTATTGAGAAGTCTGATGGCTTGGAGGAAGATACTGTTACATAGTCTGGTCGTGAGATCTCGAATATTTCGGTGCCTTTTGCCAGATGGCAGGAGGGAGAAGAGTTTGTATGAGGGGTGCGTGGGGTCATTTCATAATGCTGTTTGCTTTGCGGATGCAGCGTGTGGTGTAAATGTCTGTAGTGGTGGGAAGAGAGACCCCAATGATCTTAGCTGACCTCACTATCCGCTGCAGGGTCTTGCGATCCAAGGTGGTACAATTTCCGAACCAGGCAGTGATGCAGCTACTCAAGATGCTCTTAATACAAACTCTGTAGAATGTGGTGAGGATGTTGGAGGTGGACCTTTCTCAGCCTTTGCAGAAAGTAGAGACGCTGCTGGGCTTTCTTTGCTATGGAGCTGGTGTTGAGGAACCAGGTGAGATTCTCCGCCAGCTGAACACCAAGAAATTTGGTGCTCTTAACGATCTCTATGTAGGAGTCGTCGATGTTCAGTGGAGGGTGGTCGTTCCGTGTCCTCCTGAAGTCAACAACCATTTCTTTTGTTCACATTCAGAGACAGGTTGTTGGCTGTGCACCAGTCCGTTAGCTGCTGCACCTCCTGTCTGTATGCTGGCTCATCGTTCTTGCTGACGAGACCCATCACGGTCGTGTCATCGGCGAACTTGGTGATGTGGTTCGAGCTGTGTGTTGCGGCACAGTCGTGGGTCAACAGAGTGAACGGCAGTGGACTGAGCACACAGCCCTGGGGGGCCCCTGTGCTCAGTGTGATGGTGTTGGAGATACTGCTTCCAATCCGGACTGACTGAGGTCTCTCAGTCAGGAAGTCTAGGATCCAGTTGCAGGGGGAGGTGTTCAGGCCCAGCAGGCTCAGCTTTCCAATCAGTTTCTGAGGAATGATTGTGTTGAATGCTGAACTGAAGTCTATGAACAGCATTCGAATGTATGTGTCTTTTTTGTCCAGGTGGGTTAGGGCCAGGTGGAGGGTGTTGGGAATGGCTTCGTCTGTTGAACAGTTGGGACGGTACGCGAACTGCAGGGGGTCCAGTGAGGTGGGCAGCAGGGTCTTGATGTGCCTCATGATGAGCCTCTCGAAACACTTCATGATGATGGATGTGAGTGCGACGGTAGTCGTTGAGGCAGGACACTGAAGGCTTTGGCATGGGGACGATGGTGGCAGTCTTGAAGCACGTAGGAATGACGGCACTGCTCAGGGAGGTGTTGAAGATGTCAGTGAGAATCTCAGCTAGCTGGTCTGCACATCCTCTAAGTACTCTGCCAGGAATATTGTCTGGTCCAGCAGCCTTCTGTGGGTTGACCCTGCACAGGGTTCTCCTCACATCGGCCGCGGTAAGACATAGCACCTGGTCGTTTGGAGGAGGGGTGGTCTTCCTCGCTGCCACGTCATTTTCCTCCACAAAATGAGCATAGAAGTTATTCAACACATCTGGGAGGGAGGCACAGTGGAAACAGATGAAAGAACTTGGTAGAATACAAAACATAAATACAAGCAACTGCTTTAAATTCTGATGAAGAGTCTTGGCCTGAAACATTGACTCTCTATTCTGTCTTACCTGCTGAGTTCCTTCATTTTGTGTGTTTTACTTTGGTACTGTGCAAAATTTATTTCTCAGAGTATTGCTTACTGATGCTTACAATTCTGTGTTCATGCTGTACTCAAATTTGTGACAATGTAAAGCATAATAGAAATCAGTAAGGTTTCAAAACGTGAATTGTTTTTTTTCCTCATATTGGCCTGAGGATTAAATGGGAAAAGCTAAATATACATTAAACTCAGGAAAAATATTTTCCTCGTATTGAAATTCCCAAAAGAGGGAAGCAATTTAAATGTACGATCTTTATGGTAATTTTCAAAAGCAAGCTGGATAAATACTTGATGAGAACCAATTTGCAAAGCATTAGGGCATAACTGTCTCTTCCAAGCACTTTGCTTTAACTATGAATTAGAAAAGGGAACTGTCGGAAATATTTAACATGTCAGTCAGCATCTGTGGACAGAATTAATGTTTCAGAATTGTACTGCTGGATGTTTGTTCTTGGTCTTCCTATCTTGACTCAATAATTCCTCTCTTTTGTTTCCTCACATTAAGAAGTGCAACACCTTTTGCAATCTAACAGTTTCTGATTTCCAGTCACCTCATTATCTGAAAGATCAGCTGGTTGGCTGGTGTCACAGCATCAACCTTCATTCAGTGTCAGTAAACCAAGGAATTAATTGTGGACTTCAGGGAGGAGAAGTTGAGGGAATACACACCAGTCCTCCTCCTTAGCAATGGACAGCGTAAGAAGTTTCATTTTCCTGGGTGCCAATATTTCATATTTATGCAATTGCAAAGAAAGCATGACAGTGGCAGTGTTTAATTAGAAGTTTCAGAAGACATCACTATGCTTGCAAAGTTGTAAATGCATGTGGAGAGTATTCTGATTGCATCACTGTCTGGTATGGAGGGGCCAATGCAGAGGATCAGAAAAAGTTGCAGGAAGTTGTAAACAGTCAACTCCATCATAGGCAATAGACTCCTCAGCAACTTCAAAAGGCGATGCTTCAAAAAGGTTCTCATCACCCAGGACATGGCCTCTTCCCTTCATCAAGGAGGAGGTGCAGGAACCTGAAGACCTGTACTCTGTTTCAGGAACACCACCTTTCCCTTTGCTATCAGATTTCTGAATGGATGCTGCCTCACTATGTTTTCACACACAGGAGAAAATTTGCAGAATCTGGAAGTCCAAGGCAACACACAAAATGCTGGAGGAACTCAGAAGGTCAAGCAGCATCTGAAATGAATAAATAGTTGATGTTTTGAGCTGAGAACCTTCCATCACGACTGGAAGGGAAGTGGGGGTGGGGGGAGAGAACACAGAATAGTACAGCACAGTATAGGCCCTTCGGCCCACAATGTTGTGCCGACCCTCAAACCCTAACTCCCATATAACCCCCTACCTTAAATTCCTCCATATACCTGTCTAGTAGTCTCTTAAACTTCACTAATGTATCTGCCTTTACCACTGACTCAGGCAGTGCATTCCACTCACCAACCACTCTCTGAGTAAAAAACCTTCCTCTAATATCCCCTTGAACTTTCCACCCCTTATCTTAAAGCCATGTCCTCTTGTATTGAGCAGTGGTTCCCTGGGGAAGAGGTGCTGGCTATCCACTCTATCTATTCCTCTTATTATCTTGTACACCTCTATCATGTCTCCTCTCATCCTCCTTCTCTCCAAAGAGTAAAGCCCTAGCTCCCTTAATCTCTGATCATAATGCATACTCTCTAAACCAGGCAGCATCCTGGTAAATCTCCTCTGTACCCTTTCCAATGCTTCCACATCCTTCCTATAGTGAGGTGACCAGAACTGGGCACAGTACTCCAAGTGTGGCCTAACCAGAGTTTTATAGAGCTGCATCATTACATCGCGACTCTTAAACTCTATCCCTCGACTTATGAAAGCTAACACCCCATAAGCTTTCTTAACTACCCTATCCACCTGTGAGGCAACTTACAGGGATCTGTGGACATGTACCCCAGATCCCTCTGCTCCTCCACACTACCAAGCATCCTTGACATCAGAATAAAAAGGTGTGGGAGGGGCAGGACTAGCTAGAAGGTGATAGGTGAAGCCCAGTGGATAGGATAAAGGAATCTGATAGGATAGGAGATTGATAGGACCATAAAAGAAAGAGAAGGAGGGTGGTCCCCAGGGGGAGGACATAGGCAGGTAGAAGAGGTAAGAGGCCAAATTAGGGAATAGAAGAGAGGAGAGAGTTTTATTTTACCAAAAGGAGAAATCTGTGTTCGTTCCTTCAGGTAGGAGGCTACCGAGACGAAATATAAGGTGTTGCTGCTCCACCCGGAGGATGGCCTCATTGTGGCACAAGAGGAGGCCATGGACCGACATGTCAGTACGGGAATGGGAACACCCTTTCTAACTGATTTTAGGGATCATTTGAAATTTTCAGCACTTAATTCTCTCTATCTTGCTGTCTTTGCCCAGCAAATGCACTCTAGATTGTGATCAAATTGAATGGTCCAACAGGTTTGAGGGCTGGAAACAATGGATGCAAATGTCATCCAATCTGTAACAGGTGTGCCAAACCTATCTGACTTCTTGTTAGTGCAGAGGATGTGCTGCCACTTGTAATGTTCATTTTGTGCAAACTACTTGGCTACTTTTTAAACAATGAATATTCAGACTTGCAGCAATTTTGATGTCAGGCATTTACAAAGCACTCTGTAGAAGTACTTTACAAATGTAGTCATTGATTTAACGTTGGTAAAGCACTAGCAGGTTTCCACACAGCAATTACATAAATTACTGTATATTTGGGGGTAAATTTTGCCACTGGGTAAAGATACTTTCAGAATATTGCCACAGAATTTTTATACTCTGTGTGAGGGAAGACAAGCCATTGCATTGGGAAGGTGGTACCTCCAAATTTTATGCTTTCCTTTGTTGCTGCACAAGACTATCAGGCTAGATTTTGTACTCGAGCCTCTGTTATAAATTGAACCACAGACAAGAATACTGTCCACTGAGCCATACTTGATGCACCTTCTCTTCAGCAGCAATCAAACCATTTATTTCTTTAATTTTCAATCCATTTTAGTATGAGGTTGTAGATTTCATTAACTTCTCTTGAGACACTAGATTTTCTTTCTTTCTTTTTCTTTTTAAATCTTTTTATTGAGTAAGTATACAAAAAAGGTAAGCCATATAAACATTAATACAATGTTAAAGTATAATAAAATTCCAAAAGATAACAATACCAAAAAGAAAATACTACAAACAATGTAATTTAAGCATAAGAAACCAAAATAACATAATAGTATACTAGATTTTATATATATCAATGGAAAAAAAGAAAAAAAAAACCCCAAAAAAAACCCACCGTGCAACTAACTAAAAGCAAAGCAAAGCAATGGGCTAACTTGAAACCAAACAGAGTTAAACTTAAAATCACGTCCTCAATCCCGACCTCCATTAAAACAGTGAAAAAAAAAACAAGAAGGGTAAATATTACATTAAATGAAAATATCGAATAAAAGGTCCCCAAATCTGTTCAAATTTAAATGAAGAATCATAAAGGTTACTTCTAATTTTCTCCAGATTCAAACATAAAATCGTCTGAGAAAACCAAAAAAAGGTAGTTGGAGCATTAAGCTCTTTCCAATGTTGTAAAATACATCTTTTCGCCATTAAAGTAAGAAATGCAATCATTCTACGGGCTGAAGGGGAAAGATTACTAGAAATTTTAGGTAGTCCAAAGATAGCAGTAATAGGGTGAGGAGAGATATCTATATTTAATACCTTAGAAATAATATTGAAAATATCTCTCCAAAAAGTTTCCAAAGTAGGGCAAGACCAAAACATATGAGTTAAAGAGGCTATCTGCCCCGAACATCTATCACAGAAAGGATTAATATGCGAGTAAAAACGCACTAACTTATCTTTGGACATATGTGCTCTATGCACCACTTTAAATTGAATTAGGGAATGTTTAGCACAAATAGAGGAAGTATTAACTAATTGTAAAATCTGCCCCCAATCATCCACAGAAATGGTAAGCCCCAATTCCTGTTCCCAATCTACCCTAATCTTATCAAATGGAGCTTTCCTGAGTTTCATAATAATATTATAAATCATAGCCGATGCACCTTTCTGACATGGATTAAGGTTAATTATCGAATCTAAAATATATATAGGAGGAAGCATTGGAAAGGAAGGAAGTATAGTACTTAGAAAATTTCTAACTTGTAAATATCTAAAAAAATGTATTCTTGATAGGTTATATTTATTAGATAATTGTTCAAAAGACATAAGGGAACCATCTAAAAATAAATCCAAAAACCGTAAAATACCCTTAGTCTTCCAAGTTTGAAAAGCGCGATCCGTAAAAGAGGGAGGAAAAAATATGTTACCTAAAATAGGAATCGCTAACCCGAATTGATTAAGATCAAAAATTAAGATATTGCATTAGAACCTCTTGCAATTGCTATTCGAGAATCTTCAAATATTACTGGGATAACTCGGGGATTAAAGTCCCATAAATTATCACTCTATGCTGATGATTTACTTTTATATATTTCTAATCCTGAGAGATCTATTCCTGCTGTTTTAGAGTTATTAGCACAATTTGGTCTTTTCTCAGGTTATAAATTAAATCTTAGTAAGAGTGAACTTTTTCCGATTAATAAACATCTTCCCTTATATTATAAATTTCCATTTAAATTGATTAATAATTACCTTTCATATCTTGGGATTAAAATTACTTGTAAACATAAAGATTTATTTAAGACTAACTTTTTACCATTAATAGACCATATTACTCAACTTTCATCTAAATGGTTTCCTTTATATTTAACTTTGATTGGTCGTATTAATGCAGTTAAGATGTTTTTTTTGCCAAAATTTTTATATGTGTTTCAGGCATTACCAATTTTCGTTCCTAAATCTTTTTTTGATAAAGTCGACTCTAAAATTTCTTCATTTATTTGGCAGAATAAGAATCCGAGACTGGGTAAAATACATTTACAGAAAGCTAAGAGAGATGGAGGTTTAGCATTACCTAACTTTAGATTTTATTATTGGGCTATTAATATTCGACATATGAAATTTTGGTTACTTGACCGGGATATACTATCTATTCCTAAATGGGTAGCATTGGAATTACAATCTGTTCAGGGTTATACACTTGGTTCTATTTTAGGTTCATCTCTTCCTTTTGATTCGAAACGCCTTAAGCAGGTCTCTAACCCGATCGTTAAATATGCTTTGCGTATTTGGTTTCAATTCAGAAAATTTTTTGATCTTAATCAATTCGAGACACTAGATTTTCAAAAACTTGCATTGTTTTGAGGACTGTGCTTGATGTGTTTAAATTTAAAATCCTGCAGGATAGCAATGGAGTTATTGGACTACTGGAAGCAATGAAGACCAGCTTTTTGCCACTGGAAGTTCCTCTTGATGTTCCTATTGTTAAAATTGTCTCAGGTAAGACAGGTTTTACTTGCACTAGTTAATTCAGGTCTGCAATGCTTTTCTATGTCAGATACACCAGACAGAACCATCCTGCAGCATTAAGAGGACATAAATGACAAATTACAAGATAAATACTTAATTTCTTTTTGTATGGTGATAAGTTACATATGTGTAAGTGTTTTATAGAATTAGTATATTTTGATGTTTACATATTTCTTTGATTTTTCAGTATGGATAATGTATTTCATTATGAAAGTCTGAAAGTATTGATGTTGACTTGCGTATTTTTCTGCTTGTTCTTTATAATACTTCTAAGTCAGGAAGTGAGATTTTTTTAAAAAATGATACTTAAAAAAAAACATGTATTAAACAGGAATATTTAAGACAATATTTTCGTAACATCATGATGCCATCAATTTTCATTATTGTACAACCTTTAACAAATAGTTCTTGGGGTTTTTAGAGATTCCATCAGCTTAGTGTGCAGTTGTAAGAGGATTTTAAATTGTGATCCTTCCCCACAGACCCTTAGATACAGGAAGAAGGCCGGGAACTGGGGTGAGGAGGAGACAAAAAAGGATCAGTCATGATTGAATGGTGGAGCAGACTCAATGGGCCAGATGGCCTAATTCTGCTCCCATGTCTTATGATCTTAGTCGTTATAGCTTTGTTCAGATTTGGGCGTCCATCAGCAGAAGATCCAGGATCTTGAAGTGTGCCAGTTTCCATTATTCAGTTGCGGCTGCTGAAGACAGCACACAGCTTTGTATCTTTTGCTGTTTCATTCAGGAGTTCTGATGTGAAATGGACTTTGCTGACATTACGGGATCATCCAACTGCACAGATGATGCACTTGAAATCACTGTCCAGAGTAACTGGCTGGACCACTGTCAGTGGAAGCTGAGAATCAATAGAATAATACAGTTGATGAGCAGAAAGGGAATGGTCTAGCACTGAGTTTATAGAGCTCAAACCAGAAATGTGTAAAGTAATGCATTTTGGTATGTCAAACGTGAAGGTAGAATTCAAGGTTAATGGCAGGATTCTTAGCAGTGTGGAGGAACAGAGAGATCTTGAGATCCGCGGCAATAGATCCCTCAAAGTTGCTGCACAAGTTGATAGGGTGATTAAGAATTTGCAAGATGTGTTGACCTTCATTAGTCAGGGGATTGAGTTCAGGAGTTATGACGTATTGTGTTCAGTCCTGGTCGCATCTTTATAGGAAATATGTGGAAACTTCAGAGAAGGTGCAGAGGAAATTTACCAGGATACTGCCTGGTTTAGAGAGCAGGTCTTATGAGTGTAGTTTAAGTAAGCTAGGGTTTTCTCTTTGGAGCAAAGGAGGATGAAAGGTGACTTGGTAGAGCTGTATAAGATGATAAAAGGCATGGATTGGGTCAATTGTTGGAGCCTTTTCCCCAGGGTGGAAATGGCTAATCCGAGAGGTGATTGGAGGAAGTACAGGTGGGATGCCAAAGGTAGATATTTTACACAGTTGAGGGTGTATAGAGAATGCTGCCAGATACAGACACATTAGGATATTTAAGACACAAACAAGAGAAAATTTGCAGATGCTGGAATCTAAGCAACACACACAGAATGCTGGAGGAACTCAGCAGGCCAGGCAGCATCTGTGGGAAAAAAAGTGCAGTCAAGTTTTCGGGCTGAGACCCTTTGGCAGGACTGGCATTTTGTGTGTGTTGCAGGGACATTTAAGAGCCACTTTAGGCACATGGATGAAAGGAAATGGAGAGCTGTGCGAGGGAATTGTTAGGTTGATCTTAGAGTAGGTTAAAAGGTCTTGTGTGTGAAAGTCTTTGGGATGTCTGAGGTTGTAAATGCACCTCAATGCACATCTCTCCTGCACTAGAGCTGAAGATGGCCCCGCTCTATTGTGAGAGCTAAAAGTGATGGTTTCCTTTTGTTCACCTTGGGAATAGTTGCATTGCCTTGGTTGCTTGAATAGAAATGGATGACGTATTTGAATTTTTTTCTTTTTAGGTAATGATCACTTGGCGATGCTGTCTCTTGATGGTGACATTTTGACTTCTGGCTGTGGTGAGCAGGGACAGCTAGGAAGAATTGCAGAATGTTTCACAAATCGGGGAGGACGAAGAGGTCTAGGTAAATACAGAATTAAATCAGGCATTTGAGCTACATTAGGAAGTAGCCATTTGTCCCCTTGGACCTGCTGTGCCCTTCCATTAAAATCTCAGCACACTTGTTCTCTATTCCTTGTAATAATCACATTTTGATGCTTAATCGATCAAAATCAAAAACAAATTTGTTTTGCAATTCCCCCTCTTAAGGTTAATGAATTGATGCCGTTTATTGTTTTTTTTTGTCAGGCTTATTGGCTCTCCTATCAGATTCCTTCCTCTCCAGCCCTTCGAACTTCACCCTCCCAGCTTCACCTATCACCTAGCTTGTCTTTCTTCCACCACCCCCCCACCTTTTTCTGGCATTTTCCCCCTTCCTTTCCAGTCCTGATAAAGGTCCTTGGCCCAAAACGTTGACTCTTCATTCCTTTCTATAGAGTCTGCCTGATCTGCTGATTTCCTCCAGCATTTTGTGTGTGAATGCAATGGGTTGTTTTCCTTGGGGTGGGGGGACTTGGGAGCAATTGAATTGAGGTCTAGAAATTTAAGAAAAGACGAGATAGGATTATTTCCATTGATAGAGGCCAGTAACAAGCAGGCATAAAGTTGTTAATTGGTAGACAGATGAGAGAAAATGAGAAGGTGATGTCTGGAAGTCACTGCAGAGATTGGTGAAGGTACACATTTAAAAAATGCCTGGATGAACACTGGAAGTGTTGCATCGTGGAGGGCAATGGACACATAACTGGAAAAATGGATTAACCTATTTTGGCTAATATGTTCTGATGACCCAAATAGCTTCCCTGTGTGTCAGTGATGCTTACAATGTTCATTTTATTTAATTTGTTCAGAGCGACTACTTACTCCCAAGATCCTACGACTCAAATCCAAAGGGGGCAGGAAGGTGAAGTTTTGTGATGTTTTTTGTGGTGCGTATTGCACATTCGCAATTTCGAAGGAAGGCCACATCTTTGGTTTTGGACTCTCCAATTATTATCAGTTAGGTGAGCAAAATTCAGAATTATTTACTATGCATTATTATTTGAATATACATAAAACTCTGTTTGGCCTATGTACCAGTAGGAATCTGTGTACCTTAGAATTGGAAGTAGGGCATTCAGTTTCTTGTGCCAGCTCTGCTATTGACTGATTTTCCTTTGTTGTAATGCTCAATTTTCTTCAAAATCTAGAAATCTGTTAATCTCTCCCTGGAATGCACCTTATGACCTAGCCTCCATAGTCCTTTTTAGCAGAGAATTCCAAAGATTCATTAGTACCCAGTGACTGGAAAAAAAACTTTGCGTTTCTCTCCTGAAAGGCTGATTTCTTGTTTTGAGATGATGATTTTGACATTTCAGACAGGAAACCATCAATTCAGCATCATTGCTTTAGAGCAGATTTTCCCAATGGGGGCAGTTGTGTGTCCTAAGGGGGCATTGGGGGGAGTAGAAGTCGTCAGGGGGGCTTTCAAGATTCTTAGGGGTAGTGGCACCTTACTTGAAGAGCAAAGCATGAATGGCTGATCAACTCGCTGCTGTCATCAACATCTGATAGGCAATTCCAGTTTGTTTTAATTTTTTATTTTAATTTAGCCCCACTAATAATGGATAAATACATATGGCGCGATCTCTGAGTCGGAAGGTGGCGAAGCCTTGAATTCTAATGCTGCTAAGAAACAAACTACAGAAAGTGTGCTAATATAGTGTTACATACCTGGAGTATTTATTTTTACTCCATTCCTGTCAGATCAGTGATGCCCCATTGTGTCTTATTTGTGATACTGTACTGTCTGATGAACCATGAAACCATCAAGGTTGCAGGAACATTTTGTAAAAGACACCCTGAAAAGGCTACTTATGGTATTACTCAGTCCAGAAGATGAAAGAAGCATTTGAAAAGCGTTGCACACTAGTCATTTGCCCTGAAAGCTAAAAATAACTTTAATAGTGGTCTCATTGCTTCTATAACATTTCCAAAATGAAAGTAAAGCATGCAAAACTCATTGGAGAAAGATTGATAATGCCTGCTGTATCAGAAGTGAAAAACACTTCTCAAAACGGATACCAGTATTTTAAAATCAATTCCCGAGTAATTAACTCCAGCTCGTCTTACTGACAAAATGAGTGAAGAAGTTGAGTAATCAACTATGTACAGAGCTACAAAAAACAAAATTTTGGATACAGCTGAATGAGCCAAGCATGCAAGGTAACAAGGCATTGCTAATGACATATGTACAGTTTATCAAAGATGGAAAAGTTCATGAAGAGATTCTCTTGTTAAAAGTTAAAATAAATATCAATGGAGAATCAATCTACGATGAGCTCAATGTATATTGAGGATAAAAATATTCTGATTAGGAACATGATTTCTGGTGCAACAGATGGAGCACCGTATATGACAGGTCGCCATACTGCTTTGGTGGCATTTATGAGAAAAGAACTTTCAAGTCTCTTTGCGATCCATTGTGTAATTCCTTTTCAACATATCACAGCCAAAAACCTCAGCTAGCAACTTTTCAAGCATGACTCCTGTAATATCTGCTATCAACAAAATTAAAGTTCATCCATTAAATAGCAGAATATTTCGCCAGTTATGCCAAGATAATGATGAAGAGTTTGAATGCTTGCTGCTTCACATTGAAGTGTGTTGGCTGTAAAAAGCGTTTAAAACGTTTCTTTGATCTTTTTGGCACTTATTGAATTTTTGCTCAAAATCGACAAGAGCTTGGAAAACAAGATTGAAATTCTACAGGGAAATGTGGCATACCTACAGGTCTGTATAACAAAATGAGTATTCTAAATATGAAACTGCAGAATGAAAGTTGCAATTTAATCAAGGCAAGAAGGTGCAGTGTCCACTTTTATCAGAAAATGGGAAATATATAAGCAAAACATTGGGGGAAGAATGTTCTCTCAGTTCCCTGCATGGAAAGTATCAGAGATGGTGATTTGCAATAGTACTACTTACACCTCCAGTCACTAAAGAAGAATTTTCAGAATCATTCAAGGACTTGAATGATCAGGAAACTCTGGACTGGGGTAGTTAACCCATTTCTTTGCAAGGTGGAAGAATAGGACGAGAGCTTGCAAGAAGAAATGATCAAAATTCAGAACGATGAAGAAGTAAAAATGCTTTTCAAAAATGTTGGCTTTTGTGGTGTGTGGCTACACTGTCATATGAAGCTTCTTGGTCTTTGGAGAAGAGACAAACTGCTCATTACATTTCCATCCTCCTACCTTGTTGAAAGGGTCTTCAGTGCTGTGAACCACATACTCACAAAAAACAAAAACCATTTGGTCATTGTTACCTGTGGGCACTTGAGGCTTTTGCTGTTACAACTTGAACCAGGTATTTAAACTCTTGCTAAAAACCATTAAGCTCAAGGATTGCATTCATGTTGAAGCTGCTGTACAGCGTACAGGTACTGTGCAACACGCACAACACGCTGGAGGAACTCAGCAGGTCAGGCAGCATCCGTGGAAACGTTGACTGTCCGTTTCCACGGATGCTGCCCGACCCGCTGATTTCCTCCAGCGTGTTGTGCGTGTTGCTTTGACCCCAGCATCTGCAGAGTATTTTGTGTGTACAGGTACTGTGTAAGCTAGGTTTAAAGACAAATAAAAAAATTTAAAGCAGAAATATTTTTCTCAGGTTAGCATATGGTAGACATGTTTTTACACTATGGGATCGCTGGAGAGTACATTGTGCTTAAGAGGAGCGTTGGTAAGTATGAAGGTGCTTTATGGGGGCATCGGCAAGTATGAAGGTGCTTTGGAGGGTGTTGAGCTAAAAAGGTTGGAAAACACTGCTTTAGAGCCTTGTGAAAACTTATTTAACAAAGGAAAATGTTGCTTGGTTATTTCACAAGAATATTATCATGAAAATTAACTTCGAGACGCTAAAAAGTAAATTGGGATAATTGACTAAAGCCTTACTTGAGAGGTAGTTTTTATTATAGGCAGGGACGGTTGAGGAAGTTCAGCCTCAAGACTGACATTTTCGTGAAATATGTTGTTTTGCAGCACCAATACAGAGTGATGCACAAAAAAGTTGCAATAAGAAATGTATAAAAAAAAATTAAGTAAGTATTGGAAAAAAAAGATTCATTATCTATTCAGAAATCTGATGGAGGAGAGGGGAAGAAGCTGTTTTTAAATGTTGATGGAAAGCCAGTGTTTTCGATCACTGCTTGTCCAATTACCCTGCCAAGTGTGAACTATGATCTCTGTATAGATGGTTTATATTGAAATATTGTTGGAAGATGAAACCCGTTCAGAAAGCAAAGCCTGTGTGCCGGTTTTACATTGAACTGCTTAACCAGCCATGGTTTCTGCATCAAAGTCTCTCAGCAGTTGCAATGTTATTGGCTGTTTTCCTCCTTGCCCTACTTAACCATGTTGCTATTAGAGTCATAGAACACTACAGCATAGTTGTTGTGGTCTCCCTATATGAGGAAAAACGAGGACTGTGTTCAGTGTGCTTTTGACATTGAAAGACAATCCTAAAGTGTTTTGCAACCAATGAAGAGCAGTAACTTCTGTAGGGAATGTAATCCAACTTCCACCATTTCATGTTCACCCATTAATATTATGCTCATTGACCAATTTTGTCTTTACTTTTAAATCCTCTGCGAACTTCAACAGACTGACAACCCTTCCACACAGCAAGATCCTACAGATAGTGTTGAGATCATGTGCATTAGTGGTTGATGTGGATAGAACCTTTCCTTACATTGAAAGTGCTTGCAAGCAATTAATCCTTCTTCCCAGCTCTTCCCATAACATCAGACAAATAGCTGTGAAGTGGGATGAATCTCTGCAGTTCCTTGATTGCTGGTGTGGATTTGTTAAGTGATCTACTTTACGCTTTATTTTTCATATGGGGGCCATTTGGTCCATCACACTTTGCCAGTTTGAAAAAGAATCTCCAGTTCCCTACTCTTCTTTAGATACACAAATCTTACATTTTCCAGTTTTTATCCAATCCATTCTGAAAAATTCCTGTGGATGTTTTTTTGTACAACATTCAGTAATTCTGCTTCACATCAAAATAATTCATTGTGTATAAAGTGGTGCTTCCTCTGTGGTATGATGGTCCTTTGCATCAATCACTTTGAATCACTGAAATGGTGGCTGAATCTCATGTGAGAGGGAGGAATTTCTCTAATTGACTTTTTCAAACCCCAAATAATTTATCTGTTATATCAGTAATCTCCGCTGCATGAGGAGTACATGCAGCTTTTCTGTATGACTAAAGTCTCTCATCCCCGATAGAGTTCTAAATGTCCTTTGCACTCTGCTGAATAGCTTGATCTTATTTTTAAACTATGACAAAAATTAGATCCAATATTCCATCTTAATCTCAGCTCTGATTCATAAAGGTGAAGTACTTAACGGCATCATGTGTTATATACCTGACCCCTGCCAGTTATGTTTCTGTGATTCAGCGAGGAAAATGACCTTGCCTTTATCCTGTGGAAAGTTTGTGTGTGTTTAACAGGGCATAAAGTGACTCAGCCTGTAAGTGCTAACCCCAAATGTTGGATAGTCACATTGATGCTCATCATTGAGTGATAGACCGGTGCAGTGGACCATCCTGTAACAGGAGTGACTGCTTTCAGGAAAGAGATACCATCAGTAGCTGAGGAAGGGGAAAAAAAGTCAAGAGGTGCAAAGGGAACAAGATATATATGAGCTGTGCTCTCTTGTTTCTGCCACAGGAACACCAGGCACCACCTCCTGTTACTTGGCACATAAGTTAACTGCATTCAAGAACTCGAAAAAGTCTTGGGCCAAATTCTCAGGTGGACAGCATCATACGTTGTGCTTGGACTCTGAAGGTAGGTGTCTCAGTGGGGAGAAAAGAAATATTCTTGTGTTTGCAGTGGGAGTCACTTTCCACTTTGAGTTTTTCCAGGTTGGCAAGGGTGGTGGAAGTTCCATCAATTCTTTGGATGCTGGCTTTTATTGTACAGTTTCTACTCGGGCATGTGTTCTATCATTTTTTTTTCCCTTGCCAGGCTAAATTTATTCTGGCATGTTCCCCCTTTTTAAGTTCTGAAGAAGGGTCTTGGCCTGAAACATCGACTGTTTATTTATTTCCATTGGTGCTGCCTGATCTGATGAGTTCCTCCAGCATTTTGTGGTATTGCTTTGGACTTCCAGCATCTGCAGAATTTCTCATGTTTATAAATTTCTATCCTGCTTTTTTTCTATGTAAAAGGTAAAGTGCACAGCTTGGGTCGAGCAGAGTACGGGCGTCTAGGACTGGGAGAAGATGCCACAGAGAAGAGCACACCTACTATCATTCAAGGACTCCCTGTTATCACTGATGTGGCTTGTGGGGCTTCTGTTAGTTATGCAATTAGCAAGGATGGTAAGAATTTGCCTTTCTCATGGATTGTAGGTTTTCTGCTCACTTTATTATTCATATGTCAGATGAATTGGGCGCATGGTATGATCCAAGCCATCTGGCTGGAGTGCCATCTCTGTTAAAGTGGTCCTGCCAGAGGTTATGGTAAAAGGAATGTAATTGAGAGGGCTAATAAATCAGCCATGATGGAATGGTGGCACAAACTTAATGGGTTGAATGGCCTAATTCTTCTCCATGGTCTTATGGTCTTTGTCATTAATTGTTATTCCATTGAAGGAGCCTGGGCATGAATCAGGAGTTCTTCATCTGTCAGATAGACGCAGAACATTCCATGGCTCAGTTTGCAAGGAGAGTTTTCCCCAACACTCTTATCCAGTAATAAAATTGCATTAAATTTAAACCGTGAAGTTGGCCCATTAGGTCTATATTTTGCACAAGCCTCCATAACTCTCTAATCAGCATTTTTTTAAAAAATTACCATTGTTGCATTGTTGTCCACAGTAGCATGTGTAGGAACATAAACAGAATCATGATAAGGTCATGTAGCTTTAGAAATTCTCCACTATTCAGCCTTGAATATACTCAATGGTTGAGCACATGCAGCCTCCCAAGGTCAAGAATTGTTGTGCAAAGAAAATTCTAAAAATCACCTAATCTGTTCCAAGTGGCTGGCCCTTGTTAGAAGTTTCCCATTGATCCCAATTCTCCATTGAGAGGAAACACCAACTTAAATATATATATAGATATTATAACTTAAATATTATATATAGATATTATAACTTAATGTAATTACCTGATGGCATCTTGTGATTCATTGAGGCCTTTTTAAAAATTCTAACTCGATCTGCAGTTTTTAGGTATGGCTGCTGCATTTCCAGCAATGACTGTCTGCTTCACTGGCCCTAAAATACTTAGGCAGTCTCGTCTTTGTCAACGTTACTGTACAAATCCACAAGTTGTTAACTCTGTGAGCTCTGATGCACATCACTTTTCCCTGTTTTTCAGGTCGAGCCTTTGCCTGGGGCATGGGGACGAACTTCCAGCTGAGCACAGGCAATGAGGAAGATGAATGGAGTCCCATCCAGATGACAGGTCAGCAGCTGGAGAACAGAATAGTGCTGTCCATCTCCAGTGGAGGCCAGCACACTGTACTACTAGTAGCAGACTGTGAATAGAGCTGAGGATGCTAGCTACCTGCACAAAATCTACTGCCAAAACAAACCTCAACCTCCATCCCATCCCATCTGGACCAAGAATATGCATAACTGATGATTTTTAATTGATTTAGAACACAATGATGAAAATTCAGTTTTATTTTAAGTTATAATCATTTTTCTATGTTAAACTTCCAAGTTTATTTGTGCGAGATTGTCTGGGCAGGCAAGCAGATTGAAGAGGAAAAAAATATTCTTTTAAAATCTAATAAATCTTTTTGTAATAGTTTTCTATAAGATGTTTGTGTTTCTTGTCCTTGTGTAGCTTGACATATTTTGATAACTTGAGTGATTGAGGTGTGTTTGATTTCACCTGTGTGACTTTGTTAAGGGTGTGTTTTTTTTCATCCATAGCTTAAGTTTGCTTAAAGTTTTCATATAGAATCTCAGCCTGGGGTCCACAGATGCCTTGGTTAATGGTAGGAATCCATGGCATAAAAAAGGCTGGGTACCCCTGCTATGAGGCAAAATTTTCCAATGAAAGAGTTTAAATTGAAAAGCATATAGAATAGGATCAAAATCAAAATGCAATTTACGATTACAGATTTGGATTATATGAAATCTATTGTTTTGCAGCAGCAGCATAAAATTACAATGAATTATAGAAAAGGAATAATGAGATTTCATGGGTTCATGGACTATTCAGAAATCTGATAGTAGAGAGGAAGAGTGTGGGTCTTCAGGGCCCTGTACCTTTTCTATGATGCTCCAGATGCTGAGGATCCTTAGAATGGATGCACCTTCTTAAGGCATTGCCTTTTGAAGATGTCCTCGATGAAGGGCAGTGTTGCGCCTATGTTGGAACTGGCTAAGGTTACAACCATCTTCAGCATCTTTTAATCCTGTACATCAGTGTCTCCCTAACTGATGGTGATGGAACTAACCAGAATGCTCTCCACCATGCATCTAGGCATATTTCCAAGCTGATATACTGAATCTCCTCAAGTACCTAATGAACTAGAGGTACTGGTGTACTTTCTATGTGATTGCACCAATATTTTGTGAAAAGACGTTGTATTAAGGGGTACCAAAACATTGATAAACAAGCATTTTCAGTCATAACTGTCAAACAGAAAATGGATAAAAACCTACAGTTCACTAATGAAGTTATTTAGACACTTTGTTTTTCAGAGAGCTGGCATAAGCACGAGAGATACTTTGAACTTCTAATGTCTCATTTGTAAAATTGGTAAGGAGAGGAACCTGCAGAGCACTTATTGTTGGCCAGCCCATGCAGTTACTATGGGGTGGGTGTGTCCAATGTGAGCCAGATGGGCTGAGGTACTTAATGGACAGCTGAGGATGAGTATCAGAGCAGTAAGATTACTGGCAGAAGCGTGAAAGGTTTTGTGGTTGCAGAGGGAAAGTTTATGAAGAGTTATCACAATGTTGCTGTTGTCATTAGAATGAGGTAGTCTTGATAGAGCAGCTGGTCATCTTCCTTTCCTGTGAATTCAGTAGATTTGGTGACATCTGACATGGCTCAGCCATTGATCTTTTTGGCTGCTGTCAAAAGGTTGAAGACTCACTTGATCTGATTGAGATACTCAGGCTGGTAGTCTAGTGCACACTGGAGTATCAAAGGATAAGATATTAAACTAAGGGTAGAGTGAGGCCACTATTCCAACAGTCTGGTGTTCTGACCAATTTTTACCATTAACTGGGGGTTAGCTGGACAATTTCACTTATTGTCTGTGTGGCCTTTCCACACATAAACTAGGTTTTACATTATATTCAAAATTCGCTTAGGCACCTTGGAGCATGTTGAGATTGTAAAAGGTACCATACAGATACAGATTCTTTTTTACGCCACAATTCAGAACGCAAGTCTCTGCATGATTGTTCTGAGATGATGCCCCCTGTGCATTCTCCCCATTGTTCTTGGTCTTTCCTTTTTAATGTAATTGTCCTTTGAAAGAAACAAATGATCACCCAGACCATTTGCTGATCCAACAACTAATTTCTCCTTATCCAATTTTATAATTGATCACAGCCTCTCCTGAGGAAATTAATTTTCTCCCTACACTCTCTAAATTAAACCCTATTAAATATTCTTTTGGTGTTCCAGTTCAAATTGTTGCCATTGCTCATGCTTACAACTAGTTGACGCTGTTATTCTGATCTACTCTGAATCATCTTTAGTTTGGATGTGCTTTCAGCAATGGGATGCCTATATAATACATATTAACTGCAATTAATCCTTTATCTGAAGTTACTCTTTATCATCCCTTAAATATAAGACCCTTAATTATAAAAATGTAAATTCTGTTGGCTACGCACACAAAATGCTGAAGAAACTCAGCAGTCCAGGCAACATCTATGGAAAAGAGTATAGTTGACATCTTGATGAAGTGTCTTGGCCTGAGATATAGACCAATGCTGTTTTCCATAGATGTTGCCTGGCCTGCTGAGTTCCTCCAGCATTTTGTGTGCATTGTTTGGATTTCCAGCATCTGCATGTTTTCTCTTCTCTGAAATTCTGTTGGCTATTATTTTATGGTTTCCTTTTATGTTTAAGTAACTAATAGAATTTTTAATACCCAAGATCAAAATCACCTTCCTGCTAGTCTTCAACTAATACTGCTATATTTCTTCAGCTTTCAAAATGTAATTCTTCTTATCCCTTCTCTTGTGCAAGTTCACATGTATTTCTACCTTTAGACAATGCAAGGGAAGCTCTTCAGCATGTCACTTAACTTGTCTTCACCAAGTTAGCTCTCTGATAACTGACTGAATATCTAAGCATTTTGTTGCTAAAATGTTGAACTTAGCTTTGATTTTATCCCCACTAGGTAAAGATGGGTCAGCTTTGCAAATTGTTTCAACTTCCTTTGGAGTTTGGCAGTTGGCATTTTTTCACTTAAAGGGTAGACAACCTCTCTTCCTGTACAGCTACTTAGTGCACAATATGAGAAGCTTACAAGGTTAGTACAAATTAAGTCTTGAGGGATGGTCTTGGCCCGAAACGTTGACTGTTTATTCTGCCTGACCTGAGTTCCTCCAGCATTTTGTGAGTTGCTTTGGATTTCCAGCATCTACAGAAGCTTTAGTGTTTAAAGTTAGTACAAAAGCTGGAGATTACAGAACAGGGGCCTGCACAAGGGCCTCTGTCTGACATCGATCATTAACGGAGAGCTGCATCAGTGGAGAAATGCAGAGACATGGATATGATGATGTAGAAATGTATTGGATGCCATCAGATACTATAGTAAACTCAATGTCTGAGCAAGTGACAGGGATTGTCCCAAAAACATATGGTGGAAAATAATAGAGAAAGTGATGGATGTATGGAGACTGGTTTGAGATACCATGAATATACATGTCTCTGCACCGTCGCCCTGTCATGGAAGTTGAATCATTTGAGGTGAGAAATGAAGTAAATTATGGAAGAAATAATTCAGAAATTGCCATGTTTGGAGCATTGAAGTTCATATGTATTTTTCCTCCCCTAATACTGCCTTTTCTTTCCAATCACCCCACCCCCTACCTTGGCATCTACATCTTGCACTTTTGATACAAGACACTTCAAGATTCAAGATTAAGATTGTTTATTGTCATTGTTCAGTACACACGAGTTAAAAGAGAACAAAGTGATAGTTACTCCAGATCTGATGCAGCATTAAAAAAACACTAAGCGTAAAGAACATGATAAATATACATACATAAGATAGCTTGTATACATAGCCTGATTGTATGTACATAAGGAGACGCTAGGCATGAGTGTCTGTACATAAGATGACTGACAGGAAATGATAAAGTAGTAGTGGTGGGGGGTGGGGTTAAGTGTGTGAAGGTGTTGATTAACCTTACTGCTTGGTGAAAGTAACTTTTTGATTCCAGGTGTAGCCAGGACTAAGCCTTAAAGGAACAAATTGGGATCAAATACAGTTGTTCCCTTTAAAGCTGAAAATTCAATGGAGAGATTAGCATGTACAATGTTAGACCAAAGCACAGCCCTTTCATCTCTTAAAAGACAAATAATTGAAAAATAAAATTCAGAATCATGCAGGCAGATAAACAATAACTGATAATTTTTAGCAAGAGCGTGCAGAGCTGATGGGCCAGGTCACCTGCTACATAAAATTCTGAATCCATAAAGAGACTGAAGTTGGCTTGTATAAATTTTCCACATTGTTCCTGCACTATTATCTTCCACCACGAGATGGTGACCTTACATCAGTTGTAAATAAATAGATCATTTTAATCTATGGTAGCATAGCAGGTAGTACAACGGTATTACAGCTTGGGGCGTCAGAGTTTGAAGTTCAGTTCTGACATCATCTGGAAAAAGTCCATGCCCAACTCCCCGTGGAATGTGTGGATTTTCTTCGAGTGCTCCAGTTTCCTCCCACAGTCCAAAGGTGTATCAGTCAGCAGGTTAATTGGTCATTGTAAACTGTCCTGTGATTAGGCTAGGATTAAATCGGGTTGCTGGCGTGGCACTGTTTCAATGGCTGGAAGGGTCTGTTCCATGCTGTATCTTCAAATAAATAAATATTGCCACCTGCTGTCAAAAATAAGTCAGTCAGAAGCACTTGGTGTCTATTCTGAAACTGGAATCAAACTATCATTGGAGAGGTAATGTTTCAGGATGATGAGCTTGCAGCAGTGATTATCACCAGCAAAATGAAATGTCAACACTCTCCAATGATGCTGCTGGATCAGGATGTTTTCAGCTTCCCTGCCATTGCTTACAATTCCCAGTAAGTCCCATGTTCCTTTTGCTGAAGGGACTGTGATTTGGAACAGCAGAATCATTACAATCCTCAGTGTCCGCTTTATTTGGTATACCTGTATACCTCGTTAATGCAAATATCAAATCAGCCAATGGTGGCAGGAACTCGATGCATATAAGCATGTAGGCATGGTCAAGAAATTCGATTGTTCAGACCAAACATCAAAATGGGGAAAAAATGTGCTCGAAGTGGCTTTGGCCATGGAGTGATTATTGGTGTTGGACAGAGTGGTTTGAGTATCTGAGAAACTGTTGGTCTGAGATTTTCACTCGTACCAATCTATACAGTTTACAGAGAATGAAGCAAGAAACAAAAAATCCAGTGAATGTAGTTATGTGGGTGTAAATGGCATGTTAATGAGAGAGGTCAGAGGAAAAATAGCCAGATTGGTTCAAGATGACAGGAAGGTGATAGTAACTCAACTGATCATACATTACAACATTGGTGTGCAGAAGAGCATCTCTGAACACACAACATGTTGAACCTTGAAGTGGATGGGCTACAGCTGCAGACCACAGACGTACACTTGGTGGCCACTTTATTAGTTACAGAAGGTAACTAATAAAGTGGCCATTAAGTGTCTATTAGCTGATACATGAAAGAAAATGGAACAATGAATATAATGTAGTTGTTTGACTTGGTGTTGAATCAGGAGGCTGTAGCTCAGAATGATATCTTACTGCCCATTACATTGCTGGGGTTTAGGTCAGCAATGACGGTCCTCCTCTGTCCATGGCCACGCAGATGCAGAAGGATTCTTCATTGCTGCTTTCAGAACAGTTTTGTTTTACCAGTCAGTTGTTAGTCCTGAGCTGAAGAACCAAACCTGGAGAATTGGTGAACCACTCTTAATCTAGCCTCTACCCTTTGACCTGTTTGGCATGGGTGACCCTACAAAGAGCCAAAGCATAAAGCCCTGACCTGCCAACATAGCTGTCCAGGTCATTGAGGCATATAAGCCTTCAAACCACAATGAGTTTGTGGTTCTCTTGGAGGTCAGGTGGATTGATGTCTAATGATATTTAATACATTCCTACATTATCGGCATGTCCTACTCAACTGTGACTGATAGTTTTCTGAAATTGTAACCATGTGTTATTTGACTATGTGCAGTGTGCTGTGGGTAATGTGTTTTTCACCTTGGCCCCAGAGGAAAGCTGTTTAATTTGGCTATATTCTGTATGGTTGAATGATGGAGTTTAAACTAGAGTTGCAGGAGGATGGGAACCAGAGGGTGAGAACAGTTAGTGGATAGGTTGTGGAGGCAGATATTGGTAAGACCTCAGACAAAGTTAGGAATTAAAAAGTTTACCATGGTGTATTAGTGTCCTGAGCTGCCTATATTTCAATGCAAGAAGTATAAGTATGGGAGGAAAGGTGGATAATAGTGCTGAAGATGAGGTAGCTGGTTTACAAACAGAAGCAATGAGTAATGAGGAGAGGATGTGGATAGGGCAAAACTGCAGTCAGCAGCATGAGTTGAAACATAAAAGGTGGACAAAATCGAAAAGGGTAAACACAGAACTGAAGGTGTATCTGTATGCGCATAGCATACAAAATAATGTAGATAAACTTGCAGCACTGTTGCAAATGGGCAGGTATGCTCTTGTAGGCATCACAGAATCATGGCTGAAAGATTATAGCTGGGAGCTTAATGTTCAACGATACACATTGGGCAGGAAGGCAGAAGGGGCAGCATTGGTCTGTTGGTTAAAAAGACAATGAAATCAAATTAGAAAGAGGTGACATAGGGTTAGAAGTTGTTGAATGATTGTGGATAGAGCTAAGGAACTGCAGCAGTAAAAAGACCCCGATGGGAGTTGTATACAGATCCCCAAGCAGTATTAAGTATGTGGCCTGCAAATTACAATGGGAGATAGAAAATGCATGCCAAAAGAACAATGTTACAATAGTCATGGGGGACTTCATTATGCAGGTAGACTGGAAAAATCAGGTTGGTGCTGGATTACAGAAGGGAGAATTTCTAGAGTGCCTATGAGATGGCTTTTTAGAGTGGCTCGTGGTTGAGCCCACTTGAAGATCAGCTATTCTGGATTGGGTGTTGTGCAATGAACTAGAATTGATTAGAGTGCTTAGGAGTAGGGAAAGCAACCAGAAGTCATGATACATGTTGGCACCAACGATGTAGGCAGGAAGAGGGATGAGGTCCTGAAGTGTGAGTTTTGGGAACTAGGCAGAAGGCTAAAGAACAGGACCTCAAGGGTGGCGTTCTCAGGATTGTTGCCAGTGCTACGTGATAGCGATGGTAAGAATTGGAGAAGATGGCAGTTGAATGTGTGGCTGAGGAGTTGGTGCAGGGGGCAGGGTTTTAGATTTTTGGATCATTGGGGAAGGTGGGACCTGTACAGATTGGATGGGTTGCACCTGAACTCGAGGGGGAACAATATCCTTGCAGGTAGGTTTGCTAGCATGGTACGGGAGGGTTTAAACTAATTTGCAAGGGGGATGGGACTCAGAGCGATAGAGCAGTGGAAGAAGTGCATGGAGTAAAGCCAGATCCAACATATAGAGAGGCTTTGAGGAAAGAGAAGCAGAATAAACGGTGTAAAGACAGTAAGGTAGAAGGGCTGAAGTGTGTGTACCTCAATGCAAGAAGCATCAGGAACAAAGGTGATGAACTGAGAGTTTGGATACATACATGGAATTATGATGTAGTGGCCATTCCAAAGACTTGGCTGGCACCAGGGCAGGAATAGAGTCTCAATATTCCTGGATTTCAGTGTTTTAAAAGGGATAGAGAGGGGAGAAAAAGGGGAGGAGGGGTGGCATTACTGGTCAGGGATACTATTACAGCTGCAGAAAGGTGGGTAATGTTGCAGGATCCTCTTTTGAGTCAGTATGGGTGGAAGTCAGGAACAGGAAGGGAGCAGTTACTCTATTGGGAGTATTCTTTAGGCCCCCTGGTAGCAATAGATACCGAGGAGCAGATTGGGAGGCAGATTTTGGAAATGTGCAAAAATAACAGGGTTATTATCATGGGTGACTTTAACTTCCCTAATATTGATTGACACCTGATTAGTTCCAATAGTTTAGACAGGGCAGAGTTTGTTAAGTGTGTCCAGGACGGATTCCTTTCACAGTATGTTGACAGGCCGACTAGGGGGAATGCCATACTAGATCTAGCACTAGGTAATGAACCGGGTCAGGTCACAGATCTCTCAGCGGGTGAGTATCTGGGGGACAGTGACCACCGCTCCCTGGCCTTTAGCATTATCATGGAAAAAGATAGAATCAGAGAGGACAGGAAAATTTTTAATTGGGGAAGGGCAAATTGAGGCTATAAGGCTAAATATTGCGGGTGTGAATTGGGATGATGTTTTTGCAAGGAAATATACTATGGACATGTGGTTGATGTTTAAGGATCTCTTGCAGGACGTTAGAGATAAATTTGTCCCGGTGAGGAAGATAAAGAATGGTTGGGTGAAGGAACCATGGGCGACAAGTGAGGTGGAAAATATAGTCAGGTGGAAGAAGGCAACATACATGAGGTTTAGGAAGCGAGAATCAGATGGATCTATTGAGGAATATAGGGTAGCAAGAAAGGAGCTTAAGAAGGGGCTGAGGAGAGCAAGAAGGGGGCATGAGAAGGCCTTGGCAAGTAGGGTAAAGGAAAACCCCAAGGCATTCTTCAATTATGTGAAGAAAAGATGACAGGAGTGAAGGTAGGACCGATTAGAGATAAAGGTGGGAAGATGTGCCTGGAGTCTGAGGAAGTGAGTGAGGCCCTCAATGAATCCTTCTCTTCGGTATTCACCGATGAGAGGGAACTTGATGACAGTGAGGACAATATGAGTGAGGTTGATGTTCTGGAGCATGTTGATATTAAGGGAGAGGAGGTGTTGGAGTTCTTAAAATACATTAGGACGGATAAGTCCCCGGGGCCTGACGGAATATTCCCCAGGCTGCTCCACGAAGTGAGGGAAGAGATTGCTGAGCCTCTGGCTTGGATCTTTATGCCCTCGTTGTCCATGGGAATGGTACCGGAGGATTAGAGGGAGGCGAATGTTGTCCCCTTGTTCAAAAAAGGTAGTAGGGATAGTCCGGGTAATTATAGACCAGTGAGCCTTACGTCTGTGGTGGGAAAGCTGTTGGAAAAGATTCTTAGAGATAGGATCTATGGGCATTTAGAGAATCATGGTCTGATCAGGGGCAGTCAGCAGGGCAGATCATGTCTGACAAGTCTGATAGAGTTCTTTGAGGAGGTGACCAGGCATATAGATGAGGGTAGTGCAGTTGATGTGATCTACATGGATTTTAGTAAGGAATTTGACAAGGTTCCACACGGTAGGCTTATTCAGAAAGTCAGAAGGCATGGGATCCAGGGAAGTTTGGCAGGTGGATTCAGAATTGGCTTGCCTGCAGAAAGCAAAGGGACATGGCGAAGGGAGTACATTTGGATTGGAGGGTTGTGACTAGTGGTGTCCCACAAGGATCGGTTCTGGGACCTCTACTTTTTGTGAGTTTTATTAACGACCTGGATGTCGGGGTAGAAGGGTGGGTTGGCAAATTTGCAGATGACACAAAGGTTGGTGGTGTTGTGGATAGTGTAGAGGATTGTCGAAGATTGCAGAGAGACATTGATAGGATGCAGAAGTGGGCTGAGAAGTGGCAGATGGAGTTCAACCCAGAGAAGTGTGAGGTGGTACACTTAGGAAGGACAAACTCCAAGGCAGAGTACAAAGTAAATGGTAGGTTACTTGGTAGTGTGGAGGAGCAGTGGAATCTGGGGGTACATGTCCACAGATCCCTGAAAGTTGCCTCATGGGTAGTTAGGGTAGTTAAGAAAGCTTGTGGGGTGTTAGCCTTCATAAGTCAAGGGATAGAGTTTTAAGAGTCGTGAGGTAATGATGCAGCTCTATAAAACTCTGGTTAGGCCACACTTGGAGTACTGTGTCCAGTTCTGGTTGCCTCACTATAGGAAGGATGTGGAAGCATTGGAAAGGAGATTTACCAGGATGTTGCCTGGTTGAGAGAGGGTGAATTATGATCAGAGATTAAGGGAGCTAAGGTTTTACTCTTTGCAGAGAAGGAGGATGAGAGGAGACATGATAGAGGTTTACAAGATATTAAGAGGAATAGAGCGGACAGCCAGCGCCTCTTCCCCAGGGCACCACTGCTCAATACAAGAGGACATGTCCTTAAGGTAAGGGGTGGAAGGTTCAAGGGGAATATTAGAGGAAGGTTTTTTAGTCAGTGGTTGGTGCTGGAGTGCCCTGCCTAAGTCGGTGGTGGAGGCAGATACACTAGTGAAATTTAAGAAATTACTAGACAGGTATATGAAGGAATTTAAGGTGGAGGGTTATATGGGAGGCTGGGTTTAAGGGTCGGCACAGCATTGTGGGCCGAAGGGCCTGTACTGTGCTGTACTATTCTATGTTCTATCATAATATGATCGAATTCACCTGAAATTTGAGAAGAAGCTGAAGTCAGATGCATCAGTATTACAGTGAAGTAAAGGAAATTACAGAGGTATGAGAGAGGAGTTGGCTAGAATTTATTGGAAAAGAGCACTGGCAGGAATAATAGCAGAGCAGCAATGGCTGGAATTTCTGGAAGCAATTTGGAAGGCACAGGATATGTACGTCCTAGAGGAAAAGCATTCTAAAGGCAAGATGACACAACCATGGCTGAAAAGTCAAAGCCAACATAAAAACTAAAGAGGGCATACATCAGAGCAAAAATTAGTCGGAAGTTAGAGGATTGGAAAGCTTTTCAAAACCAACAGAAGGCAACTAAAAAAGACTTTAAGAAGGTAAAGATGGAATACAAAACTAAACTAGCCAATAATATTGAAGGGGATACTGTAAGTTTCTTCAGATATATAAAGTGTAAAAGACGAGAGTGGATATCAGACCACTGGAAAACAATGCTGGAGAGGGAGTAATGCGGCAACAAAATAGCGGATGGACTGAACAAGTATTTTGTATCAGTCTTCATTGTGGAAGACACTAACAATATGGTGGAAGTTCCAGGTGTCAGGGCATGAAGTGTGTAAAGTTGCCATAACTAGAGAGAAGGTTCTTGGGAAGCTGAAAGGTCTGAAGGTGGTAAGTCACCTGGACCCGATGGTATACTCTCCAGAGTGCTGAAAGGTGGCTGAAAAGATTGTGGAGGCATTAGTAAGGATCTTACAAGAATCACTAGATTCTGGAATGGTTCCAGAAGTCTGGAAAATTGCAAATGTCCCTCCACTCTTCAAGGAAAGAGGCAGAAGAAAGGAAACTATAGGCCAGTTAGTCTGAACTCAGTGGCTGGAAGCTGTTGGAGTTGATTATTAAGAATAAGGTCTTAGGGTACTTGGAGAAACATGATAAAATAGGCCATAGTCAGCATGGTTTCATCAAGGGGAAAATCTTGCCTGACAAATCTGTTGGAACTCTTTGAAGAAAGAAAAGGCAAAGTAGAATTGGTTGATGATGTTGTGTACTTGGATTTTCAGAAGGTCTTTGACAAGGTGCCACACATGAAGGCTGTTTAACAAACTGTGAGCCCATTGTATTACAGGACAGATTATAGCATGGATAAAGCAGTGGCTGACTGGCAGGAGGAACAGAGAGGGAATAAAGGGAGTCTTTTCTGGCTGGCTACCGGTGACTAGTGGTGGTCCACAGAGGTCTGTGTTGGAACGGATTCTTTTTACATTATATGTCAGTGATTTGGATGATGGAATTGATGGCTTTGTTGCAAAGTTTGCAGACGATATGAAGATAGGTGGAGGGGCAGGTCATTTTGAGGAAGTAGAGAGGCTACAGAGGACTTAGAGTGATTGGGAGAATAGGCAAAGAATTGGCAGATGAAATACAGTGGGAAGTGTATAGTCATGCATTTTGGTAGAAGTAATGAAAAGGTTGACTATTTTCTAAATGGACAGCAAATACAAAAAAAAACTGAAGTGCAAAACAACCTGGAAGTCTTTGTGCAGGAATTCCTAAAGGTTAATTTGCTGGTTGAGTCTGTGGTGAGGAAGGCAAATGCAATGTTAGCATTTGTTTCAAGAGGAGTAGAATATAAAAACAAGGATGTAATGTTGAGGCTTTATAACATACTGGTGAGGCCTCACTTGGAGTATTGTGAGCAGGTTTGTACCCCCTTATCTTCGAAAGGACATGCTGACACTGGAAAGCATTCAAAGGAGGTTCACAAAAGTGATTCAAGGATTGAATGGCTTGTCACATGAAGAGCATTTGATGGCTCTGGGCCTGTATTCACTAGAATTCAGAAGATTGAGGGGTGACCTCATTGAAACCTATCAAATGATGAAAGGCCTTGATTGCGTTTGTGGAGAGGATGTTTCCAATGGTGGGAGAGTCTAAGACCAGAGGACACAGCCTCAAAATAGACTGGGCATCTTTTTAGAATGGAGAAGCGGAGGAATTTATTTAGCCAGAGAGTGGAGAATCTGGAATTTTTTGCCACAGGCAGCTGTGGGGACCAATTCTTTATGTATGTTTTAAGGCAGAGGTTGATAGATTCTTGTTTGGTCAGGGCATGAATGGATATGGGGAGAAGGCAGGAATATGGGGCCGAGGAAAATTGGATCAGCTAAGATGAACTGGCAGAGCAGACTCGATGGGCCAAATGGCCTAGTTCTGCTCTTATGTCTTATGGTCTTAAAATTGGACCTGAACTTGAATCTGGATAAAAATGATTTGTATTTGTCTACTGATGCAGTTCTTCTTTTATGATCCATCTCATTCAGAAATCCATCTTGGGCGTCCTTTTCGGGTCCTTGTTTTGGAAAGCATCTATTTTATGTGCTAGCTTTATAAGCGTGAACACTAAGCAAAGTAAAAATGCAGGAAAAGGGACTTCCTGCTTAGGAAATTAGATAATAACTGACTATATCACCAAGAGAAGTCAACACAAGAAATTGCAAAATTAGCCTGTCCTTTTACCCTGGTGAGGAATCGGGAGGCTATAAAGTCCGCAATGAACAGACTTTCTGATGTACTATGTGAGCTGGCTAATTGGATTCAGACTAGCTTGGTGACAGGAGGCCAAAGTAGGGGTGAAAGTAAACAGATGCATGAGAACTTTAAAATTGAATTTTTTTTTCCTGGAGCAAAATCTAGTTTGGATCAAAGTTAGGAAATGGACAACTGAATTTTAAATGAGGGAGAGTTTATTGCAGTAGAGCAATCAACTATTTGGATATGGAGGTGGCAAAGGCATGGATAAAACTTTCATTACCAGGTGGGCTAAGGTTGGGACAAGATAGATTGGAATTGAAGTAGGAAGTCTTCTGATGTTGCAAATAGAATGGTTTGGGTAGCCAAGGAGGAGGATGAAGTCAATTGCAAGCAAACAAAATTTAGAGGGAACCTATAAGATATTGACCCAGGTGTTCTTCAGATAAAATGAAAGGCAATTTCAGTACTGCTGGTCAGATAATCAGCATATCAAATCAAAGGTGGTGGGGAGGGGTGGTGGTAGAGCATGTGAAACTCATTGTTAAACCATTCTGACTAAGGGTCATTAAACTAAAGCATCAACTGAATACCCCTAGTGTTAATTGCAAAGATATGCATCTGCAGCTAGATAACAATCCCTCCTCTCAAAGAAAGATGTTCTTCATGTACAGGTAGAAGTGTTGCTCAACTGATGTTGAAATGTAGTTGAGAATGTCCTTTTCCTTCAAGTTGATACATGAGTGCAGTCCTGCAGAGTTAATTGAGTGGCCATCAGTAATGTTCATCCTGCTGTAGTGGTTTGGCTTGTTTCTGTTTGTCAACAGCACCGACTGTTCAGGCTTGAGAAAAGTATCTCTCCACCAGTTATTTTTCAGCTTGTTCACTACATTTAATTAATGCACAGCACTTTGGCATGTCAGAGGCTTGATGTAAGAGAGTCCGAGCCGGCAAATGGAGGTTGGTGGTCCAAAATCTGCAGTCCCAGACCAAGGGCTGGATACCCAGAGGAAGCGTCTCCTGTGATTGGTGTGTGTGTGGGGGGTGGTGGTGGGAAGGGGCTTGTTTTGATGCTGCTGTTTGTATTGTTCTGTTGAACATTGTGGACATCCTATGTTGGTGCTGGAATTCATGGCAATACTTGAGGGCTGCCCCAAACAACCCTTGGGTGTGTTAGTTGATGCAAACGGCACATTTTACTGTATGCTTCAATATGCATGTAATAAATAAATGTGAATCTGAGTAGTGAGACTTTTCTGCATTTGTCAGGTTAATATTCTCCTTAATGTTGCACAAGGCAGACTGATTAAAGAAAGACCACAGTGTCTGTCCATTCGGATCACCTGGGGTGAAGAGCAGGCATGTTCAGTGTTTTTCACAATCTCAGTGCATGAAAGATGCCTAAAAGATAATGAAATAGATATTCATGTAAGGGTTGGTCTCATAAAGTAGGAAAGGCAGCAGATAGTTTGCACAACACAAACAGCAATACTGGCACGTGATGTTGATTGAGATGTAATGTTTACACCTCAGTCGACATTTAGAGCAAGTGTTGGTGTTTGGTATAAATATTATACAAGAAAGCTAGAAAGCTTGACTTACTGAGAGTAATGTTATGAGGTCAATTACATTTATCTGAGTGAGCTAGCAGACCATGATTTAGCATAGCATTCAAGGGTTATCAACTCTGACAGCGTAGTGTTCCTTAAGTAATGTGTGTGTCAGCCTGAATTAAGTACTTTCCTGTGCATTGAGACTTGAACCCAAAACCTACTTGCTCAAGAGATCTGTATTTTAACAATAGTTCCCCATCAGAAGAGTAATACTGTTGGGTTTTAGCAGCTTACTGAAGTCTGATGAGCACACTAGGATACTCATTATGGTTTTGCTGTTCCCAGTAGATGGATAAAATAAGCTTCATTAAGCTTGGATTCAGTATGCTTTGGGGTACAATTAGCATTCAGAAATGTTGCAGGAATAAAATCAATCTGCACAATGGAAGAAATGCATATTATCTGTCCCTGGTGTACCGGCAGATATTTATCCAAAACTGTCTTCCCTATGAATGAAGAAAGCACTTTGTAGGAGGCATGTATCTGTTTACTGCTTGTGTTATATTTTGTGTTGTGTTTATTGTGGATAATTTGTCACGTGGGTTGGGGTGTGGTAGAAGCGAATGAGTATAGTTACATATTCTTGCTTTGTCTTAGTCAGTTTAGTCTATTTGAGAAGGTGAGCTGGGGTGGGGGGGTGATATTTTTTTTATTAACCTCTGATTATGTTGATTTTGCTAATTGGAACACTTATTTTGTTAATTTCTCTATCATTAATTTTAGTTTTGTTAGTTTTGCTATTAATACATTATATACAGAACAAGGTAGGTTTTATCAGCAGGCCAGGCAGCATCTGTGGAAAAGAGTAAACAGCTGATATTTTGGGTCGAGACCTTTCAGTCGTGAGACATCCCGAAATGTCGATTCTTTACTCTTTTCCATAGATGTTGCCTGGCCTGCTGAGCTCCTGCAGCATTTTGTGAGTTGCTTTGGATTTCCAGCATCTGCAGATTTTCTTGTGTTTAAGTTTTACGAGGATACTGCCTGGATTAGAGAGCATGTGCTATGAAGTGAGAGTGGACAAACTTGGATAGTTTTCACTGTAATGGCAGAGGTTGAGGGGAGAACTAATATGAAAAGCATAGCTAAAGTAACAGTATCGTTTTCCTGTGGTTGGAATCCCTGATACTAGAGGGCATGCATTTAAGGTAAGAGTAGGTATGTTCAAAGGAGAATTGTGTGGCAAGTTTCTTTCCACTAGTGGATGCCTGGAATGTGTTGCCGGGGGTGATGGTGGAGGCAATTGTGATAGAGACACACAAGAGCTTCTTAGGCACGTGAATATGTCAAGAATGGGGGATGTGGATACTGTGCAGGCAAAGGGGATTAATTTATTTAGGCATTTAATTATTAATTTGATTAGTTTGACTCAACACCCCTTTTCCTGTGCTGCACTGCTCTGTGCTCTATAATACATTCTAACTGCTACTTCAGCTGTTTCCATAACCTCATTTGGCCTCGCTCAGTCAGAGATATTCCCACCCACCCCCATCTCCATTACTGAAAATTAAGTTCTCTCTTTCCTAGTTCTGTTGAAATGGCCCTTTCCACAGATGTTGCCCAATTAGTTGAGCGTTTCCAGCATTTTTCTGCTTTTATTTCAGATTTCCAGTATCTGCAGTTTTTAATGTTTGTGTTATCATCTAGCTTGGCAGCAAACATTAATAATCACGTGAGACGTCCAGAATTTGTTTCACTATTACTGTTATCTGACTCAGCACTCAAGATGCATTCCTGGCATTGAGGCTTGATTGCTTCTGTTGAGGGGTATAGACAGGGTAAATGCAAGGAGGCTTTTTCTACTAAGGTTGGGTGGGACTAGAACTAGACTTCATGGGTTAAGGGAGAAAGGTGAAAAGCTTAAGGGGAACATGAGGGGAAACTTCTTCACTCAGAGGATGGTGAGAGTGTGGAACAACCTGCCAGGGCAAATGGTGTATGCAAGCTGGATTTCAAGAGAAGTTTAGATAGGTACATGGATGGCAGGGGCATGGAGGACTATGGTCTGGGTGCCGGTCAATGGGACTAAGCGGTTTAAATGGTTTGGTATGGACCAGATGGGCTGAAGGGCACATTTCTATGCTATAGTGTTCTATGACTATGTATTTCTTATTGTAAATTAGAGCTTTTTTTTGCATTGAATTGTACTGCTGCCATAAAATAACACATTTCATAACATATGTCCGTGATACGAAACCTGATTCTAGACCCAAGAGCACTATTTCATCCCTTTGTTGGGCAGCACTAAGCAAAGTACCATTATCCATGTCAAGGCACATTGTTGAGTTACTCAGTCTGTTGCAGCATATCACAGAGCAGGGGTGATCTGATGATGGAGTGCAATAAAGGTTGGCTGAAGAATATGTGATCAACTCTTTAATCCATGTGTTTACAATGTCAGAAATATGATACATATCTTAACTCTTTTTACAGCAATAACTTCAACCACACATATAGCATTATAAAATATCAACCATTAAATTTCTCCCTGACATCAGTCCAGCAGCTGAATTTCAATGTGTCTAAATACTACCATAGAAAAACAGAAGGAATTCCTTTTCATCCGTTTCCTCCCTGTTAGATGAGGCATTTGCATGTCCTTTTGGGTTGAGAACGACTCTTAGGGAAATAAGGTGATTGTTTCATAAAAGGGCTGTCAGCAAGAATGGAGATATCAGATCTGCCTACATTGCTTTAAGAAGACAATTAAGTCTGTGCAATGAGTATATAAAAACATCTACATAACTCAATGCAGGGAGATACATTTAATTAAAGGCTACTATGGACTATAACAAAACTTGTGTCATTGTGGTAATTGTAAAATAAATAATGTGTAGTACCACTTTCCCAACAAAGGTTAGAAAACATTTAACACCAAGTAAAACAGCCTGACACATTGAATTAAGGCAACTTCTTCAAAAAAAAAGTATACCTTTGTGCCAAAGGCAGTGTGTGTGTGTGTGCGTGCGTGTTTGTAAGCTTTCTATGTAAAAATAATTGCTAAGTTAATTTTCCTTATTACAGGCAATCACTTGAACTTTGTAAATGAAATTCTAACTAGATTACAGTGTGAACTAAACTCCCTGGAAAACTGAGGCAAGTACACAAATGCCTCGATTTCCCTCCTTAAAGATTTAAATTACAATCATCATTTATTTGAAATAATAATGGTTAAAACTCCGTTGTGATTTGTGTTACTTCAGAATTCAGGTCCTGTTCTCTCCCAGAGTGTGAGCCCTTACTGGGCTTGTTCACGCCTAGTCATACTGGCTTGTTGACCATCTCAGAGGGGGTGCAGGCGCAAACCGATTCCCTAGTTGTCTTTCTAGCTCGGGTGAAGCTATTTTCTTCCAACCTGGTACGCAGGGGCAGGCAGAACTCACGGAAATACCGCTTGAAGTTCTCATCCAGGAAGGCGTAGAGCACAGGGTTGAGGCAGCTGTTGGTGTACCCCAGAGCAATGCAGAAGTGCCAGCTGACCGATATCAAGGGACTTGAGCCAACTTTCACCAAGGCCTTGACAATGACGAAGATGTGAATCGGTGTCCAGCAGATGATGAAGATGGCTACCACCACGAGGACCATCCGTGTAATCCTCCGCAGGTTCCTGTCCTTCTCTTTGGAGCCCGAGAGGAGTCGGACACTTCGCAGACGCAGGATCATGAGACTGTAGCAAATTGTAATGACCAACACCGGGATGACAAAGGCAAAGATGAAGACACAAATTTTGGTTACATTTTCCCAGTATTTTTTGGGCTCTGGGAATTGAATGCCACACATCACACTGCCTGCAAGTGAAGAAGGATAAAGACACATGAAAAATCAAAGTTATTAAGTACATTCATCCACAGGATACAGAGAATATGGTATTGCAGGAAAGAATATTCTTCTTTATTGCCCTCAAGAATGTGATGAGAGGCTTCTTATTCCCTTGAAATAGACCATTTGTTGAAGTGCTCCCATGGGGTATTTATCAAAAGATTAGCATATTCAAACCAAAAGGGAATAGACTTAATGTATGTAACATTTTCCAGATACGGCAATGGAAATCACAACCCATGAATACAGAGTGAGATGGAGAAGAAAAGATGTAACTCATATTTCCAGGATTTAGACCCAGTGACTATGAAGAATGGGCAAGTTACTTCCAAATTTGTACGGTGGAGCAGAGCTGCAGGTGGTACAGATTGAGGGTTTGGAAGGTGCCATTCAAGTAGCCAGGTGATCAACTGCAGTGTAATTTGAGGGTGGTATACACCCCAGTTTCTTTGTGCCAGTCATGAAGACACTGGTTGTTATGGGTGGTGGATTGGTCGCCAGTCAAGTGGGGTGCCTTGTCCTAAATGCTGGGTGTTATTGGAGCTGTACTCATCAGGATAAGTGGAGAATATTTCATCATGTGCCATGTAGGTGGTGTAGGGAATTTAGGATGTCAGTTGGTGTAACTTGATGGAGGAGTCCCTGCTTCTGAATTTTCCTTGTATCCTTGTGTGGTTGGTAGTTGAGTTTCTGATCAAATGGTGATTGCCAGGGTATTGATAGAGGGTGATTTGACAATTGTAATGCCATTAGATATGATGGTTTGCATTAAAACCCTTTGGAGATGGCCACTGCCTGCCAGTCATGTCATGTGAATGTCCATGCTTGAATGTTGTCTAGATCCTGCGGCATGCCAAGCATGGAATACCTTATTAGCTGAGTAACTGCAAACTGAGCTGAGCATTGAGTCATCAGCAAACAGCTCCTCTTCAGACCTCATAATAGAAAGTCATTGGTAAAGCAACTGAAAATGGTCGGGGCATAGGATGCTAATTGACCTTCAGTAAACACAATCATCTTTTGTGGATATCACTTTTCAAATAATGTACAATCATGCAACAGAGCTGGAGCTTGTTTGACCTATCCCACATAGTCCCATACATCCCGACCTCTTCCTATTGCTTGGTAGTTCATTCTTTTCAGTTACAATTCCCTTTTGAAACCTGCTGTTAAATGTGCTTGCATAGCACTGCAGATGGTCCACCCCAGATTTTAACACCTTCCTGTGTTGAAGACTATAAGATCACAAAACATACGAGCATAATTAGGCCATTTGGCCTCTCGAGTCTGCTCTGCCATTCCATCATGGCTGGTTTATTATCCCTCTCGACCCCGTTTCCCTGTAACCTTTGACACTCGTACCTCTCAGCCTGTGCTTTAAATATAGTCAATGACTTGGCCTCCACAGCCATCTGTAGCAAGGAATTCCACAGATTCGCCACTTTCTGGCTAAAGAAATTCCTCCTTATCTCTGTTCCAAAGGGATATCCTTGTATTCTGAGGCTGTGTTCTCTGGTCCTAGACTCCCCTCAGAGGTTCCCAACCTGAAATCCATGGAACCCCTAACGGTATTGGTCCATGGCATAAAAAAGGTTAGGAACCCCTGCTAGATCTTTGAAACATTGATAAAACCATGTCTCATTTTCCCTTCTGGTTCCTTTACCTTTGATCTTAAATCTGTGTGACTCTGGTTATTATGTCCCTGCCAGTGAGGATGTCTTCTCCTTAATAATCCTATCAAAAGCCTTCATGATGTTCAGAAACACAAACAAGTCTCCTCTTAATCCTTTTTGAGTTGTGGTGACCAACAGGTGGTGGCCTGGTTACAGTAGTGTAGTGGTTAGCGGAATCACTTTACAGCAGCAGCAATCACTGAATAGAGTTTGAATCCCATCGCTGTCTGTAAGGAATTTGTGTGTTCTCCCCATTACTGGCTGTGTTTCCTCCAGGTGCTCCAGCTTCCTGCATGGTTAGGATTAGTGAGTTGTGGGCATGCTACACTGTCACCAGAAACATGGCGACACTTGTGAGCTATCCTCAGACTGTGTTGGTCATTGACACAAATGGCACATTGCACACTTGCACACTGCTTTGACGTACGTACAGTATGACAAATAAAACTAAACTTTAACTTACCGTTATCATCTGGGCGCGTGATGGCCATAACCATGACAGGGACTCCAATGGCGGATGACAGCAGCCACATGCAGACATTGACAATCTTTGCATTCATGGGTGTGCGGAAATCCAATGCCTTAACGGGGTGGCAGACGGCAATGTAGCGATCGACGCTCATCATAGTGAGAGTGAAGATGCTGGTGAACATGTTGTAGTAATCAATTGATATAATTATCTTACACAACAGCTCTCCAAAGGGCCAGGTGTTCATCAGATATTTGGCACTCTGGAATGGCAGCGTACTCGTGGCTAAGGCATCTGCCAGCGCAAGATTGAAGATGTAAATATTTGTAGCGGTCTTCATTTTTGTGTACCTGAGAAAGCAATAGAAACTCCATTATAGCTGGACATTTAGTGGGAAAATCCCTTAGTTTCCTGCAGGGACTGACTCTTGCAGAGCAACACACACACAATGCTGGAGGAACACAGCAGGTCAAGCAGCATCTATGGAGAGGAAGAGTCAATGTTTTGGACCTAAACCCCTCATCAGGATCTTTCAGGACTCTTACTGAGGTGACTACTAGTGATGCAGGTGGAGTCTACTGTTGGTATCCTGGTGAACTGGAACAGTGTAGAGTATAGCTGTCCTGTACCAATTAGTCTCCAGCCTTACAGCCCTGAACACTAGTGCACTGGGCGCCAGTTGCGAGAGAAAGGTACCCACATACTTTCCTCCCCCCCCCATCTTCCTCCACCTCCCCCACCCTCCAAGACCAAGACCAAGTGGTACCTGTGTGATACCAGAGCTGAGGTTACTAACCCAATCCAAACCAGTGATTAGAGCAGTTCTTGCTAAATTATTAAATCCTCCAATTATAACCAACTAAAATATTCCTGAATACGCAGTTCTGCCTGTTGTCCTGGAAGTCATATGTGGTTCCTCGGGTGCTCCTGTTTCCCCTCTCATTCCAGAACATCTCCAGATCAGGGTTAGTATGTTGTGGGCATGCAATGCTGCAGCCGGAAACATGGCAACACTTGCAGGCTGCCCGGCGCATCCTCAGACTGTGTTGCTTGTTAACGCAAACAATACATTTCACTGTGTGTTTTAGTGTACATGTGACAAGTAAAACTAATCTTAATCTTAAATAGGGTGTATGGAGTGACCTGGGAATGGTAGCACCTCTGGTGAAGGAGCTCGTGTGTCCAGTCTGGGGCAATTTGCTCATTCACCTTGATGCCCACCGGACAGGCAGCTCTCACCTGTGGCTCCAAGTCGCTGCTTGCATGTGACAGCGGCCACACCCCAGTACAATACTTCGACAGGTGGGCTAAACCAGGTGGGTGTAGCCAGCACACCTATACCCCGGTGAGGTAGGGCCATTCCTGCTCTAGCATGAAGTCAGCTCCGATGAACTGGGCAGATGAAATCTACGGTGAGATCCAACAGCCAGGAAGGCAATTCTGCAACACTTTGTGGAAAACGAAAGGTATGATGTCATGGTCATAGCTGTCTACCGCAACCAAGGAACCAACACTGGACCCAGACTTCTGAGGGTTGAGAGAGTGAAACTGCCCGAGTGCAATGGCTTTTCCACTTTAAAAACCACCACACAGATTTCCCATCATCGTCGGGTATGACGGACAACCACCGTCATTAATCTTAAATATTTATGCCTCAATCATCATCAATAAAAACAGAGGCGATACAATCATCTTCAATTAGCTGGCTAAGTGGGCTTGCACTTGATGCTGGGTCCACTACGTTACAACAGGGATTGCACTTCGAGAGGTATTGAGGCTGAAAGGTATTTTGCAACATGCTGAGGTCATGAAAGGAATGACCAGATGTTGCAAAGAGCTGCAGAAATGGAAACCAAAAATGCTGGAAACAACAGCAATCAGTGCCTGCAAAAAGGGAGGAATTTATGTTTCAGGCCTCACTGTTGTAACCTGGAGCTTATCTGTATAAAGTACGACCCCTTAGGAAACATTGTGATAATGGCACAGAGACCAAGATGTAGTCAGGGCATCAAAGGTTACAGGGAGGAGGCAGGAAAATGGGGTTGAGAGGGACAATAAATCAGCCATGATGGAATGGTGGAGCAAATACAATGGGCTAAATAGCTTAATTCTGCTCCTACGTCCTATGGTCTTAATATTCCTCCTGAAAGGCAGCATCCCTGATAAATGTACTGATACTACAGTATGGACCAAGAGCATCAGCCCGCAATAGAATTGAACCCACAGCCCTTCATAATGAAGGAAAGAATGCTAAGGCTGAACACTGAGGTATAGGCAAAACCCCTAATCTGATTTCTGATGTGTTGCGCAGACGCAACTGAGTTTGAAGGAAATGTGTACCTTGATGCAGTAACTACAAGAGCACAGTTAATTCTGCTGGGTTGATCTCATTGACAGTTATTGATGAATCTAACATGAGCATAAATTTTACCTCCATCTTCAGTCCAAGTTCCACCTGTGGTGAAGTTCAGCTTTGGCAGAACAGGAGATAGCACCATTAGCGGGATGAACCCATGCAGAATCTTATTCCTGAAATTGTCTGTCTTTTGTACTCACACTTAACAAAAATCATTGTCTAGACTGCACAAGTACTGGATTGACGGGAACTAAATTATCACCTGTCAGGTCTTGGATTGTATGGCCGGACTTGCTTTCAAGTGCTCTTCATCTTATGTTCTCACTATTTATTGCTTATTTATTATTATTATTGCCATCAATGTCTTTCTCAGCTCAATCTGTTAAAACCTGAGGTATGGGCATAGCCAAGCATGCTCATTTGTCAATTGCTAGGAACTTTTGGATTACTCTCGTGTTTAGTATTGTGGCTTTCTGAAGATTTACACAGATATTACTGTGTAGCCCTAATTGTTTAATGCTAATGTGTAGTGTCTTTGGGGTGACACCAGTTGTAGATATTACTATTGGGACAATGTATAGACTGATCATGTTCTTTCAATTTCCTCTTTTGATTCAGCATATTTCTGGTGTTTTTCACTTACTGATTTCTGTTTGGAATGGCTGTATCTATTAAATAAGTTGTTCTTGCTTGTTTATCCTGTATTATTATATCTGGATGGTTACTATGGATTGTCCTATCTGTAATAGCTGATCGGTCATAATATAATTTGTGGTGTTCTGATTCTAAAACTGGAACAGATTTGTATTTATAGCAAGATGTGATTTCATTTAAGTTTGTATTTTAAAGCACACTTTTGATGGAAAATGTTTGTCACTTAATTGTGCTGTATAGGTAATCAGATTGTGTTAAACTGTTACAGGATCCTGTAAAGTATTGGATTGTTTCTAGTTTTTCTTGGCATTTTCTACATTTATCATCTTGAATTGTTGGTCTTTAATTATGTATTTTTGCGATTTTTTTTCTGTTAACCATGGGTTTCTATATCGCTACAAGAAACCCTATTATTATTGTTTCATTTTTTTCCTTTATTTGCACAGTTTCATAAAAAAGAATCATAGAAAAGTACAGCACAGAAACAAACCCTTTGGTCCATCTAGTCTGTGCCAAACCATCTAAACAGTACAAAAAAATTGCATATTGGTTGTTTGTCCTGTTTGGGTGTGGTCTTTCATTGATTCTATTGCATTTCTTGTATTTACTGTAAATGCCCACAAGAAAATGAATCTCAGGGTTGTATATAGTGACATATGCACTTTGATAAATTTACTTTGAACTTCAATAGGCTGTCTGAAAATATTCTCAAATCATAACTATTCCTTGGGTGATTTAATTTCCTGCGTGTTTGTTTTTTTAAGTACACAACTAATGTGGTTAATGTTTGCTTTATAGTATTTTGAAATGCTTCGGTAAGTGCTGGAAAGTCTCAGCAGAGATGCCATCTGTACGGAGAAGCAATTACCAAAGTTGCAATTTGACATTTTCAGATTTCTACTGTTTTCTTCTCACCATACATTACCCACTTAGAAAAATGGTTAACTGGCCATATTAAATTTCAGACATTTTTTTTAGCACAACCATTAAGTGGACAAATAGTGACTGTATGTTTTCCTGAAATCCTAACCATGTACGTTGTGTGTTGTTATAATGTGTTTTGCACCTTGGTCCGGGAGGAACGCTCTTTCATTTGGCTATATTTACATATGGTTGAATGATAATTAAACCTGAATATGTATTTATTTTGTTTGTTTATTGACTGACAGAGACACAGTGTGGGATAGTCCCCTCCAGCCCTGTGAGATGTGCCACCACAATAACTCCGATTTAACCTTGACCTGATCACGGGGCAATCTATAACGACCAGTTAATCTAGCCGGTACGCCGTTGAATTGTGGGAGGAAACTGGACATGAAACAATCCCACCAGAACAAATTCCAGTGGCAGCCGGCTTGGTACACAACATGTAATTGGTAGATATTTTTGATGCAACCAAATTTTGATGTGCATCTGGAAAGGCCAGGCACCTTTGGTTTACTCTTTTGCAAGTTGGCTCATGGGAGTGGCACTTGATGGGAGGGTTGCTGCCCACAGCACCAGCAAGCTGTGTTCCATCCTGAGCTCCAGTGCTGATTGTGTGGAGTTTGCAAGTTCTTCCTGTTAATGTATGGGTTTCCTCCACATATTTTGGTTTCTTCCCATGTCCTCAAGATGCACAGATTGTTATGTTAATTGGATGTTGCAAATTGTCCTTGTAAGTTTTACCCTCCACATTCCTGTTGGACTTGCTGAGAATGTGGAGAGCGAGGAAAAAAATATTAGGGAATATTCCATTCAGGGGCCACCTTATTAGGTACACGTGCACACCTCGTGATTGCAGATATCTAATCAGCCAATCATGTGGCAGCAACTCAATGCATAAAAGCATGCAGACAAGGGGTTCAGCTGTTGTTCAGACCAAGCATCAGAATGGGGGAGAAATGTGATCTAGGTGACTGTGATAGTGGAATGATTATTGGTGTCGGACGGGGTCATTCATGCATCTCAGAAACTGCTGATTGTTTTCACATCCAACAGTCTCTGTAGTTTGCAGGGAATGGTACGAGAAACAAAAAAAAAATAACACCCAGTGAGCGACAGTTCTAAGAAGAGAAATGCCTTGTTAATGACAGAGATTTGAGGAGAATGGTCAGACTGGTTCAAGTTGACTCAAAGCTGACAGGAACTCAAATATCCATATGTTACAGCAGTGATGTGCAGAAGTGGGATCCGCTGCCGCAGTAGAAGACCACATAGGATTCCATTCTTGTATTTAATCAACCGGGCACGGAGCGTACTGAAGAAATATGAACTGACCTGATGTCTAGAAACCAATTGCACCATTCCTTCAGTGTCGATCCAGATTATCTATTTGACACTCTTAAATATGATTGGAATGTTGCCTACTGTTTGACCTATGGGGTTGCACAGGTTACTCCTCAAGCAAATGGAGCCCCGTGACTTGCCTTTCATCAAATCATTAATGCCCAGAGGAATTTTTAATCTCGAAGTAAATCATAATGAGATTTGTCAGCCCGCCAGATACAACACAGTTTTAAGTTCCTTTGCTTTGGTAAAATGGAGCAATAAAAATGTTAATCTAACTGCAAAAACAAGTACAGCAATTAGCCAATTATAAGCGGTGTGTGAATAGACACCAGCATCTTCTTTTTCAGATTTATAGCATAATAAGAGCCGCTACGGTGGCACTAATTGCTGCTCTCTGCTTTTGCTCAGTTAACTTGGAAGCATGCCACAAGATGCCAGCTGTTTAGCGAAATGGGAAGGATCTCTTATGGGATAGTCAGCACTGGAGGTTGTGCAGGTGAAGGTGAGTCTCAGAGCAGAAATGTAGCAAAGAAAGAAATGCTGAAATGGGGGAAGATCTGGAAATTAAATATCCCCTTTGGTCAGATTGCGAGATTACCTTAAAATGCATCTAATTCACTGGGTGTTTCTCATAGAGAAAGAAATATAGACGAAGGTGCAGGTGTCATCCTTCAGACCAATGAAGCTGTTTCGCCGATCATCCACGTTGATACCCGGTTTCCTGGTCTCTGTCCATCTTCCTTGATCTCTTTAGCATTCAGAAATATATGTACCTTCTTAATGTCTTGGAAGAGAATTCCACAGCTTCACAATCCTCTACATGCTAGAATCTCCTGATTTCAGCTCTGAAGTGCATGCCCCTGCTAAACGTGTTTAAACACACACCAACCCTGATGGCCAACATTGTTTAATTTATATACTCGGCTTTGAGTTCCAAATGAGAATTAGTATATGGCAAACAGACTCAAAGGAAAAATGTTCACAAGAAGTCACCCACTATTATCCCTTCCGTCCTTCGTCAAAGACAAGGGTGATGGGTGGATGACACAATAGACATAATCTTGCATCAAAGAAGATGCAGGAATTGGCATCAATCATGATACATGGTCATTCTCAATCTCCCAAAAGCCTTTGTGTCATTTGAGGGAATGTGGAGCATCCTTTTCCCATATGGCTTTGGGCAGAAATTTGTCTCAGTCTTGCATTTGCTTTGTGACTTAAACCAAGAAGTTCATAATAGAACCAGTCTTGATGTCATCACCCTGATATCTTCAACACTGTGATGGCAGAATATAGTATTAATGGTTAGACTCTTGGCAGTGTGAAGGATCAGAGGGATCTTGGGGTCTGTGTCCATAGGACACTCAAAGCTGCTGCGCAGGTTGATTGTGTGGGTAAGAAGGCATACGGTGCATTGGCCTTCATCTACCATGGGACTGAGTTCAAGACCTGAGAGGTAATGTTGCAGCTGTATAGGACTCTGGTCAGACCCCACTTGGAGTGCTGCGCTCAGTTCTGGTCACCTCACTACAGGAAGAATGTAGAAACTATAGAAAGGGTGCAGAGGAGATTTACAAGGATGTTGCCTGGATTGGGGAGCATTGGGAATAGGTTGAGTGAACTTGGCCTTTTCTCCTTGGAGCGACAGAGGATGAGAGCTGACCTGATAGAGGTGTATAAGATGGTAAGAGGCATTGATCATGTGGACAGCCAGAGGCTTTTTCCCAGGACTGAAATGGCTAACACAATAGGGCACAGTTTTAAGGTGCTTGGAAGTAGGTACAGAGGAGATATCAAGAGTAAGGTTCTTTTTATGCAGAGAGTGGCGACGGTGGTGGAGGCTACAATAGGGTCTTTTAAGAGATTCCTGGATAGGCACATGGAGCTTAGAAAAACAGAGGCCTATGGGTAACCCTATGTAATTTCTAAAGTAAGTACATGTTTGGTACAGCATTATGTTCAACGTCCTTTGCCTGTAGTCCAGAACCAAAGTCACCAGTGATGAAGCATAGAGAAGCAACCTGAAGTCTCTCCAATTTGCTTACCATCACAACAGGTCAACATCCAATGCCATTTCATCGACTCTCCACTCAGCTCTGGAACATCTGGACTGTGAAGATCCATATATCAGGATGCTTTTCATTGACTATTGATCTGCATTCAATACTATCAACTCCTCAAAACTAATCAATAAGCTCCAAGTCCTGGACATCAAAAACTCCTTGTGTAACTGGACCTTTGATTTTCTCATTTGTAGACCTCAGTCTGTTCAGATTGGCAATATCTCCACCCCAGTCAGCATCAGCACAGGTGTACCACAAGACTACTCTGTTCCCTTATGTGTGGCTAAGCACAACTCCAATGCCATATTCAAGTTTGCTGACAACACCACTGTCGTTGGCCAAATGTAAGTTGGTGATGAGTTGGCATATAGGAGGGAGATACGGCTGAATGGTGCAACAACGACAGCCTTGCTCTCAATGTCGGCAAAATCAAAGAGATGGTTATTGACCAGAGGGGGAGGAAACCAGAGATCTATGAGGCAGTCCTCATTAGGGCATCAGAGGTGGAAAGAGTCAGCAATATTAAATTTCTCAGTGTTATCATTTCAGCAAATCTGTCCTGGGTTCAGCATGTAAATGCAATTATGAAGAAAGCATGGCAGTGGCTGTACTTTCTTAGGAGTTTGTGCAGATTCAGCGTGTGATCTAAAACTTTGACAAACTTCTACAGATGCATGGTGGAGAGAATACTGACTGTTTGCATCATGGTTAGTTGGGAACACCAATGCCCTAAAATGGAAAAACACTGCAAAAAGTAGTGGATGTAGCCCAGTCAATGACAGAGAAAGCCCTCCTCTGCATTGAGCACATTTACAAAGGGCGCCGTGCAAGAAAGCAGCATCCATCATCAAGGACTCTCCCTACCACCCAGTCATACACTCTTCTCACTGCTGCTACCAGGAAGAACCACACATCCACACCATGATTTGTTCTGTTTCATTCTCCAGAGATGCTGTCTGGCCTGCTGAGTTCCTCCAGCATGTTGTTTGTATTTTAGATTTGCAGGGCTTTGCTTTTTAAGCCTCCTTCTGAAGGAATTTGTTTATCAGGTGTTGGTTCTCAGAGAGTTTCTGGATGTTAGTAAAAGTGTCAAATGAATGCAGATATAAGATTCTAATTCTAACCAGTGATATAAAAAATGCAGGGTTATGCCAGTATTTCCTGAATAATTAACGTATAAAGATTCAATGTCAGCAGCAGATTGAATCTGGCTGGGATATCTCAGTAAAAAGTTACACTGGCCAGTTTTCACCCAGCACTCCCATTAATCTGGTGAGTATAATCTCAGTCACCCCATTAATATGTACAGTACACCTGTTTATGATAGTGTAAAAGTAGATGAAAAATCAGTTAAATAGTTCAGGTCCTATAATGGTTGATTATATTTCCTTCTCCTGAATTAATTATTTATTTGAGCTGAGAGTTTATTTGATGTTTCAGCTGCAGTAGATGAAAACTATGTTATTGTATTTTACCTCCCTCATCCACCATCTCATAGAATTACATTTACCGAGTACCCTTTTCTGCAAATTGCTTTGGGATGTGCTCAGATTACAAAAAGGTGTTATGTAAATATTTCTCCCTTTCTGTCTATCGGTGGTTTCCCTGCTAAAGGGAAGCAGTGACCTGAATTATCTCTATTACTTGTTTGTCATGGCCTCTTGCTGTTTGCCTGAATGCACAACACCACTGGCAAAACAAACAGAACTAAATCACTCCCGGTCCATGTTCTCAGTGGCCTTGTGAGGGAATACACTGCCCCATTTAACTCTGAGCCTTCTGGAATGCTTTTGGCAAAACTAACTCAGGAGTATTGTGGGCAGTTTTGGTCACCTACCCACAGGAAAGATGTAAATAAGGTTGAAAGAGTACAGAGAAAATTTATAAGGATGTTTCTGGGTCTGGAGGACCTGAGTTATAAGGAAAATCTGAATAGGTTAGGAGTTTATTCCTTGGAATGTAAAAGATTGAGATATTTGTTAGAGGTTTAGATATGATAAATGCAAGCAGGCTTTTTCAACTAGAGCATAGAAACATAGAAAACCTACAGCACAATACAAGCCCTTCAGCCCACAATGCTGTGCCGAACATGTCCTTACCTTGGAAATTACCTAGGGATACCCATAGCCCTCTATTTTTCTGGGCTCCATGTACCTGTCCAGCAGTCTCTTAAAAGTATCCACCTCTACCACCGTCGCCGGCAGCCCATTCCACGCATTCACCACTCTCTGAGTAAGAAAAATCTTACCCTTGACATCTCCTCTGTACCTACTTCCCCAGCACCTTAAAACCGCGCCCTGTCGTGCTAGCCATTTCAGCCCTGAGAAAAAGCCTCTGACTATCCACATGATCAATGCCTCTCATCATCTTATACATCTCTATCAGGTCACCTCTCATCCTCCATCGCTGCAAGGAAAAAAGACCGAGTTCACTCAACCTGTTCTCATAAGGCATGCTCCCCAATCCAGGCGACATCCTTGTAAATCTCCGCTACACCCTTCCTGTAGTGAGGTGACCAGAACTGAACACAGTACTCCGTGGGATCTCAACAGGGTCCTATAAAGCTGCAACATTACCTCTCTGCTCCTAAACTCAATCCCATGATTGATGAAAGCCAATACACCATATGCCTTCTTAACAACGGAGTCAACCTATGCAGTAGCTTTGAGTGTCTTATGGACTCTGACCCCAAGATCCCTCTGATGCTCCACACTGCCAAGAGTCTTATCATTGATACTATATTTTGTCACCATATTTGACCTACCAAAATGAACCATCTCACTCTTATCTGGGTTGAACTCCATCTGCCACTTCTCAGCCCAGTTTTGCATCCTATCAATGTCCCACTGTAACCTCTGACAGCCCTCCACACTATCCACAACTCCTCCAACTATTGTGTCATCAGCAAAGTTACTAACCCATCCCTCCACTTCTTCGTCCAGGTCATTTATAAAAATCACAAAGAGTAGGGGTCCCAGAACAGATCCCTGAGGCACACCACTGGTGACCGACCTCCATGCAGAATATGACCCATCTGCAACCACTCTTTGCCTTCTGTGGGTAAGCCAGTTTTGGATCCACAAAACAATGTCCCCTTGGATCCCATGCCTCCTTACTTTCTCAATTAGCCTTGCATGGGGTACCTTGTCAAATACCTTGCTGAAATCCATACACACTATATCTACTGCTCTACCTTCATCGATGTGTTTAGTCACATCCTCAAAAAATTCAATCAGGCTCGTAAGGCACGACCTGCCTTTGACAAAGCCATTCTGACTATTCCTAATCATATTATACCTCTCCAAATGTTCATAAATCCTGCCTCAGGATCTTCTCCATCAACTTACCAATCACTGAAGTAAGACTCACTGGTCTATAATTTCCTGGGCTATCTCTACTCCCTTTCTTGAATAACAGAACAACATCCACAGCCCTCCAATCCTCCGGAACCTCTCCCATCCCCACTGATGCAAAGTTCATCGCCAGAGGCTCAGCAATCTCCTCCCTCACCTTCCACAGTGGCCTGGGGTACATCTCGTCCAGTCCCAGTGACTTATCCAACTTGATGCTTTCCAAAAGCTCCAGCACATCCTCTTTCTTAATATCTACATGCTCAAGCTTTCAGTCTGCTGTAAGTCATCCCCACAAACGCCAAGATCCTTTTCCATAGTGAATACTGAGGCAAAGTATTCATTAAGTACCTCTGCTATCTCCTCCGGTTCCATACACACTTTTCCACTGTCACACTTGATTGGTCCTATTCTCTGAGGTTGGGTGGGACAACAACCAGAGGTCATGGGTTAAAGGTGAAAAGTTTAAGGGGAATATGAGGGGAAATTTCTTCACTCAGAGGGTCGTGAGAGTATGGAACGAGCAGCCTGCACAAGTGGTGCATGTGAACTCCATTTCAACATTTAAGAGAAGTTTGGATAGGTACATGGATGGTAGGTGTATGGAGGACTATGGTCCCGGTGCAGGATGATGGGAGTAGGCAGCTTAAATGTTTCAGCATGGACTAGATGGGTTGAAGGGCCTATTTCTGTGTTGTACTTTTCTGTGACTCTAACTCGTGGATCAGTCTGAGTTCTTTATTTTCTCAGCATTGTGGTGATAGCCCTCAATTTGATTCTTGACTTCCCTAGCAGGAGACGACAGTTAGCCTGGATCGGAGATAACATCTTGTCCTCACAGTCAATCAACACAGGTGAACCTCAAAGATGTGTGCTTAGCCCATTGCTCTACTCTCTCTGCACTCATGACTGTGTGGCTACGCAGAACTCAAACACCATCCATAAATTCGCCAATAACACCATGCACTGTTTGGGAGGTGCTAAAAGACTTCAGAAGGGTATAGACTTAGTCAGCTGCATCATGGGCACAAGTCTTCCCATCACTGAAGACATCTTCAGAAGGAAGAACCTGAAGAATCTTTCATTAAGAACCCTCACCATCCAGGACATGCCCTATTCTCAATACTACTATGAGGGAGGAAGTACAGGAGTCCGAAGACTGACACTCAATAATTTAGAACAGATTCTTCCACTCCACCATCAGATTTCTAAATGGTCCATGAACACTACCTCACTACTACTCTTTTGCTCTATTTATTGACTTTTTATTGTAACTCCTAGTAATTTATTACGCCTGCTCTGTTGATTGCCACACAACAACAAAATTCACAATGAATGTCAGTGATGGTAAACCTGGTTCTGGGCAAAAGCTTTCATGGTTCTTGCCTCTGAGCCCTATTCTTCAGGGCAGGAGTGTAGCGGTCAGCTCGGGATAGGGTTAGTCTCAGTTGTAAAGCACAGGTTACTGCAGCTATTCTGGGTGTTTCTCGGTATTCCAGCATCTGCAGCCACTTGTGTCTCCATTAGGCTCAGATAGTGATGACTCTGTGGTGGAATAATCACTCTGCAGATAGACTCAGTTTACATTTATCATTTGGCTGCTTGAGCAAGTTATTGGAAGGTGACCAGGAAATCAACTTCAGGGAGAATCACTTCCAGCCACAAAGTCACGGCATTGAAATACCATCAGCAAGTTGGTGTCAGTCATCAAGCATCATTTGCACTAATCTTACACTAAACCCATTTTTATTGTTCACAAACTTCCATGACATCCCCTCAGATTCTACAACTCACTCTCACAATGGGGACAGTCTACAGCAGCCAGTCTGAACGCACAGGTGAGGAATTTCTTTAGCCTGAGGGTGGCGAATCTGTGAAATTCATTGCCATGGACACTGTGGAGCCCCAGTCGTTGGGTATTTAAAGTGGAGGTTGATAGGTTCTTAGTTAGTAAAGGTTATGGAGAGAAGGCAGGTGAATGGGGTTGAGAAGGAAAATAATCAGCCACAATTACATGGCAGGTCAGACTCATGGTTAAATGGCCTAATTCTGCTCCTTATGGTCTTATGGTCTTATTGTCTTATGGTCTTATGGTCTTATTTTAGCACATTCCCTTACAAACCCAGCGATTGCTGATTGTGTTCAATTTCAGCCACTGTATGTAGGCGTTTGAATATTCTCCCCGGTCGTGTCCGTTTCCTCTGAAAGCTCTCGTTTGCTCCCACATTCCAAGCATGTATTGTTAAGGTTAGTAAGTTTTGGAAATTCTATGTTGGTGATGGAAATGTGGGGACACATGCGGGCTGCCCAGCACTATCCTCACTGACTTAATTTGTTGCAAAGGATGCATTTCACGGTATGTTTTGATGTACATGTGACAAATAAAGCATATCTTTTTTTTTCTATCTTTCAACCTGTGATATGGGATGTGGGAGGAAATCGAGGCACCCAAGGGAAGCCCACATGGTGACAGAGAACATGCAGACTCCTCAGGGACAACATCCAAGGTCTGGATTAAATTTCAGTCTCTGGTTCTGTGAGGTGGCAACTTTCTACCCGAGCCACTGTGCCGCTGACAAATTGGGTAGCATTTGATGGATTGGATTAGAACACTTTCATCTTTTGAAGGGGATCAGTTATTCACTGACTAGCTGTGTGTTGAAGATTTTAATGCCCCTTTTTCCTTAAGCTCACAGTACATCTTAAGCATTGCTGGCTCTTTGCTATGAAATTGGCTAAGACAAAGGATTTATCTATTTCATTGATATATTGGCTGATGACACAACTTCAGATAGTGGCAAGAAGATGCTTAGGAGTGACATCGATCAGCTGGTTGAGTGGTCCTTGTATTCAATGTCAGTAAGAGCGAAGAATTGATTGTGCACTTTGGAAAGGTTAAGATGAGGGCACATGCACCAATCCCCATCAAGGGATCAGTAGGAAAGCAAATTCAAATTCCTGAGTGTCAACTTCTCTGAGGATTTACTCCGGCTCCAGCATATCGATGCAATTATAAAAAAGGTACAACAGTGGCTATGTATCATTAGGAGTTTGAGGAGATTTCGTATGTCACCAAAGGCACTTGTAAGTTTCTACAGATGTACCCTGGAGAGCATTCTGTCTGGCTGCATCAGCATTTGGTGTGGGGGGGGAGGGGGCTACTGCACAGATTCGGAAAAAGCTGCAGAAAGTTGTGAGCTCAGCCAGCTCCGTCATAGACACTAGCCTCTTCAGCATCCAGGACATCTAAAAGGAGCCACATCTCAAAAAGGTGACATTCGTCATTAGGGACCCCCACCAACCTCTTCTCATTGCTACTATCAGGGAGGAGGTACAGGAGCCTGAAGGAACAGCTTCTTCCCCTCTGCCATCAGTTTCTGAATGGACATTGAACCCACCAACATTTTTTCTCTTTTTGCACTACTTATTTAATTTAAAAAATATATACTTACTGTAAATTAGGTTTTATATTATTGTGCTGCTGTTGCAGAACGACAAATTTCATGACATATGCCAGTGATATTAAATCCTATACTGGTTCTGATCTTTGAGTGTCATTGTGTAGTAATTCCATCCATATATTACAATGTGGTCATTATACCAGTCTAGCAACACACATCAAAGTTGCTGGTGAACGCAGCAGGCCAGGCAGCATCTCTAGGAAGAGGTGCAGTCGACATTTCAGACCAAGACCCTTCGTCAGGACTAACTGAAGGAAGAGTGAGTAAGAGATTTGAAAGTGGAAGGGGGGGGGAATCAAAAATGATTGGAGAAGACAGGAGGGGGAGGGATGGAGCCAAGAGCTGGACAAGTGATCGGCAAAGGGGATACGAGAGGATCATGGGACAGGAGGTCCGGGAAGAAAGACGGCGGGGGGGGGGGAACCAGAGGATGGGCAAGGGGTATATTCAGAGGGCCAGAGGGAGAAAAAGGAGAGTGAGAGAAAGAATGTGTGTATAAAAATAAATAACAGATGGGGTACGAGGGGGAGGTGGGGCATTAGCGGAAGTTAGAGAAGTCGATATTCATGCCATCAGGTTGGAGGCTACCCAGACGGAATATAAGGTGTTGTTCCTCCAACCTGAGTGTGGCTTCATCTTTACAGTAGAGGAGGCCGTGGATAGACATGTCAGAATGGGAATGAGATGTGGAATTAAAATGTGTGGCACATTTTAACAGATCATACCCCATCTGTTATTTATTTATATACACACATTCTTTCTCTCACACTCCTTTTACTCCCTCTTTCCCTCTGACTATATCCCTTGCCCATCCTCTGGGTCACCCCCCCCCCGCCTTGTCTTTCTCCCTGGACCTCCTGTCCCATGATCCTCTCATATCCCTTTTGCCAATCAGCTGTCCAGCTCTTGGCTCCATCCTTCCCCCTCCTGTCTTCTCCTATCATTTTGGATCTCCTCCTCCCCCTCCCACTTTCAAATCTCTTACTAACTCTTCCTTCAGTTAGTCCTGACGAAGGGTCTCGGCCCGAAACGTCGACTGTACCTCTTCCTAGAGGTGCTGCCTGGCCTGCTGCGTTCACCAGCAACTTTGATCTGTGTTGCTTGAATTTCCAGCATCTGCAGAATTCCTGTTGTTTGCATTATACCAGTCTAACCTCATTGCTATTCATGTTATCTCACAAGCAAATAAAAAACAAAAGGGTCTAACTGTCCCAGTTGGCTGAAGTATTACCTGCTTGCCTACCTGGTAAGAAGTCTGTAAGTTGAAGCCCCATTCTCAGAGCTGAACACACAATCTGTTGTGTTCCATAGGAGGTGATACCCTGCCAGATTGCCTTCTTTCAAATGAGATATTGAATCAAGCTCCATTGTCCCATTTCAATGGATTTAAATGATTCCACAGTGCAAAGGTTTTGGGGAGAAGACAGAAGAATGGGGTTGAGAGGGAAATTGAATCAGCCATGATGGAACAGCAGAGCATACTCGATGGGCTGAATGACCTAATTCTGCTCCTGTGTCTTATGGTCTTCTGCTGGAGCCTGTGTCCATAGTGCTTCCTCAACCAGCACCTCTAAAATTCAGATCAGCTGGTATTCAACACAAAATCCAATTCTTGAATATAATAATGAAAGCAGAAAGCACTGGAAATACTCATCAGGTGAAGCAGCATATTTAGGGAAATAGAATTAATGTATCAGGTTAACAAGCTTCCATACGAACTATTTCAATGAATGGTCAACCTGAAATATTAAACCAGCTTCCCTCTGCATGGTTGCTAATTGACCTTTTGGATAGGACGGATGGTTGTGCAGGTAGTGGTTAGCATAACAACTTCACGACTCTGGTGACTGATTGGAACAGCATGGTTCAAGTCCCACTGCTGTCTGTAAGGATGTTCTCCCATGACTGCGTGTGTTTCTTCCCACATTCAAAAGACGTACAGGTTGCAGTTAGTCAGTTGTGGGCTTGCTATGTTGGTGCCGAAAGCATGGTAACACTAGTTAGTCCTGACGAAGGGTCTTGGTCTGAAACGTCGACTGTACCTCTTCCTAGAGATGCTGCCTGGCCTCCTGTGTTCACCAGCAACTTTGATGTGTGTTGCTAACACTAGTGGGCTCCCTCCAGCACACCATATTAGTCATTTACACATGTGACATATAGAGCTAATCTTTAGTCTTTGAATGCTTCCAACATTTTATTTATAATAAGTCATTGACTCCATATGTGGAATCTGGGACCTGTTGGCCCCAGGATTCAGCAATTGTAATTTCCTTTACAACAAAGGGTGGCATTTGATTAGAACAACCAGATAACTGAATATCAAAACCCATCTAGGTCACTGTTCATTAATAATAATAATAATAATTTTATTTATATAGCACCTTTCATACTTTACATAGATTGTAAAGATAAATCAATATTGTCAAAAATACAAAAATTATAATTAAAATCACAAGTAAAGATACAAATTATATAGAATAAATTGTACTCGAATATACCAAATTATATAAATGTATTCAACATCAACAGGCATTAAGTAATCCTATTAGTGGGCTAAATAACAATGTAGGTTTTTAAGTGTTTGGAAACGTTCCACAGTACTAGCCTAGCATATCTCAGTTGATAGAATATTCCAGGTTCTTGGTGCATAGGAGTAAAAGGCTGCATTACCAGTTCTTATATGCTTGGATCTAGGAACACTAAGCTCACCAATATTCATGATCTAAGAATTTAATGAGTACAATGCTCATGCAGTTGACTCATTGTAGGAGGTAATATTTACCATATCCAGACACAACATAAAACAAAACCCTATGGTACAGGTGGTTAGAAAGTAGAAATTTAAAACTACCTCTCTGCTGAATCCACTACTTGTAGTATTTTCTATTCAAGGGTATTATTTCCATACCAAGCCATGATGCAACTAGTCAATATACTCTCCACCACACATCTTATGGAAGTTTTTCAAAGTCTTAGATGACATGCTGAATCTTCTCAAACTTCTAACAAAGTAGAAGTGCTGTCTTACTTTCTTTTTAATGGCACTAGCATGCTGGATCCAGGACAGATCCTCTTGAATGATAACGCAGAGAAACTTAATGTTGCTGACACTCTCCATCTCTGATCCTTCGATGAGGACTGGCTCATGAATCTTCAGTTTACTCTGATGCTTTGATGAAGACTGACTCATTTATCTCTGGTTTCCTCATCGTCTGCACCTCCCGATGATGACTGGCTCATGGATCTCCAGTTTCCTCCTCCTGTATCACCTCTTCAAATCCTCCTTACACCCCCTCCCACACACTAAGTACAATGACCGTTTGCTGAGGTACACTGAATCTAGTGGGAAGAGGAAGTCAAGTTAACAAGGGAGCCTTTACCAGAATTGGGTTATGTCTAAAATATACTTTTTAAATGGGTTATGATTATCACATATTATTTTAAATTCTAGGGATTTTCTTCATTCCTTTCCCTCGTGTGCCTTTGTAAACTGAAGGCAATGGGAGAACAGTGGAAGCATAATTCCCAAATTGATTGGTCTGTACATGTCCTGTAAGTCCCATTGAAGTCCACTTAGCTAGCGGTTGCATTAATTCAATAGTTCATTTGTTTAGTATTTAAGAGAACAGTGATTATTTGCAAGTTTATCAAGACTTGCTATAATGTAGATTGACAATTAGTGAATAGGACCCGCAAACACAGGCAAGAACAGAGAAGGTGAGGTAGGACCTAACTATCTTCTGTTGGCAATTCCTAATCAAGCCGCGAGGTGGTGCAATTCTGTACTGAATTTGCAAAATTCCTGCACATCAAATAAAGATAAATTGAAGAATGGCCATTTTATTTATTGTGCAATGTTAAGCTCGGTATTTTTGCAGACGTTAGGAATTACGATCCTGATTTAAATTGACTGGTGATCCATTCCCCGGCGATTAAATTGACACTGAGGTAGCGAGGTTGATATCATTTTAACCATTTTGACATCCAGCTGGTCACTCACAAAGTGAGACAGAAGTTGAAGCATTTGTGAAAGTCGACATTTCTCCAGCGTAACAGCGAATAGAGTGACTGGTGTGTAACATCAATGTTTTTACTCGCGAGTGAAGAGAAATTACACAACCCATAAAATCATTCTCAGTTTCCATCAGCAACACCCAAAGAAAAACATCGAAATATTATTTTGAAATGATTCCCAGTTCCCCGGTGTATATATTTTGTCCGCTTGTTTCGTTGTGTGTAGGAGACTCAATTTACAACGATTATATTTCGGGATGTTCTGTATGATGGGATCGTTTCTGGTTTTGCGGGGCCATGCTGGTGATACCGCGATTCTCCGCGAGTGTATGTGGACGTGAATCCGCTTGTATGTACATTAAACGCAGGCGATTCTGCAGATGTGGGAAAATGCTGGAAGAACTCAGCAGGTCAGGCAGCATCCATGGAACTGAATAAACGTTTTGGGCTGAGAGCGTTTATTCATTTTCATAGAATTTGCCTGATCTGAGTTCCTTCAACATTTTGTGTGTGCTGTATCTACTTTTTTTTGCACGTTTTAATGAGGTTATTGTGTCTATTTGTATTTGCTGGTGCGATGATGTGTGTCTGGATAATGCGAATGTCCGTCTCCGGTTGTGATTGCGTCTGGCTGTGACTGTGATTGTGTCTGGGTTTACGTATTTGTATAATTGTGATTCTTTCTGGGTGTATTTGTATGTGCGTAGATGAGATTATGATTGTGCCTGAAGTTTTGTGCGGGAGTGATTGTGTCTGGTGTTTCTGTGTGAGTGTGATTGTGTCTGGCTGTATCTGTGGGTGTGACTGTTATTGTGTCTGGGCATATGTGCATCTGACTGCTGTGTCTGGAGTTCTCTGTGGATGTGATTGTCGTGTCTGGGTTTATATGTGGATCTGACTGTTGTGTCTGGGCGTTTCTGTGGGCGCGACTCTCGTGCCTGGGGGTTTCTGTGGGAGTGACTGTTGTGCCTGAGTATACCCTGAGTATATCTGTAGGTGTGATAGTCTACCCATGGATTTGATTACGTGGGAGCGTCTGTGTTTGTGGATATTTTTATGTAGGAATGCTTTTCACACCGAATGGGCGTTTGTCGTTATATTTGTGTGTGTGTGTGTGTGTGTGTGTAAGATTACGACCCCTTTTTCCGGACAAGTGGATATCTGTGAGGTTATACAGTGTCTGAATTTCAAATGACAACTCCAGCCCAGGTCATGAAATGTCATCTTCTGAAACGGGGTTAAACAGCGTCTGTGTGGTTTCGGCCCAGAACATTGACAATCCTTTTTCCTGTCACAGATGCTGCCAGACCCGTTGGGCTCTTCCCTCAGATTATTTGTTGCTCCAGATTCCAGCAACTACCGTCTCGCGTGTCTCTTAGTTTCTTTGTCGTTTTTTTTAAAGAACCCGGCTTTAGGTCCACTGGGTATTACCAAACAAACAGCGATTTTCAGTAATACTTGGATAGAACCGATTCCAAGCACTTTCACCTGGGATGTGTTACAGATATTTTTTGGACATTTAGCCGTTTTGAGGTCCCAAGCAGAAGACGGATGAACCTGATTGATAACACTGGCATTTGCTGGGCCCAGACTCTCTCGGGTGAGGTCTGTCAGCACCTCAATGCACAGGTCAGGTGTATACCGGGGCAGCAAGACGCAACTGGGGACCAATGTCATACTGCAGTTAACGGAACCCATCAATTACTAAAAATAAAGACACTTTTATGATACTAAACGGTCGTCTTTACATTTTATTCAGTATTTCCGACCATTCAATTAATTTATGAGCTAGATCTCGAGTGAAATTGCCGAACAGTCCAGGATCTGACGAGGAAAAAAAAACTGACTTTGAACTCATTAAGTCTAATAAAAAGTTAAAAGCATTTCAGAATGTTGTTAATCGCCTCGGCGTACTTATTACCAAAACATTAAAAAATGCACACAGTTTTAATTTTCTACTTTACGGTCATTGGATTCAGTTTTAAAGAGTGATTAATATCAGGCCAGAGAACGGGAAGAGCTGACAGCTTTAATTCAAAGCGTTATTTTGAGCCTATACAAATCTGCCCCCCCCCCTCTCACACACACCAGCTCGTGTTTAGCAAACCCTCATGAAGGTATGGGAGCAGGATTGAGGAAAGAGAGTCAAGAGACACCGGGGAGGCGAAAAGGGTGGGGTGATGTGTGGATGCTGAAAAGGGCGATAAGTGATTAGCGAGGCGGCTGAAATTGCAGTTGCTGGAAATCTGAAATAATAAAAAAAGCAGAAAATGTTGAACATGTGTAGGAGCAAAAACCTAGATAATCTCTTCCATCTGTTTCTCGTCTCACAGACGCTGCCAGTCGTGCCGATCATTTCCAGCATTTTATTTTTATTGCAGATTTCCAGCGTCTGCAGTCCCCTGGTTAACTGCAGCTTGTCTCCTTGGAATATCTATCTGAAGAAACTCTACTCTGTTTTCCGACGGGATTTTCTCTAGTCCAGTGCTCTTGCCCTCTTTCATGAGAGGGGTTAATTTCAATTTAAAAAAAGACAAAGCCGGCGAATCTTAATGGGTCAGACAGCGTCCGTGAAGAGAGAAACAGAGTTATCTGTTAACGGCAAATACTCCCTGAACTTTCAGATTTGCAGTAGTCCAGGTTTTCTGGATTTTTATTTGGCTTGTGTAGATCAATGCTGAAATACTCCCATACTCAGGGCCAATGTGCCAGCTTTCGTAGACATGATGGGATCTTTCTGTGCAAACCGGCCACTATCTTGGTTACAGTTTTGTGACGTTTAGAGGTGATAAACAGGATAAAGACCGTCTCACACATCGGCATCTTTCCTTACCTGACAATCACGTACATGACCAGGAAATTACCAATAAGCCCAACCACACACACTACCGAGTAGAGCGCCGTGATAGCGATCGCGTGGATTGTGGACGCGGTTTCGTTGGTCGGATTCAATCGTGTGCCGTTATCCAGGCTAATATTCTTTTGAAAACTGTTCTGGAAATCCTCCCAGGTACCATTGAACGCCAGTCCCCAATACATTTTAGAAACGTAGTCTGGCATCAGCTCCCGTTCGGCATTCGGTACCGTGGACAGCTCCATCGCTTCGCTCGAACGACCTCACAATGATTACTCCGGACCGCTCTTCCAGCGGCTAATTCTACTCTCCCGGCTGTAACACCGCGCTACATGGACAATGTACCCTGATAATTGCGAAGAAATAAGGCGAGGCGTCCTTGTTGCGTTGGATTCGGAATCAGAGATTTGTAGCTTCTCGCTCCCGGTCTGATCATTTCTTATACAATGTGACACCTTCATCGACGTCAAAGCCACGTGCTAGCCTAGACTCGGTTGTCAATCAGGAATGCAAAAAAACCCCTAACTCTTCGCTAATTGCAATCAGAGTACAACATACTCTCTTTCGATCTAACTCATCTACATCCGAAACAAATAGTCAGTACAAAGTATAAAGCTGCAGCATTTAAAAGCAAGGCGGAATTTCAGACTGCAAGCATAGCGTTCACTAAACAAAGAGCTGGTGGGTTGATTTAGTTTCTCAGACTTAGGTCTATCATTTCCTAACTCGTTCGCTGATGAACATAAATGATTAACGGCACTGTTTGATGACCAGCTTCCGAGAGTGACCCGGAATCAGGAACCTTCCTGCTTCGTAACAGGCACTTGGTTTAGAAAGACGTACAGTACTTCAATATGTTGGCTTCAGTCTTTCCTCAGTGCACTCTCTCTTGTCTCTGAATCGGAAAACTATTAGTATAAGTCTCACCAGGGACGTGAGCTTAAAAAAAACAGGCTGATTCTAGGGGAGAACTGAGGGGGCTGCAATACTGCGGGTGTTGTCTGATGAATCGTTAACCAGACATCCCGTCCGGTCTCCAATACCAGCTTTAAAGAGAGAGAGTGTGAACAGGAGTGTTATCCCTTGCGCCGTCGCCAATATATTTTCCCCAATTTTCGACAAAACATTGAAAGCTGTTCATTGTGGATTTTTTTTTGCCATTCACAAACTTGCTGATGCATTTCCAGTATTTATTGAAAAATATTTCATTGACTGTAGAAGTCTCTTTCTTGTTTCGTGATTGCGAAAGAATCCATACGTGAATGTAAATACTGTATACTTTAAGGACCTTTAACTCCTGGTTTAGTCATGAATCCAAACCTTGCATATGCTTCTTGGGAAGTGTTATCTAAGTAGCCCAGCCACCATACCTCTCCCTCAGCCCCTCCACTCATAATGTGTACATTCTTAAGCATCAGGGTCGTCAGACTGGGTAACAGCTTCTTCCCTCAGGCTGTGAATACCCTGCCACCACCGACATCCGACATCCCATCACCAGGACAGGGATTGTTTACTCTACAGTTTACCTATGCTGCACACTACCTGCATTTTTGAATTATATTTTATTAACTTGTTTGTCGTAATATTTTGTTCTATGTGATTTGTGGGCGCATTGTGGCCCGTTGTTTCATTTATATATTTAGAGTCAGATGACAATAAACTTGAACTTGTTTTCTAGGTGTTTCCTGCCACAATCTCGTTAACTGTCGATTTTCACATGACTTTACATGGGCCTCCAATCTGCAAAGTCATTTCATTTCCAAGACTACCAGTGAAGTTGCCTTTCATGTAAACCAATTTAGGATTTACTGCAGAGAATGAAAATCTTCATGAAAACAGAAAGGCTATGAAGTGGAATACAAAACCAATCTACAAATTGCATCAAGGTATGGAAGAGGTTAATTTGAATTTCCTTGAAAAATGTCCATTGATTACTGGCAGAATCTGTGGAGGAAATTGTTTATGAATAGCCCTCAACTCAGACACTTACTTCACATCCCAGATGAGTCAGAAAGCTTCAGTTCCTTCGCACATACCAACACACTCAGAGGCCATGGAAAGATTAGAAACACTGAAAGAAACTTGCCATTCTTCAAAAAAGCCTGGCCAGAGTTTTATTAACATAAAATACTCTGCAAATGCTGAAAATCTTGAGCAACACACACAAAATGCTGGAGGAAGTCAGCAGGTCAGGGAGCCACTGGCCTGATGAAAGGTCTCGGCTTCATATTCTCCTCTGTATATGCTGCCTGACTTCCTGAGTTCTTTGGGCATTTTGTGTTTATTTATAATTTCAGAGAAAATCAAGTTTTAAATTGAAGTTGGATGTGATTTTTCTGTCTAGAAATTTGCATTCCATGTAGATTGAATGTAATGTTAAAAAAAAAGTCCAGCTTTCGCAGCTACAGATAGCTATCTCTCTTCTTCTCACTAGCACACAGAGAGACAGACAAATTGCTTTCTCTCTAATATCCAGTAAGGGGCATCGGAGTTACGCTGTGATTGTAGCAGAAATTTTAAAAACTTTCTTTTAAAAATCCCAACCAGATTTGTTTTGGAAGACATTTATAGCAACTTTGCCTGGACCATAATGAATAAGAAAGGGCATTGATCTGATAGAGGTGTGCAAGATGATAAGAGACATAGATGGAGTGGAGAGCATGAGACTTGTTCCTCAGGGCAGAGATGGCCAATACAATGGGGCATAATTTTAAGGTGATAGGAGGAAAGTATAGAGAGATGTCAGAGGTAATTTCTTTATGTAGAGAGTGGTGAGTGTGTGGAGCGTCCCTGCCAAGGTGGTGCTAGAGGCAGACAGGCACATGGATGATAGAAGAGCGGAAGGTTTTGTAGGAGGGAAGTGGTAGGGTTAGGAGATTGGCACAAAGTCATGGACCAAAGGGCTTGTACTGTGTTGTAAAGATCTACATTCTCTAACAGAGAAAACAGCTCACGTATTAGAGTCATAGTGATACACCATGGAGACAGAGCCACTCAGCCCAACTGATCCACGCTGATCAAGATTCCCATTAGCTAGTCCCATTTGTTAATACGGAATATGATGATTTGATGCAACTAAATAACTTTCGACATCACTCTAGATCAGTGCAGAGACACCTACAGTAAGTTGTGTATTCCTGGGCTCACAGACAGGCCAGACTTGGTAAAGTCAACATATTTTCTCTTGAGCATTGTTGAATCAAGTAGATTTTTTCCAGCAGTCATTTATCCTCATGACCTATTCCATTAGTTTATATCCATGAAATCAAATTCTTAGATTGTTGCAGTGGAATAGAAATGCATTCTCATGATCATTTCAAGCTCTCCAGAATCCTCTCATCACCACTCTATTTAGCTTTAGCTCTGACTGTGGCCATTAAGCTGTTTTCTAAACTAGTTACATTTCACATGCTCCCAATGGAAAGGCTATTTCTTAAATTGAATTGAAATAAATTGGATTGTATAGTGTTTGATGCTTCAAGACATTTTATGAAATTGCTAATTATTAGGAAATTTACTTCAGGGATACTCTGGGAGCTGTACTGATGGGTATGAGATTCTTTAGAAATGGATCTGATCAGCAGATGAATAAAGATTAAGCAGAGATTCACACTGATGGGTGAAACTGAGATAATGATTTGCTTAATTCATTTGCTGTTGCAGATGACAGAATTATCATTCCAGCCCCACCTTAGCTGGTATTGATTTTAAATAAATATTTTATTATTGTCCGAATGATCAGTTTGCTTACCTCTATCAAAAGCAACAGACACAAAATACTGGTGGAACTCAGAACGTCAGGCAGCATCTATGGTGGGGGATAAATAGTCAATGTTTCAGGCTGGGGATCTTCTACAGGACCGGAAAGGAAAGAGAAAGAAGCCGGAATAAGCAGGCGGGGGCGGGGGGAAGTTAAGGAGTACAATTCTAAAGGTGATAGGTGAAGCCAGGTGAGGGGGTAAATAACTGGGTGGGGGAGGGAGGAGGATGAAGTAAGAAGCATGGAAGTGATAGGTGGAGAGTGTAAAGGGTTGAAGAATAAGGAATCTTATAGGAGAGGAGAGTGGACCAGTGGGAGAAAGTGAAGGAGCAGGGGCACCAGAGGTGGGGGGCGGTGCCTTTTTCTTCTTTAGCCTTTTGTCTTTTCCACCTATCACCTTCTGTGTCCACACTTCTATGTCCTGCTGATCTTCATGGTCGATCTTCTGAAAATGAAGAAGTGTATGCATTAATTTTATTGGGAGCACGGATGTAACTGGGAGAAAATTGTGACTGGCTGAATCACTATCTGGTATGGGATGTGTGTTCTCCTGACACCTTCCTGAAGTCCACAATCAATTCCTTGGTCTTCCTAACATTGAGTGCAAGGTTGCTGTTGTGACATCACTGAACCAGCTGATCTATCTCACTCATGTGCAATCTATTGAGATCTTAGTGTATTTTCAGCTATTTCTGCAAGCCTTCCAATGTTAACATTTTAATTACTTTTTATATATCTAGCACTGGAAGGAGAGCAATTGGTTTGCATTGGAAGACAATTGTTAAAAGAATCACACTGAGCTGGATTGGGAACCAACACAGCAACATGATGTCCGCACTAGCTTGTTGACCTTAGTTGATAAATAATCAATAGTGTGAAGTGAAAGGAGAATTGGAAAAGGTCAGTGGGACTGATAAAGGGAACTGAATAATAATGACACAGACACGAGGAAATCTGCAGATGCTGGAAATTCAAGCAACACACACTAAAAATGCTGGTGAATGCAGCAGGCCAGGCAGCATCTATAGGAAGAGGTACAGTCGACGTTTCGGGCCGAGACCCTTCGTCAGGGCTAACTGAAGGAAGAGCTAGTAAGAGATTTGGAAGGGGGAGGGGGAGATCCGAAATGATAGGAGAAGACAGGAGGGGGAAGGGATGGAGCTAAGAGCTGGAAAGTTGATTGGCAAAAGGGATATCTCCTTTTTCTCCCTCTGTCCCTCTCACTATACTCCTTGCCCATCCTCTGGGCTTTCCCCCCTCTTTCTTTCTCCCTAGGCCTCCTGTCTGTCCCATGATCCTCTCATGTCCCTTTTGCCAATCACCTGTCCAGCTCTTGGCTCCATCCCTCCCCCTCCTGTCTTCTCCTATCATTTTGGATCTCCCCCTCCCCCTCCCACTTTCAAATCTCTTACTAACTCTTCCTTCAGTTAGTCCTGACGAAGGGTCTCGGCCCGAAACGTCGACTGTACCTCTTCCTAGAGATGTTGCCTGGCCTGCTGCGTTCACCAGCATTTTTTGTGTGTGTTGCTTGAATAATAATGAATGCCTTTAAAACACATTATTACTTTCAGAATGATGAAATCACACAGATGAGCTGCTGCATCTTATGCGTAGGTAGAGTTCCATTGCTGAGGTAAATCCCACTTTTGGGACCTGCACGTATGAAAAGGTGCCTCATGAATGTGTCACCATAGAAACTCAGAGCCTGTGGAACATTCCCTTTGTCGAAACTGCAATTTCTGTAGAAAAACATGTCATCCTGTCATAAACTGGGTTATCTAAACACTGTACGTCAAATCTCCTCTTATTCCAATAGTTTGAACTTGTGAAGATTTAAAGGAAAGGATTGCTGTACGTAGCATCTTTCACAACCAGAGCACTTGTCCCAAGTGCTTTGCTTGCAATAATGTACCCTAGGAGAATAGTCACTGCTTTGACATGGGAATCATTATTAACTAGAAATCCATCCCTGAATGGGAGTGATAATTGTCAGTGCGTTGTACTCTGCCTTCACAATCCTGTCCATGTAACCATGCAGTCTGTTCAGTGTAATTGAACAGAAATGGTTTCTAGGCAAATATTATTTTTAGTCACAGAAAAGTTTGACAAGTAGTAATGTGATAATGAATGGATATTCTGGATTATCATCAACAGTAGTGGACTCTGCCCGATGAATCAACTGCACATTCCTCCCCACCTTTGGTGGTATCTACAGCAGCAGCTGCCTCATAAAGCTAAGCAAGGTGCATTATCAAAGATCCCCATCACTCAGGCCACGCAGTTACCATCAGGCAGGAGGTACAGAAGCCTGAAGTCCAATACCACCAGCTACAGGAACAGCTCCTTCCCTTCAACCATTCAGTCCTTGAATCAACCAGCAACATCTTAATCACCACAGTTTAGCGAGACTGTAACCACCGTGATCACTTTGCATCAAAATCGACAATGCTATCTATTACTGCAAGGTGATCATAGTGGTTACACGATAAAAAAGATGGTGGGTGGGGAAGGTGGATAGCTAGAAGGGGAGAGGTGAAGCAGGGAGAGTGGGAAAAAGAATTTTCTTTTTCCCTCCCCCACCTTTTTATTCTGGCATTTTTCCCCTTCCTTTCCTGTCTGGCTGGAAACATCGACGGTTTATTCATTTTCCCCCTTCCTTTCGGTCTGGCCTGAAACATCGACGGTTTATTCATTTCCCCCTTCCTTTCGTGTCTGGCCTGAAACATCGGTTTATTCATTTCCCCTTCCTTTCGTGTCTGGCCGGAAACATCAACGGTTTAATCATTTCCATTGATGCTGCCTGGCCTGCTGAGTCCCTCCAGCATTTTGTGTGTGTCTCTGGATTCCCAGCATCTGCAGAATCTCTTGTGTTTTGCGTTTTCTAATTTGTGTTCTTTTTTTGTAAAAATTGTGTACTATTGATTTCATTTATGTTTTTCCTGTGAATGCTGCTCATATATTGCGATGAGCGCGTGATGCTGTTCACAAGTAAGATTTCTTGTTGAAACCTGTGCATAAATGAACTCGTACCATACGTACTGCAATGAGTTCCACTTTCACTTTGTTTGAAGTGTTACAGTTGTTCAAAGAAAGGCTCCTTTCTTTTCTTTGAAATGATACGTGTGATTTTTTTGACGTCAATCTGAAAGTGCAGGGAGGACTTTGCCTTACCATTTCAGCTGATGACAACTTGTCTGTTCAAATAACATTTCCTCAGTAATACACTGGACATCAAACTATAGGCATTGGTTTATTATTGTCACATGTACCAACGTAATGTGAAAAGTTTGTCTTGCATACTGTTCAGACAGATCAGGTCATTACACAGTGAATTGAGCTAGAATAAGGTAAAACAATGACAATTCAGAATATAGTGTAAAAGCTACCAACAAAATGCAGAGCAGGTAAATGGCAATGTGCAACATCATAATGAGATAGATTGTAAAGCCAAGAGTCCATCTTATCATAGAAGAGGTCCATTCAAGAGTCTGACGACAGTGTGGTAGAAGCTGTCCTTGGGCCTGGTGGTCTGTGCCTTCCAGCTTTTGTATCTTCAGCCTGACTGGAGAGGGGAGAAGAGAGAGGATGGATGGGGTGTTTGTTATACTATCTGCTTTACTGAGGCAGCGAGAAGTGTAGACAAAGTCCATAGAGAAGTTATTCCTGTGATATGATGAACTGTGCCCACAACGCTCTGCTGTTTCTTGTGTTCACATGCAGAGCAAAAAGGTTCCATCACCTAAGTCATGCCTTGTTCGTCAGGAAGGAGGTACAGGAGCCTGAAGGCACACACTCAATGATGCAAAAACAGCTTCTTCCCCTCTGCCATCCAATTTCTGAATGGACATTGAACCCATGAACACCATCTCACTACTCACGGCATTTCTATTTTTGCACTACTTACTTAACTATAAACTTACTGTACCTCAGTTTTTTCTATTATTATGTATTACAATGTACTGCTGCCTCAAAGATACCAAATTTCACAACATATGCCAATGACATTAAACCTAATTCTGAAATATTATTCATATTTTTTCCCCTTTTTTCATGTTTAATGGAGATATATTTCATGATTAAAGCTTTGCTATGACAGCTTTGTTTGTCGGCAGTGATTGTATCTGTAGGCCATTTGTTACTCATAACAGCAGAGCAGTGTTTTCAGTTAGTGGATTACCACAAAACAGTTAATGCTAATGACTTTCAAAGTCAAGTGCATCCTAAACTCTGAACTGAAAACTGTTACTTAAAGCATGTATGTACAAGTGTTCAGAATCAATTGAGATTTCAAATGTCACAAATCAATCTATGAAAACCTTGCCGATTTGTCCCCCATCTCTCTGCTATCACTCTACATCATTGCTTTGGTTTTTCCTCCAGCTGGCAGATATGTGAAGGAGGCAGCATTTAGTTGACTCTGACAGCACTGTGAGGGCAAGGGTGGGGAAACATCTCCAAGTTCATCTCTTAAGCTGCACAACATCTTGACTTTGAAATGTATCAGCATTCTGTCCTCATTGTTGGATTAACAAAGATCTGAGGTGCAAATGGAGTCCTTGTGCAGGATTCCCTAAAGGTTAATTTGCAGGTTGAGTCGGTGGTGAGGAAGGCAAATGCAATGTTAGCATTCATTTTGAGAGGACTAGAATATAAAAGCAAGGATGTGATATTGAGGCTTTATAAAGCTCTGGTGAGGCCTTAGCCAGAGTATCATGAGCGCCTGTGGGCCCCTTATCTAAGAAAGGATATGCTGACATTGGAGAGGGTCAAAGGAGGTTCACGAAAATCATTCCGGGATTGTAAGGCTTATCATATGAGGAGGGTTTGATGGCTGTGTCCCTGTGCTCTTTGGAATGCAGAAGAAGGAGGGGGGACCTCATTGAAACCTATCAACTGTTGAAAGGTCTTGATAGAGTGGATGTGAAGAGGAAGTTTCCTGCGCTAGGAGAGTCTAAGACCAGAGGCTACAGCCTCAAAATAGAGGGATGTCCATTTAGAATGGAGATGAGAAGGAATTTCTTTAACTAGAGAGTGGTAAAACTGTGGAATTCGTTGCTGCAGGTGGCTGTGGAGGCCAAGACTTTATCTATATCTAAGGCAGAGGTTGATCGATTCTTGAATAGTCAGGGTATGAAGGGATATGGGGAGAAGGCAGGACAATGGGGCTGAGAGGAAAATGGATGAGCCATAGTGAAATGGCAGAGCAGACTCAATGGGCCAGATGGTCTAATTCTGCTTCTATATCTTATGGTCTTATTGACTTAAATACGGGTCACCTCCACCCAACAACCCTTTGAACAGAATAGCTGAATTGCTTTATGTTTATTGCCATCCCCATCATTAAGGACGGACCTCCATTAACATGCTTCTGGCATCAACATCGTATACCCGCGATTTACTAACCTTAACTTCAACTGTTACTTTATGCCAATGAAACCAATGATTAGATATGGATCATTCTGATTCTATCCCGTTGAAACTACACAGGAGAAGACCACATGAATATTCATGTTAAGTGACAGCCATTGAAGACATCAGGATTGCCATCATAGATCAAGGAAGTTATTAAAATATCATTAAAGTTGTATCTCTTATTACTTTATGCAGAGTTCAGCACAGATTTGTTTTCAAATTTAATTTCTGGCTGGTTGTATATTCAGGGAGCCATCGCTCTATGCTCCAATGAAAGAGATATATTTTGGGTGCCTGGTGTTTGTGCTTAGTAGAGTTTTATCCAGTCAGCACCAAGTTATGATGAGCCAACATTGAAAAATGCAAATTTGCCTTTCTGTATTCAAAATGTTAAACACAAGAGATTCTGCAGAAGCTGGAAATCCTGAGTAACACACACACACAAAATGCTAGCATGGCGGTCATGGATCCTGTACAGATTACAGAGCAGGTGTTGCCAGTGCAAGTGGTGGATGCAAGGTTGATTTCAACACAAGAGAATTTTGGACTGGTACGTGGATGGGAGGGGTCTGGAGAGCTGTGGTCCTGGTGCAGGTCGCTGGCACTAGGCAGAATCATTGTTTGGCACAGACTAAATGGTTTAGCACAGATTAGTGTTCTATGACTCTATAATAAAAACCAAGAGTAACACACAAAATACTGGAGGAACTCAACAGGTCAGACAATATCTATGGAGGGAAATGTCAGAAGGTTATTTTAATGTGTGGTGCTTCATAAACAGTTCTGGGGTCTGTTCTCCTGATGTTTGTACATTGATTTAGTGTGGGGTGTTTCATCAACAGTTCCAGTGGCTTTCCTCCTGATGTCTGTGTGTTGATTTCCATCAGAATCATAGACAACAATCTGGAGCAGAAAGCTCAAATGAGAATGGAGTCTGAAATCTACTAATGTGAGGCAGCCCAGAAATGAAGTTGAGGAACAGACACAAAATGTACAAAATCAACGTAAAGCACGTATATGTTGTCATGGAATTCCTCAGATGCCATGTGCAGAATCTCTTGTGTCTGTAACTAACCACCTCATAGATTTGCTTCTCTATTTGTGAGTTCTTCATCCTTTACCCTACTCCCTCTCAGAAGTCATTGCCTGTCCGATCCAAGCCCTCTGATGTTCCACAGGTCCATCAGCATTTTGCAAAGTGTTGGCCATTTGTGATACTAGACATGCCATCGGCCATTAATGTGATCTTTTTAAAAGAGAAAGACCTGAGATTAAAATTATGGCAGAGAATGTTGTTTATGGCAGGGAGGCTCTTCAAACCATCCATCAGGTGCTGGCTCTTTTAAAGAGCAGACTGATTATTCCCACTTCTGAGGTACTTCCCTCTGCCTTGTAAATTTGTTTGTAGTTAAGAAGAGGTTTTGAATCTCCTCGTACATCCATTCCTGGCATCTGACCAAGTCACAAACCTTAAAATAAATTCAGTCTTTTCCCCTGTAAATTATTTTAAATTTGTATCACTGCAGGTTGAGTAAAGGAAGTCAAGTGCAATGTTAACATTCATTTCAAGAGGACTAGAATATAAAAGCAAGGATAATAATACTGAGACTTTATAAGGCATTGGTCAGAAAGCACTTGGATAATTGTGAGCATTTTTAGGCCCCTAAGAAAAGATGTGCTGGCATTGGAAAAGGTCCTGAGGAGGTTTACCAGAATGGTCCTGGGAATGAAAGTGTTAATGTATGAGGAGCATTTGAAGGCTCTGGGTCTGTTCACACTGGAGTTTAGAAGAATGAGGGGTGGGTGGGGCAGGGTATCTATTTGAAACCTATCAAATATTGAAAGGCCAGGATAGAGTGGAATAGAGAGGAGAGTCTAGGACCAGAGACTGCAGCCTCAGAATAGAAGGACGTCCCTTTAGAACAGGGATGAGGAGGAATTTCTTTAGCCAGAAGGTGGTGAATCTGTGGAATCCATTGCTGCAGACGGCTTTGGTGGCCAAGTAATTTCAAGACTGTTGAAAAGGGGCACCATTCTATTGTAAATCCAATAACAATGAATGAGTAGAGAAGTCACTAGTACTCAGAGTCAATTAAGTGTTTAAAGGATAGATTCATTCATTCATTTCAAATGTTAACTTTGGGCCTGTCCAGCACTGTCTTATAAAGGAAGGTAGAGCTGCCTGGGAAGGTTATAGCAAGTCTCACAGGACACCCAGAAGGGTAAGAGATGCTTCTTTTCCAGCAGGAGACAATAAATTCTGTTTGCAGTGAGGCCACAGTCTCAGTGGCTGTGACAACAGGATTATGAGTGTAGCCGAACATGGGTCTGGGAGCAAAAGCAGATTATTGTCATATTTGCTTTGCTTCCCATTAAACGTATTTCTGTTATCTCCCTCAAAAACTCCCTGTAAAAGGCAATTCCACAGCCTAACCATTGCAAGCATAAGGCTGTTTCCTTTGAGTTTGCTGCTGAAGTTATTTGTGGCTATTTTATATTTATGATTTGGGAGTCCAACACAGCTGGGAATGGTTTCATTTTAAGTTCAAAGTTCAAAGTACATTTATTCTCAAAGGTCTGAACAACAACTGAACCTCTTGAATATGTCTGCATGTGTTTATGCATTGAGTTGCTTCCTCATGATTGTCTGATTAGATATTTGCATTAACAAGCAGGTGTACAGGTGTACCCTAATAAAGTGGCTACGGAGTGTACAGCTTTATATTGTAGAAATGAATATGTATGTTAATAATTGACATTAGTGACAGAAGTAGCATTCTTCAAGATACTTCAAATTACTTAAAATCTCATGTCTGTTTTGTATGTGATTCAAGATGATTGTTTAAATTCATTGTCATCCAGAGGCATCTCTCAAATGACCGAAGCGTGCACTTACTTTCTAACTGGTGAGAAGAGAAAAGCAAGAACAGACTAATCTGACGTTCTGGTTAATCTTTGTGATATCTCTCGAGCGTCAGCTTTGACTGGCCCTTCCTTTCGTGTTTCCTTTCCTTTCAACCACAGATCTCAACCCTCACTTTAAATTCAGTTCATATTCTGCGTAGGATTGGAAAGATCCACCAGTCAATCTATGAATCTAACCCCTTTTAGTTGGAATCTTAATTGTCTAAGATGGGCTTCTAAAGTATTGAAGATCCCAAAGGTTATTCCTTGACCGGGGCCAATTTTTAAAGCCCCTGAAGTAAGAGCTTTTGTGTCTGGTGGTCTTGGTGTGGCAGCATCTACATAAAGACTCCCAGAATCAAAAACAGTTACTTCCCTCAAGCGTCAGGCTGATCGACACCTCCACATATTAACTGACTCTCCACCACTACTACCTTATCACTTCCCGTCCAAGACACCTTCTGTAGCAGTTCTCCTGTACCCAATGTCACTCTACGGACATACAACCAGTCTATGTCTATAAGCTAATCTAATGTATTTATATTTATTGTATTTTTCAATGGACTTCTTTGTGCTTATTACATTTTTTATGCTGCATTAGATTCAGAATTCATTTCTTTTACGCTTGTGAGCTTCTGGTTTAAGATGATGCTGGTGATGCCCAGCAATTATTTATTGGCAGCAAAACACAAAGCAAAAAATTACTGAACACCTTATTAATAACATTTTATTAATAATAATCACCGCTAACAGTGGAGTGGCGTGCAGGAGCGAGGCTAGGAAAGCGGAGGTGAAGGCGAGGACGAAGCGTAGTGGAGGCAGGTGGAGGTGGGAGGGAAGTCGCAACGTCTGATTGATTTAAGCGACAGGCTGAATTGACCAGGCAGCTTACTGGCTGAATCGTGCTGATGGGCTCCAGGCCCCAGAGGAACAGCCAGATATTTGGATGATTCGAGTGCCAGGCCAGATTAAAAAGATCAGGGTGTTGGGATCGGAGGTGAGGTGAGGGTCAGTTCTGCTCATTGATCCATGTGTTTATTCTGTGCTGAACTGAGGTCATGGCCTGCCTGGTTTTGTAATCTGTATCCTGCGACGTTTATGTCGGCTTTACGATAAACTGAGGCTGTGACCTACACCAGTTGTGGTGATGCCTGGCTTCGTGACTTTCATAAAACTTCAGTTCTGAAAGCTAATTGCTTACTTCTATTGTTTGCAGAATGTTTTTTTCTCTGCATATTGGGCGTTTGACGGTCTTTTTTTAAATGGGCTCTTTTGGGGTTTCTTAATTTTGTGGCTGCCAGGTCAGGAGATGAATATTAACATTGTATAATGTATACATACTTGGTTAATATATGTACTTTGAACTTTGAATGACAGTAACCGATCTTGAATCTTGAAAATGGATGCAAATTAGCCTGCATCTGTCCAATGTACATAGTTTACTCAATTAACTCCTCCCAAAACTGTTAGTGGCAAATGTCATCCAAGGCTACCCTGCACGCTTGGAACTGGAGGTGCTTTGTGGTTCTTTTAGGTCAGGTCACAGTCTGCTCTGATAAATATCAAAGAACCTCATTACATAAAACAGACAGAGCTGCAAGATTTTTTTCCACTCAGCACAGAAGGTATTGGCAGAGAGAATACGAAGCATTTTTATTGCAGAATGTTTGATGCACACTAGACCAAAGTAAGGTTTTCATTGCAACCTGTGCGTATGTGTACTTGTTCATATGACTTTAAAGGCAACCTTGAACTTTGGACTTTGGACAGGCATTGTGAGGAGGAGGTTTTGCTGGTCAATATGAGAAGGCAGGCCACAAGAAGTTCAAAGCTCTAGTATCAGTGACCATAGTTGGAGACTGAATCTTCCAACACCAACCCCAGCACCCGACTCAGTCAGTGAGTCCTCAACACTAACCTACCAATGACCTCTATACTCAGGGCTTGTACCTGACATTAATGCTTACTGACTGCCCGTTACACCGCTGGTGCTTAGGGCAACAATGAAGGACCTCCATTTCTGTCTGTCCTTGGCTATCTTCTTTATTGTGCCCAGGTGTGGTTCAGGGTCCTCACTCCTGCCTCTACGGTACGTTGTCATGTGGAGAACATGCAAGCTCTTTACAGACAGTGGTGGGGATTGAACCCTGATCATGCCTACAGGAAAGATGTACAAACGTGTAAATAAAGTTGAAAGAGTACAGAGAAAACTTACAAGCTTATTGCTGGGACTGAAGGACCTGAGTTACAAGGAAAGATCAAATGTATTAGGACTTTGTTCCTTGGAATGTAGAAGATTGTGAGGAGATTTGATAGAGATACACAAAATTATGAGGGTCATAAATAGAGTAAATGCAAGCAGGCTTTTTCCACTGAGGTTGGGTGGGACTACAACTAGAGGTCATGAGTTAAGGGTGAAAGGTGAGAAGTTTAAGGGGAACATGAAGGGAAACTTCTTCACTCAGAGGGTGGTGAGAATGTGGAACAAATTGCCAGCACATGTGGTGCATGCAAGCTCAATTTCAACGCTTAAGAGATAGGTACATGGATGGTAGGGGTATGGAGGGCTATGGCCCTGGTGCAGTTCGATGGGAGTAGGCAATTTAAATGGTTGGGCATGGACTAGATGGGCTGAAGGGCCTGTTTCTGTGCTGTATTTTCCTATGACTTTATGACTCTATTCAGCTGGTGCTGTAAAGCATTATGCTAACTGCTAGGCTACCGTGCCACCCAATATATTAAATAAAAGGACCCGTCTCCTCTTTCTTAAATCGCACTTGCTTGTTACCCCTCTTTGTCTTCAGGTTGTGCAAACCTCTACTTTTGATTTCCCCTTCATGTACCTTTCAGCTCCCAGGTAGCCAGGAATTACAACCTCCAGCAAGTAGAGAGTGAAGGCACAGATGCATCATCATTCGCCCCATTCACAGTCGTCGGCCCGGGTACAAGAGCCGTACATAACCTAGTGATTAGCTAAGAGTGGGGTCTGCATCATGAGTGACTTACGGGCTGCAGGTGGTGAGTGGAGGAACGGTGGTGCTGTCAGAGAGACCATGTTGTGGATTCTGCTACATAGATAAAGACTTTTTTGGAGAAAAAGGTTAAGAGGGATGAAACTTAAAGTGCTTAGTAGAGATTAGATTGTTTTCAGTTCTGGTCACCTCATTAGAAGTAAGGATGCGGAAGCTTTAGAGGAGATTTACCAGGTTGTGGTTCAGATGAGAAAAAATGCCTGATGAGGAGAGGCTGAGCAAGCTGGGGCTTTTCTCTCCGGAGTGAAGGAGGATGAGAAGTGATTTGATAGAGGTGTACAAGATGATAAGAGGCATGGATATAAACACAGTATGATCTCACTGAAACCTTCCAAATGTTGAAAGGCCTAGACAGAGAAGATGTGGAAAGGATGTTTCCCATGGTAGGGGAGTCTAGGACAAGAGGGTACAATGCCAGGATAGAGGGGCATCCTTTTCGAACAGAGACGTGGAAAAATTTCTTTAGCCAGAAGGTGGCGAATGTGTGGAATTGTTACTACAGGCAGCTGTGGAGGCCAGGTTGTTGCGGGTATTTAAGGCAGAGCTTAATAGGTTCTGGATTGGACACGACATCAAAGGTTACAGGGAGAAGGCCGAAGAGTGAGGCTGAGGAAGGGAAAAAAGGATCTGCCATGATTGAATGGTGGAGCAGACTTGATGAGCCAAATGACCTAATTCTGCTCCAATGTCTGATGGTCTTATAATGAGCGAACTGTGTCATGTTCTTTCCTGGGCTTTCCTAGCACAGAAATTCTGCCAGTATTCTTGCGCTCAGGGATCAGCCTGCCAGCCTGGAAAAGGTACAGTTCAAAGCTTTACCCTCTGGACCACACCTGCTGCATGTCATCCACCATTTGCATTTTCCTGCACTCAGAGTCAGCAGCCTTCAACCAGCCTACTGGGAACAGCACAGCAGCAGCTCAGCAAGGGCAGTCCAAGCCAAATGAAATGTACTTGGCAAATCCACGCAGTGATGTCAGTTTATGTGCTCTGACTCAGTAATCTGGTTTGGAATGTTTGTTGGTGTGAGATTTCATCCTGCATTTCAACTAACTAGATACTACATAATATGTTCAGCAGCAGGGGAAAGGTAAGTTTGGTGGGACGTGGGGGACTGATAATTGGAAGGGAATATCAGAAGTGTGTTCCATACTAGGAAACCCAAAAGATTAGATTAAGGACTTCCTTAGTGGGGGCCTAACCAGAGAAGTATTATGTAAACTTGGTTGTCCCAGGTATATGTATGATAGATGCTGTCAGAATAACGTGGCTTTAATTTACTCTGAACACTGCAGAAGGGATATTGTTGAGGAAATAATGTCCATTAATGTGAATCTCACGTGGAAATGAGGTCAGACTCACAAGTATAACTCAAACCAGGAGGTGGCCAGTTACATTTCTCATCTGTTTTTCTTCCTGTTCTTTCAGTGACTGAATACCTCATTTCCCAATGACAATGATAAAGCTCAGAAGCTGTTTATCGCTCATAGTGTTGTAGAACAAGCTAGGATACGGCACAGTGCAAAATGAACAATGAAAATATCCTTCTATTTGTCTGTAAAATGATGGTCATTATGTTGGTCTGCTTCAGCCTTTGCTGCTTTCTTTCTTGTTGCTGATAGGCGGGTGGCTGATATGTTACTTTTTGTATGAGGGAGTAGTTGGGGATTTGGGGTCTGAACTTCTTGTTGGTGTTTTTCTGTGTTGGAGATGTTTAGTTTTTGTATTTGAGATAGGGGGTTGGGGGGTTGATGCCATTGTCGCTGTTCTTTTCTGTGGGGGCAGGGTTTGGTGTTTGATGTTATCGTTGCTTTGTTTTGTGAGGGAGGGGGTGGTGTTTGATGTTATCGTCGCTTTGTTTTGTGAGGGAGTGGGTTGGGGTTTGATGTTATTGTTGTTTTGTTTTGTGAGGGAGGGGGTTGGTGTTATCATCGCTTTGTTTTGTGAGGGAGGGCGTTGGTGTTTGATGTTATCATCTCTTTGTTTTGTGAGGGAGGGGGTTGAGGTTTGATGTTATTGTCGTTTTGTTTTGTGAGGGAAGGGGTTGGGGTTTGATGTTATCGTCGCTTTGTTTTGTGAGGGAGGAGGTTTTGGGTTTGGGGTTTTTGATGTTTCAGCTACCATTTTCCATGTGGGCAATCTGTTAGTTTTTGTGCGAAGGAGAGGGTGGGGGGTTTTGGAGCTTGTGAATTTTGTTTCTTTTTCTTTCTTGGGCCGGAGTTGATGTCTTTTCTCCCAACAACAGCCATGGTTTTTTCTGTATTTCATGGCTATCTGGAGAAGATGAATATCAGAGTTGTATTGTACATCCATACTTTGACAGGAAAGTGAACCTTTCAACCTTTTCATATTATCTACTGATTTTTTAATTGCAATGGAGAGAGAATAGTTTATTTATATCTAGAAACAAGTAACAACAGAAATAATTAATATACAGATTAAAGTATGTATGATTTTATAATATGAACCACTGCCCAAGATATAAAACTAAATCTTCTCTTATTTTCTATAGGGTGCCATGGTTAGTGCAACAGTATGTGGAGCTTAATTCCAATGTCCTTTGTTTATACATTCCTGTGGAATGTGTAGGTGTCATCGAAGTGCTCTGGTTTCCTCCCACAGATGGCGCCGGTAACTGGCGACTCAGTGCGTGGTCTTCCGAACAAACTGCCCTCTACGCTATCCAGTCCAAACACATACCAGTTAGTACGTTAATTGGTCATTGTAAATTGCCCCTAGGGTTAAATCATGGGTTGCTGGGCGGTGTGGCTTGGAGGGTCAGAAAGGCCTATTCTCTGCCATATCTCAATAAGTAAATAAATAGCAGCCGATCAAAGGAAATAACCAATATCTTTCAGCACTGAACAGTGGAAAGGAAGAATCCACAGCCAATTATTTTCTTTAAACAGAAACTACAAAAAGAAAAGCAGATGATTTGACTTCTACTGTCTTGTGAGCTTGTCGCAAGCAAATTGAATGTTGCTTTTCCTTTACTAGTGAGTGCACTTCAAAAGGACTTAACAAGCTTATGAAGAAAAAGGACTTAACAAGCTTATGCAGATAGGTTGAGTGAACTAGGGCTTTTTTCTTTGGAGCAAAGGAAGATGACAGGTGTACAGATAGACGTGTACAAGATGATGAGAAGCATGAGTCGAGAGGCTTTTTCACAGAGCTGAAATGGCTAATACAAGGGGATATCATTTTAAAGTGATTTGAGGAAAATATAGGAGAGATGTCGGAGACAAGTTTTTTACACAGTGAGTGCTAAGTGCCTGGGCTGGTTGTAGAGGCAGGTACTTTAGGGACAATTAGTAGACTGTTAGGTACAAAGATGAATGAAAAGTGGAGAGATACGTGGGAGGGAAAGGATGGATTATTTTAGAGTAGATTAAAGGTCGGCATCACATCATGGACTGAAGGGCTTCTACAATTCTCTGCTCTGTATTCGAAGCTATACCATCAGTGTTGGAGAAGTTCAAAGTACTCAATGCATCCTGAACCAAGTTGACTTTATTTCTTATATCCTTCACATGCATGAGGAGTAAAAATCTTGACGTTAAAATCTGAATGTGCAATGTGCAAATTATTGTAATTTTCAATAAATAGTATGTACAGTAAGATATAAAACAGAACAGTCAATATAATGTAGAAATACAATTGTGTTAGCGTGAATTAATCAGTCTGATGGTCTGGTGGAAGAAGCTGTCCCGGAACCTGTTGGTCCTGGCTTTTATGCTGCGGTACTGTTTCCCAGATGGTAGCAGCTGGAACAGTTTGTGGTTGGGGTGACTCGGGCCCCAATGATCCTTCAGGCCCCTTTTACTCACCTGTCACTGTAAATGTCCTGAATAGTGTGAAGTTCACAGTCACAGATGTGCTGGACTGTCTGCACCACTCTTTGCAGAGTCTTGCGATTGAGGGAAGTACAGATCCCATACCAAGCAGTGATGCAGCCAGTCAGGATGCTCTCAATTGTGCCCCTGTAGAAAATCCTTAGGATTTGGGGACTCATGCTGAATTCCTTCAACTGTCTGAGGTGAAAGAGGTGCTGTTGTGTTTTTTACACCACACAGCCAGTATGTACAGACTAAGTGAGGTCCTCGGTGATGTGTATACTGAGGAACTTAAAGCTACTCACCCTCTCAAACCCAGATCCATCGATCTCAATGGGGGTAAGAAATGGTCCAACAACTGAATGGATTTGGAAAGATAATATTCTCAAATCTTAAGATAGTAGGAATTATTGCAACCTCAGTTCTGAAAAAAAAAGGAATGAAATGACTTGTATTAATTAAAGTGTCCTTCATGGCTTCAGACTGAACCAAACCACAGGGCCAGGTTAATACAAAAAATGCAAAGACTGAAAAAAGCTGCAGAGGGTGCATTATAGCTGCATTATGGACACTAGCCTCCCCAGCACTGAGGACATCTTCAAAAGGTCGTGCGTCTTGAAGGTGGCATCCATCACTGGGAACCCTCACCGTCCGGGACATGTCCTCTTTTCTTCAGGAAGGATGTATGGGAGCTTAAAGATTTCCACTCGATGTTTAAGGAACAGCTTCTTTCCCCCCCACAATCAGATTTGTTAGGGTGGGGAACACTTTCTTTCCCCAGGCTGTGAGACAACTGGATACCCTGCCGCCACCCAGGGTGAAGCTCCTGTAGCATCATACAGCTTACCTTTAAACTTGTCTCACAACTGCACCTTATTATTTGGTAATTTATTTGAGGCTATTACTGTATGTGTTGTGTGTATGAGTTATATGTACTGTGTTGTACACCATGGTCTGGAGGAATATTGTCTCGTTTGATGGTATACATGTGCACAGTTGAATGACGATAAACTTAAACTTGTGATTTCTGAATGGCCCATAAACATTACCTCAGCATTTTGTTCTCTTTTTGCACTATTTGCTTTTTGACATACAAATTTCTTATTGTAACATATGGTAACTTTTTTATTTATTGAATTGTACTGCTGCTGCAAAACAATAAATTTCATGACATATGTCAGTGACAATAAAGCTGATTCTGATGAAAGACGATTGCCCAGAAATGTTAATACTATTTCTCAGTTCATAAAAGCTGTCCTGCTTGCAGAGCTTTTCCAGAATATACTGTTTTCAAACAGCACAAACAATTGGTTTCACTTATACTGGTTCAACCTTATTGTCATAACTATTTACTTATCTTACTATTGATAGAATTTCTGGTTCAGCTGCTGGATGACAGTTGTTCAGAAGATCATCTGCCTTCAATCTGAAATCCCTTGAATTTAATAATTTATCTGAGGCATCAATAGAGCTCTTCAAAATCGAAAATGTTTCATGGTGTTTTATAGAAGCTGTACTAGAATAAAAACAGAAAATTTTGGAGCACTCAGAAGCTCAAGCAACAACAGCGTAGACAGAGAGAAATGGAGTTAACCTTTCAGACCGATGACCTTTCATCTGAACCTGTTCCCAGTGATGGACATGTGTTGCATTGAAATGCTGTCAAAGGTTACTATATTCTAAATGCCTTATCAAACATCGGTTAGGCCCCAGGGAGCACAGCACTCCATCCTGAGTGTGGTTTCAGAAGGATGAAAGGCAGCAGGGAAGATTCATGTCATCATGAACTAAAGGTTTTGTGTACCTGGGGAGAACTGAAAGGCTAAAGTGGTTCTGTTGGAACAAAGGAAACTGATGGGTGATTTGATTGTGATGTTCAGAATTATGAAGGGTTTAAACAGGGAAAAGGCGGAGGATAGTAGAGGATCAGCAACTAGAGGCAAAAATTTAAGGCAGGAGTTCCCACCCTATTTTATGCCATGGACCCTTTCCATTAACCGAGGGGTCTGTGGACCCTGGTTGGGAACCCTTGATTTAAGGTGTTTGGAAAAACAACCCACAGGCATCAAAGAGTAAACATTTACTTTGTTCAGCAGAGTGATAGTAATTTTCCAAAAGAATTGGATCTGTATATGAACTGGGGAAGAATCAACATGGGATGAAGGTGAATGGATCTGTGCTTCTTTGAAGAAGTCACTTCTGGATTGAGAATTTCAAGAAGATTATCACAATGATATAATACTTCTTTCTTCAACATTCATAGTTCAAAGTAAATTTGTTAGCCTAACATCAGTAGTGGGGAAGATGCTAGAGTCCATTATTAAAGATGAAATAGCGGCATATCTTGATAGCAGTGATAAGATTGGGCTGAGCCAGCATGGATTCACCAAGGGCAAATCATGCTTGACTAATCTATTGGAGTTCTTCGAGGATGTAACCAGGAAGATAGATGCGGGAGATCCAGTGGATGTGGTGTACCTTGACTTTCAGAAGGCATTTGATAAGGTACCACATAGGAGATTGGTGGGTAAAATCAGAGCTCATGGCATTGGGGCGAGGATATTGACATGGATAGAAAACTGGTTGGCAGATAGAAAGCAAAGGGTAGCAGTGAATGGGTGTTTCTCGGAATGGTAGGTGGTGACTAGTGGGGTGCCACAGGGCTTGATATTGGGACCACAGCTGTTTACGATTTACGTCAATGATTTAGAGGAAGGCATTGTGAATAACATCAGCAAGTTTGCTGATGATACTAAGCTGGGTGGCAGTGTGACATGTGATGAGGATGTCAGGAGAATTCAAGGTGACTTGGATAGGCTGGGTGAGTGGGCAGAAACTTGGCAGATGGCGTTTAATGTGAATAAGTGTGAGGTTATTCACTTTGGGAGCAAGAACAGGAAAGCAGATTATTATCTGAACGGTGTGGAGTTAGGTAAGGGAGAAATACAAAGAGATCTAGGAGTACTTGTTCATCAGTCTCTAAAGGTGAATGAGCAAGTGCAGCAGGCAGTGAAGAAGGGTAATGGAATGTTGGCATTTATTACAAAGGGAATGGAGTACAAGGGCAAGGAAATCCTTTTGCATTTGTACAGAGCCCTGGTGAGACCACACCTGGAGTATTGTGTGCAGTTTTGTTCTCCAGGGTTAAGGAAGGACATCCTGGCTGTGGAGGAGGTGCAGCGTAGGTTCACTAGGTTAATTCCTGGGATGTCCGGACTGTCTTACGCAGAGAGGTTAGAGAGACTGGGCTTGTACATGCTGGAATTAAGGAGATTGCGGGGGGATCTGATTGAGACATATAAGATTATTAAGGGATTGGACAAGATAGAGGCAGGAAATATGTTCCAGATGCTGGGAGAGTCCAGTACCAGAGGGCATGGTTTAAGAATAAGGGGTAGGTCATTTAGGACAGAGTTGAGGAGGAACTTCTTCTCCCAGAGAGTTGTGGAGGTGTGGAACGCGCTGCCTCAGAAGGCAGTGGAGGCCAATTCTCTGAATGCTTTCAAGAAGGAGCTAGATAGGTATCTTATGGATAGGGGAATCAAGAGTTATGGGGACAAGGCAGGAACCGGGTATTGATAGTAGATGATCAGCCATGATCTCAGAATGGCAGTGCAGGCTCGAAGGGCTGAATGGTCTACTTCTGCACCTATTGTCTATTGTCTATAAATTTATTCATACTTTGGCCACTATTTTAAAACTAGGAATTTGGATAGAAAGCTCCCTAGAGTCATAGAGCCATAGAAAAGTACAGCATAGAAATAGGTCCTTTGGCCCATCTAATCGGTGCTGAACCAGTTAAACTGCCTACCCCCATTGACTTGCACTGGGGACATAGCCCTCCATACACTCAGTGGCCACTTTATAAGATACAGGAGGTACTGAAAATAACAACTATGTTCATGGTCTTCTGTTGCTGTAGTCTCTCCACTTCAAGGTTCAAAATGATGTGCAATCACAGATGCTTTTCTGCACACCACTGTTGAACACATGGTTATTTGAGTTACTGTCGCCTTCCCATCAGCATGAACCAGTCTGGCCATTCTTCTCTGACTTCTCTCATTAACGAGGTGTTTCTGCCCACAGAATTGCTGCTCACTGGGTGTTTTTCTCATTATTCTCTGTAAAGTCTAGAGACCTTTGAGCATGAGAATCCCAGTAGATGAGAAACTGAGATACTCAAACCACCCTATCTGCCACCAACAACCATTCCACAGTTAAATTCACTTAGATCACATTTCTTTCCTTCTGGTGTTTCTGGTGTTTGGTCCGACCATGTCTGCATGTTTTTATACATTGAGTTGCTGCCACATGATTGGCTGATTAGATACTTGCAGGGGTGTCTGATAAAGTGACCACTATATATCTCCATGTACAACCCTGAACCCTGAGGTTCATTTTCCTGCAAGCATTCACTGTAGAACAAAGAAATACAATAGAATCCAAAAAAACTATGCACAAAGACTGACAATCAATGTGCAAACATTGACAAACTCTGCAAATACAAAAATATAGCAATAATAAATATAGTAAATAAATAATATTGAGAGCATGAGTTGCAGGGTCCATAGGTTGTGTTCAGTGTTGTGGTGAGTAAAGTTATCTACACTAGTTTAGGATGTAGATTGTTGAACGGTTGATGGCTGTTTGTTCATTATGTGTCATACAACATGGCGATCACAGTCTTTCTATGAACGGTTGATGGCTGTTTGTTCATTATGTGTCATACAACATGGCGATCACAGTCTTTCTATGACTGTGATTATTCTTGGTAAATGTTTCTACAGAAATGGTTTGTGATGGCTGATCATGCACCCAAGCTTCCTTTAGATTCGGTTCAGCAGTCCTGTGGACATTTGTCATCGGTGTCTTCATGATTTAGAATAATTACTCTGATGTAATGTTATTAATTCATTTGGAACTGTGCTGATGGTAAAAGCTAATCAGACCCTTATTATCATAGTAATTTTTATATCATGAGTTGCTTAGTCTCTTGTTTACTAATGCAGAGTTTCTGTTTGGACTGTCAGACCTTCACTACAGTTGTTGACAGTAGATAAATTTTGGGTAAGAGGCATTCAAGAAAAGATTAAAGATAAGCTCCATTTGATATCTGTGCCTTGAACATGCCAGGCTAGGTGCACTGATGCTCCAGAAGCGACTCACCAGTTTTTGCCCGGATGTAGTAAGTCCACCAGGTGTAGAAGCGGAATTAGGCCGATTGGCCTATCGAGTCTGCTGCACCATTTCACCATGACTGATCCATTTTCCCTTTCAGCTCCAGTTCATGACTTCTGCCCATATCCTTCCAGACCTTGACTAATTAAGAATCTATCAACCTCTGCCTTAAATATACCCAGTGACTTGGCCTCCACAGCTGCCTGTGGCAATGAATTCCAGATTCACCACTCTCTGGCTGAAGAAATTCCTCCTCATCTCCATTCTAAACGGACACCCCTCTATTCTGAGGCTATGTCCTCTAGTCCTAAACTCCCCCACCATAGGAAACATCCTCTCCACATCCACTCTATCAAAGCCTTCCAATATTCAATAGGGTCCAGTGAGGTCACTCCTCATATGACAAGCTTTTCAATCCAAGATTCATTTTCATAAACCCCCTTTGAACCCTCCCCAATGTTAGTGCATCATTTCTTAGAAAAGTAAAGTAATGTGTGTGCCACTTGGTAAGCCCTCGGTAAACTACCCACTTAAGTTCTCCAGTTCCTTCCACTTATAGATCCTGCCCTGTGCTGGTCTCCTCAGCATGTGAGGAGATCATGTGATATGCTTTCAGCTTTAAAAACAACCAGCACCTTCCTAAAAAATACTGGTTTATCAAATTCATCACAGGGAACACCTGACAACTCCTAGTCAAAACAGATTTCTTCAGGTAGAGATAATAAATTATTTCCGTGCAAGAGAAGAGATTCCACTTCACATGTGACTCACCAGTTACAAGAAGTGGAACTAAATGGCCAATTCATTTTAGTGAACAAAGAACCAACTGTTTACATCTGATCTCAGTGTTGACTTGAATGTCTCAAAGTTTAAAGTTCAAAGTAAAATTTGTTATCAAAGTACGTATATTTTACCATATATTACCCTGAGATTCATTTTCTCACAGGCATTCCCAGGAAAACAAAGAAATAAAATAGAATAATTGAAAAACTACACACAAAGACTGACAAGCAGCCAGTGTGCAAAAGAAGACAAACAATGCAAATAAGTAAAATTAATAATAATAAACAAGTAATTAAACAAGCAACACACACAAAATGCTGGAGGAATTCAGCAGGCCAGGCAGAATCTATGGAAAAGAGTAAACAGACGACGTTTCGGGCTGAAACCCTTCATCAGGATAGGAAAAAATGATTAGAAGTCAGAGTAAGAAGGTGATGGGAGGGGAAGAAGAAGCACAAGACGGAATGTGATAGGTGAGATCGGGAGAGGGAGAGGGCTGAAGTGAAAAGCTGGGAAGCTGATTGGTGAAAGAGGTAAAGGGCTGGAGAAGGGGGGATCTGATAGGACAGGGTAGAAGACCATGAAAGAAAGGGAAGGAGGAGGAACACCAGAGGGAGGTGATGGGCATGTAAGGGGATAAGGCAAGAGAGGGAAACAGGAATAGGGAATGTGAAGGAGAGGTGGGGGGCATTACTGGAAGTTCAAGAAATCTATGTTCATGACATCAGGTTGGAGGTTACCCAGACGGAACATAAGGTGTTACTTCTCTAACCTGAGTATAGCCTCATTGTGACATGTCAGAATGGGAATGAAAAGTAGAATTGAAATGGGTAGCCACTGGAAATCCCTCTTTTTCTGGCGGACAGAGCTCAACAAAGTGGTCTCCCAATCTATATTGGATCTAAGAAATATACAGGTGGCCACGCTGGGAACACCAGGTTCAGTAGATGACCCCCCACAAACTCACAGGTGAAGTGTTGGTCCACCTGGAAGAACTGTTTGGGGCCCTGAATGGTAGTGAGGGAGGAGGTGTAGGGGCAGGTGTGGCACTTGTTCCGCTTGCAAGGAATACCAGGAGGGAGATCAGTGGGGAGGGATGAATGGAGAAGGGAATCATGTAGGGAGTAAACCCTATGGAAAGCAGAAAGTGGGAGGGGGGTGCTGGAGGGAAGGGTGTGCTTGGTGATGGGATCCAATTGGAGATGGTGGATGTTAACGAGGATTATATGCTAGTCACATATTGAGTTGAGAACATGAGTTGTAGAGTTCTTGAAAATGAGTCCACAGGTTGTAGAGTCAGTTCAGAGTTGGTTATCCACACTGGGTTCAGGAGCCTGATGTTGTAGTGTAATAACTATTCCTGGTGGTTTTGAACCCAAGGCTCCTCTGTACCTCCTTCCCGATGAGAGCAGCAAGAAGAGAGCATGGCCTGGATGAATATTTGTGTGTTTTTTTGCCATAAACTTCAATCCTGAACACGCTGTTGACTGTTTGCAGGACCTATGCTTTAGTTTCTTCCCCAGTTCAGTTCATCCAAAGCACGAAGAGATATTCGTCGTACACAGACTGACTGGTAACTACATTAACATTAGAATGCTGGAGGGCTTATAAGCAGACTCGATGGCAGAATAATGAGCGGCTTTCGAGGGTAATCAGCCCTGGAGGGGGAAGTCAATGGTTATAGTCATGTATCTACCTATTCCGTATTTTTGCATTTAATGTTATAGAGGTGGCACAGAAGCTTAATTTATTACAACGCCAATGAACCAGTGTCCCGGATTTATTTATACCACTGTCTGCAAGGAGTTTGTACGTTCTCCCTGTGACCGCACGGGTTTCCTCCGGACGCTCCCGGTTCTCAAACATTTCAAAGACATACGGGTTGGGAGGCTAATGGGTCACATGGGTATAATTGGGTGGTGTAGGCTCATTGGGCCAGATTGGCCTGTTACTCTACTGTATCTATAAACAAAAATTAAAAATAAATAAATAACATAATAGAACATAGAAGTTTACAGAAAATTACAGCCCCTTGGCCCACAATGTTGTGCCGAACATGTAACCTACTCTAGAAACTGACTAGATTTCCTTAGCGCATAGCCCTCTACTTTTCGAAGCTCCTGTACATATCTAAGAGGCTCTTAAAAGGCCCTAATGTATCCGTTTCCACCACTGATGCCAGCAGTGCATTCCATGCATCCACCACTCTCGTGTGAAAAACTTACCCCTGACATCCCCTCGGTACCTATTTCCAACCACATTAAAACTGTGCCTCCTTGTGTTCGCCATTTCAGCCCTGGGAAAAAGCCTCTGGCTAGCCACACAATCAATGCCTCTCATCATCTCATCCACCTCTATCAGGTCACCTCCCATCCTCTTCGCTCTAAGGAGAAAAGGCCAGGTACACTCAACCTATTCTCATAAAGTACGCCCTCCAATCTGGGCAACATCCTTGTAAATCTCCTCTGCATTCTCTCTACAGTATCCACATCCTTCCTGTAGTGAGGTGACCAGAATTGAACTCAATACTCCAAATGGAGTCTGACCAAGGTCTTACATAGCTGAAAATTACCTCAAGGCTCTTGAACTCAATCCCACGATTGATGAATGCCTATACACCATATACCTTCTTAACCACAGAGCCAACCTGCCCAGCAGCTTTGAGTGTCCTATGGACTCAGACCCCAAGATCCCTCTGATCCTCCACACTGCCAAGAGTCTTACCATTAATACTATATTCTGCCATCATATTTGACCTACCAGAATGAACCACCTCACACTTAGCTGGGTTGAACTCCATCTTCCACTTCTCAGCCCAGTTTTGCATCCGATCAATGTCCCGCTGTAACCTGTGACAGCCCTCCACACTATCCACAACATCCCCGACCTTTGTGTCATCAGCAAACTTACTAACCCATCCCTCCACTTCCTCAACCAGGTCATTTATAAAAATCACAAAAAGAAGGGGTCCCAGAACAGATCTCTGTGGAACACCACTGGTCACCGACCTCCATGCGGAATATGAACCATCTACAACTAACCTTTGCCTTCTGTTGGCAAGCCAATTCTGGATCCACAAAGCAAGGTCCCCTTGGATCCCATGCCTCCTTACTTTCTGAAGGAGCCTTGCATGGGGTACCTTATCAAATGCCTTACTGAAATCCATATACACTACATCCACTCCCCTACCTTTATCATTGTGTTTTGTTACATCCTCAAAGAGTTCAATCAGGCTCGTAAGCCATGACCTGCTCTTGACAAAGCCACGTTGACTCTCCCTAATCAAATTATGTCTCTCCAAATGCTCATGTAAGACTTGCTTTGCCTAGTGGCATGATCTTGGGTGTGCCCCCCCCTACCCAGCCAAACTTTAGCACTCTTTTTTGGGTGGATGCTGCATGTTACGTCCCCTGTGTAACATTAGTACCCCAAAATAACATTTGGTCCACAATGTGTGGGTAAACAAGTAAGATTTTATATTTAAGTATGAGGTTAGTAGAGAACAAAAGAAAAGGAAAACAAATAAAAGACACCAATAATCTCATAAACATGTCCAGTGCACAAACATCGGAGCTCACGGATTCCCTTTGGCTGATCCTCCTCCGCTCGTCGTCGACCCCTGAGCTCCCGCCCCGAGCCCAGGCCCAACGGGTCCGGCAACCGTCTCCTCAAGCCATGTCTTCTCTCTTCATCCTCCTCGCGCCTTCTCCCCCAAGCCGGCGCAAACTAACAGCTTTCACACAGACAGAAAAAATAACATCTATCCCAATTGGTTAGCAAATAAATACAAGTCCCATTATCACTTATTATAACCCAAACATGCCGCTACAGAGAACATTACCTCATCAGTTAACATTACAGAGAAGCCATTTCATTATTAGTCTTAGCAAGTAACATGAAATAAGAAACCCTTACACTCATAAATCCTGCCTCTCAGGATCTTCTCCAACAACTTGCTCACCACTGAAGTCAGACTTACTGGACCATAATGTCCCAGGTTATCTCTATTCCTTTTCTTGAACAAGGGAACAACATTTGCAGCCCTCCAATCCTCTGGTACTTCCCCCGTCCCTATTGATGATGCAAAGATCATCGCAAGAGGCTCAGCAATCTCCTCCCTCGCTTCCCACAGTAGCCTGGGGTATATCTCATACGGTCCCGGTGACTAATCCAATTTAATGCTTTTCAAAAGCTCCAACACATCCTCTTTCTTAATGTCTGTATGTTCAAGCATATCAGTCCGCTGTAAGTCATCCCCACAATTGCCAAGGTCTTCTTCCCTGGTGAATATTGAAGTAAAGTACCTCTGCTACTTCCTCCGACTCCATGCACACATTTCCGCTATTGCACCTGATTGGTTCTATTCTCACACAGCTCATCTTCTTGCTCTTCACATACTTGTAGAACGCCTTGGGGTTTTCCTTAATCCTGCTCACCAAGGCCTTGTGTTGGGCCCTTCTGGCTCTCCTAATTTCATTCTTAAGCTCCTTGCTAGTAACCTTGCAATTTTCTAGAGCTCTAACAGTACCTAGATTCCTGAACCTTTCGTAAGCTTTTCTTTTCTACTTGACTAGATTTTCTACACACTTTGTACACCATGGTTCTTTAACCCAACCATCCTTTCCCTGTCTCAATAGAACATACCTATGCAGAACTCCATGCAAATGTTCCCTGAACATTTGCCACATTTCCCGGGGAATATCTGCTCCCAATTTATGCTCCCAAGTTCCTGCCTAATAGCATCATATTTCCCTCTACCCCAATTAAATGTTTTCCCAAATTGTCTGCTCCTATCCCTCTCCAGTGCTATGGTGAAGGAGATAGAGTTGTGGCCACTACCTCCAAAATGTTCTCCCGCTGAGAGATCTGACACCTGACCAGGTTCATTTCCCAATACCAGATCAAGTACAGTCCCTCCTCTAGTTGGCTTATCTACATCTTGTGTCAGAAAACATTCCTGAACACACCTAACAAACTCCACCCCATCTAAACCCCTTGTGCGAAGGAGATGCCAATCAATATTGGGAAAGTTGAAATCTCCCATCTCATCGACCCTATTATTATTGCGCCGTTCCAGAATCTGCCTCCCTACCTGCTCCTCGGAATCTCTGTTACTATTGGGGGGTCTATAAAAACACCCAGTAGAGTTATTGCCCCTTTCCTGTTTCTGACTTTCACCCACACTGACTCAGTACACTTCCTCCTTTTCTGCAGCTGCGACACTATCCCTAATTAGCAATTCCACTCCCCCAGCTCTTTTCCTTTTGAAACATCTAAAGCCCGGCACACTCAGCAGCCATTCCTGCTCGAGTCATGGCCCAAGTCTCTGTCATGGCCGCAATGTCACAGTTCCACGTATTGAACCTATAATACTCAGAAGATCTGGCTTCACCTATGGGAAGAGAAACAGAAATAACAATTAGTTTTATGTTTGGGAATTACAAAACATAACAATTAAGTGAATGAGAGTAGTTCGAGACTGGGGACGGAGGCAACTGAGCATTGACAAAAGAATATGGGATTTGCAAATGCTTCATCTCTGTTCTCCTCTCACATAAGCAGTCCGAGCTTCTCAGCATTTTCTACATTTCCTATATCTATTTTAGACTTTCAGCATCTGCAGTTTAAAAGAAAATTTAGTTTAGGCACTCATAAACAAGGTGTTTAGGGTTGGAATAAAAATGTAACCTTTCTTTATATAAATGGAGTTAGAGGTGTGAAATGCAGTTGGATGTGTGTGATTTTGTATGACATCAACGTTCCATTCCCGATGAGAATGGCAATATTCCAGATTATGCATCCATGGTTGCCAGATGGTTAATCAGCAGTCTATCAGGAGGCGTTTGGCCACAGCAATTGAGAGATACCAATCAAGTCTGCAATTAACTTGCCCTTTTGATATTCTTGCATCAGTTTACACATTAATTTTGTTTAAGGGGAGAAGTCCAGATTTGATATCTTCATGGAAATGAAGATGCTGAGCGTTGGTTATTTGTTTATTTATTTATTTATTGAGAAATGGAATGGAATAGGCTCTTCCCACTCCTTGAGCTGTGCCCCCCAGCAACCCCTGATTTAATCCCAGTCTAATCACAGGGCAATTTACAATGACCAATTAACCTACCAACTGGTGTGTCCTTGGAATGTGACAGTAAACCAGAGACCCGGAGAAAACACACACGTTCCACAGGGAGGATGTACAGATTCCTTACAGATGATATTGGAATTGAACTCTATTCCAATGCAGTACACTGAACTGTAATAGCATTGTGCTAAGCACTATCTCAGCACAGTTAGCATAACGCTTTACAGCACTAACTGTAAAATAATGTTCAATTCCTACCGATGTCTGTAAAGAGTTCATATGTCCTCCCATGGGTTTCCTTCCTTACGGGGAGAATGTGCAAACTCCTTACAGACAGTGGTGGGAATTGAACCGCATTCTCACAGTTGCCTATGAACTTTTTAAAAAGCTGTAAGTCAGGTCACTCACTTGTGCTACAAGGATTGACTGCAATCTGATTGAAACCTGGTTAGTGTGTTTGAGTTTAAAATGTACAAAAATCCAGGAACAGGAAGTGGGTCTGGCTTGTGGGCAAATGCTGTCAATGTTAAAAGGCCAACAGAACACAGCATGCATTAATGTATGTTAATTATACTTCTATTATTCCTGGGGAGGCTTGTGTTTTTACTTATCTCACGCTCCACACGTATCACATACAGCAGTTTTGTAATGGAATTCAGAAGGCTTTTAGTTAAATAATTTCTTCTAGGTTTTGTTAGTTTTACGATAACTCCGAATAGAGATTTTGTCTGGGAGTAACAGTGAATGAAATTCCAATCTTGGAAAAAAGGCACTTTTTAAAAAAGAAATTAAAAGATCCTATTTTATTTAAAGTCTTGCCTTCACAGTCAGCATCTCAGAGAGGGGATCTTATTGAAACATATAAGATTATTAAGGGATTGGACACGCTGGAGGCAGGAAGCATGTTCCCGCTGATGGATGAGTCCAGAACCAGAGGCCACAGTTTAAGAATAAGGGGTAGGCCATTTAGAACGGATTTGTGGAAAAACTTTTTCACCCAGAGAGTGGTGGATATATGGAATGCTCTGCCCTAGAAGGCCGTGGAGGCCAAGTCTCTGGATGCTTTCAAAAAAGAGATGGATAGAGCTATTAAAGATAGCGGAATCAAAGGTTATGGGGATAAGGCAGGAACTAGATACTGATTGTGGATGATCAGCCATGATCACAGTGAATGGCGGTGCTGGCTCGAAGGGCCGAATGGCCTACTCCAGCACCTATTGTCTATTGTCTATAATGCAAAAGAAAATAACTTGTAAAAGTAGGTCCAGATGAAGGGTCATGACAAAAATGTTGATAGTCTCATTCACAGATGCTGCCCGACTCTTTGAGTTCCTCCAGTACTTTGTACGTTTTCCCACCATCTACAGTCTCTTGTGTTTCTACTTGTCAAACCGACTTCATGGGCAACCACTGAGTCACAGGAGATTGGCACAAAAAAACAGGAAAAGGCGTTACTCATAGCTGAGATGAACAAAAATTGGGCACATAAGTTTAGGGTAAGGGATAAGAGATTTAGAAGGGATCTGAATGCCCAAGTGGTTGATGGAGGCAGTTATTCTCACAACATTTAAGGAATTATCTGGATGACTACTAAGTTGTAGAAGGCAACAGACCAAGTTCTGTAAATGGGATTATTATCAATGCTTGGCATGGACATAAGACCATGAGATATAGGAGCAGAATTTGGCTATTTGGTCCATTGAGTCTGCTCTGCCATTTAATCATGGCTAATTTATTATCCCTCAACCCCATTCTCCTGCCTTGTCCTCCCATAACTTTTGACACCCTTACTAATCAAGAATCTATCAACCTCTGCTTTAAGTATACCCAAAGACTTGGCCACCACAACTGTCTTTGGCAATTAATTCCACAGATTCAGCACCCTCTGGCTAAAGACATTTCTCCTCATCTCTGTTCTAAATGAACATCCCTCTATTCCGAGGCCGTGTCCTCTTGTCCTAGACTCCTCCACCATATGAAACATCCTCTCCACATCCATTTTATCGAAACCCTTCAATATCTGATAGGTTTCAATGAGATTCCCCTCGCTATGAGTAGAATAATTTGCTTCTATATTGTATGGATGTATGATTCTTTTGTTCACTGATGCCCAGTGATCCAAAAATGTTTTAATGTGAGTCTTTATTCCATGACATCATGATTTGTGTTTATTGATTCATTGGTTCCCATTATTTCATCCATTTATTTGTTGATAAGTCAGTTTTCCCTGAATTTATTAATTGCAAGCTGGTCAATTAATTCCCCGATTTTGTGCTAGATTTGCTGCTTTGCTGTCTAAAGTAGAATTTCCACTGCTGCATCTCACGTTGAGATTCTGTGATTGCCCCTGAGATTTCCATCAACTTAATGTCAAACCTACAAAATGAATTTGCAGAAACACCCCTGACAAATGAAGTCTATTAATATACATACCTGTCAGAAAGTGGCTGTGACTAGCCCTGGATGAAGAAAATCACAAGAGCAGCTAGTTATGAGATTTACTTTGAAATAAGTCAAAAGATTTAAAAGGCATGTATCAACAGAATTTGATGAAGTGAATAAAACTAGTGATGGGTAGAAATAATTAGCTCATCTTAAAGCTTCATGTCTCAAAGTTGTCTGTAATGGATGATTGGGAAAAGCCGTTTTCATCACAGTTTCACAGTCTTTGATCTACATTGATAACTTTCAAACTGTTTAAGAAATCAAGTTTTCTCGCAAACTGATAACAAGGTAATGACCTGGGTTATGTGGGAAATGTCAAAAATTCCCCATGTTTCTTCCAATCTTTTCTTCCTGCCAATATTCAACATTTTTATGAAAGAGTGTGAGCTTATGGGAGTCTTAAATTTGTAAGCAGTGTGTTGGGAATTATTCTTTGTCTTTACCATGAAATTCTCACTGTTCACTTCTTTGAAGGGGAATAGTTCTGATGGATTGAAGTGGAATATTTGCAGAATCTTGTATTGTTTGCTTATTTTAAATACTTTAGTGGTTTTGTGTTCCCTTAAACTTTTCTATTTAAACCTTTGTGCAGTTTGATAACTTTTTAATAGCTTTGGAATATTTTTGGAATATTATTTCTATTTTGATCGTCTTGACAGTCAGGAGAAGTGCCTTGGTCAGCTGCCTATGTGTTTTCTGTAGTTTTGTAGATGCAACTTGCTGTGTTCCAAAATGAAACACCCTTCTTCAGTGCAGAATCTCATTACTGTGTTTGCCGTTGGATCTTTCCGAGGAGAAACTGGCAAATTAGATAGACAGTGAGCTTAGGGACTCATTACTGACTAGACTATCCAGCCCAATGCATGCTGGATTTAATCCATTTCTGCCCATTATATCCATCTAATGATATCCAAAATGAATCAAGGAAAACATGAGAGATTACAGATATGTCAAGGAAGACAGGGTAGGATCCACAAGAAAACTGCCATCTAAGGAAATATATTGTAAG